>NC_135713.1:192207087-192836859 GCF_964656455.1 Halichoerus grypus
AGCACCTGAAAAGAGTTCAACGCCATCATTCACTAGAAAGTGCAAATTTAACCCACAATGAGATACCATCACACACACATAGAAAGGCACACATACAAACAAATGAAACACACGCACACACCCACAACTGACCAAACCAAATGCTCGTGAGGAGGGGAGCAGCTAGAACACTCATACTTTGCTGGTGGGAATGCAAACTGTAATAGCCGCTGTGGAAAACAGTTTGGCAGTTTTTTTATAGAGTTAAACATCTACTCTCTGCATGACTCAGCAGTGCTCCTCCTAGGTATTTTCCGAAGAAGAATGAAAACTTTTGTTCACACATACACACAAAAACTATGTGAATAATTATGTTGGCTTTATTCATAATCACCAAAGCCTGATTCAGCCCAAATGTCCTTCAACTGAAGACGGATAAAAATAAAAATTTAACTTAAAAAAAAACCCGTGATACATCCATATGATGGAATACTGCTCAGCAATAACAGCAATGGACACTTGCAGCAAGTGGGTATATGAGGCTAAGTGGAAGAAGCCAGACTAAAAAGCCTACCTATCATATGATTCCATTTATTTGACATTCTGGAAAAGAAAAAACCATAGGGACAAAGAACTAATCAGTGCTCATCAGGGCCTATGGGAAGGAAGGGGGTTGTGACTCCAAAGTGGCAGCATGAAGAAGCTTGTTGGTCTGGTAGAACCCTATCCTGATTATGTTGGCGATTACACAACCCTAAGCATTTGTCAAGGCTCTTAGTACTGTATACCCCCCCCCAAAAAAAAGTGAATTGTACTGAATGTAAATTTAAAAATAAAAATACATATAATGACCACTTTGGAGAGAGTTTTTTTTTTTTAAAGGTGGAATAAGAAAACTTCGTAGATAGGAGAGGTCATCAGAGTTTGAACATTTGAAGTCTTTGTTTTGTCCAGGATGAAGGCAGAGATACTGATTAATTTCAGACTGGTCAAGAATGCTGTTAAAAACTGAAGGTGACCACTAAGAGGAACAGAAATAAAATGTGTAACTTCTGAATCGGTAGAAGTCATGAAAGAAGGGGGAAAAAAGAAGCAACTAAAAAAGTGGTAAAAACAAAACACCAAATAAGATGGTAGGAGCAAATCCAATTATATTAGTTATCACAAGAAATGAAAACAGATGAAAGGCACCAGGAAAAAGATGATATTTTTAAAATCCAGCTATATTTTATGTGCCCTACATAAACATTGACAGGGAAAACGTACAAGGAAAAGGTTTTTAAAAAGATACACAAAGAAAATATTAACCAAAATAAAGCTGGTATAGAACTACTAATATCCAACAAAATGTGCAGCTTTTATTTAATATTAATACCTACTGTATGCAGAGCCCTCTCCTAGGCCGGTGGGGTGATATGGGAGAAACAAACATGACACCCATCCCAGGGGACTGTAGTTTGGGTGGTGTCCACATGACTCTAAATTACTCTATATAGTCAACAAATACTTTTCAGTAACTCTGTGCAAACCCAGCAAGAGATGACATTTCTAAAAAAAGAGACAGGGGAGGGAAACATACTTGGAATTCCAATTATAAAACTCATGTATTGATCAGTGTAGCAGTTGGTTTCCAAAGACACCTGCCAATGAACCATGCCTCCCAGTCTTCATGGCCTTATGTAGTCTCCCCTCCCACAATGCATCTGGACTGGCCCTGTGACTAATTTTAATAAATAGGATGTGGCAGAGAAGAAAATATGCCAATTCTGAGCCTAAGCCTTATGAAGGCCTGGCAACTGTGCTTCTGCACTTTGGGGACAAAAGCTATCGTGTAGTAAGTACAGCTATCCTGCTGTAGAAACCAGCTGGAGAAGGAGAAGCCGTGAGACTGAGGAAGAGAGTGGCCCAGCCATCAGGGCTGAACCCTGCCTTCAGCCGTCCCCGCCAAGGCTCCAGACAACCCCCAGATGTGCCCAGTTGGCCCACAGTGGCCCAGTCAACCCACAGAACCAGGAGACACAATAAAGTTATTTCAAACCATAAAGTTTTGGAGGTAGTCTGTTATGCAGCTATAGATAACCAAAACAGTCGCTTCTGAGGTGTGCCAGACACTGCTAAACCTTTTCCTAAATGCCATTATTTAATCCTTTCAACATACTTAGAGATATGTATCATGAACGCGCCCCCCCCCCCACCGATTTTACAAATGAAGAAACTGAGGCTTGGAAAGAATGTCTTACAACTAAGAAGGAGCAGAAGCCGGCTTGAATCAAGGGCCCTTCTTGATACGGATTCCACACTCCCAACCATCGCATTATGTGGCCAAGCGGGGAAGTCGAAGGCTGAAAAACACAAACCGTTTTGGAGTGAATCACAATGTCTGTGTCTCCCCTGGCATGAGCGCCCTTCAAGCTTTCCCCTCATTGTCTTTTTCATCCTGGACTATGGAAGTGTGAAGGGGTTCTGGAAAGATGATCAATAAGTAGGCGGATGGTATAAATTGGAGATTTTATTATAGTTTTGACACATTTCATAAAAAGCACTAATCATCCTCAGCGTTCAGTTGTCATTTGAGAAAATGTAAATGCTGCATCTGCCACTGCCTATCTTTTCTTCCAGACAAAAGAACACATGTTCCTGACCAGGAAATGTGCTTTGTTCCTCACGCTTCATCACCACTAGAGTAGCCTGAGCTTTGGGACAGGTGGGGAATGGCTGCCTTTATAGGCTCTCCCCTCCCCCACAGCCCAGGCAGGCTTCCAGGACCATTCTGGACCCATCCGGTGTTAGAGATCATCTTAGTCCCTACCTCAGGTTCACAGATGAGAAAACAAAGGTCCCCAGGGGAGGTGTGGCTTCATCAAAATCGTACTGAGAGCTGTGTCAGAGTCAGGCTAGGACCACTTCCCCAGATTCCTTCTCCAGGGCTCTCTGAATTCTAAGACCCTCTGGAGTCTCGTCTCCAGCTGCAAGCAGGCACTGGACTCCTGATGGGGGTGAGTCTAGAAGTCTGTAAGGTGCTGAGAACAGCCAGGTCTTTTGAGAACGGAGCTGAGAACCCAAGAGCCCAGCAGCCAGATGTTCAGCACCACGGACAGCTCAGCTGGCCTAGGACTTGGGAGGCTGTTTTGCAGGGTCATGGGAGACAAAGGGAGAAGTGTTGGAGTGATCTTAGAGTCGATCTAGTCCACCCCCCTCACTTGCTACAGGAGGAAACCCAGGAACATATAAATGGCTGGTCCAAGGTCACACGGCAAGTCAGGACAGAGCTAGAGAGGAGGCCCAGTAGCCCATCTCCTCACGCCCCCTCGGGGCCCACAGATACCTGGTCCCCGTGACTTATTAGGGGCTTAGCCAGTGCTTAAATCTCCAAAATCTAAATCTCTTGCCTTTTGGGATGGCAAAGAAAGGAAAGGAATAAAAAAAAAAAAGAGGAGTAAAAAGAAACTGAAAGAGCACCCGGCCCTGATGGGAAGGTCTGTGATTTGGCCTCTAACTTCAAGTCCTTGACGGGAGCTTTTGACTTCCCCAAGGTGGTATGGCCTTTTAGAAACAATTTAGTTACCATGGCAACCTCATCCCAGGTTTCATCTCCATGGCAATTCATTGGGGTTTTTCACCCGCCTGGTAAGTATACATGTGACTGCCCATATGTACACTGCAGAAAAATTAATATATGATCACATTTTTAGAAGTGGCATATCTCATTATCCAAGTCTGCAGTCGGGAACGTAACAAGGCAGGTTCCAGGGTGGACAGGGGCCGTGACATCAAGGACCCAGAGCAGTCTTTGGGGCCGCTCAGCCTTCTCACCGCCATTGTGAATCTTTCCTAATCTTTACGGGTCAGTGCATCTTAAGGTCCCCATGGGCATAAATAATTTCTCCTCTTCCGTATCCTCCCTGGTGTCCCACCCATGAAAAAACCTCAGAGTTGCCTCTGATGGCAAGAAGGGCTGGGATAGGGAGGAGCCTGATCCTTCTGACTACAACCTCTGCGGGACTCAGGAATGCTTCCTCCTGCTTCCTTTGTCCCTGCATCCCAGTTGGGGGCACCCCTGGCACTGTTCCCGCTCTCTGTGGCAGACCTTGCATGCCTGACCTGTGGGCTTTGGGCACCCTCTTCAACATGACCTAATTTGCCATCTATTTTCAGGGAAATCTTCATCACTTCTAGTCCACTGAGGGCACTCTGTCTGTTTTCCTGCAATGCCATGGATTTTCTTTACTGTCCGTCCTGATGTTTAGAATGATGTAGAGCCGGCTGGAGTGCTCTGTCTACCATCCTAACCTAACCCCCTCTTTCTCTCTTTATTTTTATAATAACAGCTTTCACTTTATAGTCTGTCTAGTGATGGTGCCGGGTTGTTTCTCTCACCCTAAGCATCTTCATCATCAGAAGTAGTACATTTCGTGATGGACGAGTCACCATCACATCTGCAACAGAGAAAAGTGAGAAGTGCTCACAAAAAATATTCCTCCCACATCCCAAACAATGAAACAGAAAAATCAAGGCATGGTTTCATTTCAAAATTTCGATTGAAATTGTGAAATGTACCAGGTATTCACCTTCCAGATATCCTTTGAACTCAGATAGACTTGAATTTGAACTCTGATCATACCAATGATTCACTGCGGTCTTAGATGAGTGACCTAAGCAATTTGAGCCTTGTCTTCTTAAGCAAAGATGACAACAATATCTGCCTTGCAGGACTGATTAGATACGGGTTATAGAAAAATCAGAAAGGATTATGAGATAAAATAGGAAGAGTGTTTCACACCATTCCTGGCATGTGAAAGATATTCTTTAAATGCTTATTAGCACCTAAAAGGGGAATCATTCCCACGAAATTTTATTTGCATCTGACCGAAGAGAGTGCCCACCCTCCTGCTTGTGTTTGATTTGGTTATATATCTTTGATCCCTACGATGAGTGGGGCCCCTTGGAAACAGGAGCTGTGTCCTCAATTCAACAGAGGTTTGTGATATCCCTAAACTGAATAAAGCATCATTCTGGGTGCTGTAGAAAATACACACACAGGGAAGATAGTTCTCAGGGATAATGCAGTGAAGGAGACAGACATGAACACCAGGACCCATAACGGCAAGGCAGAGCAAGGCACATGCCACACACTTTGGCCGTGTGCCTGGTGGTTCAGAGGGTGAGCTCAGAAACCAGTCTGCCTGGGTTTGGATCCCTGCTCCACTTACTGGCTATACAACCTCAGACCAGTCTCTTAACTTGGCTGGACCTCGGTTTCCTCAAATGTAAGGATGTTAGCAGAAGCACCTCTTAGGAGAGTTAGAACAGAGCCTAACACATAGAAGGGCTTAATAAACATTAGCTGTTGTTATGTAGATGTACAAAGATATGCAGCATTTTCAGAGTAGAGCTTTGGGGGCTGGACCCTCGGAGCAGAGAGAGGAGTGCCGGGAAAGGGGCTGGCACCGAGGTGTAAGACAGCCCCTCCAAGGTCAACCAGCATCCTCATGACACTCGCAACCAGTTATCCAACACCTACCGTGGGCAGAGCCCTGTGCCAACCTCAACCATCATCATCCCATGGACCCTTCTCAACAAACACAGGAAGCGGGCTTTATGATCCCCATTCGACAGATGAGCAGAGTGTGACTCAGAGCAATTAACTTGCTGCTGCACACACAGCTGGTTCTGTAAAGTCTGAACTCATTCTATTCCCTTCGCCTGCTCCCCGACACCAGCGCTCCTGCACAGATGGTCACGAGGCTCTTGAGGATGCAGGTGGCAAGCAGGACCTGCATAAGCCTGAAATGCCAGGGGCATCTCTCCTGTGACCAGCAGCCCCTGACAGTCACTGAACAGGGAAGGGTCTTCTAATTCCGAAGCCTGGTTCCACCCGCAGAGATTTTGCTGTAATTGGTCTGGGGTGCAGCGTGGGCGGCAGGACTTTTAAAGCTCAGTCAGGTAATTCTCATGAGCTGCCAAGTTTGGAAATCATGGGTCCAAGGGGAGGTCTTGCACTGAAAGCTTCACTGCTGATGCCTGGCCCTTGCTGTGGCTCTCCGCAGAGCTGCTCCGGTGCACCAGGACTGGGCCATGGCAGGGGCCTCCTCGGCTGGGCCCCCCTCCAGCCCTCTACTGCTCTGGGTCCCTCGTCCTGCCCCCGAGTCTTTCCCCCTCCTCTCCCTTCCCAGGTCTCCAGAGCCTTCTTATGGCCCAAAGTTTCCCAACCCCAGGAGGGGCCAATCCGGCTGCCCTCCTAGAAAGGACTCAAGACCCCAAATTGATCCCATTTGCCCCCTTGATCCCCGGCCAGAGCACCACTCTCATTTTCCCCACACAGAACAAGGCAGGGAGACGGGCTGGTTTCAGCAGGAGGGGGTGATGGCAGCACGCTCCCCCCCTCTCCCTCCCTGCACTGAGGGTGAAGCTTTGGGAAGCAGAGAGAGGGGCAGAGCCCAGGGCCCAGCTTTGAGGAAAGGTCACCCTCCCAGCGAGGCCTGGGCTTGGGGTGGTGGGCAGAGGGCAGAGTCCGCCTGGGGAGGGGGGAAGCCCCCTCAAGGCAAGTACCTGCTTTTTCTTTGAAGCCCAGCCACATTCACTTTCGGTGTCACTACGGGAACGGGACCCAGACCAGGAACGGCACCCCAGCAAGAAGGCAAGGGTGGCATGCAAAGCCCCTGGAGTCCTTGCTGGACTTCCCCTTTGGAGCACAGGTCTGTCAGCCTGGCCCAGCTCACAGGGAAGCAGCAGCTCATGCAGCATGACCATCGGTGATGGAGGTTGGCCTCTGCCTGTCTGGTTTGTCATCATCAACCTCCAGGTCCCCTGTCCTGGGCTTTCTGCCCAAGCATTCCATTGCCACACAGGCCCCACAAGAAATCGAGGCTCACAGCCAGCCTGCAAGCTCCCACCAGAAGCCCGCACCCCACGGGCTGGCTACACCCCCCCACAGTGGAGGCACGGAGGGTGGCCCCACTGAGTCCCCATGTGGATGGGTGTTCCATTATTGTGTTACCAGCGTCTCAGGGCAGAGTTGCCTTCAGCTTAGCGACCTCTCAGCGGCAGCCCCAGGAAAGCCGCCTGGGACACAGCTGGTTGTACTAGAACCAGGGGGCACGCTCATAAGGCCCGGGTCTGCATGTCACCTGCGCCACCCTTTAGGTGCCGCTGTGACCTTGAGCCCACTACCTAACCTCTTTGGGCCTCAGATTCATCATCAGTAAAAAGGAAAGTGGGGATAATGCTAATATCTGCCTTAAAGAATTGCTATGAGGACGAATTTAGATAATGCCCTGAAAGTGAGTAGCAAAGCAACCATTCAAAAAGAAAAAAAGATAGTTTACCACCATTGTAATCTGGTTTGTGGAATAGAGCACAAGGAAGGGTGCAAAGGAAGACTCAAAGTGCCCGCCGGGGTGTCTGTGTCAGGAAGTGTCCTCTGGCCTGTCCGCCTGGGTCAGCCCACGTGTGGAGGGCTACCGGGCCCCACCGATGTGGCCTTTGGCTCCTCCAAGATGGTAGAACACACAGAAAGCCAGATGTTGATCTTATAAGAGCTAGCTTTCTGACTGTTGCTTTATTTGTTTCTCCCGAAAATTCTAGAGTGTTCCTTGTGGATTAAGCTCTTTCTATCTATGGACTAGAATTGCAGATTCTTGAGTTTAAAGGCATATGGCTGCAAGAGTAAGCAAGTGCTGCCTCTGGGCTGAGAAGCTTGGCTGGCCTCTGGGGGTCAGGGATCCGGACATCCCGAATACCTCTTGTGACCTTGATTACCAAGAGGGAATCGTGAGCTGCACTCAAGGGCTGCTATTCAGAAATCCTACTAAAGTCTTTTGTATAAAACGTGTGTGTGTGTGTGTGTGTGCGCACGCACAGGCATGTTCCTGCGGGCATGTGCACCCATATGTCTTTTCCCCCATATTGGAATGCTCGGTGTGGACCATTTTTGTTTGTACCCATAACCATCACACGTCACCCTTTGCCTCTGAAACCTCCCTAAATGCTCCAGGCTGCTCTTGGTCTGCTGCTGGCTTGGGGTCTGGGGAGGTTCAGGGAGGGGGACTCCCAGCAGCGAGCTGAGCATGTGTGAAGTGGGCTCCAACAAACAAGCAGGAAAGTGAGCGGATAAGCCCTCCCTCTGTCCTCCCTTCCAGGGGCTGTCTTGCTTGTGAGGGCACCTGACCCCAGAAATTGCATCCCTGACTCAGAGGGAGGGAAGCAGAGGGTCTGATTTAGTCCTTGATATTGGTGGAACCAGCGCCCAGCCCCAGGGCTAGTGGCCTTGAGAAGGGATGTGAGTATCTGGGGCTTGGTGGGCTGCAGGCTGAGCTAGACTCTAGCTCTGCCACCCCCTTGCTCACCCCGGTGCCTGGTGCAGAGTCCGGTCCACAGCGGATTCGCAAGAGACCCTGGGTGAATGAACGAACTTGGGCAGGCCTGTTTAACTGAACTTTAGTTGCCTCTCCTACAAACTCGCCCACAGGAGAATATCTGCTCTTACTCACTAAGCCGTTGTGGAGAGCAAACAGGACCACGTGGAGTCGAGTCTGGGGTCACACAGGCAGGGGTGAATCCTAGCTCTGCCCGTTCTTGGCTATGTGATGTCAGGCAACCTCTCTGAGCCTTAGTTTCTTCATCAGCAAAATGGGAGTAATAATGAAACCCCCCCTCACAGGAGTGCAGCTCAGTGCTTGGCACACTGTCTAATACATTATTAACATGATACATTATTTTTGTCCTGCTTATGAAAGTGCTTTGGAAACTACAGAATGCGTTGCATATATGAATGACTATTTTTCTGTCCAAGGATCTCACTTCAGAGAACCAAATATATTTGGCTGGGGAAAACGTTCATGCAATAAACCAAAATAACAATAATCATAATAATCGTAGGTAATCATGTTATTATCTATTACATGTCAGGCTACTTTACACACATCATTTCCTGGGAGCTCTGGGGTCGGTTGCTTCCCATTTTCTAGATGAGGAAACCAAGGCACAGAGAAGTTGAGTTACTTCTCCAGAGTCACAGAGCTAGGAAGCATGGCAGCTAAGATTTCAAAGACCAGGGTCCCAGGTCATCTTTTGTGAACCTGGGACCTTCGGAGATTTGGCCCCAGCATCCTGGGCAGGCCTTGTAAGAGGAGCTCCCCCTGCCTGAGAGTAGGGTTGGGGAAAAGACTTTGGAGAAGCAGGTGCCTCCTCCGTCTTCCAAGCTCCAGGCTCAGGATTCTGATCCAGCCTCACCTTTCCCCGGCAGCCTAGACCTCATATGCTCTTATGTAACTCTGTGTTTCCTGCTCCCCTGCCCCCACGCTTTATATAAGACAGCTCAGCAAACACTGGGGGACCCCACTCGAACTCGCTGTTGTTCTCCTTGAGGCTGGAGCCTGTCTTTGAGTGTGCGTGCATGCGTGAACATACACTCATGCACATGTGCCCGTGTGTATTTGTACACGCGAGTGTACTCGTCATTGGATAGAGGGCACCAATACGCATGTGAGGACACAGACATGTCTTCATTGGCCTTTTTTTTCTTGCAGTGAGAATAAGGCTTCCCCACTAAGGCTTTCCTTTTTCAACAAATTCAGGCAACTCAACTCTTGAATGCCCTGCTCTTGCCCCGGTCACAGGTAGTAGCAGGTCCATGTTAGTAGAGGACAGTTCTCACAGTGCTGACTCTCACTTGGTCAGCCAGGAAAGTGTCTAAGCCTCTGTTCCTCCTGGCACTCCCACTTGCCAGTCACTTGGGGTCACTTGGGGTTTTAAGGGAACCCCTGCGGCTGTCTGAGCTGCGTCCTGCGGGGATTGGGTCAGCCTAGGCTCCAGACACCTGTGCTACATGAGGCCAGATACCCAGGTTACCCACATCATTCAAGGCTGCTCTCCCTACATGGCACTGGGCTACCTGCCTGTCCAAGCTATCAACACAATGTTCTCCACATTGTAGGTTTTGCCCCATGGACACTTCACAAGTAATCTCTGGCCCCTTTACTGGCCTGACCTGTCAAACTGGATGAATTCTCCCAGGTCTGAGATTGGGGTGGGGAGGTGGGTGGGCAGGTGATACGTCCCAATGATGAGGATTCTGACGACCCAGGAGGGCTCAGGAGCCAGCAAGATTCTGGACTGTTCATAGTCCAAGACCATCTATGTTTTTGTTGAGATACTGTCCCCTCTCCCGGTGTGGAACTAGGTGCTGAAGACAGGGGACTGTGTTCCCTTTGCTTCTCTTCCCAAAGCCAAGAAAGGCTTCAGCCATCTTCCTTCTCATTCACCTTCACTTCCACGCCCGGCAAAAAGGATAGGGAGAAATCCATTAGAACCCCCTCCCCCACCCCCAAGCACCAAGGTGCCGGCCTGGGGTTAGGACAATGGGGTCTATACATAGGCTACAAAGCCCAACGTTCCTTCCTCCTGTCTGCCCACCCACCCCAGCCCATCCCAGACCAGACAGCAGAGCCACCCACTCCCCCTTGGCCAGTGAATGCCGAGGTTCTTAGGCATTAACACTGCTTTGAGTTAATTCTGCATCTGCAAGAGGTGGCAGGGTTCTGGGCAGCAGGGGGCATCTCATAATGGGAAGTTCGAAATTCCCTCCACACAGCTGCATTTGGAGGCCTTTTTCTGCATTTAAACATCCTGGGTCCTTTGCACCACAAAGCCTTCACCTGAACTTGCTTTCCCCGCTCCCCAGGCAGCAAGGGCGTATTTTCAGCGCCCCACTACTACTCGTCCACACTCGACAAGGGTGGGGTCCAAACCAGCCCTTAGAGGAGGCTTTTGCCCCTGTAATGTAACTAGATCTAGCCACCCCCCCCCATTAAATTTTATTTGTTCACGGTCCTGAGGTATTAATTTTGCTGTTCGCCCCCTTTGGACTTAAGTCACTGAATTTTTTTTTTTTTAATCTCACGGAATAAATTAAAATTTCCCAAAGATTTACTCTCCCTGCTGGACCAGCCCTTTCCCCTCCGGAGCTATAGCCTCCTTAGCCTCCGCGGAGTGGGGTCTCAGGAACCCCGGACCTGCCCCCCCCCCCCGCGGCTCCGCAGTCAGGCGGCCAGGGGGCCCAAGGGGTACACACCGTGCTCCCGCCCCTGCCCCAGCCAACACACATCCCAACACACATGCACACACACCCCGCCGAGGTGCCAGTGGGAAGCAGCCGGAAGCCCGTCGGCTGCAGTTTTATTACAAGGTTTCTTTTCAAAAGCAAAATCAGGCCGACAAGGCTCAGCGACTCGGATTCTCCAACGACTTCCCCCACCTCGCTCCATCTACAGACACCCCAAACTCCCACGCACGTGACCGCGGCCCCGGGCGGCCTCGCACGACCTCTCCCACCCGGCCACGCCGAGGCGCACACAGGAGCAGCCGGGTGTGGAAGTCCCTCTCCGCGCCGCCGCCTCGAGTCCCGCGGTGTCCGGGTCCTGGCGGGGGGAGGGGGCCCGAGGTCCGTGGCTGTCCCTCGCGCGGCCGGCGCGGCGACGGCGGCGGCAGAGCCCGCGCGGGGCACGAGGGTCCTGGTGTCCCTTCTCGTCCGCTTGCGGGCCGGGCTGGCGGAGCGCGGGCCGGGCGGCCTCAGTACAGCCCCAGGATGGCGGCGCCCACGTCCTTGGAGGGCCGGCGCTCCTGCACCAGAAAGTTGATCATGCTCTCCGACTTGATGAGCAGGTTGCAGCCCAGGAAGAACACGCCGAAGACCACGGTGAGCGACAGCACGCAGAGCACAGCGATCTGCGCCACGCGCGACACCCACAGGCTGCGCTCGTCGGGCGCCAGCCCCGCGGGGACCCCGTCGCTGGCGGCGAGCGGCGCGCCCCCGGGGCAGCAGCCCAGCCACGTGCCCAGCCCGTGGCTGCGGTTCCCCAGGGCGGCCCCGCCGCTGCCGCCCAAGCCGCCCGCCGCCTCCAGGCCGCTGTGGTTCAGGAAGGTCGCGTTCATCGCCGTTTGGCGCCGGGGGTCTCGGCGCGGGGGCCGGGGCGCACGGGGAGGCGGGCGGGCGCCCGCCCTCCCGGAGACACTGGGGTCGGGCTGCGCGCGGGGAGGGGGGAAGGCGGGAGGCCGCCCGCGCGCCGGCACCCCTCGCGCCCCCTGCCCCTGGGCGCCGGGCGGGAAGCGGCGGCCCGGAGTGACGAGCAACAGGCGGCGCGGGAGCTGCGGCCGGAGAGCCGCTCGCTCGTCTCGGTCGCCGGCTGCGCTGCGCGACCGCCCCGCCGCCCCTCCCCTAGCAACGGCCCCGCCCCCCTCCCCCAGGCCCCGCCGCTCACCCTCCCTCCCCCCGAGTGCGGGCGCTGGCAGGGGTCGGAGAGGCGGGCAGCCCCGCCCTCGGGCCGGCGGAGGTCGAGCCCCGGGGGGCAGCGGCGGACTGTTTCGGGGTGGAAGGTCTCCCCAAGGCACGCATTCCGGGATTCGGTGCTCGTCGCCGTTAAGTTCTTCCTGAAGTCTGCCCTAAATCTCTTCTCCGCTCTTCCGCTCCTAGTAAATCTTCCGAGACATCAGGAGTAGCCGTGTCCCCCGGCATTGGCTTCCCTCGCCTCTCTCTTCGCCGCCGCGGCGGTGGCGCTGGGTGCGGGGCGCTCCCGCACGGCCCTCCCCGCCCCTCCCCGCTGTCCCCGGGCTGCAGGCTGTGGCGGCGGGGCGTGCTGCCTCCTTCCCACCCTGCCCCCACCATGCCTCACTTGATTTTTTTTTTTTTTAATTTTAATTTAAGAAGAAGTTTATTGCGGGTTCCCCCCGCCTTCATTCCTTTTTACAAAAAACGGCATCATTGTAAACTAGAGAGTATGGATTAGCAAAATTAAAAAAATCTAAAACCTCATAATCCTACCACCCAGAGTTGTCGACGTTACCAGCTTGGTACAGAATCTTCTGGGCTTTTTTCTTTGTGTGTCTCAATATATACGTATATTCAAATAACGATTCACTGTTCATACCTACTGTTTTGTAGCTATTGTTTTGCAACCTTTTGTCAATTGTGTATTTTTAAGTAGTGATAAATATTCTTCTACAACGTGGTTCTGAATATCCTGGAGGACTTGTTAAGACCCAGATGGCTGGGCCCAGACCAGAGTTTCTGAAGCAGTAGGTTGGGGATGGAGACCCCAGGATGTGCATTTCTAACAAATTCCCAGGGGATGCTTTTGGTGCTACTCCGGGGTCCTGTTTTGAGAACCACTGATCTGTAATACCAGTTTAAGTGAAGGGATGGTGTTTCAAGGTAGAGACTACACAATTTATTTTAGGAAGGTGTTTATTTTTGGGTATTTTAGTTGTCCCCCCTTTTTTTGTGTGGAAAGCAATATTACAGTAAAGACCCTGTAACAAAGGCTGTGCAGACTTTTCCATAGTCTAATTGTTTCCTTTATATTTTGAAAAATGGACCTGCAGAATCAAAAGGTTACATCCTATCAAATTGTTCTGCAGAAATATACCAGTTTAGGGGACACCTGGGTGGCTCAGTCGGTTGAGCATGAAACTCTTGATTTTGGCTCAGGTCATGATCTCAGGGGTCCTGGGATCCAGCCCTGCATTGGGCTCCCCTCTTGACGGGGGGGGGGGGGGGGGGGGGGGGGGGGGGAGTTGGCTTGAGGATTTCTCTCCCTCTCCCTCTGCCCCTCCCACCCCCCCACCTAGCACCTGCGTGTTCTCTCTCCTAAAATATATATAAATAAATCTTTTAAAAATTAATTAGAAATATACCAGTTTACACTCCAGCCCTGTGGGGAAGGGGGGCATTGCCCCCGATCCTGGTTATTGTCATTATTTTAAAAATCTGCCTGAGGAAACCCCAGCTCAGCCTCTAGAACTCCCTGACAAAGTAGAACCTTTTCCAGTCTCTCAAGAGACTCATTCTCAGCTTCCACAGTCTCCTGAGAAGGTAGGATCCTCTCCAGTCCTGCAAGAAGCCCCATCTCTACCTCTAGAGCCCCTTAAGGAGGTAGAACCTTCTCCAACCCAGCAGGAGGCTCCAGCTCAGCCTCCAGAACCACCTAAGGAGGTTGTAGCACAACCTCCAGTCCATAATGAGGTGACAGTTCCACCTCTAGGACAAGAGCAAGCTCAGCATTCAAACTTGCCCAGTGCCACTGTTAAACCTGTTGACCTGGAGCTTACTGTAACTCCAGAACCTACTACAGAGGCTGAGCATTCCACGGCCCTGCAGCAGACTATCTCTTCCAGAGGACCCCGAGCTGACACTTCCACATCCAGAGCACGTTCAGGCTCAGCAACCAAATTTGACTGAAGTCACAGTTCAACCTTTAGACCTGGAGCTTACCGTAACTCCAGAACCCACTACAGAGGTCGAACATTCTACAGCCCTGAAGAAAACTATAGCTCCTCCAAAGGACCTCGAAGTGACATTTGCACACCTAGAGCAGGTTCAGACTCAGCATCCAACTTTGGCTGAAGTCACAGTTCAACCTTTGGACCTGGGGCTTACCATAACTCCAGAATTTACTAAGGAGACTGAACTTTCTCTACCTACGCAGGGGACCCCAGGTCAGCCTCCAGAGCCACCTAAGGAGGTTGTTGTAGCTCAATCTCCAGTATGTCAGGAGGAGATTGTTCAGACACCAGGTCAAGATCAAGCTCAGCATCCATCATCACCCAAGGTAACAGTTCAGCCTTTGGACCTGGAGCTTATTGTAAGTCCAGAACCCACTACAGAAGTTGAACATTTTACACCCCTGAAAAAGACTACATCTCCTCCAAAAGACCTTGAGGTGACACTTGCACATTCAGAGCAGGTTCAGTCTCACCGTCCAACCTTAAATAAAGTCACAGTTAAACCTTTGGACCTGGAACTTACCATAACTCCAGAATCTACTACCGAGGGTGAACCTTCTCCAGCCATGCATGAGACCCCACATCAGCATCCAGAGCCGCCTAAGGAACTTGTATGTCAACCTCCCGTATATCAAGAGGCAGCAGTTCCAACACCACGTCAGGATCAAGCTCAGCATCGGTGGTCACCACATGTGACAGTTCAACCTTTGGACCTGGAGCTTACCATAACTCCAGAATCTACTACAGAGGTTAAACAGTCTACAACCCTGCAGCAGACTACAACTCCTCCAAAGGACCTTGAGGTGACATTTCCACAGTCAGAGCAGGTTCGGGTTCAGCATCCAACCTTAAATAAAGTCACGGTTAAACCTTTGGACCTGGGGCTTATCATAACTCCAGAACCTACTACAGAGACCGAAACTTCTCCAACCGTGCAAGAGACCCCAACTCAGCCTCCAGAGCCACCTAAGGAGGTTGTAGTTCAATATCCATTCCATCAGGAGGTGACAGCTCCAACTCCAAGTAAGGATCAAGGTCAGCATCCACCGTCACCCAGCACCACATTTCATCATGTGGGCTTGGGGCTTACCATTACTCCAGAACCTATTATGGAGGCTGCACATTCTACAACCACGAAGAAGACTACAGCTCCTCCTCCAAAGGACCTTGAGGTGACACTTGCACATCCAGAACAGGTTCAGAGTCAACATCCAAACCTGACTGAAGTCACGGTTCCACCTATGGACCTGGAAATTACTGTAACTGCAGGATCCAATATGGAGGTTGAACCTTCTCCAACCATGCAAGAGATCCCAACTCAGCCTCCAGAGCCACCTAAGGAAGTTGTAGTTCAATATCCGTTCCATCAGGAGGCGACAGCTCCAACTCCAAGTAAGGATCAAGGTCAGCATCCGGCATCACCGAGCACCACATTTCATCATGTGGGCTTGGGGCTTAGCATTACTCCAGAACCTATTACAGAGCCTACACATTCTACAACCATGAAGAAGACTATAGCTCCTCCTCCAAAGGACCTTGAGGTGACACTTGCCCATCCAGAACAGGTTCAGAGTCAACATCCAAAGCTGACTAAAGTCACAGTTCCACCCGTGGACCTGAAAATTACTGTACGTCCGCAACCAGAGTCGTCTGAGACAGTTTTTCCCCCAACGACCCACTGTGCATTCAGGGCTGCCTCTTGTAAAATATACCCCAGAAAAGGCCTACGCAACTTTAACTGAGCAACCAGAAGAGAACGCTACCGCGAACATCAACCTATGTGAGCTGTGTATCTGCAAAGATGAGACGCTGTCGTGTACTGGTTTCAGCGCAAAGCAGAGGCTCCACAGAGTGCCGGTGCCAGAGCCCGACCCCTACAACGGCACCTTCACCACCTTGTAAGAATTGCCTTTCCTCATTTGTTCTCTGCCTCCTGCTTGCCACGGCAGCCTTTTCTTCCAGGTCTTCCTGGGCCTTCCTCATCTCCCCAACCCATGTTGACTTTCTGTTTTTACCTTTTCTTCGTCAACTGTCCCTTATCTTTGTTTTGCTCTTTGCTATTGTTCCCCCTTCTCCAATCTTTTACTTGCAATTGTCCTTATTCCTTTTTCTTATCCAGTTTTTTATCCCCATCATTTCATTCCTTAACCTCTACTCTCCCACTTTTGCTCCATCCTCTTTATAGCAACATGCCCTTCTCTCCATCTCGTTGGTGGTGATCCAACAAAGGGGTTAAGAGTAGAGATTCTGGAACTAGACCGCCTGGCTTTGAACCGAGGTCTGTCACTTACTAGCTTTTGATTCCTTTTCCTTTTCCGTAAAATGGGGATTATGATAGTTACCATCTCGTGGGCTTATTGTGAGATTTAGATGAGTTAATACATATAAAGCACTTACACTGGTGCCTAGCATATATATGAGTGTTATGTATTATTATTTGACTCCTCAGTTCTGTTCAGAACTCATCTTTGTTCCCTGGCCTTCTATATATAGCACCTATTTTGTGCCCAGCCCAGGACTCAGTACTGTGGGATCCATGAGAGTATGACATTGTCTTTAGAACATGAAATGATAGGTGGGAAGAAAGGAAACAGGCATAGAAAGGGAGGTGACCTATGATTAAGTACAGACCATAGGTGCTGTAATTCACCAGAATCTGTAATCAGTAGAGTGTGGAGGTGAGGGAGAGCTGCATGGATAAGCTAAAACTTTAGCTGAGACTTCAAGAGTGGCTATGATTGGTTAAATAGAGCAAAACTAGGGAGTATAGTCTAGGCAAAGTCACTGCTGCAAGACTGATGAGGAATTAAGAATTAGGTTAGGACGCTGTGAAAGATATGATTATGAAAACCCTTAACTATCAGCTAGAGGGCTTTGAAAGTTACACTCTGAGATATAGAGAGTCACTGAAAGGTTTCCCGCAAGAGATAAATATCATTAAAACAAGAGGATTGTTTTTGATTCCCTATGTAGAGCGATCTAGAGAGGAAAGCTTGATCTAGGGAGACCAGATAGAACGCTCTAGCAAAAGCTGGCAGTAAAATGACAAGGGGCCGGATCAGAGTGGCTGTGATAGGAGTAGAAAGAAAATCCTGAGAGCACCACAAAGGAAGAAGCGGCAAGACTGAGTAACTGATGAGAGTAGCGGGTAGGGTGTGTCCAGGAAAGAGAAAAATGAAACCTGACTCTTGAAGTTTCTGTCCTGTATGAGCAGTACAATGGCGGAAGAACAGGTGGAAACACAGCAGTTGGGAAGGAGAGCCAGTTTGAGGGAGATAAGTTCAGTTTTAGGCATCTTTTCTCAGGGAACATAAAGCAACCAAAAGGCTTCTGGTTCCTGGAAATGGCCACTAGGCAGATGGGCAGATGGGTACCTGTTTTGCCTTGTTTCTGACTCCCCTAGAAAAAATGTGTATATAAACTGAATAGGTAAGTTGTTGCTGAGGAAAGCTAAAGGTAAAAATACATAGAGTTAGTGGATGAAACGGAGTCTCAGGCATTTCGCGGCTTCTTTTAAACACATGCAATTCGTGGATACATTCTCACTGGGGGTTTTTTTGTTTGTTTTGTTTGTTTGTTTTTAAATGGCACAAGCATATAGGATAAAATGTAAAAATCCCACCCCACCCTCCCTACCACCTGTAAGATAACTCCTGTTACCATTTCGGTGTGTGTCCTTCCTTCCCATCGCTTTCCTTTGCAATTTTTCCCCTAATGAGGTAATACTTTCTATTCCTTGCTCAGTGATTTGTTGCTTTTCCTTGTGCAGTACGTCTAAGAAATCTCTCCATATTAGTTCCTCTAATTTCTAACTTCCTTTATCCGAACAGCTGAAGAGGTTTCAACAGAGGGCACTGAGCCAAAGCTTTGGTGTTGCCTGGCTTAGGATTTCTTTACCTTTGTTTGCTGATAAGTGATACATTTTGGCCATGTTTCTGTTGAATTATTATTTTCTCACTGATTTACGAAGGAGCCATTTTGGACACATAAGTGATTTTGGAGAAAACACTCATAGTCAAAGTAATTAACTGGCAATATCTGTCCAAGATAGGAAGTTCAGGTTCTAGGGAGATGCCTTGTTTGCGCACAGCAGTCCCACATCATCTCTTCATTAATTGTGCAAACTGGGATGCTGATAGCTGTGGAAATTAGAACGCTGGTATTTTCTGCATTGGAATATTCCCCACAAGGTTGCCAATGCTTCTTTTACTTATTCTGTTCATTCTTTTCCTACCTATTCAAGGATCTGAACTGTGTTTCTTCACAGAAATTTCAAAGGAAATTCTATTTCTTACATTGATGGAAATACATGGAAGCCATACCGTTGGACTGAGAAACTGTGAGTATATTCTCTCCAAATACAAATACAAAAAACTGAACTGCATTCTAAGATCCTTCTTGGTGCAGAATTTTGAAGTCAGTAGCTCTGAGGAAAGGTATTTCCCCCTCCATATCCCAATTCAACCTCTATTGATTGCAGTTCAGTGTTTATTTTAAAAATTAAATTTGGCAGGCTCTCTTTAAAATTAGAGTCAATCTGAACTTATATTCTATTATACAAGGAATACATGATTATATTCTCAATATATAAAAATGAAAGAATATAGTGATATAGTGAACATCCTCCTTGTGTTCTGATCCCCCACCGCTGAGATAGCCACTACTCTGGATTTCATATATATCCTTCCAGACCTTTATCCATGCATTTGTCTACATACATATTTATAGACAACAAAACAGGTTTGTTGTGTGATTTTCTTTCTTTTTTTTTTTCTTTTACATAAATGGTAACATCCTACAACTCCATTCTTTTGCTTCATGGTAGGTCTTAGGTTTCTTTTCTTCTAGTACATAGGGGGTTACCCCATTCACATAAACTCCTGTGTAATATTCCGTAGTATGAATGTATTATAATTTAATAATTCCCCTATTGATGGATGTTTAGACTGTGTCCGGTTTTCTTGTCACATGCATTGCTGCAGTGAACCACCTCATCCATGCATCTTTGTGTACACGGGCAGGGATTTCTGTAGAATAGAGATCTAGAAATGGAATTGTTGGGATGAAGACTATGTAGATGTACAATTTTAATTGCCCTCAAAAAAGTTGTGCCGACTTACACCCCAACCCATAGACCATGACAGCATTCACCTCCTCACACCCCTCCACCACTGGATATTCTCCATTTCTTGGCTGATCTGATGGGTGAATAAAAGGGGTCTCATCTGAATTTGAAGTTTTCTGATTACTTGTAAATTTAAATGTCTCTCTTTGTTTACTGAACATTTGTATTTCTTATCTGAATTTTCTGTCCTTTGCCAACCTTTTGTTATCTTTTTTTTAATTGATTTGTAGAAAAAGTCAACGTAGATACAAATGATTTTGGAAAAAATATTACACTCAAAGCAACTAACTGGCATTTTTCATGACAGCTTGTGTATCATATCATTAGTTCAACTTGAGTAGATAAGTCATAAATGACTTCTGAGTTAGTAATAAAAGACATAGTAGTCATAGTAATCTAAAAATAGGGGTTATGATCCCACTAAAGGAGATTCCCCCACCCTTAGTTTGTTTTCTTATTGGAGAAATGCTAGAACCAAGCAAAATTTTTTTATTTTATGAATTTCTTAAATACTATTTATAGTTTGTATTTCCCCATGATAGTGTCTGACTTGGAGATTTTGTTTCCCACACTTGTAAGAAAACTGAAAGTCATTTGGCACGTTACTTTTCTTTAGGGAGTGGAGGGGGATGGGTAGGCTGAGGGACAGGAGTAGCAGAAAAACTTTGAATTGTGTACTATATACCTTTGGAATTTTGAGCCATGTGAATACATATATATAAAACATACTTTAGAAAATAAATAGAAATTAAAAATTAATTTTTAAAAAGCATGTGTTTGGGAGTTTATATACTAGAACATGAATCTAGTAAGATTTGCAGATTTCTAATTCAGCTTGAGGCAGAGGTTCCTAACTATGGATCACTGGTCCCCTGGGGCAGGATTTTTAACCTTTTCTTCTATATATCTATTTGATGATCTGCAGAAGACTGTTCTTGGGATAATGTTTATAAATGTATAATAATTTAAAATATATAGTAAAAGGAAATTATATTGAAATACAGTTTTCAAAATATTTTTTTAAAAAAGATTAGCGATATAGCAATAAACCTGCTTCTGTTCACACATTAAATAACAAGATATAGTGGTAGGTATAATAACAATTCAAGGTAGTGATGAGAATAAATGATACTTTGAGATATCTACAACAAATATGTGACATATCATTTTATTATCCACCCAAGTTTGGCCCTCCTCCGAATTCAATCCATTCTCCTCACAGACCTATGCCCAAAAGGGATGATTCATAAATTGAAATCACGTGCACACCTTTGCACATATTCAAGAAAGTGCAGTTTTCTAGGGAAAAGGTCCATAGCTTTTATGAAATTCTCAAAAGGTTCTTGTCTCAAAAGATTGAGATTGAGTCACAAATTAAGGGGTGGGGGTGGAGAAAGACATTTATTATTATTTATTTATTATGATTATAAATTATTATAATTTATCATTATTATTATAAAGACATTATTATTGTTTATTAAGTTGTACTTATCCTCACCAGTGATAATAAATGGATAATTTGTTTTAAATAAAGGCAGTATGTTTGCATATTGATACCTGTCACTTTTTGAATTCATTCAACAAATATTTATGGAGCATCTACTATATACCAGGAACTGTTTTTACATGCCTGGGATAGAGGCTCAAGAATAAAATTGACCAAATATCCCAGTTCTTGAGGGGTTTACAAATATATAATATAAAAACAAATATGTAAATATAATAAATAGTTATAATTTCAAGTACTGATAAGAAATCGTTACCCAGAGCTCTGTTTAGAGTTCAAGAAGAGGCAAAACTAACTTATGTTGTTTACAGCTGCCATATGGTAGGTAAAACTGCATTTAAAAAGAGAGGAAATTAGGGGTGCCTGGGTGGCTCAGTTGGTTAAACATCCAACTCTTGACTGGGGCTCAGGGTCCTGGGACAGGGCTCTTTGTAATTGAACTCAACAAATGCGCAATCAGAGAAACCGGGGGAAACAGAATGCCCAGCCATTTGTGGAGAATATGGCCAAAGAAAGAAGGCTCAGTAGACCGTCCCCAAGGGAGCTGGAGCAGCTTCACATGGCGCAGAGGCCCAGTACGGAGCCTTCATTCATAAAGGAGCACAATTCTTTCCTGAGACGGTACATCTTGGGCAGGCCTTCTGCCTCCACTGCTCCAAAACATAGAGCATATGTTATGTGAGCTGCAATATATGGGAGCAGGGACCAAGCAAAGGAATTGGTGGGTGGGTAGAGAGGGCATGTCCAGATGAGGACCTGCTAACAGTGGGTGTTGTCATGGGCATCTGTGATGGCAGCAAGAACACAAGCATGCTGAAGAGTGGAAGGAGGAAGCATCTGAAGCAGGACAGGGTGGGGTATATGAATGCCAGGAGTCACATTAGATCTGCACACAGTTTAGCTGAGTGTCTTCCAGCCTTGACTTTTTTTGAGTACTGCACAATCGAGCCTTGGGGAACCCATGGAATAATCCCAAATACAGTTATTCACACTATGGAAGGTTCTGAGTAAATAGCTGCTTTTTCAAAAAATACCCTTTTCTCCTTTTGTTGTTGCCAATCATAGATTCAAGTTTGAGTTTGTCTCCTCTCTAAATGGTACTCAAATATTTGTTGATTCTTACTTTATTTGGGATGTATGACTGTGGACTGACAAAAAGCTGTACTATCAGTCTTTCATTATCAAAACTAGTGTCTTTTTTGTTGACAGATGAAGTATCTATAAGGAATGCAGAAGGATCATTCATGAAGGTATTGAAATCCCGGAAGAAGAGCACCAGTACTGAGCTGATAATTGAGCCAGAGAAGCCATCCTCAGACAAAAATCGCTTCAGTTTAGCCTTTATGAATGAGCAGCTAGACTAAATGATGAAAGTGATGTTATTAGTGCGCTGAATTACATATTGCCTTATTTCTCAGAGGGAAATCTAGAAGATGTAGAATCAACGTTATTACCATTCATTAAACTTCTGTTTTCACATGTGCAAGACGGAGAAAAGCCCATGGGTCCCTTGACAAACAACACAGGGAACCCTTTTCTTAAACCTGGACCCAACCAGTCAACTTACAAAAATAAACTGAGGAAACTCCATTTTCTAGAAAATTTGTTAGATGCAGAAATTCAAGAAAAAATTGATGAGGTGGAAAAGAAAGAAAAAACTGCCATCCTTATACATTCCGGCTTTTTCGGTCCCAAATTCAGACGCCAAATCTTTCCAAAGAAATTGGAAACTGCCCAAGCACAGGAAAAGAGCCTCACCAAGGCTGAGAGTGTAGGGAAAAAGTTTCTGAGAGTAAAGAAGGTTATCAAGGGCCCAAAGGGCCTACGGAAAAGGTACCTCAAAAAAATGCGCCATCAGAGAAACCGGGGGAAACAGAATGCCCAGCCATTTGTGGAGAATATGGCCAAAGAAAGAAGGCTCAGTACACCGTCCCCAAGGGAGCTGGAGAAGCTTCACATGGCACAGAGGCCCAGTAGGGGCAGTCATTCACAAAGGAGCACAAGGCAGCAGTCTCTTCTTTCCTGAGAGGGTACATCTTGGGCAGGCCTTCTGCCTCCACTGCTCCAAAATCCCTACCTGAGGTGAAAAACAAACCAAAAGACTTAACCGACACCATTTTTGTTTTAGAGGATGCAAATGCTAGAGTTAGGAATATGAAGGCTTCTAAACCAGTCTCACATTCCAGAAAAAAGTACCTCTTTCATAAAACTCGCTCGCGTGTGGTCCACAGAGCACCCAAGGCCAAGCTGAGTCGAAAATTCAGAAAGGAAAGTCCTATCAGTAATACGCTGATGCTTGCAAAGAGGCCTCCGTTCTCCGCCATCAGGAGCCTCATAAATTCCCCTTCACGGGAGCCTTTTTCATCTTCAGGAGAACTGAGTTCTCAGGAAAATCCTTTTCCAGAATTATTTACTCTTTCAGAACCTTTTTTTTTTTTTAAAGATTTTATTTATTTATTTGAGACAGAGAGAATGAGAGAGAGAGAGCACATGAGATGGGGGAGGGTCAGAGGGAGAAGCAGGCTCCCTGCCGAGCAGGGAGCCCGATGCGGGACTCGATTCAGGGACTCCAGGATCATGACCTGAGCCGAAGGCAGTCGCTTAACCAACTGAGCCACCCAGGCGCCCTCTTTCAGAACCTTTTAAAGAAAACACTACTGGAGAAAACACTAGTGCACAGAATGTTTTTGAGAAACCTATTTCTACAAGAAACATGACTGTGCCAGAACAAACCCTCCCTGCATTCAGGAACCATAAAAATCTTTCAAAGGACTATTCTGTGGTCACTACAGACAACTTTATGCCAACTGTTAAATGAATCAATGAATCACAAGGGATAAACCACAACGTGGGCACTGAATTGCCCCCGAAGGCCACAGGCTTCACTGTGTCGAAGCTCTCAGCCCCAGGTGACCTATTTGAAATCCAGCTAAACCAGCAGCTACGGTCCCTCATCCCGAACAACGACGTGAGAAGGCTCATTTCTCACGTTATCCGGACTTTGAAAATGGACTGCTCTGAGACCCACGTGCAACTGGCCTGTGCCAAGCTCATCTCCAGAACAGGCCTCCTGATGAAGCTTCTCAGTGAGCAGCAAGAAGTAAAGGAGTCCAAGGCAGAGTGGGATACGGACCAATGGAAGACTGAGAACTACATCAATGAGAGCACAGAAGTCCAGAGTGAACAGAAAGGGCAGGAGTCCAGCGAGGTGAGGAAAACTCCTAAAACATGGGATCTGGACTTTGAGTCAGTTTAGGACGTGCCATGAAAGCACCCAAGCACATAGGCCAGGGGGCTCCTAGTCTGGGTCTTGTCTTGGCCAGGTAACGTTGGCTAAGACAGTGATCTGCCACTTTGCTCATTTAGAGAACAGTGCCACTATCCCCAGGGTAGATGAGAACTAATTCACGTGTGTGTGCCTCCTGGGAAGCTCTTACATTTCTCATTTTAGAGACAAAGAAACTGACACACACACACACAGACACAGGAGAGATTGGGGGAAGAAGACCTGTCTCACCCTCCCGGGTCCTGGGAGAGCCGCCTGGCACAAGGGTCTCCCTGCCCTGACCACCCCTGAGAGCCGGGATAGAACAGGGAGACAACAGGTTTCTGGCCAGATATTTTGTCCTCTGCTTTTGACCAGTGGATTTCTTTAGAGAAGTGCTTGGTTATGTCCTTTGCCCAGCGTTCTCCCGAGACCAGCCCCTGAGCTTTGATATGCCCTGGGCATGGAGTCTGTGCTCTTGACTCAATGTCGCTCAGGGCGGGCTGCCTGCTGTACAGAAAGCAGGGGTGGGAGGAGGAATGGTGGGGACCAGAGAGCCCCACATCGGGCTCCATCCCAGGACCCCAGGATCATGACCCGAGCCGAAGGCAGCCGCTTAACCGACTGAGCCACCCAGGTGCCCCTGTACCTCACTAAATTCTTACACCAGCCCTTGGGTTCCACTGGATTGTCCTCTTGAGATGAAGAAACTCAGAGTTGTTAATTGGCTTACTCAAGATCACACAGCTAGTTAAGTATCAGAACCGGAATTTGAGCCCAGATCTGTCTTGTTCCAAAGCTATGCTCTTAACTCTTCCTACCCTCCCCCTTCCATCATCCCTGAGCTGGTTTCTGTAGCTACCTGGGGGAAGAGGAAGATGTTGTCTTTGACCTGGGGCCGGGAAGGCAGAGAGAGAACATGGGCTTGTGGAAATAAACAAAGACCACCCAAATGAGAAGACGCAAAGGCTGTTTTCCGAGCCCCCTACCCCAAGGGAGTCAGCTACCAATCACTTGAGTTCGGCAGAGAATTGAAGGCCGGCAGAAGACTAGGAAAGCTTTATAGTGGGACAAAGGGAAGGCTTCAGGTTCTGATCAGAGGCTCTCTCGGCGTGGGGAAGCTGTAGGTGTGCTAACTAGAAGGGGGGTACCCTATGTGATTGGTTAGGGGAGCATATTGGACTTTTCCCAGTTTGTCCTACATTGGACATGGGGCCAAAATTAGGGAGGCTGTCAGCTAGTGGTCCAGTCTTGGCTGTGTTTGGGCCGAGGGCTACAAGGGTTGCCTCGTGGCTGCCCCGAGAGGGGGTCGCCTCCTTAGCTGTTGCTGCAGGGAGCGGGTCAGATGGTGCAGCCATTGTCTGTGGCTATATTGAGTCTCTCAGACTGCTCGCCAGAGTTCTGGAAGGGGCCTTCCTGGCTCGGACCTGGACCGAGGCTTCTTATCTCGTGCTCCTTCCTTCTGCTTCTCCCTTCTGCCCTTTCTGGAGCCACCGGTCCCGGTACGTCTGGTTGCTATTTGATGTGCATTAACTCTTAATTCTTTTTTTTTTGTTTGACAGAGAGAGACACAGCGAGAGAGGGAACACAAGCAGGGGGAGTGGGGGAGGGAGAAGCAGACTCCCCGCTGAGCAGGGAGCCCGATGCAGGGCTCGATCCCAGGACCCCGAGATCATGACCTGAGCCAAAGGCAGCCGTTTAACTGACTGTGCCACCCAGGTGCCCCATCTCTTAATTCTTATAACAGCCCCGAAAGGTAAGCATCTTAGTTATTACTGCTGCATCAGAGCTTATCCCCAAATGTAGCAAACATCTATGACTTCACACAGCTTTCGGGGGGGCCAGGAAACCGGACGCAGCTTAGCTGGGAACTTCCAGCTCAGAGTGTCTCATGAGGTTGCAGCCAGGGTGGTGGCCGGCGCCACGGTCGCCTGAGAGCTTGCCTGGGGGTAGAGGATTGGCTCCCGAGAAGGCTCCTGACACGGCTCTTGTCTCAAGGCCTCAGTTCCCGTCCATGTAGACCTTTCCACGGGGCTGACATGCAGTTGGCTTGCCTCGGAGCCACTCTTGAAGAATGCGCCGGGATGGTGAGCAACTGGTAGGAGG
Organism: Halichoerus grypus; assembly: GCF_964656455.1. Taxonomy (NCBI): domain Eukaryota; kingdom Metazoa; phylum Chordata; class Mammalia; order Carnivora; family Phocidae; genus Halichoerus; species Halichoerus grypus. The sequence continues at coordinate 192,233,347 of NC_135713.1, forward strand.
GAGAGGGGCAGAAGAGTGAGGCTGCAGTGTAAAATGTGTTGGTTCTCTTTGTTATTTAAGTTTCACAGCCACCTTAGGGAGAGAAACCATTAGCCCCATTTGACGGAGGAGAAAATGGAGGCTCAGGAAGGAAAGAGATTTTGCCGGAGGGCACAGAGCTGGTTGGTGACTGACACAACCAGAATGTAAGCCCTTTGCTACCTTAAAACCTGACCCCGGCTTTTTGCAGCACTTGGTGTGTGGACGGGTCTGGGGGGGCTTCATTGTTAGGGAAAGACCCCCCCCAGCCCCCAGAGCTTGGGGGAGGCCTCGGGAGCCTAAGAAGTTGTCTGTCAACTGAGCTGCCTTCTCTGCTCCAGAGACAAGGAAGCCAGGGCCTCTGGGCCCAGCTGCCACCCACACAGGACTATTTTTACCCTCCACCTCAGTGACAAGTCTGCATCTTCCAGCTCTGGAAAGGCCATCTGGGCAGTCTGGCTGTCCCAGGAAGAGCCTCTACCCTGAGGCCACCGTTTATGCCCTGCTGTCCCCTGCAGCTGTTTCTAGATGAACCTTTAGCTTTCTGGCACGTCATGGCTGCCCAGGGTCAGTCAGGTGCCTCCCTCGCCTGGATTCAAGGGTTAATAAAACCTCCTTAATTAGTATCACTTACTAGTTGGACCTTTCTGAACTAAAACGTTTAAATCTGCAGATATTTTAAATTGTTCACATTTCAAACAATGTTTAAAAGTGTCCTGTGCATGAGCCATTTTTTTTAAGGATTTTGTTTATTTGAGAGAGACAGTATGGGGGGGGGGAGGGGAGGAGAGGGAGAAGCAGACTCCCCACTGAGCAGGGAGCCTGACGTGGGGCTTGATCCCAGGGCCCCCGAGATCATGAACTGAGCCGAAGGCAGACAGACGCTTAAACTACTGAGCCACCCAGGTGCCCCCTGCATGAGCCATTTTAATGATGAGATAAGAATGATTGTATTTTGCATCTTCAAACTACACACACACACACACACACACACACACACACACACACAGATGAAAAATGTAAATGGATGGCCATTGTATAACATACTTCAGGGAGAAGTCTAAGAACCTTTGGACGTAATTTATTTCCTGAAGTGGTCTCAAACAACCCCCTAGGATCCTGTTTACACTATTCATTTGTTTGGCAAACTCTCCCTGGAGCGGGCAAAGGTTGCCTTCCGCCAGGTTCCTATCCGAATGATCTCATGTTTCACACTGGCAGAGGGGAAGTTAATAATGATTTACTGCATCTCTCACAGAATTAAAATAAACACGGTTGCCCGGTTCAGCCTTTGTCCCGCACACCAAGTGGAGAGCAGTGGAGGGCCCCCAGGCAGCTCAGGCCGTGGGAGCTTGACCCACAGCAGCAGGAGAGACTCCACAGAGGTGTCTGCGCAGGAGTAGAAAGGGGCAGTTCCTGTGTACGCACCTCGAAACAGGTAACCGCGACAGGTATCACAGGGATCATGGAGCTTCATGGCCCGCCTCCCGCCACCTCACCTCCCACCACCTGTCTGATTTGTGTTTTAGAGAAAACCTGGATTTTGGAGATCTAGGATCTGTTTCTGCCTCTGCCCCTAATTGGCTACTGTGACCGTGAGCAAGTCGCCATCCTCCCTAGGCCTTGACTGGCTCATCTGTAAATCAAGGGACCTGGATCAGATATTCTTCAATAAATCTACATTTACAAAAACAGGTGGTGGACCAGATGGGCCATAGTCTACCTTTGCTTTACATTTCCTGTGGGGTTCAGAGAGCCTGGGGCCCAAGATCTGTGCCTGGTCTGCACCTAAAGCCCTGTCTGGGCCTCCATGATCCCATCCATAAAATAAGGAGCACATTAATACCTGGATTCTGCAAACCGCTCAGCAGAGGTGACACTGAGCTAAAGAGGTCTGATCAATACAGGACTTCTCGGGGCCTTTAATACGTTGGTGTGCATTGTGAATTTCCTAGGGGCGGATGCAGGATGCAGGGTTTAACCAACACAAAGTAATATTTTTTGCACTATGTACCACTCAGCACGGCTTGGGAAATGCCCTGTGAGCTCCCTGAAGTCTCATTTCCTTCCCTGGAAAACAGGGGTGACCATAGCACCTGCCCCCTGAACTGTCGGGAAGGCTGAATGGGGTAATGCCTGGAAACGGGCCTGGCACAGAGTAGATGTTCAATAAATGCTGGCAGCTATTATTTATAATAAGATTCTCCCTTTCCAGCGCTGACATTCTGGGTTTCCAACTGCAGCATGTAATTAAACTCCAAAGCATCTGGCTTCCCGAGTTGAAAGAACAAGCCCGGAGGAAGGAAAAAGGAAGAGAAAGATCCTTCTGGATCGTCCATTTGGGCACCAGCCTCACTGCCAGTTGTCACAACAGGGGAACATAGCGAGATGCCAACCCCTAACGACAAGGCTTGGGGGAGTCTGGGGTTCTCTGCTGAGCTCAGATGCTGTGGAGCATATTTCAGAGGCAGACTGGGGAGAGGTGGGATCAGTGCCCCTTTAGACTCAAACACGAGGACCCAACAGCATCCCCCGCATGGATCAGCTTCCCTTTCCCACTGTCCTGGGCACAGTGATCCCGACCACTTTCCGGTATGTGTCACATGCTGGGGGAGTAGTGAAAGGGAGAGCTGAGTCAGAAAAGGTAAATAGGAGAATTCAGGCAAGGAAAGGCAATCCGCAGAGAAAGAGCATCTGCTATGGCTCAGAAGCCCGCAGGAGCGCAGGGCTGTGGTGGCGGGGACCCAGGGGTGGGGTGGTAGTATAGAGGGCCGTCGGGAGAGAAGGCTAAAGAGGGGGCGGGCACCTGGACCCCAGAGACTTTATTAAAGTCAGCCATACACGTCAATTACACTCCCCTGTATTACACACACACACACTCACTCTCACTGTTTTCTGTAGTTTTCAAAATTTGACCGTGAACATGTATACCTTTGATATGAAGCATGTTCACGTATACGAAGGAAAATAATGCTTTTGAAAAAGAAAAGAAAATGATCACCCTTACAACCATGTGGAGGCCAGTTTGGAGGCCTGCAACTGACCAGGTAAATGGTAATGATGAGCCACTCCACTCACAGACATCTCCCCAAAAGGATGGAAAACGGATGCAAATACATGTATGCGCATGCTAATAGCAGCACCGTCTACAATGGCCACAAGGAGGAAACAGCCCAAAGATCCACCAACAGTTGGATGCGCAAGCAGAATGTGGTCTCTCCATACAGTCGGGTCTTACTCATACAGAGGAATGAGGTACTGGTGCCCGCTACGACATGGATGAACTTCGAAAGTGTTACGCTAAGTGCAAGAAGCCAGACACAAAAAGTCACACCTTGTACGATTCTGTTTACATGAAATACCCGGAATAGGTAAGCCCACCGAGACAGAATGTGAGACTGATGGTTGCCAGGGGCTCGCAGAAGGAAAACAGGGAGCAGCTGCTTCACGGGTATGAGAGAAAGTCCCAGCAGGTCGGACCCTGAGCTCTCCCCACAGTTTGGTAATATAAGCCATTAAATCCTTAGCTATGAGTTAAGCTCCCTCGAGCTGACTTTTGGTCGCTTGCACCAGGAATTTATCTTATTGCAGTGGTTTTCAAATTGTGTCCGTTGTGGAACACCAGGGTTCCATAGAGATGTTATGTTGGTTCTGCAAAACTTTGAACGCCACAGGTGCTGAGGCTGATTAGAAAAAAAGAATTTGTAACCATCATCTACAACCCCCACTTGACTTCCTAAACGTGCAACGTACATTTGCATTTGTAAAATATGTTTGGCTAACAAAATGCTTCTCTGACCTGTTATATGTATGAGTTCTAGTTAAAATTTCGTTTGAAAAAGGGTCCAACTTCTGAAAATAAACAGTATAAAATCACTGTCCCAAGAAAATGATCATTTCATACTGGAAGGGTTAGCTTCAAGGAGACTCACTGCAGCTCTGTTTGTACCAGGGCTCAGCCATCTATGGCCCATGTGCTACATTTGGCCGGCCCCTGTTTTTGTAATAAAGTTTTATTTAAACAAACAAACAAACAAAAAATAAATTCTTTTATGCATCCTGGCTGCTTCTGCACTACAATGGAAGGATTAAATCATTGCAACAGAGACCTCAGGTGCCACAAAAACTAGAACATGCATTATCTGGCCCTTAACAGGAAACGCTTGTGACCTCCTGGTTCTTAATGATGAAAAATTGGAAGCAACCTAAAGGTCCAAGAAAAGGGGATTGATCAAATTACTAGAGTGCATCCCTTCAGCAAAGAGAATGCCAGGCCCCTGTTGAAAAATGATGCTGTGGCACAGTGACTCTCAAACTTGGCCGCACACTGGAACCCCCGGGGAGTCTACAAGTCCCCTCCCTAGTCCAGCCGCATCCCTGATGTCTGGGCAGAGTGCAGACATCAGTATTTGTTAAGCTTTTCCAGGGGGTTCTAACGCGGAGCCACTGTTGTAGAGGAATATTCACTGACATGGAAATATGACCACTCTGTATCGTTGAGGGAAGAAAAGCACATAATCTAACAGTCTACCCTATGACCCCTTTTTGGTCATTTTTATTGGTCATTTCTCCACGCGCTCACATCCCAGCCTCGCCTAGAGGAACAAGAGATGCCGAAACATCGACAGTGCTCGTCTCAGGACGATGTGGCTATGCGACATTTTAATTTTTTTTCTTTTTGGTTATCTGTATTTTCTATGTGTTTTACAATGAACATTGTATCTTGTACCAAGTATGAAAAAAGATAATCAGCTTAAAAAGTATACGTCTTGGTTTTTTTTTTAATTTTTTTTAAATTTTATTATGTTATGTTAGTCACCATACAATACGAAAACAATGGATCGTGGATCACCACATCAAAAACCAATCATGTATTGTATGGTGACTAATTTTTTTTTTAAAGATCTTATTTATTTATTTGACAGAGAGACACAGCGAGAGAGGGAACACAAGCAGGGGGAGTGGGAGAGGGAGAAGCTGGCTTCCTGCAGAGCAGGGAGCCTGATGCGGGGCTCGATCCCAGGACCCTGGAATCATGACCTGAGCCGAAGGCAGACGCTTAATGACTGAGCCCCCCAGGCGCCCCTACTTCTTGTTTTGAAAAAAAAAAAACAACTAACACTACGGAGATGAGCACTTCATCAAGTGAGGCGTTCCTGGGTCATGTGTGTATACAGTACGCCCTGGCGGGGGGTGGGGGGGGCGCTGCCACTGCAGGTCCCAGGGTTGTGGCGACCCCAGGGCTCTGTGAGTCAGGCAGCCGGAGTTAAGCCCCCTTGAGTGTGAAATGGGATGAGGGTGTGCCCACCTCACAGGATCAAAGGCATGGAGGTGCAATTTCTGGCACAAGGTAGGTGCTCAACCAAGTCTGCTTCTTTCTCCATAAGCGGCTCCCAGAGTCAGAGCCTGCAGCTGGTCAGCTTCCTCATGCCTGCTGAAGGAAAAGGATTGGCTTTGCCCAAACTGGGCCCATCCAGGTCCATCCACAGCTGCTGGTCCCTGGTGCTGTTGGCAGCCGCCACTTAACCAGCTCTGGCTTGGAATCGCTGCCGCCCCTGGAATTTTCCCGTGCTCCCCAGAAAGACCCTGGCTTCTCATCAACACTACCTCTTGACCCTCTTCTCCATATAACCTGCGTCCCCTCTCCCCAGATTGGGTCCCTTCTGCATAAAGAAGGGCTTTCAGTCTTCCTGGGGTTGCTCACTTTTAATAAAAATGACAGTAGTGTCTGCCATTTATTGACCCTGCATGGGCCTGGGCTTACATCCTCTCTCTCTCAGCCGCAGCTCTGCAGGGCGTGTGGTAGTGTTCCCATTCCACAGGTGAAGCTCAGAGAGGTGAAGGAACCCCTGCCAGGTCACACAGCTGGTGAGTGGCAGCCCTGTCTGGCTCCCAAGTTTCTCCCCCGTACCACACTGCCTGCTTAGTTAGCTGTCTCCATCCCGGCTTCTACTTCAAAAGGCAGACATTCTCCCACGTGACTCTAATGTGCAGCCAAGTTGGATAACCATTGTGTATTTTCAAAAGATTTTATTTGTTTGAGGGCGCCTGAGTGGCTCAGTTGGTTAAGCGTCTGCCTTCGGCTCAGGTCATGACCCCCGGGTCCTGGGGTTGAGCCCTGCATCGGGCTCCCTGCTCGGCGGGGAGCCTGCTTCTCCCTCTCCCTCTGCTCCTCCCCGCTGCTCATGCTCTCTCTCTTTCTCTCTCTCTCTCTCCCAAATAAATAAAATTTTATTTATTTGGGAGAGAGAGGGAGAGAGCACAAGCGAGGAGAGGGGCAAAGGGATAGGGAGAACCATACTTCCCACAGAGCATGTTGTTATAAAAGCAGTGATTCTCAGCATTGACTATGGAATTGCCTGGAAAGATTTTCTAAATGTCAGCAGTGGGGAGGGAAGGGTGGATTTGGGGGCAGGGGAAGTAGGTCGTGACCGGAAGGGGATACTTAGGACTTCTGGGGTGGTGGTAATGTTCAACTTTTTAATCTGGGTGCTGAAGACTTGGGTGTGGTCACTTCTGTGAAAATTGTTGCGTTGTACGTTTATGATTTGCGTCTTTTTCTATGCATATGTTATTCTATAGTAAAAAAGAAATTTAATTAAGGAAATAAAAAAAAGCAATTGTCATCAGCTACTTCCCTGTCCCCTGGGGAAAGGTGCAGTCTGGGGCTCTGGACTCATCATCTTGAGGATGCTTTTCATAGCCTCAAGCAGTGGTTGGCCTTTGAGTGTGCGCCTGTCTTTGGCAATGAGCGCATCTGTTTTCTTGCTGCTGCTGAGTCTCGTTGGGCTGGTGCCATGCTGAGCTCCAGAATGCCCACTCTTGCTGTGGCGGAGGTACTCATCAGGCCCCATGGCGAGGGGCTACAGCTGCCCCCTCCCCACAGCTGGATTTATACAACCCCACACAGCCCAAGTCCCAGGACCTAGGGCAGCAGGGAGGTCAGCAGCTACAGCCCAGCACCTCCTGGGCCCAAGCCGTGAGTCCTCTGCTCACTTCTGCCTTGTAGCATAATCCGAGTCACTGGACACGGGTTCTCTGGTCTTCACTTACAGACTCTCCGGTTTTCAGCCGGGCCCACGGATGTGTGAGATGAAGACTATTATTTCCCATTGTCCTCTGCAGCTAGATGTCATCACGTGACTCAGTTCTGGCCAATAGAATGTAAGTGAAGTAGTCTGCGCAATTCTGGGAATTGCCCTAAGACGAGGAGCGCTCTTCTTTTCCCTCTGTTCTTTCCCGCTACTTGGAATATGACATGGAGAGGATGAGTTCCAGCAGCCATATTGTGCCATGGAGCAAAAGACATGCTTGAGGATAAGAGAGCAACATGACGGGAGCTGGGGTCCTCTCTCTCTCTCTGTCATCTTCTTTGCCCCATGGAGCACCCTGTTGGCTGTGAACGGACTCCCTCAGGGCCTTTAACATGAGGGAGAAATGAGCTTCTACCCTATCTGAACCAGTAACATTTGGGGCTCTCCATTCCTGTCAACCCAACTGAGTCCTAACACTCAGGGCTTCGGACTTGATCTTTGGCCTGAGTTCCCATCCAGTGAGAGAATGAGGGTCCTGGCTTGCTCCTCCTACAGACTGGGGCTCTGCCCCCCACCCCATCTCAGGGGCTGAACCCTGCCACCTGCTGGTGCACCCCATCCATGCTGCCGGCAGGATTTTGTGTTGCTGGGTTTGTCTCTTGCCAGGATGGAGGACAGCCTATCACTCCAGTTGCTTTCTTGGAGTGAGCCCTGCTTCCCTCTCATCCCCTGACCCTTGGCTCCTGCCCTGTGCCTGACAGCCTGGCCACTCTCTGGACAGCTACGGCAGGGCCAATGCCTATAATACCTTCCCCAGGGGACAGGTCCAGGAGCAGCCAGTTCCTGAGATATAAAGACAATGGTACCTTCATTTATTCATTCAACAGATACTCACTGGGGACCCAACAGTAAGTAAGATGAGGGGGAGAGGCCATCCTGGTGCAGCGGGTACAAGCACAGGCTATAGAATGAGAATATCAGACGCAGCACTGGACCCCATCACAAGAATTTTCAGGGGTTTCCTTTAAGAATATGCCCATGACCTTGGCTACCTGTGCAAGCCTGCACTTCTCTGGTCCTCAGCTTCCCATCTAAACGTGACAAGGCTGAACTGGATGATGTTTAAGATTCTGGGCAGGTCTGTCCTCCTATGAAGGGAGAAAGGGCCCCGGAGCTCTTCAGCCTGGCTTCGCTGCTCACGGGCTACTGCCTGACTTGGGGCCATAAAGCAACTCCCGTTTATTTATTATGATTCCATGAGTTGACCGGAGCTCATCTGGAGAGTTCCAGTGACAGCACCCTTAACCAGTCTGACTTCAGTGTGCTCGCATCGCCGTGGGGATAATCACATGTACCCAGAATCCTCGCAGAATTCATGAGATAATCCCCTGGGTAACTGAGAGTAAATGAGGGAAGTTTCTCTTTATAGAAATAATCCAGCTAATAAATGAAGAAGAGATGATGAAATGTCACCATGTTTAACCCCCAGGGAATTACCGGGTCTAGGCATTGAGCATCAAGAGCTGCCAATGTCATAAGAAGGAGGCCAACTAGACATTATGTCCTTCCTGTGGGAGAACACAACACCTACTATGAAGTAGTCTTGCCAAAAAAAAACCCCGAAAAACAAAACAAAACAAAAACCCAAAACAAAACCCAAACCTTCATCTGATCAAACCTCTAGACTCAAATACAGGAAATATAGAAAACAGAGCAATACACTAAGCTACATTATGGCTTTGCAACTGTCAAAATCCAGACTCGGGACAATCTAGAGGATACATGACGCCTTCTTCAATGATAAGTTGCAGGGGAAGAGAGAAAGATGAAAGAGGAACCTATGGATTAAAAGAGATTTAAGAGACATCAACCAATCACAACTGAGTGCATCTATTTCCATCTTGATTGTATCAGACTGTTGAAAATGCTTTTTGACAAATAATGAATCATGGAACAGTACATCAAAAACTAATGATGTAATGTATGGTGATTAACAACATAATAATAAAAAAAATGCTTTTTGACATGACAACATTGGAAATTTGAATAATGAATATGTTATGATATTAAAGGATCATTGTTTTAAGAAAGACACAGAGAGATAATATGTGAATAACAATTGACAAAGTACAGAGAAGCACCCAGCAGCAGGGACCTATTATGAAATACAACTGGGAGTGGGGAGAAGAGACTGCTGGGAGTCTTAGCCCCAGCTCGGCCATTAGCTCATTCGAGTCCCTTCACTTCCCCAGGCCTCAGTTTCCCCATCTATGAAATGAAGCCGATGGACCCAGTGTTAGCTTTGACCTCCTTTTGCTTTGTCTTCACATGGGCAGCCCCAGGAGCCTTTCCTTGGTACCCGTATCCACCCCACCATGTGGCCATAGGAGCATAAAATCAGCAGGATGGGCAGAAGCCCAGAGATGTTGGCCCCTGCAGAACCTAGAACAGAAGAGGCCATCTCCCTCGGAGGATCAAGCTGCGTGATCCCAGGTGGGATGTTTTCTCCAGGAGAGAAACCTCTGGAGGACTTCACTTACCCATGAACCATGGGCATGAGTTATCTGCTCACTGGCTGCTTTGACCTTGTTCTGATAACTGGGCGTTCTGGTGAGTTCTCTTAAGTCTGGATATCTGCTGAGGACTCCAGTGGAGGTGGGGTGCTGCTGCCTCTTGACACAGTCCCATGGGCACAAATGGACCATGCACTGAATGGTGATAGGTCACTTAGCCCTTGATTCCTTGGTGCTGGCCTCTGCCCACTTGCCCTTCAAGTACCATCACTATGAGAGTGTCAGTCCTAACACGGAGCCTCACACAGTGTAAATGCTCAGCAAAAAAAGAGGGAAGCCTTCCTTCCTGGACCTTCAGCAATGCTGAAAATTCTCTTGAAACACCAGGAGCTTTATCTTCAGAAGGTTCAGCTGAAATACCCACCACCTGCTAGCAACACCAACCAGTTTAACACATAAACTGAATAAGACCCCAGCCCCAAAGAGAAAGAAAGACAATGCTGTTAAAATGAGCAGTACAGAGTAACAACTAAACCCACCATGTTGGTGTCAAACCTGGGTTCAAATCCTTGCTCTACCTCCCACTAGTTCTGTGACCTTGGATGAGTTACTTAACCTCCCAGCATTAAAATTAAAACTGTTGGTGCCCAGCAACCCACACTTCCTGTATACGGGCCGCTGCTGGCCTCTAGTGGCCACTGGATAGATTGCACAGCGAGTTGGCCTGAGAACAATGACAAGAGTTTTTCCCCACTTCGGCATCGGCCTGACTTGGGGGTTCTCAACCATGACAGACCTACAACTCCCTTTTCATAAAATCATATTGTGTGTAACTGTAATATACCGACCCAGGTATTGACATATACTAAAAGACATATTTATAGTGTACGATTTGATAATTTTTGACATATGTATATACCCCTGAATCCACCATCGTAATCAAGATAGTGAACATCTCCTCACTCCCAAAAGTTTCCTTGTGCCCCTCAGTTAGTCCTCCCTCTGCCCCTTCCTGTTCCCCCATCCCCAAGCAACACTGATCTGCTTTCTGTCATTCTAGATTAGTTTACATTTTCTGGAGTTTCTCATAAATGGAACCATGCAGTATATGCCTCTTTCTTTTTGGTCTGGCTTCTTTCAGCATTATTTTGAAATTTACCCATGTCGTTGTGTGTACCAGTAGGTCATTCCTTTTTGTTGCTGAGTAGTATTCCATTATACGAGTGTACCACAATGTGTTTATCCATTCAGAAAGGTGGTAAATTTAAACATCAATAATAATGCCCTAAATAGAAGAGAAACTGAAGGAAAGTAATAAAATAATGGGTAAGTTCTGTGTAAATGCTCAGGCATGATCACACTGGAACATAAAGATGTAGTCAGATACTTCACCTATACATACAGTTACAACATGAACCCACTTTGCTCCAAAGCCCAGGGGTTGGCCACTCCGAGGGTAAACTGCTGAGTGGCCTGATGCATGGGGGCTGAGAGTGGGTGGAAAGGGTGGACACAGGCAGATTTCAGCTCAGTGGAAAGATTTATTTCTCACAGGGCTGACCATCAGGAAGGCATGTTTCCTTTTAAATGATCAGCATTGACACAGCTAGATCTAACCCTAAACATCCACGCTCTTGACTAACAATGTTCAGGCCCCAGAGAGAGACTTCACATCTTACTCTAGATAGATGGGGAGGGGGGGGGAATGCATCTGCATGGAAAGGTTTAATGAAAGCTTAACAGGACCCCTGCTAGGTAATATCTCAGATTGCAGAGAGACTTTGAGCAGAGAAGTACTTAGGTAAGAGAAAAGACGAATTAATGAACTTGTCAGATCTTTCCTCTCAGCCTGAATGCAATAGATTTGAACACAAAGAAATGTCCTTTTCTAGTAGTACTGAGTGTACAATTTCTCCTTGCTTCATGTGCCTATTCATGGTTCTGGGGGTACACATGAATTTGTACAGTATTTGCCTCCGTTGTAAATGGAAGCTGAGGAAATGTTTGCACTATCACATAAATCACATTACACATTACTCAAGTTTGTATACATATCTAGACTTTAAACATAACAATACTAATTCTTTACATTGGCAGCGAGATGGACATTGAATGCTAGAATTATGAATTTTAACATTTTCATTTAAAAACTTACTTATTGGGATGCCTGGGTGGCTCAGTCGGCTGAGCGTCTGCCTTCGGCTCAGATCATGATCCCAGGGTCCTGGGATTGAGTCCCGCATCGGGCTCGCCTGCTTCTGCCTCTCCCTCTCCCTGCCTCTCCCCCTGCTTGTGCTCTCTCTCTCAAATAAATAAAATCTTTTTTAAAAAAGAAAGAAAGAAAGAAAAGAAAAAGTTACTTATTTGGGGGGGCACCTGGCTGGCTTCAGTCGATTAGAGCACTTGACTCTTGATCTCGGAGTCATGAGTTTGAACCCTACATTGGGGTTAGAGATTACTAATAATTAATTAACTAATTAAAAGTTACTTTTAAAAAAGATTGATTTATTTGAGAAAGAGAGCGAGAGAGAGAGAGAGAGAGAGGGAGGGAGAGTGTGCAAGCAAGCGGGGGGCAGAGGGAGAGGGAGAGAAATCCTCAAGCAGATTCCCTGCTGAGCAGAGCTGAAACAGGGCTCAATCCCAGGACCCTGAGATCATGACCTGAGCCAAAATCAAGAGTCCAACGTTCAACCCACTGAGCTACCCAGACGCCCCCAAATTTACTTATTTTTAAATAAAAATTTAAATGAAGTGTATAATTTAAATAAAATTTAAGGTAAATTAAGTTACTTAATAAAATTTAATTCAGGGACGCCTGGGTGGCTCAGTCGGTTAAGCGGCTGCCTTCAGCTCAGGTTGATCTTGGGGTCCTGGGATCAAGCCCCACTTCGGGCGCCTTGCTCAGCAGGGAGCCTGCTTCTCCCTCTGCCTATTGCTCTCCCTGCTTGTGCTCTCTCTCTCTCTCTCTGATAAATAAATTTTAAAAATTTAAAAAAATAAAATTTAATTCAGCTTTTAAAGAGTAGAATCATATATTTGAAGTTGTGTCTATTTGATATAAAAATTTGATATTTACTAATACTCATCTGTACTTTGCCTTTTGAATTATTAGATACTTTCCAATATGTAAAAAGCCTAACTTTGGGGGAAAACATTGGAAAAAACTAATAAAACATTTTTACACAACTTTCTATTTTTGATGAAAATATATTTACGTTTTTGTTCTTTGAGTACAATTGTGTTTTTAGTCCTTAAATATTTTTTAAAAACTTTGCAATCGTAATATAATTAGTGATTTTGCTGAAAGGAAAAGAAGAAAAATAAATTTCATAGACTAGTCATCATCATTGATGAATTAGGTATATGTTTATTAGTCATTCGAACATTGTTCTTTGTTTTTATTTGAGAGAGACAGCATGCGCTTCAGGGGGAGGGTGGGCAGAGAGAGAGGGAGAAGCAGGGTCCCCGCTGAGCAGGGAGCCCCATGCTGGGCTGAATCCCAGGAAGCAGGGATCATGACCTGAGCCTGAGCCGAAGGCAGATGCTTAACCAGGCAGATGCTTAACAGACTGAGCCACCCAGGCACCCCTCCTTCCAATATTGTTAGCCCCAGCCGCAATATCCTGCTGCCCTGCTGGGAAGGGGAGTCTGGAGGCAGAAGTACAGGGCAGCACTGTCCACCTAAAAGCTCTTCCTACCTTCTTACCGTCAGCCCCTGCCCTCCAGTTTCAGAGGGTAGAGTGGCCACCAGTCACAGAACTTTCCTTTGCCTCCTTTCTGCTACAGTTGGTGGGAGTGTCTCTCAGACTTCGTTGGTGACAAATGACACTAAGATGGGCCACCTTCATGGGGAGATGACAGGTTGTCTGGTCACCACTTCCCAGAGGGTTAACCCTACGCTCTCTACCAGGCAGGTCTCTCTTGGCTGCAAATGACAGAAACGCACCTCTGCAGGAAGGGACGTTTAATGAATCGTAGGATCGCAGGAAGGGCGAGAGTGTGTTTAGGTCTCAGAAAGGGTGGACTCTAGGATTGGAATCTTATCTGGACTCTGCTCCCTCTTCGGGGAGGTTTATCCTCTCAGATGGGCTGTATCCACATGGTTCCACACTGTCAGCTTCTGGCCTCGCCCTTGAAGGCTTCCCATGGGAAGCTGAGCTCCTCCCTTTAGTTTCAATTCAAAATGTAGTAGTGGGGCCCTAGGCACACCCTGTCCCCTGGAAGACAGGGCCCTGTGACCAGCAGTCTCCACTACTACCCCACGGGGGAAGGAGCTCCCCACAAAGGCAGTACCATTCACTGAAGGGAAGGGAGGTGGGCAGCCAGCAGGACCAGAGCAATCTGCCCTGCCTCACCCAGTGATCATCACAGTTATCACCGGTCCTTCCAGACCCGTCTGTACTTTCTGCAGGAAGCTTGAATGGGCCTCAGTTTGCATGGTTAAGACCAGAGTATTTCCAGGAGAATGATGACGTCACAGAACTGGGATTCCAGAGGGCAGGCTGGCCCAGCACTCCCACCTTCTTTAGAACATGGGGAGCTGTGAACTGGGCGGGGTTAGAGTATAGCTCATGTGGAAGAGACTTTGTTCTACTGACTCTCGAGGAAAGCCCTGGCCTTTCTGGGACCTGGGGTCAGAGAAGGCTAGGACAAAGGTAAGCTTTGGAAGGGGAGATGGGAATGCACCAGCCAGAAGGACTTTATTCCCCCATGGAAACCCCAAGAGGGGACTTCATGGGCAGAGATAGAACTCCCTGCTTCCCAAAGCTCAGTGACACCTGTCTCTGAAGGAACCTATGGAGTCAGGGTAGAGTAGGGTTGCATGAGACATACTTATACTAAACAATTATTGGTGGCTTGTCTGAAATTCTAATGTAATCGAGCATCCTGTAATTTTATTTGCTAAATCTGGCAACTCTAGGGTGAGAGAGAGAAGCAAAAGAAAGTTCACAAGCTCAGGCTGGTATGGAGTGAGTCTTAGAAGATATCTGTGAGGTAACAAGGCCATCAGGGTAGCCATCTTGTCCAAGCAGAAGTTGCCTGACTCTGAAGCCCGTGGATGGAGGAACCCAGGCCTTTGCCCTTGGGAACATACACTTAGTTCAAGGGGAAAGATACACACACACACACACGCACGCACATGCACACACACACACACTTACTGACAGAAATAGCCCCATTTTTTGCTTTCATTGCATTGACAGTTTTGAAGAATAGAGGCCAGTTATTTTATAGATTTTCCCTCAGTTTGGCTTTGTCCAACATTTCCTTGGGATTAGATACAAGTTATGCGTCCCTGGCCAGAATACCATATAAGCGCTATGTGTCCTTCTTAGGGTATCACTTCTAGAGGCATATAATCTTTCTCTGTCTTTCATTGGTGGTGTTAATTTTGATTGCAGGTTCCAAAACCTGTCCAGTTTCTTTGCTGCATAGTTGCTGTTTTTCCCATGCAACTAATATAGGATCTGTGGGGAGACACTCTAAGAGCATGCGTAGATCCAGTTCTTCATCAAGCTTCCCACCACCTCAGATTTAGCATCCATTGATGATTCTTGCTCAAACCAATCTTTGATGGTAGTAGAATGATGATTTTCCAACTTCATGGCTACCTCCACATTTATCACTCACCCTTTTATTGTCAGGAAGAGTCCCCCCATCCCCCTTATGTGTCTATTTATTACTCTTAAGGACTCATGGATTCCTATCTCATTCAATAGATTATAATCTATCACTATCTTTATTTTGATGGTCAGATTGTCCCAGACTACCTTAGAAACCATTGTGCATTAGTTCTGCAGATATGACACCAAAAGCACAAGCAACAAAAGAAAAAATAGATAAATCAGTCTTCATCAAAATGTAATTCTTCTGTTTCAAAGAACACCGTCAAGAAAGTGAAAGGCAGCCCACAGAATGCGAGAAAATATTTGCAAATCATGTATCTGGTAGAGAACTTTTACAACTCAATAATAAAAAGACAAATAACTAAAAAATGGGCAAAGGATCTGAATACTACACATTTTCCCAAAGATCTACAAATGGCCAATGAGCACCTGCAAAATCACTAGCCACCAGGGAAATACAAATCAAAACCACCACATGATACCACTTCACACCAATTAGGGATTAAGATTAGAAGATTTTTGATCAGAAGGTGTTGGTGAGAATGTGAAAAAAATTGAACCTTCACACGCAGACACTGCTGATGGCACAGCCAAAATGTCTGGCAGTTCCTCCAAAGTTTAAGATTTATTTATTTATTTATTGGAGGGGTGGAGGGGTGGAGGGAGAGAGGATCTCAAGCAGACTCCCGGCTGAGCGTGGAGCCCAGCCCTGGGCTCCATCCCACGGCCCTGAGATCATGACCTGAGCCAAAATCAAGAGTCAGATGCTCAACTGACTGAGCCACCCAGGTTCCCCAGTTCCTCCAAAGTTTAAACTTTAAGTTACTATATGACTCAGCAATTCCACTCCTCGGTATATGCCCAAAGAAATGAAAACATTTGTCCACATGAAAACTTGTACGTGAATGTTCATAGCACCGTCATTCATAATAGCCCCAAAGTAGAAACAACCACATGCCTATAAAATGGTAAGTATAGAAACAGACTGTGGTCTATCCATACAATGGAATATTATTCAGCCATAATGAGATCCTGATACATGCTACATCATGAATAAATCTTGAAAACATTGTTAAGTGAAAGAAGCCAGACACAAAGGCCACACAGTGTATGACTCTATTTATGTGACATGTCCAGAAGAGGCAAATCTATAGAGATAGAAACTAGATTTGAGGTTGCCAGAGGCAGGAGGGAAGTGGCACAGGGAGTGACTGCTAACAGGTATGGGGTTTCTTCTTGGGTTGATGAAAATGTTTTAAAATTGACTATGGTGATAGTCGTAAAGCTCCGCAAACACACTAAAGGACTATTGAATTGTACACTTTAAGTGAAGTGATGGTATGGCATAGTGAATTGTGTATTGTGAATTTTATCTCAATAAAGCTGTTACCAAAAATAATGTTCCAGATTTGGCCAGTGGGTGCCCCTTGGAGCTGATTCTCTTGTCCATTTGACATGCTCTGATCCATATTTTGAGTGTTTCCTTACTTTCCAGCACAAGATAATCCGGACTTACCTCATGCCCTTTCCTACTCCAGCCTAGGAATCAACCTTTTCCCCAGAAGTCCTGCTTCCTGTTTGGGGGAAATGCAAAACCAAGATCGTATTTCCTTTAATCATCATGACAGCCTTATTAAGTAGGTATTAGCGTATCTTCCTTTTACAAATGAGGCCCAGAGAGACCCAAGTAAATTGTTCAAGGTCACACAGCAGCCCTGTCTTTGCAAGTAGGCAATGTGAATCCAGAGCCCTTGCTCCTCACTCCTCCCCCTACACAGAGAGAGTGTGAAGGTGAAGGTTATTTCTACAGCGAGGTCACTTTTACTTGCTTTATGATATGCACCTTTGAATGGAAATCAAAGTGTAGAACCCATATACAGCTTCCTAGGACTTGCACAAGGCAGGGTATGCCTTTGGGAAAAGTCATGTGTCGTGTATCTGGGGGCGTGGGGTTGGGGGACGTTCACCGTCCAGTGTCCTAGCCCTTCCCCTGCAAGCACATGCTCAAATCCACACACACAAACACCAGTGAAGTGCAGTTTTCATTAATCTCCTTTGTCATCCTCTCCCCCCACACTGTACCCAAATACTGCCCACAGCTAGGTGCCCATTACAAGAGTGAGAATAGCTAAAAGGGGTGAAGATCTATAGATGGAAGGGGATCAGCCTTGGTTTTTCGATGTTGACACCGGGCAATGGGTACATGAAGATTCATGATACTATTCTCTCTTATTTTGTAAATATTTAAAGGTTTCTGTAATAAACAAGTATACAATAATAAATGAGAGGAAAGAGAAATAGCCAGGTGGGGAGCTCTGTGTGAGCGAGGACATATGGCTGCTCTCTCCAGGTTCCTCAGGCACTCAGAGAAGACCAGCGGCACATCTGGGAGAGCCTCAGAACCACGGACCCTCGACAGCACCTTCTCCCCTCCAAAGATGATGGGGACACTACTCGTGTCCTTGGTCAGCTGCCTCATTGCCATAAGTCAGGCCAGCCTCATCGATCGCTGTGACTTGGCCAGGGTGCTGTACAAGGAGGACTTGGATGGGTTTGAGGGCTACTCCCTCGCTGACTGTGAGTGCTGCTTCTCACACTCCCCCTCCCCCATTTCTCCTCCTCCTCTGCTCATGCCCTAGGTGGCCATCTTTCTCTCTGTCATTCATCTTTCAAAGCCAAGTTCAAAAAGCAGCCCTCCCCAAGAAGCCCTTCCCAACATTCCATATTCGGTCCACAATTATTAACTGAGCACTTATTATGTACCGGGAACTATTTTCGATGCTGGGGATAGAGACATCAACAAAGCCCCTTCCTCCACAGTGTTCACATTCTAGGGGAAGAGGCAAGCAAGAAGCAAACACACAACTATATATGATAAAGGTTATGCAGAAGAATAAAGCCAGGGCAGTGATAGGTAATGTTGTCCTAGAAGGGGAAGTCGAGGAGGTGACATTGAGTAGCACTGGTCACCCAAATGTCTGGGGAAGAGCATTCCAGGCAGAGGGAGCAGGCAGTGCAAAGTCTTCATCCTACTCCGTGGTAGGGATAACTCCCTTTCACCCAGAATTTGTGCACACCGGTCTTGTGCTATCTTTCTCCTTTTATCTTGTTTTGTGGCTTTTTAAGGTATGTATCTTCATTCTTCTACTATAGGCCCCTTGAAGGCAGCATCTACATTTGACCCAGCTAAATGTCCGGCACTGGGCTTTGCACAGTTCCTGGCACACAGTAGGTGATCATTAAGTGCAGGAAGCATGGATGGACAGATAGGTGATGAGTGGTTGTACTGAGGGGCGGGTGGGTTGGACAAAGGGTAAGGGGAGAAGCACATGGGTGTTTCTAGCCCACTTGCCCCATCCAGCCTCTTAGGCCTTGTTCCTTTCTTCTGCTTCCTGATCTCCCTCTCTCCTCCATCCCCTTCCTCCCTCAGCTCGGCACCCTCTGAAAACCCTCTTCTCCCTGTTCAAAGGGCTGTGTCTGGCTTTTGTGGAAAGCAAATTCAACATATCAAAGGTAAATGAAAATGCAGACGGCAGCTTTGACTATGGAATCTTCCAGATCAACAGCCACTACTGGTGCAATGATTACCGAAGTCACTCAGAGGACATCTGCCATGAGGACTGTCAAGGTCTGGCCAGGGCCCCAGGGTGGGAGAGGTGAGAGAGAGGCTCTACTCCCAGGACTTCTCTTCCCACTCAAAGCCTGGGAATATCCCCAGAGAGACAGCCCAAGGAGTCCATTTCACCCAGCTTTTCATGCAATGGAAATTATTTTGGTGCCCATGTTACAGATGAGCAAACTGAGGCTCATAGAACCAGTGCTGAATGCCAGGCTGGTGGCCCTGAAGGCTCAGCTCTAACCATCAAGTACTAACTTTGGCTAATGATCTGATTAAAGGCCAAGTGCAAATTCCCCACCTCAAAGCCACTCCAGGAGGCTCCATAGGTCCATGACTTGGACCTTCTCCCCCTCCTTCATACTCTGATTAATATCCCTGGACTCTTCACCTGAAGAGCCTCCCCTCATCAGGCAAGATTTACCTTGGTCTCTGTGCTGCCTGTTTTGACATTTCCTTTCCCTAGAAATCCTCAAACGTGGGCTGAACCACCATCTACCCTAGTTAGCAAGTATGGTGATAAACAGTCGTCCTGCCCCTCCTGCCCCCACCCCCAACACCCCCGACCACCATTGTAGGGATGTCTAAACGGCCCTCTGGAAGGGAGGCCTTGCTTAATCTGGAAGTACTCAGCCCCTGGGGGGCGCATGCCAGCGCAGGGACAGCCATGTCTGCCTCAGTCTTTGGGACTGTCCTCTGTGTTCTTACAGGTACTCTCTCTCTCTCCCTTTCAGACCTACTGAGCCCCAATCTTCTCTCAACCATCAGCTGTGCAAAAAAGATTGTGTCCGGAGCAGGGGGGATGAAGAACTGGTGAGGAGGACACTGTGGGACTAAGTTAGTGGGCAGAGCCCCAGGAAGGATGTAGTGACAGAGAAAGGCACACTAGGCAAGGACTAGACCCTTTCTTAGTCTAGAAAGATGTGGAAAAGTGGCGGGGCTTGGGACTCTGACTTACAGGACCTGGGATCTGGGTCTTTCTCTGATGTATTAAAACTCTTTTGGGGGGGCGCCTGGGTGGCTCAGTGAGTTAAGTGTCTGACTCTTGATTTTGGCTCAGGTCATGATCTCAGGGTCGTGGGATTGAGCCCTGCATCAGGCTACCCGCTCAGTGGGGAGTCTGCTTGGGATTCTCTCTCCCTCTCCCTCTGCTCCTCTCCTCATTCGTTCTTTCTCTCTCTCAAAAATAAATAAATCTTTAAAAAAATTTAAAAAAAGAAAACTCTTTTAGATGCAGTAACAAAGCAACTTGAGTTAAGTGAGGGAGGTGTATCTTGAGGGGACAAGGTGTCTCACTGAGCCTACACGGGTGCGGCTGGACCTCAGGAAGAGAGCGGAAGCAGAGCTGGAAACTGTCAGCGAGCTTCTCCTGGCAAGTTTCTGCTTCCTGGTGCATTTGTTTCACTACTTCCTTCATAGAGCAGCATTCTCTGCTCCACATTCCACAAGACAGACTAAGGCTGCCCCAAGTTGATGGGCTAATGTCCTAAGCAGCCACAGAGACTGCCCAGGCTCAGTCCCAGTCCGAGTGCCCGGGATAAAGAATCTGATTGGTTCAGCTTGGACCCAGTGTCCCTGCTGAGTTCAATCAGCTGGAGGCCTGGGAGGCCTGGGAGCAAGTAAGCTATACCATCGCAGTTGCCACAGGGACCCCTCTCCCTGATTGGCAGCAACATTTTCTTTTTTTTTTTTTTAAGATTTTATTTATTTATTTGAGAGTGAGAGAGCGAGCGCACAAGCAGGGGGGAGAGGGAGAGAGAAGACTCCCCGCCGAGCAGGGAGTCCGATGCGGGGCTCGGTGTGGGACTCGATCCCAGGACCCTGGGATCATGACCTGAGCCGAAGGCAGACATTTAACCGAATGAGCCACCCAGGCGTCCGTGGCAGCAACATTTTCTGTAAAAGGCGTATAGCTCCTCAGCTGAGCAGATACCCCAAAGCTGTCAGCTTACCAGTGGTGGACATTGGGATGGTTACTTCACTCTTCTGAACTTCAAACTGGATATGTACAGGATGTAGTGACAGAGAAAGGCACACTAGGCAAGGACTAGACCCTTTCTAGTCCTCTCTAGGCTGTCTCTCTAGGCGTCTGTGAGGATGGAGGAGTCAAGTGCCTTACCTACTCTAGAAATACCAAGCAGAAGGGACACTGATGACTATTAGGGCTGACCCTTTCTGGAGGGAGAGTCAATGGTTGTGCCTGAGATCGATCGATTGATTATTTATTTATCTTTTTATTTATTTAGTAACTCTCAGCCTCGTAAAATGGTGCTCTCCCACTTCAGAGGGAGATAGGATTTGAAAATGTGGAAGCATACTGAATGGGGGAAGCGGACAAACACCAGAGATAAGGAAATTTAAAGGAAGAATCAGAGGGGCCACAGGGGCACAGACCAGAAAGCTAGGAATGAAGGAGGTTCTGAGCACTGCTCTGCCTAAGAGACTCACTAAGAGTTGGGCCATGTATGTGGAGAAGGAGCTTACTAAGCGGTAAAGCAAGAACCAATCTTTCTCTCCTCAGGGTAGCGTGGAGGTTGCACTGTGCAGGCCGGCCCCTGTCCTACTGGATGACAGGATGTTTCCTGGGATGAGACGGGGGAAGGGCTGCTGTGGAGTCATTTCAGAGCTCCTCTTCTCACTCGGGAATTCTTCATTTCCTCTTCCTCTTGCCTCCACTTCATGTTATTTTCTTTCCTTCCCATTTACAAATAAAACTGACCAGAGCCCCAGGAATAAATGGTTTTCTCGGGCTTCCTCCTTGCACCCATCTGGGCCCAGACCTCTCGTTCCTGACTGTCATTGCAAACCAAGAGGACCACAATGAAGAAGTTGTTATATTTTGGGAATTATTAAAGCATTCCTTGTGCAAAGAATGTGTTGATTTATTCATTTTTAATTCCAAATATATTTGAGTACCTAATCTAGTAGGAGTGTGGTAGGTACTAGAAGAAGGAAAATAAACCATAACTATTGTTCCTGAGGTGTTCATAATCTACCCAGAGACATACACAATTAATGGGTACAATGAGTGGATACATACAATGAATACAATGGATAATGAAATGGGTAATAAAATCTACAATTTTTGGTTTGAAACAGCATCAGGATCCCAGTTATTCCTCCAAAGCCAACTATTTTCAAAGTAAAAGAGAAAGTTCAGAAGTAGGTAATGGGTGGAGCTAAGGGTCTTGTATATTGAGGTGGAGAAAGTGGTGTTGGGGCTGATAGATGGTGCCAGGTGCCAATGATTTGGGTGGTTTCAGAGAATGGGCTAAAATCTAGATGTTAAAAAAAAAAAGGCATCTCTGTTTGGGATTTGAAGGTGCTGATGTGGAGAAAAACCTGCATAAGGACAATGCAAAACAGAAAAGGGGCCGTTGGAGAAATGTCCTGCACATAGCTACCATCAGTACCGTTTGACTAAACTGTCCCACTTGGGCCACTGATGTCCCTACTTCTGAGCCTTGACTTTTGGATTTCACAGACCACTAAAACGTCAAAAAAGTTAACCCATGTTAAGATTCCTAACTTTTTATTTTAATATCCAAGTAAGAGTATTAATCAAAACAACTATTGTAAAACAATTTTTAACATGAAAAATGAACGTCATGGAATGCCTGGGTGGCTCAGTTGGTTAAGTGTCTGCCTTGGGCTCAGGTCATGATCTTGGGGGCTCCTGGGATGGAGTTCCCCATCAGGCTCCCTGCTCAGTGGGGAGTCTGCTTCTCCTTCTACCCCTCCTCCCAGCTTGTGCTCTCTCTCTTGCTTTCTCAAATAAAATATTTTAAAAGTAAAAAAATAAAAAAGAAATTAAAAAAGAAAGAAAAATGAAGGTCATATTTGTAGCATAGTAAAATGGAATAGATTTTGTTTTATGAAAAAAAATTTTAAACCCTGATTATATTATCCTTTTCTTGTTTTTCCAAGGACTGGTGAAAACTTCCTAACAGACCAGCACCAGTCTGAAGACCACTGTTTAGAAACCTCAGGAGATGTTTTGTAAGGTCCCTTCTGGCTCAGGCTTCTAGGATTAAAATAAGGATCATTAGGACCTATTTTCCCTCTTAGTGTGTTAGTCCTCAAAATAGCTGACTGGGTGCTTAGAATGGCCCTTTTGCAAGGGCACCATGAACTCCAGTGTTGGTGCCCTACTTGGACTCTTTGATTTTTTCCAAATTTATATCTCCTTCTCACCCTGCCTGCCAAACTCCCACACCCTCTCATCCCAACAAGCACACTTAAACAATTCACCAAAATTACGTAGGAAAATCAAGGAACACTTTTTAAGGATTTTGAAACTGGCTGCTATAAAGATATCCGTACCCTAGGATCCTGTAAGCTCACCCTTTGGACTCTACCCTAAAAATACACTTGAATAGAAGCACTAAACACGACTTCGATGCGGTGGGGCTGCTGGAGGGGAAGTAGTCAGAGACCCGCCCAGAGTGGGAGGGGCCAGGGAGAGGACTGGGAACAGCCCTCGCCCCACCCCCGCTGGGCTGGCCCCGCCCCTCGTACGAGACCTTTTTTAAAAAGCGCGGGCGCGCCTTGCGCAGGCGCACTGCCGCTTGAACCTTAGCCGCGCATGCGCAATGGTGGTAGGATGGCGGAGGTGGTCTCATTTGCAGTTCCCACCGAAAGCGACAAAACCTTGCTGGTGTGGGAGCTGAGTTCTGGGCCCACGGCCGAGGCTTTGCATGTGAACCCAGTCAGGAGGGAGGGAGGGATGGAGAACGCCGTGTGTCCTCCCCCCCACCCCGTGACTGGGAGCCCTGGAGTCTGGCCTTAGCACCTCACGCGCCTCGTAGTCTCCGCGGTGAGGAATCTTAGTTCTAGAGGGGACCTCAGCAGGCTATCAGCCCCGACAGATTTCTGAGAGGTAACTCTCAACAGCCAGCACATGTTGCCTTCTAATGCTTCTCGAATCTTAAGATTTCAGAGGGAGACCTGTTCATGAAATGAGAAGAGCTTGGGGTTGTATGTGCAGAAGGGTTTAGGGAATATAAGGGAACGGGCAGTTTTGGTTTCTGGGCGTGAAATTTCATGCACTTACTTGGCGTGGGACCACCCCACAGCATTCTCTGTTCACAGTATTCTCCCAGTTTGGCCTTCTGTATTCGATCCGAGTCTTCCCAAACGCTGCAGTGGCCCGTCCTGGTTTCTATGCCATCATCAAGTTTTATTCAGCAAGGGATGCTCACAGAGCTCAAGTGGCATGCCACGAGAAGCATCTTTTTCAGAATTCTCCAGTGAAGGTGGGTCCAAATAGGAAATTCCTAACTCCACTGGGACGGAGTGCTGAATTCCGTTATAATAGACTAGCATTTGTGCAGCACTCTGCTTTACAGAATGCTTTCAGATGCATTGCTACATCGATCCTCCGGTTTCCCTGGGTTTTTGTTTGTTTTCTTCTTTTTAGACGAAGAAACTCGAGCTGAAGATAGTTAAGTGACTTACTTACGGTTCATGATAATAACTGGAAGCTGGAGATCAAACCCCAACTTACTAATATTAAACCCCGTGGCATTTTATCCTGCCCCTTAATTTAAGAAATCTTAACAGGAAGAGTCTTGCTTATAGTTACTATTATGTGGATTTAAAATGACAAACTCTAGGGGTGCCTGGGTGGCTCAGTCGGTTGAGTATCTGCCTTCAGCTCAGGTCATGATCCCGGTCCAGCTCCCTGCTCAGCGGGGAGTCTGCTTCTTCCTCTTCCTCTTCGCTCTTGTGCTCTCTCTCTCACTCTCTCTCTCTCAAATAAATAAATAAAATCTTAAAAAAAAAAATGACAGATTCTTTCATCTGTTGTATTTATAAAGGATGCTTCATCGTCATTATCATCATCATCAGTCTCAAACTGCCTATTCAGGACTCCCTTCAATTCCCAGAAAATGGTTAAAACAGTCTTTAATGCACTACAGGAACTTTATTCCATACTAACCATGCTGTCCATTTTACTTTCCCAGAGCCCCAGAATTATATTTTAGTATGTGCCTCAATTCAATCACCATTTCTTTATCAAGGACCATGTCATTTCCTCTGAATAAGTGAGTGAGACTTAGATTTCCAAACCTTTCACTTTGTAATTGTATGTCTTTATCAGCCTTCTCTAACTGGCTTCTTAATCTGGCTACTTCATACTGATGTGGCTGCCTATTCTTTTTTTTTTTTTTTAAGATTTTATTTATTTATTTGACAGAGAGAGAGAGAGAGTGTGTACAAGTAGGCGGAGTGGCAGGCAAAGGGAGAGGAAGAAGCAGACTCCCCGCCGAGCAGAGAGCCCGACGTGGGGCTCCATCCCAGGACCCTGGGATCATGACCTGAGCCGAAGGCAGATGCTTAACCAACTGAGCCACCCAGGCGCCTCACGTGGCTGCCTATTCTTATCATTTGCCTTTCCTTATTGATTTAACCTTGACTGAATCTGAGAACTCTGATCAGATGTGACTCTAGGTATACTGCCTACTTGTTCAACACCCTCTTCAATCTGGGCTTCACTCCCTGTGATTGAAATGATGACCTGTCAGACATTCTTTAGTTTGCAAACTATGGTCTGCCTGTTTCTAGCCTGTGAAAAGTTCACATAGCCACTCAGATATTATAGGTTATGAAACAATTACTTTGTATCAGTTGTAAGAAATGAGGTTTTTGTCTCTCATTGGACATTAAGATCATTTCATAAATTTAGGTTTTGAGATTTAACAGCATAAAGCCCATCACTGAGAGTGATGAAGGAAATGTTCTACAAGTCAATATATAGTTGACAGGAGAGCGTATTCATATTCGATCTCTTTTTTTAATTTAACACAGGACCTTGGGTTACTACCCCTGCTTTCCAAAATTGTTATCCAATTTACTTATGTGTTCTTTTCTACTTTGGCAACTACATATAGTTCCTGGTTGGGTTTGTTGTTGTTGTTGTTTGCCTTTTATAAATACAGGAAAAAGAATAATGGCTTAAATAAAATAAATCAAGGAAAGGCCTAAGGCATTTGAGAGAGTTTTTTTCAGTAGCATGAAGGAAAATGGTTGGCAGCAGGAACTATTTCTCCGACAGAGGGGCTCGGGGCCCTTCTGAAGCTTCCTTCTTATCCAGAACAGCTCCACTATGCCTCGCCATTAGCCTCCCCTGCAGCACTCAACATTTAAAAGTTCATCTTCATTTCTTCTTTCCAGCATGCAGCTTCAGCTGGAGAAAGTAATTTTATTTTCTTATCACCCATTCTTTCATTCGTTCACTCAATCAACAACAGAATGTGCTCGGTTTTAGGAATGAGAAAAGAGTAAGAGATGGTTCCTTCAAGCACTTAAGGAGCTTATAAACTAGTGATAGAGGAAGATGCACGAACAAATCAATAAAGAATTAATAGTGCTGTGACTTCATTTGCATTATTTGAATCTTTATGAATATATTACTATACACACCCTGCTTAAAGTTGAAATAGACATTTAAGACAGGACATGTAATAAATTCACCATAGAGCGTAAGTTAGACTGGAAGTATTTGCATTCTCAAAGAAGCTTATTAATGCAAATGAACCTCTAGTTGTTTAGTTGCTTATAAAATTTTTAGAGGTATGTATATTCCTTGTTCTAACAGGTTAGTAACTTGGGGAGGAGGGTGCTGCAGGTTAAGGTCCTACCTCCACGTCAGGTCCATCTTGTCGGCTCTTCAGGTCATATTCTCAAACGAGCTACAGGATGGGACAACAAAAACAATTTCTTTCCTTTGCTCACCTACATAATTTGCTCCTGGAGGGCTTCCTTAGTGGCTTTCATCATCACTCTCACCACCAGAGGTCAGGGAAATCTTCCAATTCAATCAGGAGCCCTGGAAATGATGCAGAAAAGTACTGTAGCTTAAAAATAATGAATACCATTTATTCAGGGCTTACTATGAGCTCATTGCTTACAATGGTGTTTCCTTTTTAATCTTCACAGCCAGTCTCTGAAATAGGTATTGATCAATCTCAGGTGTATCCAAAATAAGCCTCTGTGGCAGGTTGTGATATTCTTCAGTCTCTCTCTTATGTCTTTCGGTTCGTCTTGGCACCAAACATAAAGCAGTTCAACATCAGGCCCTTGCCCTAAATAGCTCCCAGTGCCAAGAATTGGCAAATTATTACTTTGGTTTCAGTGGATGGTCAAAAGGGATCATCAAGGTAAACTTCATAGATTTTCTTTGGCTAATCAGACTCATTTCAACATTGAAATCCTGGACTTCAGAGAGGAGAGAACTGGGTGTGGGGAGAAGATGTGAGAGGCTTCTAAGTGGAAGGACCTGAGCATCGGCCTGCCACCTAGAATTAATAATACTTTCAATGACTTGGGTAGTGATGTCCATAATTTTCGCCAGTATTTGTAGGGTATAGAGTAAAAAAAACTAGTTGTCTGTATTTAATAATTCGTTTGCAAGTCTTACTTGATTTTGAAGCTATAGGACCTCAACTGTTCGCTGGGTTTACTGGAGTTTAGTTTTTATTTCTAATAATAAAACATCTTGAAGTCTATGTTGAGATCCTAGGAAGGACCTTTAATTTAAAATCCTAACAGCTTCAGGATCTTTCTGACCTCGAAGAAAGAGAAAATGAAGATGCTACGGTACCACTTCAGAAGCAGAGCCTGAAATTCTTCTGTGCTTTAGAGGTGGTGTTGCCATCCTATGAGTGCAGGAGTCCTGGAGTTGGCATGGCCGAGGAGCCTTTGGAGAAGCTGGAAGAAGGTCTGTTTATGGTGGGGGTGGGGCTGGAGTGGAGTGGAGGTAGAATCTCTCTTTCTTTCTGAAACTCATCTTTTCAGATATATCATCAAGCCCTCCCCTTGCTAAGCTACTAAAACCCTGGGCAGAGCTTTTCTACTGTACAATACAGGTTTTTATCATACACAATACCTAAAAGAACTTAGCTTTACAATTCTAAAACTGACTTTCTGCCAAGAAGTTTAGGAAGAGGGAAGTAATGTTTTTCCCATTTTTGGTTAAGAATCTGCCTTGTGCTAAAAAAAAGAAAGAAGAAAGAAAGAAGAAAGAAGAAGAAGAAGAAGAAGAAGAAAGAAGAAGAAGAAGAAGAAGAAGAAAAGAAGAAGAAGAAAAGAAGGAGAAGAAGAAGAAGAAGAAGAGAAGAAGAAAGAAGAAGAAGAATTTGCCTTGTGCTAAAATAGTCCTTTAAATACAGATCTCTTGTAGCCTTCAGTGATCCCCGCAAAATCATCATCTAAAGATTTAAATAAACTCTTGTGTAAATGTTCAGTCCTTTGCCTCCTATAAAAGGGCTGGTGTGTAAAGAATCAAATATAGATTCCTAGAAAAGGTATTCCAATTGGTACTGATTTTTCCCAGAGTCCGTAGCACTTAGGCTTAGGGTTTTAAGGCAGAGGCAGGGCTGTTAGCAAATGGAGGGAAGTAGGTTCCCACGGGTGATGCTCAGGAAAAGACCAGGTCATGTGTGCTACCACCAAATCTTTCTCACTCTGTGATTCCAGCCCTTGATGCCCAGGAGAGTAGGTAGGGTCTGTAGGATTATAGTTTCAACTTGTCCATTTGAAATCTGTGAGTGATGTGAGATTTGTGCCACCTTCTTGGCTTGCATCTCCCTTCTGGTACTTCAGGAACTTCTGGGGTAGATCAGGGCAGTAAAAATGTGCCCGGCCAGGATATACCTACAGCAGAGCCATTCTACCAAGTGCTTGTGTTGTGCCTGCTCTTAGTTGCTAAGATAATGATCTACGAATCATGGATGCACTTTCATATTTAAACATATAACATAAAAATCAGTTATCATTCAGCTAGGTATTTTAAATCCATTTGTTTTGGTTGAATTTAGGGCCATTATCAGTTCTGATGAAAAGGAAAACAACCCAGAAGCTTGCTTTTCAGAAGGCTATGTCAGATGCATTCCAGAAACTGTTGATTGTGGTTTTAGGTAAGACTTTCTTGATTGTCCTTTACTTCTTTCTTTTCTTTTCTTTTCTTTTCTTTTCTTTTCTTTTCTTTTCTTTTCTTTTCTTTTCTTTTGATTGTCCTTAAACAACTTCAGTTTCCATGAGCAAATAAACTCATTTTGAGAAGTTAGTTGGATGAAAACACTTCACATTCTTTTATTCACCAAATGCTTTCAAAGCAGCAGTCTCAAATTTGTTCTTTGTAGCATTTGTGAGGAAAAATGACAGTAAATATTATTGTCCCCAGGGTATAGATATACAGTGACTTGCCTCCACATAGAAAGTGCTTGATCCAGTGTTTCTTGATTGATTGCCCATAACACAAAGTAGTATAGTGATTGTAAGCTTTGGACATCTGTTGTTGAATCCTAACTCTGTCTCTTAGATTTCTGATGCAATTTTAGGTTTTATAGTCAAATTTGAAGGTATTTAGTCTCTCTAAGCTGCAATTTCTTTATCTGCAAAATAAGGTTAATAATTCAGCTTACCTCATGGAGATATAGTAAGAATAAATGAGATGATGAATATAAAAAGCTTAGAACTATCTCTGGAACGTGGTAAGCAGACAAAATATGTTAACTTCTTATCATTATTATTTTCCTGTTGGAGAATTTATTAGATTATGCTTTTGGAATCAATTCAGTTTCAGTTTTTGTTTCTGGCACTGACATATTGGGTGACCATGATTCTTATGTAATGATCAGCTACATTTTTGTGAACCTTGAAAGTGGCCATCCTATTGAATAATGTTGATTGTATTCCCTATTGAGTTCTACAGTAGTATGAATGTTATAGGCTGTGCTCAAAGGAAATTTTATTTTTTTTAAATATTCTTTTATTTTAAATAAAATAAAAGAGGGAGGCAGGGGAGCCGTAGAGGGAGAGGGAGAGAGAGAATCAATCCAGGCTCAAAGGAAATTTATTTTATTCATTTTATTTTATTTTATTTTATTTTATTTTATTTTATTATTTTAAATAAAAGAGGGAGACAGGGGAGGAGTAGAGGGAGAGAGAGGGAGAGAAAGAGAGAGAGAGAGAATATCTTAAGTAGGCTCCACACGCAGCCTGGTGCCCCATGCAGGGCTTGATCTCACAATCCTGAGATCCTGACCTGAGCCAAAATCAAGAGTGGGACACTCAACTGACTGAGCTACCCAGGTGCCTTTTTTTCTGGAAATATTATAATTAGTAGAGAGTCCCCAAACAGTTGCTCCCCTGCTTCAGAGCCTTGAGTCTTAAAGATTAAGAAATCCTAGCTAAGTTTCAGAGACCTTATTTGCTTGTAAGAGTTGACCGTGGATTGGTCTCAGGTTTCCAGCCTGGGCAAGTCTTCCCGTGAAGACTGACTTCCCTGGTCATCAGGTAGACTCTCCATTAGCTGTCAATTCTGAATGACAACCTTTAAGAACCAAACTAAGCGTTTGAGTTGTTGACCTCTCCATAATATGCTATGGTATCCCTTATACACATTCAAGATTCCTTAGACTAAAAAGTCTTGTAGCTCTAGTTTGCCCTAAGGTAAATTGTATTGTCTATAAGTTACACGGGCCTGTTTCTGCCAATAAAGTGTTCAAATGCATGCCCTGCCCACCCCCCCTCCAAAGCATTGTTCATTGTATCTGGTGGGATTTTGGTTCTCAGGGAGTAGACACTTGCCTTGTTTTGATATGAAGTATCAGCCATAGTCCAGTGGTCTCTATTCCAGGTTTGAACTTACATTGACCCCTACCTAACGTCTTACTGTTTAATCATACTATGATTGAACATTTTTGCTTCCACAGTTTTAACTTCCTATGTCATTATTCCTTAGTTCCTATCTCTGAGATCATAAAGTTTTTTTAACCACGTGGTTGATAACTTCATATATATTTTTTCACAGATAGTTATGATAGTGGTGCCTGAGTGGCTTAGTCGGTTAAGCGTCTGCCTTCAGCTCAGGTCATGATCCCAGGGTCCTGGGATGAAGCCCTATGTCGGACTGCTTGCTCAGTGGGGAGTCTGCTTCTCCCTCTCCCTCTGCCCCTCCCCCCTGCTCGTGTTCTCTCTCTCAAATAAATAAATAAAATCTTAAAAAAACTAGTTATGATAAAAACTGAAGTGTGAGATGAGAAAACTTCTGAGAAAATGCTTTTATTTTCTGCTTTTAGAAATCAAAAGAATGTCTATGGGGCACCTGAGTGGCTCAGTTGGTTAAGGTCTGCCTTCGGCTCAGGTCATGATCCCAGGGTCGTGGGATTGAGCCCCTCATCAGGCTCCCTGCTCAGCAGGTTGCTTGCTTCTCCCTCACCCTCTCCGGTTCCGCCTGCTTGTGCACTCTCTCTCTCAGATAAATAAATAAAATATTTTTTAAAAATCAAAAGAATGTCTAATTACTAGGTGCTATCCCAGTTATATACAGCAAGTTTTAGAACAAGAAAAATTTTGATACGCTACTTGTTAACTTTATTTCAGAAAGTGGTAAAATAGCTGTGGAATATAGACCCTGTGAAGAGATTACAGATGCCAGAACCGAAGAGGAGCTACAGGATTTAATTCAAGTATGTGGAGATTAGAGCTCGAGGATTCCACAGCCAGTGTAGCCATAATTTAAAGCAACCGGCAGGATTTGGAAGACTTGGGCACGTACAGGTAGCTCTGTCATCCTTTGGGAAATGGAAAACTCTGAAACTGCTTCTGAGTGCAGAGAATTTCTGGGGCTTTTCCTGAAGTCCTGGCCCTTGGCTCTGACCCCTTATTTAAAATTTGGAGAGCAAATTGCATCAGAATACTCCTACTGTTGTGACCATAGGAGAGGACACAGCCTTTTAGAGCTCCCCTCAAACAGAATCTCAAGGATCTGGGAACAGAGTAACTCTGGCCTTAAGTGAGATTATGCTACCGTGCTTGAAAACCATTATGCCTTTCAAATAAGGTGTATTACCCAGATGTCAGCATCTCATACATATCTTGTATGAAATATTTTGCTGAAGAACTTTTCTGTAAATCACTTATATCAATGCCCTGAATTAGGGATTAAGTTGCCAAAGTAATTTCTAAAAGAAGATATTAATATACTGCATATAGAATGTTTAAAAAAAAAAGGAGAAAAGGATGTGTTTCATGTCATTGAAAACTTAATTTGGGGCTAGATTTCTGATTATTTAACTCACTCCAAAGCTGCAAAGTTTGTTTGTTTTGAAGGGAAGAGTGGAGAAAGGAAAGATGGTTACTTTCTGAAAAAGTATTTGAAGTTTTTTTTTGTGCAAAATAATTATTTTAATTCAATTTAAATCAAGCCAGTCAAGGAAACTTCAGACTTATCCAAGTTTACACTTTAAGAAGTCTAGCTTCCTGTGAAATGTGAAAGAGATTCCGTATTGATGCTAAAGATTTCAGAAACCTGATTGTAACAACAGATCCATTCCTAAATAAGGCCAGTCTTGGAATCCGTTCCATTTAAAAACCATTACTATGTGCTACACGCTGGGAATAAGATAAAACCCTTCTCTCTTACGGTTTGCGTGCTAGAGCTTGTGCCAGGCCATAAACAAGGACTCAAATAAAACAGATTGTAAAAAGGGCTGTGAAGGATGTAAACTGGGTGCTAGTTACAGTATTTCAAGAAAATTGTTTAACATGCTAACTTGAACATCCTAAGTGCCTTCTCCATGTGCACACACAGGGTCAGACCTCTCAAAAGTGGTGGTGTTACTTTTTCTAGACTGACGGCTGTGTTGAATCAAGGTGGGATGGGGGAAGTTTTCCCATGCCAGTGTAAATAAAGGGCTATTCTCTTGGTTTCAGACCCTCATTCCCAGAATGAAATGCTCACCTGCCCCCTCAACCTCCACCCCAAAACCCCTCCTACAGAAATTTTGGAGCCATCACTGATTCAGGGGTAGGTAGCCTCCTAACAGAGTGGCGACTTAATACTCAGACATGCGTATTGAGAATTTAGAGGAAATGGCAACATTTTAGAATAACTAACTGTAAAATGTGTTCCCTTCCCCACTGCCCTGACGGGTGCTTATTCTGCAGGTCAGCTACTTTTCTTGGAAGCAGGATGGCCGAGGGGAGGAAGAATGGCTCTCGGATTTAAGCTTTGAAGAGGCCGAGTTCAAACCGCCAGAATTGGACTAGCATTTTTTAATTTCCCGGGATGCCGGGTCCTGTGGCGTCCTTGGGAAACTGCACCCTGCCCCCTTCCACCCCAGAGCTGCTGGAGTCCGGGGCCATCCTGCCTCGCTGTGAGCCCCAGGAGGTGGTTGTGCCCTTTGTAGGGGGAAGGGAGGCTTGGGCCCCGGTGATTCTGGAAAAAGGGCTCGCTCCGAGGGGCGCGGTGCCCATCCTCGCCGAGCGAATAAAGAAAGGTAGCGTAAACAAAGGTGTCGTAAATAAAGGGTGGGACGTAGGCGGGGGAGGGGCAGGCAGTTATTAACGGTGCGCGCGTCACGGGGCTGCCATAACGGTTCGGCTCCCGTTCGGGCGCGTGCTGATCCACTAGCATGGGTCGCTGCGCCTCAGAGCCTCCGCGTGTCATGTCCCGGCTGCGCCTCTGGGCACCACTGCTCCTCCGCACGTGGCAATCATTGTGGCTGCTGGTCCAAGCAGCTCAGCCTCCGGAGTGGGCCCTGGACCCTCCCCAGCTGACCTCCGACCTCCTGGGACCCACCGAGCCCTGGTCTTCACACTCCTCTGAATTCCCGCCCGAATCGCCCCAGGCCCTTACACCGCCAGCAGAGGGGTCCTCTGCTCCAGCCCAGATGTTGGCCCTGCCTAAGGAGTTGACTGAGACTTTGGTTCCGTTCCCGGACACGGATTCAGTTGGCAAGCTGCCCCCAGAGGCAGATCAGGATCTGAATGACAAGCTAACCCAGCTTGAAAGGCTCCCAGAGGTGGTTCCAAGGCTAGGTTGGAATCAGAATCCGACCATAGCTCCGCCTCCTCGACTCAAAAGTAAGATTAAAACTATAGGTCTAGATCAGGCTGAAGATCACCAATCATTTGAAATACTTGTCCCACCTCTGGATAGTCACAGTTCAAAGCCAACCAAGTTTATTGTTTCACCCCCAAACCTGGAGAAAGATCTAGCTCAGTATCAAAGGCTTGCCAAAGTTGTTGGAACTCCAAACCAATTTGCAAATAAAGACCACCTACAACAACAGTTGCAGGATGGTTATTCAGATTCCAGTATGGATATCCTATATCCTGAGGTGAACTTACCAATGGATTTCCCAGGGGGATCGGATCAACCTCCAAAGCTCCCTGAGAAGGTTGAAATTCCTCCACTCCTGCAGGAGACCCCAAATCATCCAGAGTTGCCTGAGGAAGCTGAATTTTTTTTGCCTCAGGTGGAGGCCCAGGCCCAACATTCAGAGCCCCCTGAAGATATAGAAACATCTCCAATTCAGCAGGGGGCTCCATCTCCACCTCCAGAGATTCTTAAGGAAGCTATAAATCCCCAGGAGGCTCTAGCTCAGCCTTCAAGTACCCCTGAAGAAATCAAACTTTCTTCAGTCCAGCAGAAAGCCTCAGCTCAACCGACAGAGGCCCCTGAGGAAGTAGAACCTTCGACCCCTCAGGAGGCCTCAGCTCAACCGACAGAGGCCCCTGAGGAAGTAGAACCTTCGACCCCTCAGGAGGCCTCAGCTCAACCGACAGAGGCCCCTGAGGAAGTAGAACCTTCGACCCCTCAGGAGGCCTCAGCTCAACCGACAGAGGCCCCTGAGGAAGTAGAACCTTCGACCCCTCAGGAGGCCTCAGCTCAACCGACAGAGGCCCCTGAGGAAGTAGAACCTTCGACCCCTCAGGAGGCCTCAGCTCAACCGACAGAGGCCCCTGAGGAAGTAGAACCTTCGACCCCTCAGGAGGCCTCAGCTCAACCGACAGAGGCCCCTGAGGAAGTAGAACCTTCGACCCCTCAGGAGGCCTCAGCTCAACCGACAGAGGCCCCTGAGGAAGTAGAACCTTCGACCCCTCAGGAGGCCCCAGCTCAACCTCCAGAGCCATCTAAGGAGTTGGTACCTCAACCAATAGCACATGAGGTGAATGTGCCATCTCCAAGTAAGAATGAAGCTCAGTGGCCAAACTTCAATGGCACTGTTAAACCTGTGGATCTGGTACTTACTGTAACTCTAACTCAGCCTCCAGAGCGCACCGAGGAGGCTCAGCCTTCTCCAATCCAGCAGGAGGCCCCAGCTCAGCCTGCAGAGCGCCCCGAGGAGGCTGGGCCCACTCCAGTCCAGCTAGAGGCCCCGGCTTGGCCTGCAGAGAGCCCCGAGGAGGCTGGGCCCACTCCAGTCCAGCTAGAGGCCCCGGTTCAGCCACTAGAGCTCCCCGAGGAGGCTGGGCCCACTCCAGTCCAGCTAGAGGCCCCGGTTCAGCCACTAGAGCTCCCCGAGGAGGCTGGGCCCACTCCAGTCCAGCCGGAGGCGCCGGCTCGGCCAGCAGAGCACCCCGAGGAGGCTGGGCCCACCCCAGTCCAGCTGGAGGTGCCGGCTTGGCCAGAAGAGCACCCCGAGGAGGCTGGGCCCACTCCAGTCCAGCTAGAGGCCCCGGCTTGGCCTGCAGAGAGCCCCGAGGAGGCTGGGCCCACTCCAGTCCAGCTAGAGGCCCCGGTTCAGCCACTAGAGCTCCCCGAGGAGGCTGGGCCCACTCCAGTCCAGCCGGAGGCGCCGGCTCGGCCAGCAGAGCGACCCGAGGAGGCTGGGCCCACCCCGGCCCAGCCGGAGGCCCCGGCTCGGCCTGCAGAGCGCCCCGAGGAGGCTGGGCCCACCCCGGCCCAACCGGAGGCCCCGGCTCGGCCTGCAGAGCGCCCCGAGGAGGCTGGGCCCACTCCGGCCCAGCCGGAGGCCCCGGCTCGGCCTGCAGAGCGCCCCGAGGAGGCTGGACCTAGTCCAGTCCAACAGGAGGCCCCAACTCTAGTTCCAGAGTTTCCTATGGAGTATCTATTTCAAACTTCAGTAAGTGATGAGGTGATAAGTCAACCTATAAGCCACTATCCAAATTATTTAAGATTTTCCAGTGTTACACATAAATCTGCGGATGTGGAACTTACCATAACTCCAGAGCCAGCTAAGGAGGTTGAATCTTCTACAGCCCAGCAGGAGGCTCCACCTCAGCCTCTTGAGCACACTGAGGAAGCAGAACCTTCTCCAACCCAGCAAGAGACCTCAGCTAAGCCTCCAGAGGCGGTTGAGCCTTCAAGTGAGCAGCAACCAGCTCAGCCTTCTGAGTCTCCTGAGGGGTTTGAACCTTTTCTAACTCAGCAGGAGACCCCAGCTCAGCCTTCAGAGCCTCCTGAGGAAGCTAAGCCTCCAAGCGTACAGGAACCACCAGCTCTGCTTTCTGAGCCTAGTGAGGAATTTGAACTTTCTCTGACTCAGCAGGAGATCCCAGCTCAGCCCCCAGAGAATCCTGAAGAGGCAGAACATTCTCCAGCTCAGCAGGAGCCCCCAGCTCAGCTTCCACAGACCCCTGTAGAGGCTGAACCTTCCTCAATACAGGAGGAGAGCCAGGGTCATCATCCACAGACTGCTGAGAAAGTTAAACCTTCAACGCAGCAGGAGGCCCCAGTCCAGCATCCACAAGCCCCTGAGCAAGGAAAACCATCTCCATCCCAGGAGGAGGCTCCAGCTCAATTTCCACAGACCCCTGAGAAGGGTGAATCTTCAACCCAGGAGGAGAGCCAGGGTGAGGATCCACAGACATCTGAGCAGGTTGCACCTTCTCCAACCCAACAAGAAGCCCCAGCTCAGCACCTACAGACCTCTGAGGGGATCAAACCTACAACCCAGGAGGAGTCCCCAGCTCAGCACCCTCAGGTCCCAGAGGAGGGTGAGCCTTTTCCAACCCAACCAGAGACCCCAACTCAGTATCCAGAGTCTCTTGAGGGGATTGAACCTTCTCCAGCCCAGTCAGAGGCCACAGTTCAGCATCCAAATCCCCTTGGGGAGGTTAAACCTGCAAGCCATCAGGAGGCCCCAAGTCAGCAACTACAGACCTCTGAGGAAGTTAACCCTTCTGCCACCCAGCAGGAAGCCACAGCTCAGCCTTTAGAACCTCCTAATGAGGCAGAATCTTCTCCAACCCAGCAGGAGGCCCCAGCTCAGTCCCCTGTCCCCCAGCAGGCCCCAGCTATGTCTCCTGAACCCCCTAAGGAGGTGGAACACTCTCCCACACAGCAGGAGGCCCCAGCTCAGTCCCCTGTCCCCCAGCAGGCCCCAGCTATATCTCCTGAGCCCCCTAAGGAGATGGAATCTTCTCCCACACAGCCAGAGGCCCCAGCTCAGCCTTCAGAGCCCCCTCAGAAGGTAGAACCATCTCCAGCCCAGCAGGAAACCCCAGCTCAGCCTCTAGAACTCCCTGACAAAGGAGAACCTTTTCCAGTCTCTCAAGAGACTCATTCTCAGCTTCCACAGTCTCCTGAGAAGGTAGAATCCTCTCCAGTCCTGCAAGAAGCCCCATCTCTACCTCTAGAGCCCCTTAAGGAGGTAGAACCTTCTCCAACCCAGCAGGAGACTCCCGCTCAGCCTCCAGAACCACCTAAGGAGGTTGTAGCACAACCTCCAGTCCATAGTGAGGTGACAGTTCCACCTCTAGGACAAGAGCAAGCTAAGCATTCAAACTTGCCCAGTGCCACTGTTAAACCTGTTGACCTGGAGCTTACTGTAACTCCAGAACCTACTACAGAGGCTGAG
This sequence comes from Halichoerus grypus, assembly GCF_964656455.1. NCBI lineage: Eukaryota > Metazoa > Chordata > Mammalia > Carnivora > Phocidae > Halichoerus > Halichoerus grypus. The sequence goes on from NC_135713.1 coordinate 192,270,772, forward strand.
CATTCCACGGCCCTGCAGCAGACTCTATCTCTTCCAGAGGACCCCGAGCTGACACTTCCACATCCAGAGCACATTCAGGCTCAGCAACCAAATTTGACTGAAGTCACAGTTCAACCTTTAGACCTGGAGCTTACTGTAACTCCAGAACCCACTACAGCGGTCGAACATTCTACAGCCCTGAAGAAAACTATAGCTCCTCCAAAGGACCTCGAAGTGACATTTGCACACCTAGAGCAGGTTCAGACTCAGCATCCAACTTTGGCTGAAGTCACAGTTCAACCTTTGGACCTGGGGCTTACCATAACTCCAGAATTTACTAAGGAGACTGAACTTTCTCTAACTACGCAGGGGACCCCAGTTCAGCCTCCAGAGCCACCTAAGGAGGTTGTTGTAGCTCAATCTCCAGTATATCAGGAGGAGATTGTTCAGACACCAGGTCAAGATCAAGCTCAGCATCCATCATCACCCAATGTAACAGTTCAACCTTTGGACCTGGAGCTTACTGTAAGTCCAGAACCCACTACAGAAGTTGAACATTTTACACCCCTGAAAAAGACTACATCTCCTCCAAAAGACCTTGAGGTGACACTTGCACATTCAGAGCAGGTTCAGTCTCACCGTCCAACCTTAAATAAAGTCACACTTAAACCTTTGGACCTGGAACTTACCATAACTCCAGAATCTACTACCGAGGTTGAACCTTCTCCAGCCATGCATGAGACCCCACATCAGCATCCAGAGCCGCCTAAGGAACTTGTATCTCAACCTCCCGTATATCAAGAGGCAGCAGTTCCAACACCACGTCAGGATCAAGCTCAGCATCGGTTGTCACCACATGTGACAGTTCAACCTTTGGACCTGGAGCTTACCATAACTCCAGAATCTACTACAGAGGTTAAACAGTCTACAACCCTGCAGCAGACTACAACTCCTCCAAAGGACCTTGAGGTGACATTTCCACAGTCAGAGCAGGTTCGGGTTCAGCATCCAACCTTAAATAAAGTCACGGTTAAACCTTTGGACCTGGGGCTTATCATAACTCCAGAACCTACTACAGAGACCGAAACTTCTCCAACCATGCAAGAGACCCCAACTCAGCCTCCAGAGCCACCTAAGGAGGTTGTAGTTCAATATCCATTCCATCAGGAGGTGACAGCTCCAACTCCAAGTAAGGATCAAGGTCAGCATCCAGCGTCACCCAACACCACATTTCATCATGTGGACTTGGGGCTTACCATTACTCCAGAACCTATTACGGAGGCTGCACATTCTACAACCACGAAGAAGACTACAGCTCCTCCTCCAAAGGACCTTGAGGTGACACTTGCCCATCCAGAACAGGTTCAGAGTCAACATCCAAACCTGACTGAAGTCACGGTTCCACCTATGGACCTGGAAATTACTGTAACTGCAGGATCCAATATGGAGGTTGAACCTTCTCCAACCATGCAAGAGATCCCAACTCAGCCTCCAGAGCCACCTAAGGAAGTTGTAGTTCAATATCCGTTCCATCAGGAGGTGACAGCTCCAACTCCAAGTAAGGATCAAGGTCAGCATCCGGCATCACCCAGCACCACATTTCATCATGTGGGCTTGGGGCTTAGCATTACTCCAGAACCTATTACAAAGCCTACACATTCTACAACCATGAAGAAGACCATAGCTCCTCCTCTAAAGGACCTTGAGGTGACACTTGCCCATCCAGAACAGGTTCAGAGTCAACATCCAAAGCTGACTAAAGTCACAGTTCCACCCATGGACCTGAAAATTACTGTACGTCCGCAACCAGAGTCATCTGAGACAGTTTTTCCCCAAACGACCCAGAGTCGTCTGAGACAGTTTTTCCCCCAACGACCCACTGTGCATTCAGGGCTGCCTCTTGTAAAATATACCCCAGAAAAGGCCTACGCAACTTTAACTGAGCAACCAGAAGAGAACGCTACCGTGAACATCAACCTATGTGAGCTCTGTATCTGCAAAGATGAGACGCTGTCGTGTACTGGTTTCAGCCCAAAGCAGAGGCTCCACAGAGTGCCGGTGCCAGAGCCCAACACCTACAACGGCACCTTCACCATCTTGTAAGAATTGCCTTTCCTCATTTGTTCTCTGCCTCCTGCTTGCCACGGCAGCCTTTTCTTCCAGGTCTTCCTGGGCCTTCCTCATCTCCCCAACCCATGTTGACTTTCTGTTTTTACCTTTTCTTTGTCAACTGTCCCTTATCTTTGTTTTGCTCTTTGCTATTGTTCCCCCTTCTCCAATCTTTTACTTGCAATTGTCCTTATTCCTTTTTCTTATCCAGTTTTTTATCCCCATCATTTCATTCCTTAACCTCTACTCTCCCACTTTTGCTCCATCCTCTTTATAGCCATATGTCCTTCTCTCCATCTCGTTGGTGGTGATACAACAAAGGGGTTAAGAGTAGAGATTCTGGAACTAGACCGCCTGGCTTTGAACCGAGGTCTGTCACTTACTAGCTTTTGATTCCTTTTCCTTTTCCATAAAATGGGGATTATGATAGTTACCATCTCGTGGGCTTATTGTGAGATTTAGATGAGTTAATACATATAAAGCACTTACACTGGTGCCTAGCATATATATGAGTGTTATGTATTATTATTTGACTCCTCAGTTCTGTTCAGAACTCATCTTTGTTCCCTGGCCTTCTATATATAGCACCTATTTTGTGCCCAGCCCGGGACTCAGTACTGTGGGATCCATGAGAGTATGACATTGTCTTTAGAACATGAAATGATAGGTGGGAAGAAAGGAAACAGGCATAGAAAGGGAGGTGACCTATGATTAAGTACAGACCATAGGTGCTGTAATTCACCAGAATCTGTAATCAGTAGAGTGTGGAGGTGAGGGAGAGCTGCATGGATAAGCTAAAACTCTAGCTGAGACTTAAAAGAGTGGCTATGATTTGTTAAATAGAGCAAAAATAGGGAGTATAGTCTAGGCAAAGTCACTGCTGCAAGACTGATGAGGAATTAAGAATTAGGTTAGGACGCTGTGCAAGATATGATTATGAAAACCCTTAACTATCAGCTAGAGGGCTTTGAAAGTTACACTCTGAGATATAGAGAGTCACTGAAAGTTTTCCCGCAAGAGATAAATATCATTAAAACAAGAGGATTGTTTTTGATTCCCTATGTAGAGCGATCTAGAGAGGAAAGCTTGATCTAGGGAGACCAGATAGAACGCTCTAGCAAAAGCTGGCAGTAAAATGACAAGGGGCCGGATCAGAGTGGCTGTGATAGGAGTAGAAAGAAAATCCTGAGAGCACCACAAAGGAAGAAGCGGCAAGACTGAGTAACTGATGAGAGTAGCGGGTAGGGTGTGTCCAGGAAAGAGAAAAATGAAACCTGACTCTTGAAGTTTCTGTCCTGTATGAGCAGTACAATGGCAGAAGAACAGGTGGAAACAGAGCAGTTGGGAAGGAGAGCCAGTTTGAGGGAGATAAGTTCAGTTTTAGGCATCTTTTCTCAGGGAACATAAAGCAACCAGAAGGCTTCTGGTTCCTGGAAATGGCCACTAGGCAGATGGGCAGATGGGTACCTGTTTTGCCTTGTTTCTGACTCCCCTAGAAAAAATGTGTATATAAACTGAATAGGTAAGTTGTTGCTGAGGAAAGCTAAAGGTAAAAATACATAGAGTTAGTGGATGAAACGGAGTCTCAGGCATTTCGTGGCTTCTTTTAAACACATGCAATTCGTGGATACATTCTCACTGGGGGTTTTTTTGTTTGTTTTGTTTGTTTGTTTTTAAATGGCACAAGCATATAGGATAAAATGTAAAAATCCCACCCCACCCTCCCTACCACCTGTAAGATAACTCCTGTTACCATTTCGGTGTGTGTCCTTCCTTCCCATCGCTTTCCTTTGCAATTTTTCCCCTAATGAGGTAATACTTTCTATTCCTTGCTCAGTGATTTGTTGCTTTTCCTTGTGCAGTACGTCTAAGAAATCTCTCCATATTAGTTCCTCTAATTTCTAACTTCCTTTATCCGAACAGCTGAAGAGGTTTCAACAGAGGGCACTGAGCCAAAGCTTTGGTGTTGCCTGGCTTAGGATTTCTTTACCTTTGTTTGCTGATAAGTGATACATTTTGGCCATGTTTCTGTTGAATTATTATTTTCTCACTGATTTACGAAGGAGCCATTTTGGACACATAAGTGATTTTGGAGAAAACACTCATAGTCAAAGTAATTAACTGGCAATATCTGTCCAAGATAGGAAGTTCAGGTTCTAGGGAGATGCCTTGTTTGCGCACAGCAGTCCCACATCATCTCTTCATTAATTGCGCAAACTGGGATGCTGATAGCTGTGGAAATTAGAACACTGGTACTTTCTGCATTGGAATATTCCCCACAAGGTTGCCAATGCTTCTTTTACTTATTCTGTTCATTCTTTTCCTACCTATTCAAGGATCTGAACTGTGTTTCTTCACAGAAATTTCAAAGGAAATTCTATTTCTTACATTGATGAAAATACATGGAAGCCATACCGTTGGACTGAGAAACTGTGAGTATATTCTCTCCAAATACAAATACAAAAAACTGAACTGCATTCTAAGATCGTTCTTGGTGCAGAATTTTGAAGTCAGTAGCTCTGAGGAAAGGTATTTCCCCCTCCATATCCCAATTCAACCTCTATTGATTGCAGTTCAGTGTTTATTTTAAAAATTAAATTTGGCAGGCTCTCTTTAAAATTAGAGTCAATCTGAACTTATATTCTATTATACAAGGAATACATGATTATATTCTCAATATATAAAAATGAAAGAATATAGTGATATAGTGAACATCCTCCTTGTGTTCTGATCCCCCACCGCTGAGATAGACACTACTCTGGATTTCATATATATCCTTCCAGACCTTTATCCATGCATTTGTCTACATACATATTTATAGACAACAAAACAGGTTTGTTGTGTGATTATCTTTCTTTTTTTTTTTTTTTCTTTTACATAAATGGTAACATCCTACAACTCCATTCTCTTGCTTCATGGTAGGTCTTAGATTTCTTTTCTTCTAGTACATAGGGGGTTACCCCATTCACGTAAACTCCTGCATAATATTCCGTAGTATGAATGTATTATAATTTAATAATTCCCCTATTGATGGATGTTTAGACTGTGTCCGGTTTTCTTGTCACATGCATTGCTGCACTGAACCACCTCATCCATGCATCTTTGTGTACACGGGCAGGGATTTCTGTAGAATAGAGATCTAGAAATGGAATTGTTGGGATGAAGACTATGTAGATGTACAATTTTAATTGCCCTCAAAAAAGTTGTGCCGACTTACACCCCAACCCATAGACCATGACAGCATTCACCTCCTCACACCCCTCCACCACTGGATATTCTCCATTTCTTGGCTGATCTGATGGGTGAATAAAAGGGGTCTCATCTGAATTTGAAGTTTTCTGATTACTTGTAAATTTAAATGTCTCTCTTTGTTTACTGAACATTTGTATTTCTTATCTGAATTTTCTGTCCTTGCCAACTTTTTGTTATCTTTTTTTTAATTGATTTGTGGAAAAAGTCAATGTAGATACAAATGATTTTGGAAAAAATATTACACTCAAAGCAATTAACTGGCATTTTTCATGACAGCTTGTGTATCGTATCATTAGTTCAACTTGAGTAGATAAGTCATAAATGACTTCTGAGTTAGTAATAAAAGACATAGTAGTCATAGTAATCTAAAAATAGGGGTTATGATCCCACTAAAGTAGATTCCCCCACCCTTAGTCTGTTATCTTATTGGAGAAATGCTAGAACCAAGCAAAATTTTTTTATTTTATGAATTTCTTAAATACTATTTATAGTTTGTATTTCCCCATGATAGTGTCTGACTTGGAGATTTTGTTTCCCACACTTGTAAGAAAACTGAAAGTCATTTGGCACGTTACTTTTCTTTAGGGAGTGGAGGGGGATGGGTAGGCTGAGGGACAGGAGTAGCAGAAAAACTTTGAATTGTGTACTATATACCTTTGGAATTTTGAGCCATGTGAATACATATATATAAAACATAGTTTTAGAAAATAAATAGAAATTTAAAAATTAATTTTTAAAAAGCATGTGTTTGTGAGTTTATATACTAGAACATGAATCTAGTAAGATTTGCAGATTTCTAATTCAGCTTGAGGCAGAGGTTCCTAACTATGGATCACTGGTCCCCTGGGGCAGGATTTTTAACCTTTTTTCTATATATCTATTTGATGATCTGCAGAAGACTGTGTTCTTGGGATAATGTTTATAAATGTATAATAATTTAAAATATATAGTAAAAGGAAATTATATTGAAATACAGTTTTCAAAATATTTTTTAAAAAAGATTAGTGATATAGCAATAAACCTGCTTCTGTTCACACATTAAATAACAAGATATAGTGGTAGGTATAATAACAATTCAAGGTAGTGATGAGAATAAATGATATTTTGAGATATCTACAACAAATATGTGACATATCATTTTATTATCCACCCAAGTTTGGCCCTCCTCCGAATTCAATCCATTCTCCTCACAGACCTGTGCCCAAAAGGCATGATTCATAAATTGAAATCACGTGCACACCTTTGCACATATTCAAGAAAGTGCAGTTTTCTAGGGAAAAGGTCCATAGCTTTTATGAAATTCTCAAAAGGTTCTTGTCTCAAAAGATTGAGATTGAGTCACAAATTAAGGGGTGGGGGTGGAGAAAGACATTTATTATTATTTATTTATTATGATTATAAATTATTATAATTTACCATTATTATTATAAAGACATTATTATTATTGTTTATTAAGTTGTACTTATCCTCACCAGTGATAATAAATGGATAATTTGTTTTAAATAAAGGCAGTATGTTTGCATATTGATACCTGTCACTTTTTGAATTCATTCAACAAATATTTATGGAGCATCTACTATATACCAGGAACTGTTTTTACATGCCTGGGATAGAGGCTCAAGAATAAAATTGACCAAATATCCCAGTTCTCGAGGGGTTTACAAATATATAATATAAAAACAAATATGTAAATATAATAAATAGATATAATTTCAAGTACTGATAAGAAATCGTTAGCCAGAGCTCTGTTTTCTAATTATTCAACTAGCATTTCTGCTGCTCATAGACTGAGTTTTTTATTAATGATAACACTTTTCATTCATATAATCTTGAGTTGATGTACTGTTTACACCTGTCTGAGGATATTAATTATGCTATTCTAAAATCCCCTTGGGCTTTCCCCGTTAACTTTGATTCATTGGCTTTGAGCTCTTACGTTTGTTTTTATTTTCCGTCCTTAATGGAGTTGGCTTTCTCACACTGTTTGGTCATTCCTGAGTGCAATTTATCTTTGTAGTTGAGATTCTACCGCTTCTGTTTTCTGGCACTAGGGAAGAGGTGGAATGAGCTGCTGGGGCTTGTTTTTCTGTGGTGGATTCCCCTAAAAATTAAGGAAGAGGTGGGAGGTGACTTCTAGTGGCGAGTCAGAGAGGGCCTTCCTTCCCTGCCTCCAGGGTTCTGGGACCCTGCCCCCTTCCTAATACCAACTGCTCCAAGCTGGAGGAAGACACCCTTTGTTGCCTGGTCCAAGGAGGAAGGATGCGGGGTTGCTGTGCCATCGCTGGCCCTCCTGCATGACCCACGGTTAGCTGTAACCACCTTGTCGTCGCTCCAGGGCATTTCTAGGAGGGGAGTGTTTGTGGAGTTACTCCCGTGGCTTTGAGCTAAGGCTGTGGATTTTTAAATGTATCTTTTCTATCATTCTTAGGGATTTTGGTGGAGGTTGGAAGGGTAGAGACTTGGCATATTTCAGTCTGCCAACTTGAAATAGCACAACCTCTTAGGAAAATAATTTTGTACCCCTATTAAATCCTAGAGAAACTTAGGCACAAGTACAAGAATGTTCAAAGCAGCACTGTTTGTAATAACTAAAAACTAGAAAAATCTAGTATCCACCAACAGTAGAATGAATAAAGTGTGGTATCGTCTTAAAATGGAATACTATTCATTTGAAATATAATGTAAGGCACACAAGTCATCTCAAATTTTCTGGTGGCCACTTAAAAATTAAAAGTAAAAAGAGATGACATAAATGTTAATGTATTTTGTTTAGCTCTTATCTCCAAAATATTATCATTTCAATGTGTAATCATTATATACATTATTAATAAGATAGTCTACATTTAAACTGTCTTCAAAATATCCAAAATATTATCATTTCTACATGTATTCAGCATAAAAATTGTTAATGAGAGAGTTTATGTTCTTTTTCCCATACTGACTCTGAAATCTCAATTTGGTTACTAATTTTTTTATCAGAAATACTTGGCTGTATTTAGATTTCATAAAATTTACAGTTGAAAAGCTAACATCACATACCCACATTGTTGCAAACATATTTAAACATTTTCTAATAACTGTTGAGTATCCGTTTTTTAATTTAAATTTTAAAATAATTGAAATTAACTAAATTAAAAATTCAGCTCCTCAGTCACACTAGCTACTCCCAAGTATTCAGTAGCCACATGTAGCAAGACATGCAATACTAGGCATTGAAGTGAACCAACCTCAGCTACATGCAACAATATAATGAATTTACAAGATAATGTTGAATGAAAGAAGTAACATAGAAAATAATACATATGATTCCATTTATGTAGAGTTAGAGTTCAAGAAGAGGCAAAATTAACTTATGTTGTTTACAGCTGCCATATGATAGGTAAAACTACATTTAAAAAGAGAGGAAATTAGGGGTGCCTGGGTGGCTCAGTTGGTTAAGCATCCAACTCTTGACTTGGGCTCAGGTCATGATCTCAGGGTCGTGGGACAGGGCTCTTTGTAATTGAACTCTAACTCTATATAAATGGAATCATATTATATGTATTATTTTCTATGTTGCTTCTTTCATTCAACATTATCTTGTAAATTCATTATATTGTTGCATGTAGCTGAGGTTGGTTCATTTCAATGCCTAGTATTGCATGTCTTGCTACATGTGGCTACTGAATATTTGGGAGTAGCTAGTGTGACTGAGGAGCTGAATGTTTAATTTAGTTAATTTCAATTATTTTAAAATTTAAATTCAAAAACTGATACTCAACAGTTATTAGAAAATGTTTAAATATGTTTGCAACAATGTGGGTATGTGATGTTAGCTTTTCAACTGTAAATTTTATGAAATCTAAATACAGTCAAGTATTTCTGATAAAAAAAATTAGTAGCCAAATTGAGATTTCAACTCCCCACTCTGTGGGGAGTCTGCTAGAGATTCTCTCTCTCCCTCTCCCTCTGCCCCTCCCTCTCTCTTTCAAATTAATAAATCTTTAAAAAAATAAAAAAAACCGAAAAGCAAGGAAATTGTTATTAAAGTCAGCATAGTGGTTACTTCTGGGGAATCAGAGAGAGGGTTGTGATTGGAAGGGGCACACTGGGGGCTTCTGGGATGCAGGCAGGGCTTTTTCTTGACATGAATGGTGTTACATGGGTATTTGCTTGATAATTATTAAACTGAACATTTATTAATGAACATTGTTTTAGTTCTCAAAAATAGTTTTTAGTCGGGGAGAAAAAAAACGAACGGCTTTCTCTGCCACACTGCTATAGTTGTGTATGGGGCTTCCGAATAGAATTTGGGAAAAGAGAGGAGGAAATGGCAGTTCTGCCAGGGTTGTTGGCACCCAGAGCTGGGTTCTAGCAGAGACTTTGTGATCCAGAGAGTAGGCATTAAATATGCATTTTGGTGCAAAGAGTAGATAGGGGTGTGTGTGTGTGTATGACAGAGAGAGAGAGAGAGGGAGAGAGAGATGGAGAGAGATGGACACAAAGGAGTACATGAAAAGGATTTGAATGGAAACAGAGCAGAGATCAGTACTCCTAAATTAAATAAGAATTAGTGTATTTACGGGGCACCATTACCCAAGTTTCCCCTCCCATATGGAAGTTAATCCTAGGTAGTAAATAGTTGTAGTTATTTTGCATTTTGATGCAAAAATAACCTTTTCATTTTTCAGAATTCTCAGTGAAAATAATTTGACCGAATTACATAAGGACTCATTTCAAGGCCTACTATCCCTCCAGTATTTGTAAGTTAATTAATCATTTATTATGACTTTTTAGTTATCTATAAAATAAATATGGGGTTCAAATTAGATAATCGCGACAATTTCTTCTAACAATAAAATTCTACAGTTCTGTAAGTCTGTAGGGCCCCAACCCATCTCTAGCATTAAATGTCTTCTATGCGTTTTCAGTTTTTTTAATTTTATATACAAGATATAGACAGAAAAAGACCCTACAGTTATAGAGCAAAAGGGGTAATGAGGTCTGAGCAATTATGGACACCCATATGTACCTTGTTTCCTACGTGTTCATATACCATCTGCTTACATTTATATTTAGTTTATGGCTCATGGATCAAATCCCGCCCATGGGCTGTCTTTATACAGCCTATGAGTTAAGAATGATTTTTACATTCTTAAAGGGCTATAAAAGAGAAAAGAAGAGGAAGAGAAGAATATGCAACAGAAACGGCATGTGGCCTGCAAAGCCCAAAATATTTACTATCTGGCTTTTACAGAAAAGGTTTTAAAAGTTGGTTTAATAAAATGAGAGGAATTAAAGTTAACCTCAAATTATCACCTACAGGACAAGAAAATATAGAACACTCAGATTAATTTGAATGCCATTAACGCAGAATTTTTTTAAAATTTAAGCTCAATTAAATATTTAAATATTAAATATTTAACTAAGCAGGTAAATTATGTAAGCAGTATGATCAAGTACATATTAAGTTACCAAGAGAACAGATTAAGGATTTCAGTGTGGGAATTCTTATACCAATATTAAAAATAGATGTTTAAAATGATGGTTAAGGGGTGCCTGGCTGGCTCAGTTGGTAGAGCAAGCGACTCTGGATCTCGGGGTTGTAGGTTCAAAACCCACATTGGGTATAGAGATTACTTGAGAAAAATAACCTCTTTTTAAAAAAAAGTAAAATAAGGGGCTCCTGGGTGGCTCAGTCGGTTAAGCATCTGCCTTCGGCTCAGGTCATGATCCCAGGACCCTGAGATCGAGTCCCTATCGAGCTCCTTGCTCAGCGGGGAGCCTGCTTCTCCCTCTGCCTGCCGCTACCTCAGCTTGTGCGTTCATCCATTCTCTCTCTCACAAATAAATAAATAAAATCTTTAAAAATAAAATAAAATGATGGTTAAGTGGTATAGTTAGAAATGTTTACGCTAAAGAAACATATCAGAAATGCCCCTAACTTCACAAATTACAAAATAAAATCTCTCCAGCCTCATTGTAAAGGAGGAAATGCTTGCATGGTATTTCTATGGATTTAGACATACAGGGATACTATATTCTTTGTTACGAAGGTTCAATTTTTATTCTTCTTTTAATTTTTTAAAAAGATTTTATTTATTTGTTTGACAATGAGAGAGAGAGCATGAGCAGGGGGGGAGGAGCAAGGGGAGAGGACTCCCCACTGAGCAGGGAGCCTGATGCGGGACAACGCAATCCCAGGACCCCGGGATCATGACCTGAGCCGTAGTCAGACGCTTAACCAACTGAGCCACCCAGATGCCTGGTTCAATTTTTCTTCTTTGTCCATGGCATCCAGAGCTGTGTACGTCATTAATCCTTATTAATGATGCTCTTTAGCAAATAGATTCTTCTTGTAAATGTAGAAGGTTTAAGGGTAGTGGGTAAAAAGAGCCTGATATGATATTAAGAATAGTCTTTTAAATGATCAAACCTTCTAGGTCTTAGGAAACAGCCAGTCTTGTATTGGTCTTCTTGGATACCTCTGCCATCTGGACTCCAAACCTTACAAACACAGTTTGGAAAAAAACAAATGAGATAAACTGCTCGATGGATTCAGTCCTTCATTACTTCTACTGTGAAATACTTTGTAAACCAATTACTTCATGTTAGCTGAAGTATTCTCATTCATTTAAAAAAATGTCAATCAAAAGCTAATATGACAGGCACTGTGCCCAGTATCATAGGCTCACAGATGGTTAACACAGGCTTCTGACCCTTGTAGGAACCCATGATCTCACAAGGAAAATAAACAGAAGCTCAAGCCATAATGTGTAAAGCACTAAGCGGACAAGGTGCCGGAGAGGTGCAGAAGAGGGAGCCATAAAGTCATAAAACTACATTTCTTTTAAAACAGTCATTTTGCTTCTGCTACTCATTACCCAGCTATTTGTTTATTTTATAAATATTTGAGTTTATTTTATGTCCCTGTGTCAGTTTTAAACATGGTAGGCAATGCAGATGAACACAACTAGTCCATAGTTTCAAGGAGTTTATGCTCAGTGGACATGGGATGCCAAAATAAGTATATTAAAAAGAAATTGGGGTGCCTGCCTGGCTGAGTCGGTAGAGCATGTGACTCTTGATCTTGGGATCATGAGTTCAAGCCCCTGGTTGGGCATGGAGCCTACTTAAAAATTTTTTTAAAAAGAAGAAGGAGGAGGAGGAGAAGGAGAAGGAGAAATGGATATGGGCAATGAGAGATAGAAGTTGTTTTTGGAACACAGATGAGGGAAAAAAGACTTCACGTTGGATCAGGGAAGCTACTAGAGCAATGCTGTTAGAACAGGACCTTGAAGAGCTATTGGGTATCATCAGACAGACATCTTAGGAAGAATAAGCTTGCAAAGGAGAATGGGAGAAAGGCCAAATGCAGGAATATCTTGTACCTGTAGAGTAGGAGGTTGGAGCCAGATCTTCTAGGATTTTGAAGGCCATGGATAGCATGCCAAGCTACTGGGTTATCACAGCAGTGCTCCAGGACAGACTTTAGCCTACAGCAGAGTCACCTGAAGGGCTTGTCAGAACACAGTTACTGATTACAGACTACTCAGTCCACAGTAGGGCTGAGAATTTGCATCTTGATTAAGTTCCCAAGTGATGCTGGTATTCGAGAACCACTTCGGGAGAATTAATCTGGTAACTGTGTGTAGGATGGATCAGAAAGGGAGAGACTGGATATGGCAATGGCCATCAGAAGACTAGGTGGAAAGTGAGGAACTAAGCTGGGATGAGTGGAAGTAAGAGAGTCAGCTATAATCAAGAATGGGTGTTTTCAAATAAAAATCCAGTACCATGTGGTTTTTATTGTTGTCTCACTACCTGCAACTGAAGCACTTAATAAATTCATGGACTATTAAGGCAGTGTGTGACCAAAAATGAATTTCTATTAATATGATAATATAATTCTGAGTTAGTTCAAAGTTATGTATTGATTAGAGGAGTGATTTCCTTTCAAGTTAAATGAAAGGATATCTTTTATTTCTTCTGCTATTGAATTGGCCTAGAAAAATAGAACTAAACCAAGAAGTTGTGCTAATGTGAGAATATCCCTTTTAATATTAGAAATTATAATTATAGGGGCGCCTGGGTGGCACAATTGGTTGAGCATCTGACTCTTGGTTTCAGCTCAGGTCATGATCTCAGGGTCCCGAAATGGAGCCCCGCATTGGGCTCTGTGCTCAGTGCGGGGTCTGCTTGGGATTCTCTCTCCCTCTCCCTCTGCCCCTCCTACTTGTGCTCTCTCTCGCTCGCTCGCTCACTCTCTTTCTCTGAAATAAATAAATAAATAAATCTTTTGAAAAAAGAAATTATAATTGTATGTGGAGATAAAAACTTTGACCTCATAATCTAGAAATTGATGAGACCACAAAAGATCCTCTAATCAATTCTTCTGCTCTCAGGAGAGATTCCTTCCAAGATCTATCAAGATCTATAGTTGTGGATTTTATTTATGAAGATCTTGAAGGTGAGACTCTTTTAAGAGAGGTGAGGACAGAGTAAGTAGAGTTAGGGGCTCTGGAAGGTTCAAAAAACAATTCCTGAGATTCAGAGTTTAGGCAAAAGCTACTTATTCAATACTATCATCCTACTCATTAGATATCTAATAGATAATTGAGGCAATATTTTCCTTTTACTTTTTCTAGAGATTTATCCTGCAATAAAATACAATTTATTGATATCTAATAGATAATTGAGGCAATATTTTCCTTTTACTTCTTCTAGAGATTTATCCTGCAATAAAATACAATTTATTGAAAGAGGTACATTTGAAGCACTACCTTTTTTGCAGTTTATGTAAGTTACAAATATAATTTCATTATACTTGGGATTTTTGTTAAACTTAATTGTAAGCCTCTTTGTTATAATCATTTTGAAATATGATTGAAATTTTATTAGTAGAAAGCTACTAAAATTATGTAGCAAATCTTTTCTGTCTGTAGCAAAGATTAGTGTGAGAATTTTATATAGATCAGACTGAATCATTCTAGAGCAGTGGTTCTCAACCGGGGTCATTTTGCACCCGGGTGACATTTGGCACTGTCTGGAAACGTTTATGGTTGTCAGACTGTAGATGAACTACTGGCATCTAGTGGGCAGAGGCTGCTAAACACCCCACAATGCGCAGGACCGCCCCTCCTAACAAAGACGATCCAACCATAGATGTCAATAATGCTGATGTTGTGAAACATTTTTCTAGAGAAATAAAGATTACTTGACACAAGTATTTATAGAACACTGACTGATTTGTATCTAATGCACCACATGTATAAACATGAAAGTATAAATCTTTCGTGCAAGTTTTTTTCAAAAAGTAAGTATCTTCCATAGTGAGATTTCTTCAGTGTATGGAGAGAGTATTGAGGTTATGCTTCATCATATATAAATTGGAATCACTGCCAAAGGATAAATGTTCTGAAAGAATATCTTTTGTTCTTCTTTTGCTTGTGTCTTTTTTTTTTTTTAGAAATCTTGGTTGCAATTTACTCACGGAACTGAGCTTTGGAACATTTCAGGCCTGGCATGGAATGCAGTTTTTACACAAAGTGTAAGTGAAATAGAAAATGAATACATGTAAAAAACAATAACTATGTGTAAAAACATCATACAGTTATTGGTTCGGTGGGTATAATAAGCCTAGTATGAACTCTGAAAAGTATGTCTTAAAATCTATTCATTTTTTCAAATGAGGAAACTAAGGTACAAAGAGGCCAAGAGACTTGTCTGTCTCATAAATGGCACACTCTGCTTTCTCTAATACTCAGCTTTGGTGTGGGCAATAAAAGACCCCAAGCAAATAACACCCAAATCAGCATTATCCTGGGACTCCATGACAATGATGCTTCTCCAATAGGTGCGTGGTCCTTGAAATTCCACTTTTGAATTTAACTTTGATTCCTGCTCATGTGCAAAGTTCCTAACTGCTTCAATACATGCAAAAAAAGCTTCAAAGAACTAAGTTTAGCACAGAGTTCTCCAGGGAGCAAAAGTGTGTGTCCTTCCTCAGCCATCAGCTTCTTTTAAATGGTAAAGCAGAAAGAACTCCTGAAAACTTACCACAGGACACTTCTCTCCCCAGTCACCCAGAGCAAAAAGTATATACCTCTGAAGTAAATGATCTGGGGGCAATAGCAAGGTATGGAAAGGTATGGAGGTATGGAAAAAGATGTGTTTCTGCTAAGTTGGAGTGTGAAAAACGTTCATGAAGAAAATACATTGCTGTAGCCTAATTTCATATGCTTTCTTTCCTGGCTGTTCTTCAGTAAGAAGCGTGTTATTCCCTTTCAGCTGGAAAATTCCGTGATTTCTCTGTGACATAGCAAGTCATAAGTGGGTATGTTCAATGGCCTGAGTGGGATTTTAGACACAAGGTGAAGATCCTCCTCTAACCCTGACTTTGGAAAAGACTATCTTACCTGTCTCGTGGTTCAGAAATACAATTTCACACAGTTTATTTTAGAATAGATGAAGGTGTTGAGGGTGTGTCTGGAGCTGAGTAACTGTTGCCGCCGATGTCCATCTGCAGTGGCCTCCTCTCTCCTCTCATTAATTTGCTGATGCCTCACTTGGGGAAGGAGTCCTCAGGGTCAGTTTTTTGTTTTGCCAGCACACCAGAGAACAGGCTCATTGGGTTTCTCCACCAAGAGGTATACCGTCTCAGACTCACCACCTTTACTAAGCACTCTCTAACACCAAGAGTCTCTTACGAGAGTCTGCATTTCATTATAGTTAGGTGGGCAACATAGGAAAAAGTCGGGTGGAATCAGTTGATAAAAATTAATGGAGTCACTGAAAAACATTCACTGAGTGCCATGCCCACCATATGTTGACACTGTACTAAGTACTGGGGGTGCAAAGAAGAACGGGACAGGGACTGCTCCCAAGAAACTTTCATACCAGAAGGAGGAAGATGGGTGTTGAGGGGAAGGCACACGGGAGTCCTGCGGGCATCTGTACAGCAGGGTCCCAAGGTGGGGGGGTGACAAAGTAGGCAATGGGTTGCGGGATAGGAAAGATTCGTAATGGATGAGGCAACAACTTGTTTGTGTTGAGTTTCTGCGTGCATCTTAAATGACAGAAAAAGGTAATTAAAGAACCAGAGCTAGCTGGCGTTGAAAATCAATTCATACACATGTCACATGATTTGAATAGAGCTGCACTACTGAAACTAATTCACGGTTCCTTCCGAAAGAAATCACAGTATAGTAAGTGTGTACTGGGGGCGAGGCTCCTTCTTTGTTTGGAGCCACATTTTTCTAATAGACAAAGCTAGTCTGCTTCGGGAAATGTTTGCCATAGTGAGATATAGACTTTATTGCATCTCTTTTCAAAGGCAAGTTGCCAAGGGAAGGTGCTACCCCTTGAATTAAGTCATGTTATTACCTATGTGACATATTACCGGGGTGTTTATAAGTTGAAACGATACTTTCTCTGGCATTAACTTAGTTTGTAAAACTTAGAGGCCCCAGCTGAGGTGGATTTATCTTGAACTTACGCTTCAGGGCTCCTTGCTTACACAGGCCCCTTCCAAGGTCTTGGGAGAGGGTCCTAGCAATTTTTTGTATTCATAATTTTGCATGTTTTTATTAGACAGGATTTCCCAAAGTAGATGAGGTTCAGGCCCCACAAGATCCTTGATTTACCCCTGGGTTTCAGATAACTATAACTCAGTAAGTTTCCTGCATGAAGCCTCTAAGTTATTGATAAACACAGAGTGAACTAGTTAGCAGTGTGGTAAAGTCTATTTTGAGTGGGCATGGCACTCGGTGAATGTTTTTCAGTGAATCCATTAATTTTTATCAACTGATTCCACCCGATTTCTTCCTACGTTTCCCACCTAACTATAATGAAATTCAGACTCTCGTAAGAGACTCTTGGTGTTACAGAGTGCTTAGTAAAGGTGGTGAGTTTGAGACGTTATACCTCTTGGTGGAGAAACCCAATGAGCCTGTTCTCTGGTGTGCTGGCAAAACAGAAAACTGAAATCCACCTCAAAGACATTCCAAGAGCTTATTAATAAGGTACCACTTTCGGGGTTTTTTGTTACATTTTGTTTTAATAAGGTACCACTTTTTGAATGGTAGTAATAATCATATCTCTTTCAGATGAAATCAGGAATGAAATATATTATGGAAAACCAGCAGTGGTTGATAATCCTAAATGTTAAGTATACTTTTTTTTCTGACTTTAAAGTGCTTCTCCTTCATTCACCTACACAGGTCCAAACTGATGGCTTATTTTTTAAAATTCTTTTAGTCACTTCATTGGTTCTAACAATACAAGCTCCATGATTTTAGAAACTGAAGGACTCTGCAATATAGAAGGGTTCTACCTGATCCACATAGAGCACATCCACATGCTGGCTTGTCTGTGGTGCATCAGTGTTGTGCCAAGAACATAAGCACTAAGAGAGAATGAGGAAAATCTAAGCCTTATCCCTACTGAATTATTTACCCCACTATTGAGAATACCATTGAGGTAGTCGTGGCCACACTGTGAAGGCAAATCGAGCTGCAGTCACAGAGACACCCTAATGCTCCCCCGTCATCCAGCATCGGTTTCCTTTAGATGGCTGTGTGCACACACAAGTGTATACACTGCAGGGTATCGTCATCACTTTTTGCTATGTACTGGAAATCCTGGCAGCTTCTTCTCTGATTCAGAAAGGCATAAACATTCAGGATGAAAATAATAACTCGGGTCTGTCCTTTGAGGGAACTTCGGGTGGCTGTTTTATTATTTTCTATTTGTAATAGTTCAAAAGGTTTGAGATAGTCCTACCCAGCAACTACCATACTTTCCTTCTCCCAGCCGCATCCCTTCTTCCCACATATCTAACAACATATCTTCTTTCTCTTGGAAGCAGAGTAGTTCTTCCTCTGCCCCTTAACATTTCTTTATGACCTATCTCTAGTAGGCGCTTACTGTGTTTCAGGCACTAGGCTAGGGACCTTTACGTATTGTACAAGCAAGATAGTGTGCCCAACACTCTCAGATAGTGCCTGGCACATGGAAAATGCTCAATACATGCTCTCTCACACTGTATCTCATTTTCATGTTTCCAACAACTCTTGCAATGTAGATATCGTTATCCCCACTTTGGGGATGAGGAAATTGAAACTCGGAGACGTTGGGTCACTTGCCTAGGTTCACACTGTTAACAAGTGGCAGAACCGCCTAGGAGCTTTGCAAGTAAGGCAACTCCGCATTCCCTTGGACTAGGAGCTGAATGATGACTATTTGGTGTTTTGTGCATCGTCTCTTGGAGTTGGTTTCTAACTGGAATAGGACCTTTTGGGGAAGAGAGCTCCTTTTCCCCACGACAGTCGCATGCTTCTGGAGCTCCTGGCCATGCCACCTCTGGGCATCCCCAGATTTTCTGCTCACTGCCCAGTGCAAATGTAACATCATTATTACTAGGCACCTACTCTGTGCCCAGCCTTATGTGAGGTGCTTTGCACATGCTCTTTCATTTAATCCTCAAATTGCCTTATGAAGTAAATGGTGCTAAGTGAGACTCAGAGATGTTTGTTACTCCAGTCACTTCACCAGGATGTCACAGCCAGAATTCAAACCTAGGTCTTCCTGATTCCAGAGGCCCTTGCTTCTTCTGCTGTTCCTCACTGCCAGGAACTCTTCTTCAAAGCTATTCTCAGAACTTTGATTAAAATATGGGCCCACAATTTCAGATCCTTTAGACTTCGCCCTCCCCTCCCACCCGAGAAAGGATTTACGTCATGAAATTAGATGTCTTGTATTGAGGAGCTTCACATGGGGAGTCATGTTCTCGTGGCTCATGGACCTATGTAGATGAATAGAGGAAAGGGGTTACTCCATCCCCAAGTACTTCAAACATACTGGAACAGGTTCTAGGTCACTCTGCTTACTTCTTGGACTGCCTTCCTCCAAAGAGCCAGTTTTCCCTGCCTGCCTTGGGATTCTAGCATAGATAGTTTGGAGTTGGTCCTATTTTAAATTTATTTTCACTGCCTGCTTTGGACATTTTTTCAGCTAAACCTGTTAGGATTTCAGTACATTCAGGACAGTGATGACATGCTTCAGTCCTCAATTCTTCTCTGTCTCCTCAGTTAATAGAAAGGAAACGTAGCCCTTCTGTCTGGACCTGTATAGAAGAATTTGGAGAAAAAAAAATAACAGCTAAGAAATGTTCCCTTATTTTGTGAGCTACCTTTAATCTGTCCCGTTGTTCTACAGCAAAAGGCTTTTGCAAAAATACTTGAGTTTTCCTCTTCAAGTAAGGTATATTTTTAAAAATCATTTAGAAGCCCGTGAATATCAAAAAGCTGATGGACTAGGAGTCAGCACACCTTTTATCGGTAAAATGAGGGAATTGAACTGAAAGGGAAATGGTCTCTAGTGTGATGTCCTCAGTGCATCTAAAACCATTCGTTTTGTGATTTGTAGAAAAACGGTTACTGTGGAGTCCCCCACATGTAAACTGTTGAGTCAGTTCTCATTCTGTCCGCCCCCCAGGCACAGCTTTCATGAAGAAAAGACAGCACAAAAGACAGGAGGAGGAAATAGGATAATTTAGAGTGGCCCTATATTTTGGTTTCACTAGGGATAAACGCAGGATGTTAATCTCAGTAGGACAAGGGCTGTCTGGTTAAGAGGAAACACTGAGCTGATGGATACAAGGCCATGGGTGAGCACCCAGGAAAGAGTGGAGGGTTAGAGAACTGAGATAATTTGGGGGGAAGGATAACTAATTGCTAAATTGTTTTGGCTACATAATGCCTTATAGTCATTTTTAAAACAGAGAAAGATGCACAGGTGGAGGAACTCACTTGCACAGAGCCCACCAATGAGCTTATAGATTTTAATGCCAATTTTTTTTTCAAAGCAAAGGACATTCAAAGTCTCAAAGTTGAGGAACTGTGCTTAACCAGACATGTGACACTCACATTCTTCCTCTTTATAACTAGTGTTACAAATCCAACATGTTAATGGTACTGAAAAAAATCTAGAAGAATGGGCTAGAATAAGAAGAATAGGGGAGTTTCCAAGGCAAGAACAAAAATGCATGGTTCTTCCCACCCCCCACCCCCACCACCCCCCCCCCGCTGCCCCCCGAACCCCCGCCCCCGCCCAGAAAAAGCATGGCTCCCAGCCTCACCATTGGCACCCTCTGACCTCCGTTGTGGAAGAGTCTGAGTCTTTACTCCTCTTTTCTCCACCTACCAACATATTTGGTCTTCTGACAACTGGTGCTCTATTTATCACAATATGATTCTTTTTTTTAATGGAGATATAATCCACATAATATAATATACAACATTATAAAGTATACAGTCCAATGGTATACTTTGACAGACAATAGTCAGCATTAATGCCAGGGAATTTCCATCAGCCCCAAAAAGAAATACCATACCCATCACCTGTGACTCCCCATTCTCCCTTCCTCCCAGGCCCTGGCAACAACTAATTTACCTTCTGTCCCTGTAGATTTGCCCATTCTGGACATTTCATAGAAATGTGTGTCTAGCTTCTTTCACACAGCATGTTAGCTTCGAGGTTCATCCATGTTGTAGCATGTCTCAGTACTTCATTCGTTTTTAAGGCTGAATAATATTCCCTTGTATACATACATCACATTTTGTTCATTCCTCAGTTATGAGACATTTGAATTGTTTCCACTTTTTGGCTATTATCAATAATGCTGCTGTGAGTATTCACATACAAGTTTTTGTGTGGACACATGTTTTTAATTCTCTTGGGTACATACCTAGAAGTGGAATTGCTGGGTGATGTGGTAACTCTATGTTTAACCCTTTTGAGGAACTGCCAAACTGTTTTCCACAGGTGACTACACCATTTTATGTTTCCACCAATGTATGAAGGTTCCAGTTTCTCCATAATCTTGCTACCACTTATCGTTGTCTGTTTGTTTGGTTATAGCCATCTTGGTGAGTGTAAAGTAATATCTCATTATAGCCTTGATTTGTACTTGCCTAATGACTTAAGACATCAAACATCTTTTCATGTGCTTATTGGCCATTTGTGTATTTTCTTTGGAGAAACATCTCTTCAAATCCTTTGCCCATTTAAAAATTTGATTATTTGTCTTTTTATTGAGTTGTAAGAGTTCTTTATATTCTGGATATTCTGAATACTAGACTTTTATCAGACATATGATTTGTAAATGTTCTCTCCCATTCTGTGAGTTGTCTTTCACTTTTGTGATAATGTCCTTTGAAGCACAAAAGTCTGTTTTTTTATAAAGTCCGATTTATTTATTTTGCCTTTGGCTATTTGTGCTTTTGGTGTCATGTCGAAGAAGCTGTTGCTTGATCCAAGGTCAGAAAGATTCCTAGTTTTATAACTTGAGCTCTTGCATTTAGGTAGTTGGTCCATTTCGAGTTAATTTTTATATATGGTATGAAGTGTAAGAATCCAACCACATTATTCTGTATGTGGGTATACAGTTGTCCCAGCACCATTTGGAGAGACCAGTCTTCCCACAATGAATTGTTTTGGCATCCTTGTTGAAAATTAATAGACCATAAATGTGAGTATTTATTCCTGGACAGTCAGTTCTGTTCCATCGATTTATATGTCTGTTCTTTTTTTTTTTTAAGATTTTATTCATTTATTTGACAGAGAGACACAGCGAGAGAGGGAACACAAGCAGGGGGAGTGGGAGAAGGAGAAGCAGGCTTCCCGCTGAGCAGGGAGCCCGATGCGGGGCTCGATCCCAGGACCCTGGGATCATGACCTGAGCCGAAGGCAGACGCTTAACGACTGAGCCACCCAGGCGCCCCTATATGTCTATTCTTATGCCAGTATCCCACTATGATTACTGTAGCTTTGAATTGGGTTTTGAAACCAGGGCACATGAGTCTTTCCACTTTGTTCTTCCTTATCAAGATTGTTTTGGCTATTCTGGGTCCCTTGATTTGACGTATGAATTTTAGAATAAACTTGCCAATTTCTGGAAAGAAGTCAGCTGCGATTTGGATAGGGAATGTGCTGAAACCATAGTTCAGTTTGGGGCATAGTGCCATTTTAACAATATTTTCTTCTAATCCATGAACGTGGCGTATCTTTCCATTTATTTTGATGTTCTTTAATTTCTTTCAACAATGTTTTATAGTTTTCAGTGTAGTCTTGTACTTCTTTGGTTAATTTTTTCCTAAGTATTTTATTCTTTTTAATATTGTTATACATGGAATTGTTTTCTTAATTTCATTTTGGACTACTCATTGCTAGTGTATAGAAATACAGCTAATTTTTACACATTGATCTTGTATCCTGCAACCTTGCTGACCCCATGTATTAGTGCTAAGTTTTTTCCTACATTCCTAGGAATATGTCTTGTGGTCTTCTGGTTTCCCAGGAATATGTTGAAGCATTTCAAAGTCTCTGTGGACATCTTATTTCTCAGCTTTTTCCTTTTAAGATTTTTGGTTAGGCTATTTTTTTGTCCCGCCTGTTAATCCATTGCCTCACACGACCACCAGGATAAAACATTTACCTGTAATTGTTTTTTAAAAATGCCCCTTGAGAAGAAGAGGCTTTTAGCATTGTGCAGCTCTCAGTGAGGTCAAAGACAAGCTTTTCAAGCGAGGTTTTCCAGGGAACCCACTATACAGGTAAAACAATGACAGTTCTTTGAAAATGAGGCTTTAAAAGAGCCAAACTGTGGAAAGAGCCGAGACGCCCTTCAACAGATGAATGGATAAAGAAGATGTGGTCCATATATACAATGGAATATTACTCAGCCATCAGAAAAGATGAATACCCAACTTTTACAGCAACATGGATGGGACTGGAGGAGATTATGCTAAGTGAAATAAGTCAAGCAGAGAAAGTCAATTATCATACGGTTTCACTTATTTGTGGAACATAAGGAATAACATGGAGGACATTAGGAGAAGGAAGGGAAAAATGGGGGCGGGGGGGAATTGGAGGGAGAGATGAACCATGAGAGACTATGGACTCTGAGAAACAAACAGGGTTTTAGAGGGGAGGGGGGAGGGGGGATTGGTTAGCCCGGTGATGGGTATTAAGGAGGGCACGTACTGCATGGAGCACTGGGTGTTATACGAAAATGATAGATCGTGGATCACCACATCAAAAACCAATGATGTATTGTATGGTGACTAACATAACATAATAAAATTTAAAAAGAGAAAATGAGGCTTTAAGGAACTCCAGCTCCATTTTGCTCCCCTGGGATGTGGGCTATTTTTCAAGGCGACCATCAGGATAGAGAGCAGAGGTCTAGGACAAGTTAAAACAACAGAGCTCACTGTTCTTACAGAAATTAGTTTTTATTTAATAAATGCTCTCTGGGTTGCTGCAAGCCCATTGGTTAAATTTTCCAAACTTCTAACAAAGTTAATTCTGACCATTTTTGCCAGTTTTTGTCATTGTTGTTGTTGCTTTTATGAGAGATGAATTTTCAGATGTCCTCACTTTCCCATTTTAGCTGATTTGCCTATAACATGGTTTTTTAAATCTCTAAAGTCTCAATGACCATTGGCTAATTAAACACTTAATCATGTGAGATGATTAGAGAAAAGGAATAAAAATAGAAAATGTATTTCTCAGAGAAGCTCTCCCAGATGGAGAGATGAAGTTCAACAAAGTATTTCTATATTTAGTGCTCTCAAAGTTAAGTTTAAGGTAACAGCTATTTTGAAATCCCCTTTTCTTCATATGAGTTAAACACAGGCTTTGAAGTCAAAACTGATTTCAAATTCCAGCTCTGCTTCTGACTCTCCTGACAATCTAGGACAAATTACATAACCTCTCTGTACCTCAGTTTCCTCATTTGTAAAACGGGGTAATGATCATATCTATCACATAAGGTTATTGTGAGGATTAAATGTGAAATGCTGATCACAGATGCCTTACAGTCCAATAGTATTGGTTGTGATGATTATCTTTCTAATATTTGGCAAAAGTACAGTAATGATTCTTGAGTATAGTCAACCTCAAGGAAGATTTTCTTTTCTTTCTTCCTATTTCTTTTACCTTTTTTGTTTTTAAAGCATTGAGAAGAAAATGTATTCAACATTTTGGAATAAAAACTTGTGTCAAAGAATGAAAAAATGTTATTTATTTATTCGACAAACATTCATTAAATAACTAGTAAATAACAAGCACTATGTCAGGCACAGGGACAATGACAATCAAGTATGGTCCCTGCCCTCAAGGAGCCGACAGTCCAGGAGACTGACAAGGAAACAGGTGATTACATGCCATGACAAAGGCTGTGATACAAGGATACACGGAACATGTGGCGGGATATAGCTTTCACCAGTTCCTCCTACATTTAGCCCCTATTGTTTGGCTCCAAAACTGAGGAATTGGTCCTCTTTTTGTCTTTCACTGCGTGGCTTAAACTGTGGAATTTTTAAATTTCTAGAGATAAGAGAAAAACACCTTAAATCATGGAGGACACTAGAAATGGTGTTTCCTACAGAGCCAGGGCTTCCTACTAGTGTAGTCACTTCTCGGGTTTTCAACCTGAAAAGTTCTTTGGCATAGTTTTTCTTTGCCGTCCACTTAAAAAAAAAGTTTTTTCTCTTTCCCACTTTATCATTCAGAGACCTGGGTAGTTCCCAAAGGAAGACTGCTTTACAGATTTATAGGCAAAGGCAGAAAATGATTACTTTTAACCTTCAAGTCCCATACCAAAAAAATGAACATAAACTTTCATGGTAGTTATTGAAAATGCAGATAATTTTAATTCCATTGCATTTTTCAGAATTCTCAATCATAACCCTCTGACAACTGTTGAAGATTCATATCTTTTTAAATTGCCGGCATTAAAATATTTGTAAGTATTACAACAATCTCATGGCTCATGAGATGATTTCTGCTGTTTTTTAAAGATTAAGTATTTTGCATTTTGGTTAAAAAGTCATAATTTAAATTTTAACTGGGTTATTGAAATAAGAATTATTGGCAAAGAAACAATGTATATGGGCAAGACAGCCTGCAGAGGAAGAAAGCAGTATTGAAGAACACATACAGATATGGAACATGCAGATGTATGCAGAAATATCATTTATCATGTATGTAGAAATATCATTTGTCTCAAAAAGCAAAGTGGAATAAGATGTACATTATTTTAAAAAAAAGATTAATCAAGAGAGGTGGATGCAATTGAGAATGAGAAGTAGGATAATGGTAAAAAGAGATTGTCCTGTTCATCACCAAGGTGATAAATTGGATGATGCACATATATTTAAATTTCTTCAAAAAAAGTTCTCTGAACTTATTGTCCATAGCAAGTTAACTCTTGAGCTGGCTTGACGGAATTTAACTAATCACATGTTGTTAAGTCTCTTTTTAAGTATAGAATTTTTGTCTTTGGTATCATTCATGTTTGGACTTTCTCCTTCAGAGACATGGGAACAACACAGGTGTCACTTCCAACAATTGAGAGCATCCTCATGATGACCCTTGAATTGGAAAAACTGTAAGTTGATTTTTCTTATGTTTATTTTCACTTAGTTGTTTATGTTTGTTTGATTCTTTTCTTAAGTCAGATTTATTGAGGTATAATTTTCATTTAATAAAATTTACTCTTTTTAAGTATACAGTTTGATGAGTTTTGGCAAACATATAGCTACGTAACCACCACCACATTTGAGATCTAGAACATTTTTGTTTGCAGTCAATCCCCTTTTCCCACCATCAGCCCCTGGCAGCCACCAGCCTCATTTTTGTCCCTATAGTTTTGCCTTTTCCACCATGTCTTATAAATGAAATCATACAGTATGTAGTCTTTTGTGATTGGCTCCTCTCACTCAGCATAATCCTTTTGAGATTCATCAAGGTTGTTGCATCTATCTGCAATTCATTCCTTTTTATTGCTGAGTAGTATTCCAGTTGTATGGATACACCAGTCTGTTTATGCATTCATCAGTTAATGGACATTTGAGTTGTTCTTAGTTTTTTGTCTATTATGAATAAATCTGCTAAAAGCAGTCACATGCAGGTCTTTGCGTGAGCATATGTTTTCATTTTGGGGGAGGTAAAATACTTAATGGTAGGATTGCTACATCATATGCTAAGTGTATATTTAACTTTTTAAGAAACCGCTTACCTGGGGGCACCTGGGTGGGTCAGTCGGTTAAGTGTTCGACTCTTGATATTGGCTTAGATCATGATCTCAGGGTCGTGAGATCAAGCTCCCAGTTGGGCTCCACGCTGAATGTGGAGCCTGCTTAAGATCCTCTCTCTCCCTATTCCTCTCCCTGCACCTCCCCACCCCCGGCTCATATGCACCCACGTGTGTGCTCTCTCTAAAAAAAGAAACAAACAAACAAAAAACACACAAAAAAACTGCTTACCTGTTTTTAAAATGGATGTACCTTTTTGCATTCCAACCAGCAGTGTATGAGATCTTCACCTTGTGTTTCAGTTAAAAAAATTTTTTTAGACCTTCTTATAGGTATGTATGTAGGCTGTATCTCATTGTGGCTTTAATTTGCATTTCTCTAATAGCTCATGATGTTGAGTGTCTATTCATGTACAGATACCTTTTTTTTTTAATTGCAGGAGAACCAGTTTATTTTTTTTTTTAAGATTTTTATTTATATATTGGACAGAGAGAGAGACAGCGAGAGAGGGAACACAAGCAAGGGGAGTGTGAGAGGGGAAGCAGGCTTCCCGCTGACCAGGGAGCACAATGCGGGGCTCGATCCCAGGATCCTGGGATCATGACCTGAGTCAAAGGCAGCTGCTTTAACCACTGAGCCACCCAGGCACCCCATGTACAGATACCTTTTTAAATGATGTGTCCTTCAAATCCATTTTTTCTTTTTCTTTTCTTTTTTTTTAAGATTTATTTATTTATCTTAGACAAAGAGAGAGAGAGTGAGTGAGTGTGGTGGGGGGAGAGGCTGACGGAGATAGAGAGAGAGAATCTCAAGCAGACTCCCCGCCAAGCATGGAGCCTGACTCAGGGCTCAATCCCACAAGCCTGAAACCATAACCTGAGCCAAAATCAAGAGTCGGACACTCAACAGACTGAGCCACCCTGGCACCCCCAAATCCATTTTTTAATTGGATACATATTATTGAGTTTTAAGAGTATGTTCTATATTCTGGAAAAAGTCCTTTCTCTCAGATAGGTGTTCAGCAAATTTCTCCCAGGTTGTGGTTTGTCTTCATTCTGTTCTATCTCTGAAGACCAGAAGTTTTTAATTTTTAAATTTTGATGCACTCACCTATTTCACCTATCCTCCCACCCCCTGTCCTCTCTGGTATCCATCAGTTTGTTCCCTATAATTAAGAGTCTGTTCCTTCATTTGTCTCTCTCTTTCTCGATTCGTCTCTCTCTTTCTTGCTCTTTTTTTCCCTTTGCTCATTTTTTTTGTTTCTTAAATTTCACATATGAGTGAAATCATATGGTATTTGACTTTCTCTGACTGACTTACTTCACTTACATTGTACTCTCTAGCTCCATCCATGTTGTTGCAGATGGCAAGAGTTCATTCTTTTTTATGGCTGAATAATATTCCATAATTTATATATATGAATCTCTTCTTTATCCATTTATCTATCAATGGACACTTAGGTTACTTCCCTAATTTGGCTATTATAAATAATGCTGCAATAAACAGAGAGGTGCGTGTATCCCTTTGAATTAGTGTTTTTGTATTCTTTGGTT
This sequence comes from Halichoerus grypus, assembly GCF_964656455.1. Taxonomy (NCBI): domain Eukaryota; kingdom Metazoa; phylum Chordata; class Mammalia; order Carnivora; family Phocidae; genus Halichoerus; species Halichoerus grypus. Next base: position 192,298,745 of record NC_135713.1, read on the forward strand.
AAATACCCAGAAGTACAATTACTGGATCATAGAGTAGTTCTATTTTTAATTTTGTGAGGAACCTCCATACTGTCTTCCTCAGTGGCTGCATCAGTTTGCGTTCCCACCAACAGTGCATAAGGTTCCTATTTCTCCATATCCTCACTAGAATTTGTTGTTTGTGTTTTTTATTTTAGCCATTCTGACAGATGTGAGGTTGATATCTCATTGTGGTTTTGATTTGCATTTTCCTGATGATGAGTGATGTTGAGCATCTTTTCATGTGTCTGTTGGCCCCATCTGTAGGTCTTCTTTTAAAAAGAAAAAGATTTTATTTATTTATTTGGGACAGAGCACAAGCGGGGGGAGAGGCAGAGGGAGAGGGAGAAGCAGACTCCCCACTGAGCAGGGAGCACTATGTGGGGCTCGATTCCAGGACCCTGAGATCATGACCTGAGCTGAAGGCGGACGTTTAATCGACTGAACCACCCAGGTGCCTCTGTGTGTCCTCTTTGGAGAAATGTCTGTTCATGTCTTCTGCCCATTTTAAATTGGATTATTTGGGGGGGGGGGTTTGGTGTTGAGTTGTATAAATTCTTTATATATTTTGGATACTAAACCTTTATTGAATATGTCACTTGCAAATATCTTCTCCCATTCAGTAGGTTGTCTTTTAGTTTTGTTGATTGTTTCCTCTACTATGCAGAAGCTTTTTATTTTGATGTAGTCCCAATAGTTTACTTTTGCTTTTGTTCCCCTTGCCTCAGGAGACATATTTAGAAAGATGTTGTTAAAGCCAATCCCAGAGAAATTACTGCCTGTGCTCTCTTCTAGGATTTTTATGGTTTTCGGTCTCACATTTAGGTCCTTAATCCATTTTGAGTTTACTTTTGTATATGGTGTAAGAAAGTGGTCCAGTTTCATTCTCTTGCACATAGTTGTCCAGTTTTCCCAACAACATTTTTTGAAGAGACTGTCTTTCTCATTGCATATTCTTGCTTCCTTTGTCGAAGATTAATTGACCATATAATTGTAAGTTTGCTTCTGGGCTTCCTATTCTGTTCCATTGATCTATGTGTCTGTTTTTGTGCCAGTACCATACTGTTTTGATTACTACAGCTACGTAATATAACTTGAATTGTGGAATTGTGACATCTCCAGTTTTGTTTTTCTTTTTCAAGATTGCTTTGGTTATTCAGGGTCTTTTGTGGTTCATACAAATTTTATGATGGTTTGTTCTAGTTCTGTGAAAAATGCTATTGGAATTTTGATAGGGATTGTATTAAATCTGTAGATTGCTTTGGGTAGTACTCATAGATCTGCTTTCTGTTACTAAAAATTAGTTTGCATTTTCTAGAATGTTATATAAATGGAATCATGTGGTAAGTACTCTTTTCTAACTGGCTTCTTTCATTCATCATAATTATTTTGATTCATCCATGTTGTTATGTATATCAATAATTCATTTTTATTGCTGAATAGTATTCCATTATATGGATATGCCACAATTTATCTGCTCACCATTGATGAACATTTGATTTGTTCCAATTTTCGGCTATTAAAAATAGCGCTTCTGTGTGTGTACGTACACGTCTTTGTATGGATACGTACTTCCATTTCTCTTGGGGTAAATACCTGGAAGTGGATGGCTGGTTCATATGGTAAGTGTGTGTTTAAGTTTTTAAAAAATTATTTTCCACAGTGGTTGTACCATTTTACATTCCCACCAGCAATGTATGAGGTTTCCATTTTCTTCACATTTTTGCTAATACTTGCTATAGTAAGTGTTTTTAATTTTAGACAGTTTAATAGGTGTATAGTGGCATCTCTGTGGCTTTTATTTGCATTTCCTTTATAATTAATGATGTCAGATATCTTTTCATATGCTTATTTGTCTTTCGGCTATATTATTATTGAATTTTGAGAGTTCTTTATATATTCTGGAAACAAGTCCTCTATCAAATATGTAATTTACTAAGTATTTTCTCCCATTTTGTAGCTCGTATTTTCATTCTCTTAAGAGTGTCTTTTCCAAGATAGAAATTCTTAATTTTGATGGTGTCCAATTTATCCATTTTTTTTTTTGTAGGCTATACTTCTGGTGTCATATCTTAAGAAATCTTGCCCAACACAAGGTCTCCTGTGTTTTCTTTGAGACGTTTATAGTTTTAGGTTTTATATTTGGATCTTTGAACCAATTTGAGTTCATTTCTGTATATGGTTTGGATTGATGTTTGCTTTTTTGCATATGGATATCCAGTTGTTCCAGCACCATTTGTTGGAAAGACTATCCTTTCTCCATTCAACTGCCTTGGAACCTGAAAATAAGTTGTTCATATCTCTTTCCTTCTGGACTTTCTATTCTGTTTCTTTGATCTGTTTGTCTAAATTTATACTAATATCACAAAGTCTTGAAAGTGTAGCTTCAGAAGTCTTGTAATCTGGTAGTGTTAGTCCTCCAATTTTGTTTTCTTTTTCAAAGCTGTTTGGCTATTCTAGGAGCTTTACATTTCCATATGAATTTTAGCATTAGCTTGCCAATTTCTACAGACAAGTCTGGTGGGATTTTTATCTGTAAATCAATTTGGGGAGAATTGACATCTTAACAATATTGAATCTTCTGATCCATGAACACTTTATGTCTCTTCATTTATTTAGGTGTTCTTTAATTTTTCCCAGGAATATTTTATAGTTTTCAGTGTGTAAGCCTTTTACATCTTTTCAGACTTTTCTAAGTGTTTTATACTTTTGATGCTATTATAAGTAATATTTTTTAAAATTTCAATTTCTAATTGTTTATTGCTAGGTATTAGAGATAAATTAATTTTTTGTATATTGATCTTTTTCCTGCAAACTTGATAAACTCATTTATTAGTTCTAGTAACCTTTTTATAGATTCCATCAGGTTTTCTCCATAGATAATCATTTTATCTGCAAATAAAGATAGTTTGGCTTCTTCCTTTCCATTTTGAATACCTTTTATTTCTTTTTCTTGCTGTATTGCACTGACTGGAACCTTCAGTGCACTATCAAATAGAAGTAATGAGAGAAGACTTCCTTTCCTTTGTCCTGATCTTGGAGAGAAAGCATTTGTCTTTCACTATTAAATACGATGTTCGGGTTTTTTCTGTAGAAGTCTCTTATCAAGATGAAGTTTCCTTCCATCCCAGTTTGCCAAGGGCTTCTTTTTTTTTAAATTTGTAATCAGGAATGGATGTTAGATTTGTCAGATACTTTTTCTCCGTCTATTACAATGATTGTATAATTTTTTTAGTTTATTAACTTGGGTAAATTACATTGATTTTCAAATATTAAACCAATCTTGCAATCCTGAGATAAACCCCACTTCATAATGTAGCTAGCATCTTTTCATATATTGTTGGATTTGATATAGTAAAATTTTGTTTAGAATTTTGCATCTGTGCTCATGAGAGATATTGGTCTGTTGTTTTCTTTTCTTGTAATGTCTTTGTCTAGTTTTCATAAAGCAAAAGTTGGCCTTAAAAATGAGTTGGGAAGTTTTCCCTTCTCTTCAATTCTCTGGTAGAGTTTGTGTAGAATTGGCATTATTTCTTCCTTAAATGTTTGGTAGAATTCACCAGTGAAGCATGTGGGTTTGAAGCTTTCTATGTGGGAAGGTTGTAAACTACACACTCTATTTCTTTAATAGTGCTATTTAAGTTACATATTTATTTTTGAGTAGTTTATGTCTTTAAGGACTCTGTCCATTTCATTTTGAATTGATTGACATGAATTAGTTTATAATATTCCCTTATTATCCTTTTAATATATGTAGAATTTGTATTGATGTCACCCCTCTCGTTTCTGTTATTGATAATTTGTGTCTTCTCTTGTCTTTTCTTGATCAATATGGCTAGAGGTATATCAATTTTATTTACCTTCTCTAAAAACTGTCTTTTCATTTCACTGACCTCTCTATTTTTCTGTTTTCCATTTTATTTCTGCCTTGATCTTTATTATGCTATTTCTTCTCCTTACTCAGTGATTAATTTTCTTTTTCTAGTTTCTTAAAAGTGGACGCTGGGGAAGCTGAACACTGTGTTAGCAACATCCCACATGTTGACATGTTTTCAATTTCAGTCAGTAAAAAAAATAGTTCTTAATTTCCCTTTTGCTTTATTTTACCCACAGGGTTACTTAGAAATGTATTGTTTAGTTTCCAAATATTTGGAGATTTTTCAAATCTGTTAATTTCTAATTGAATTCCATTGTGGTCACAGAACATCTGTTGAATAACTGAAATCCTTTTAAATGTATTGAGTCTTGTTTTATATCCATGTATTCTGGTAATAGATGAGAATATGGTCTATTTTGGTAAATATTATGTGTCTACTTGAAAAAAACGTGTATTCTGATTTTGGGTGGAGTGATCTATAAATATCAATTAGATCAAGTAGGTTGCTAGTGTTCAAGTCTGCTATATCTTTACTGATTTTTTATATTTTTTTTTCTGTCAATTATTGAGACAGGGGTATTGAAATCTCCAACTATAATTGTGTATATATTTGTTTCTCTTTGCCATTCTCCTTAATATATTTTGAAGTTCTTTTATCAGATGCATAAATATTTAGGTTATGTCTTTTTTATTAGTTGACATTTCTATCATGATGGAATAACCTCCTTTATCCTTGGTAATATTCTTTGCTGAAATTGACTTTGTGTTATAGTAATATAACCACTCAAGGTCTATTTTGATTAGTGTTAGCATAGCATAATTTTTTCCATACTTTTCACCTACTTGTATCTTTCTGTTGAAGATCATTCTTGTAGACAGCATGTAGTTTTGGCTTGTGCTTTTTTATCTGGTGTGACAACTCTATCTTTTAATTAGGGTGATTATACCATTTATATTTAATGTAATTATTTATATGATTACATTTAAAGCTACTGTCTAATATTTTCTATGTGTCCCATCTGTTCTTTGTTTCGTTTTTTTTCTTCTTTTTCTTCCTGCTTTTGGATTGACTGAGTACATTTTATTATTTTATTTGTTGACTAGTTACAACTCAGATTTCGTTATTTTAGTAGTTGCTTAATGGTTTGTAGTGCTCATCTTTAACTTATCACAGTCTATCTTCAAATTATATTATATGATTTCGTGATTGGTATAAGAACCTTACAATACATAGTATACTTCCATTTTTCCCCTCCTGGCCTTTGTGCTATTGTTTTCATACATTTTACTTTTTTTTTTTAATAAAGATTTTATTTATTTATTTGATAGAGAGAGACAGCCAGAGAGGGAACACAAGCAGGGGAAGTGGGAGAGGGAGAAGCAGGCTTCCCGCTGAGCAGGGAGCCCGACGCGGGGCTTGATCCCAGGTCCCTGGGATCATGACCTGAGCCGAAGGCAGACGCTTAACGACTGAGCCACCCAGGCGCCCCTACTTTTACTTATAAACATCACACCATATTATGTTTTTTGTTTAACCAATAAGTTAACTCTCTTATTGAAGTATAGTTGATGTAATATTAAATTAGTTTCAGATGTAGAACATAGTGATTCAACAATTATATACATTTTGAAATGCTCACCACGATAAGTGTATTACAGTATTATTGACTGTATTCCCTACATTATACTTTTCATCCGGTGACTGATTTATTTTATAACTGGAAGTTTGTACCTCTTAATCCTTTTCACCTATTTTGACCATATCCCCACCCTCTCTGCTTTAGCAACCACCAGTTTGTTCTCCATATTTATGAGTGTGTTTCTCTCTTTTTTGTTGTTGTTGTTTGTTCATTTGTCTTCTTTTAAAGATTCTACATATAAGTGAAATCACATTGTATTTGGATATTTAAATAGTAAGAAAAATCTTATATATTTACCTATGTAGTTACCAGTTCTACTGTTCCTCATTCTTTTATGTGGATCCACATTTCCATCTGGTATCATTTCCTTCCGCTTAAAAATATTTCCTTTAGCATTTCTACGGTGTAAGTCTACTAGTGATGAATTCTTTCAGCTTTTGCATGTCTCAGATAGTCTTTGTTTTGCTTTTGTTTTTGAAAGATCTGAATATAGAATATTAGCTTGATAGTTGTTGGGTCCCCTCTCCTCTTCACTGCTTTAAAGACTGAGTTCCATTATTTCCAACAAGAAATATGTTGTCATTATTATCTTTGTTTCTCTATATGTTGGGTGTGTGTTTTTTTTTCCTTTGGCTGCTTTAAAGATGTTCTCTTTATTGATGGTTTTGAGCAGTTTGATTATGATGTGCCTCCATGTAGTTTTGTCCATGTTTCTTTTTTTTTTTTTTTAAGATTTTTTATTTATTTATTTGACAGAGAGAGACACAGCGAGAGAGGGAACACAAGCAGGGGGAGTGGGAAAGGGAGAAGCAGGCTTCCCGCCAAACAGGGAGCCCGATGCGGGGCTCGATCCCAGGACCCTGGGATCATGACCTGAGCCGAAGGCAGACGCTTAACGACTGAGCCACCTAGGCGCCCTCATTGTCCATGTTTCTTGTGCTTAGAGTTTATTGACCTCGGATTTGTGGGTTTATTGGGCTTTCCTGTTTGGAAAATTTTAGGCTATTATTTTTTCAAAATTTCTTATATTTCCTCTCCTTCATTCACTCTAAGTACACATATATTAGGCCACTTGAAGTTGTTGTACAACTCACTGAGTTAAGTAGAGGCATGGGTTTCTTAGTCTGGGTTTTTTTAACATATGAAATACAGTTATAACTTTTTTTAAAAGATTTATTTATTTGAGAGAGAGAGAGCATGAGCAGGTGGGGCAGAGGGAGAGGGAGAGAGGATCTCAAGCAGACTCCACGCTGAGCTAGGAGCCCACTGTGGGGCTTGATCTCATGACCCTGAGATCATGACCTGAGCTGAAACCAAGAGTCAGATGTTTAAATGATTGCGCCACCCAGGCACCCCAGTTACAGCAACTTTTTAAATGTCCTTGTCTGCTAATTGTAATATCTGTGTAGATTATGGGTCAGTTTTGATTGATTGCTTTCTATCTTCAGTATGGGTCATATTGCAGACTTATTCAGACTCTTCTTAGAAATCTACCCTCTCCCTGTGTGCTCTCAACCCAAAGTGAGACTTTTGGGTTGGAAGGAGATACTTCTGAACTAAACTACAGATCAGTGTCACCCAGTTCTCATCTTTATCTTATTCTAGGCATACCATACCCCCTACCATCCTTACCTTTCTGTTGGACACCTCTGTCCTTGTATTTATTTACAATATTCAAGAGCAGCAATTGGCCAACTGGTCCCTACCCAAACATCCAGGCCATATGCCTCAAGAATTCCTTTTTGCACAGCCCTGTGATGCCCTTGGCATGCCTACTCAAGTAACTCCTTTAGCACTAATTTAATTCTCTGTTTTTCCATTTATAGGATTTTACCTAGCCATATGGCCTGCTGTCTCTGCCAATTCAAAAATAATATTGAGGTTGTCTGCAAGACAGTCAAGCTGCATTGCGACAGTGAATGTCTGACAAATGCCACACATTGTGGTGAGTCTGAATTGCCTCATGATAAATTTTTTAATTTTTATTTTATTTATGTTTTTTTATTTTTAATCAACAATGATAAATTTTTTTTTATTTTTATTTTTTTAAGATTTTATTTTATTTATTTGACAGAGAGAGAGAGAGACAGCTAGAGAGGGAACACAAGCAGGCGGAGTGGGAGAGGGAGAAGCAGGCTCCTGGCAGAGCAGGGAGCCTGATGCGGGGCTCAATCCCAGGACCCTGGGATCATGACCTGAGCCGAAGGCAGACGCTTAACAACTGAGCCACCCAGGTGCCCCGCAATGATAAAATTTTTAACTAATGATGTCATTGCATTATTTTTATTCATTCAGAGTCAAATCCCTAAGTCTCTCTTTTTTAAAAAAAGATTTATTTATTTATTTGAGATAGAGAGAGCACGTGAGTCGAGGGAGGGGCAGAGGGAGAGAATCTCAAGCAGACTCCCCGCTGAGTGTGGAGCCCAACGCGGGGCTCGATCCCATGACCTTGAGATCATGACCTGAGCCAAAACCAAGAGTTGTATGCTTGAGCCACCCAAACACTCCTCAAATCTCTAAATTTCTAAGAACTATTCCTTTGTTAAAAGTCAGATTCTCAGTCATGTTATTAAATTAATTACCCCCAAATGAAAACTTGTTCATATAGTGCATCACAGTTTGTAAACTGATTTTTTAAAATATTTTATTTATTTATTCAATTGACAGAGAGAGAGAGAGACAGCGTGAGGGGGAACACAAGTAGGGGGAGTGGGAGAGGGAGAAGCAGGCTTCCGGCTGAGCAGGGAGCCTGATGCGGGGCTTGATCCCAGGACCCCAGGATCATGACCTGAGCCGAAGGCAGTCGCTTAACCAACTGAGCCACCCAGACGCCCCTGTAAACTGATTTTATATGCATTAGATCTCAGGTGCCCTTTGTCTTATAGGACAGGTAAAGGTACATTTTTGTTTATTTTGTTTATTTTTACAAGTAATATAAGAGTAAAAGTAATGCTGATTTATAAAAAAGTTTTATTCAGAGGCTGAGACTTTCTGTTCCCTAACCAGAAGCTGCTACCTTCTAATGGATAGAGAGGGCTCTTCTATTCTTGGATTGTCCAACTCTGAACTTGTTCTGAATCTTAAGCTTTTCTGTCCAAAAACACTCAGGTGCTTTTAAGTATTTTTCTGTATACTATGTTTTATTGGCACTAACTTGATGACTTCCAAAATGTGCTTTTGCACTTGGATAGATGGAATACGGGTCCTTATCAATGATCTAGGGTACATCAGAAATAATACTTTGCTACTTCTGTAAGTACAGTGTTGCTTATTTTTCAAAACAATTTTTTACCAATTATATTACTCCCTTCTCCCTTAGAGGTGGACAGAATAGGCATGTTGAATCTCCTTTTACAGGTGAGGAAAACTGTGATCAGAGGTGTTAAGTGCTGTAGCCTAGTACTCAAGTGTCTCATTTTGCACTCTCTGCAAGCCTGTTGCTCCTCCTTTCTCGTGACCTCCTCTGACCCTCACCACCACCACTAAAGATACTTCCAATTCTTCTGGAAAAGAAACCCAGCAGCACAATGCTGTGCAGTCTACACAAGCTGTACACTTGACCTTCAGGTAGTTGGAAGCTCTGGACAGTTCCCTAAATAAAGCTGGAAATACTAGAAATGAAAGTGAAGTAGGCATCTGGCAAAAGATTCTTTATCCCTTGTGCATTTTAAAACCTCAAGTATCATTCCATTGATTTATTGAACATTCCACATTGACATATCTCTCACACCTGGGACATCTCTTAACCTAGACCCCAGATCCCTGCCCAAATTTAAGCAAAGAGCCAGGGTGGACATAGTGGGTTTTTTTCTGTTTAGAGCTTATGTTATGTGAGCTGCAATATATGGGAGCAGGGACCAAGCAAAGGAATTGGTGGGTGGGTAGAGAGGGCATGTCCAGATGAGGACCTGCTAACAGTGGGTGTTGTCATGGGCATCTGTGATGGCAGCAAGAACACAAGCATGCTGAAGAGTGGAAGGAGGAAGCATCACAGGATGGGGTATATGAATGCCAGGAGTCACATTAGATCTGCACACAGTTTAGCTGAGTGTCTTCCAGCCTTGACTTTTTTTGAGTACTGCACAATCGAGCCTTGGGGAACCCATGGAATAATCCCAAATACAGTTATTCACACTATAGAAGGTTCTGAGTAAATAGCTGCTTTTTCAAAAAATACCCTTTTCTCCTTTTGTTGTTGCCAATCATAGATTCGAGTTTGAGTTTGTCTCCTCTCTAAATGGTACTCAAATATTTGTTGATTCTTAATTTATTTGGGATGTGTGACTGTGGACTGACAGAAAGCTGTACTATCAGTCTTTCATTATCGAAACTAGTCTCTTTTTTGTTGACAGACGAACTATCTACAAATAATTTAGAAGGATCACTCATGAACGTATTGAAATCCCGGAAGAAGAGCACCAGTACTGAGCTGATAATTGAGCCAGAGAAGCCATCCTCAGACAAAAATCGCTTCAGTTTAGCCTTTATGAATGAGCAGCTAGACTTTAATGATGAAAGTGATGTTATTAGTGCGCTGAATTACATATTGCCTTATTTCTCAGAGGGAAATCTAGAAGATGTAGAATCAACATTATCACCATTTATTAAACTTCTGTTTTCAAATGTGCAAGACAGAGACAAGCCCATGGGTCCCTTGACAAACAACACAGGGAACCCTTTTCTTAAACCTGGACCCATAAACGATTCAACTTACAAAAATAAACTGAGGAAACTCCATTTTCTAGAAAATTTGTTAGATGCAGAAATTCAAGAAAAAATTGATGAGGTGGAAAAGAAAGAAAAAACTGCCATGCTTATACATGCCGGCCTTTTCGGTCCCAAATTCAGACGCCAAATCTTTCGAAAGAAATTGGAAACTGCCCAAGCACAGGAAAAGAGCCTCACCAAGGCTGAGAGTGTAGGGAAAAAGTTTCTGAGAGTAAAGAAGGTTATCAAGGGCCCAAAGGGCCTACGGAAAAGGTACCTCAAAAAAATGCGCCGTCAGAGAAACCGGGGGAAACAGAATGCCCAGCCATTTGTGGAGAATATGGCCAAAGAAAGTAGACCGTCCCCAAGGGAGCTGGAGCAGCTTCACATGGCGCAGAGGCCCAGTACGGAGCCATCCTTCACAAAGGAGCACAAGGCAGCAGTCTCTTCTTTCCTGAGACAGTACATCTTGGGCAGGCCTTCTGCCTCCACTGCTCCAAAATCCCTACCTGAGGTGAAAAACAAACCAAAAGACTTAACCGACACCATTTTTGTTTTAGAGGATGCAAATGCTAGAGTTAGGAATATGAAGGCTTCTAAACCAGTCTCACATTCCAGAAAAAAGTACCTCTTTCATAAAACTCGCTCGCGTGTGGTCCACAGAGCACCCAAGGCCAAGCTGAGTCGAAAATTCAGAAAGGAAAGTCCTATCAGTAATAGGCTGATGCTTGCAAAGAGGCCTCCGTTCTCCGCCATCAGGAGCCTCATAAATTCCCCTTCACGGGAGGCTTTTTCATCTTCAGGAGAACTGAGTTCTCAGGAAAATCCTTTTCCAGAATTATTTACTCTTTCAGAACGTTTTAAGGAAAACACTACTGGAGAAAACACTACTGCACAGAATGGTTTTGAGAAACCTATTTCTACAAGAAACATGACTGTGCCAGAACAAACCCTCCCTGCATTCAGGAACCATAAGATTAGTTCCAATGACTATTCTGCGGTCACCACAGACAACTTTATGCCAACTGTTAAACAAACCAATGAACCAGGAAGGATAAACCACAGCGTGGGCACTGAATTGCCCCCGAAGCCCACAGGCTTCACTGTGTCGAAGCTCTCAGCCCCAGGTGACCTATTTGAAATCCAGCTAAACCAGCAGCTACGGTCCCTCATCCCGAACAACGACGTGAGAAGGCTCATTTCTCACGTTATCCGGACTTTGAAAATGGACTGCTCTGAGACCCACGTGCAACTGGCCTGTGCCAAGCTCATCTCCAGAACAGGCCTCCTGATGAAGCTTCTCAGTGAGCAGCAAGAAGTAAAGGTGTCCAAGGCAGAGTGGGATACGGACCAATGGAAGACTGAGAACTACATCAATGAGAGCACAGAAGTCCAGAGTGAACAGAAAGGGCAGGAGTCCAGCGAGGTGAGGAAAACTCCTAAAACATGGGATCTGGACTTTGAGTCAGTTTAGGACGTGCCATGAAAGCACCCAAGCACATAGGCCAGGGGGCTCCTAGTCTGGGTCTTGTCTTGGCCAGGTAACGTTGGCTAAGACAGTGATCTGCCACTTTGCTCATTTAGAGAACAGTGCCACTATCCCCAGGGTAGATGAGAAGAGGACCTAACATACAAGATAAATAAAATTTTGAAGAAAATGCTAATGATAAGATTACATAACACATTAGATTTGGTGTGTTCCTTAAGAACCTGTAAGCCACTCATCTGAAAGAATGGGGTCTATTTTAGAGTAGCTGAAGAATAGTTAGCTTTCATCTTGTCTCTTTGTTTTCTAAAAAAAATTGTTCTTTATTTTTTTAGCTCACAAAAGAAGTTCCAGGTTATGGCTATAACAACAAACTCATCTTGGCAATATCTGTGACTGTAGTAGTGATGATTTTGATTATAGTTTTCTGTCTCATTGAGGTAAGGACAACTGTTAATTTAGATTTCCAGAGTATCTTCTATCTTTATAATAGATTCAGAACCCACAAACTGAAAATCAAAGCCACTTTCCCACCTACTACTACTTGATGTTCCTCTTCAGTCTGGAGGACTGAGATATGCTTTGTTCTCTTTTTGCAAAGTATATTCCAGGGAATTTTAAAGGAACCCCACTGACAGGAGATCTGTGGATTGTAACCAAGGCAACAAGCCATTAGACTGTTCTGAGACATTCAGTTTAAGAAGGCCAGAGTTGACATGATAGTAACATTTCTTCAACTCAAAATTATGTTGATTAGATGTACTCACCGGTGACTCTCAGACAACCACTGATTTCTTTCCTTGGCTGAAATGATGAGAGAGAGAGTCTCCACCCTCCCGGAGCTATCAGTCATCCTAGAAGAAAGGACATGGCTTACGGATAAAAATGTCATCTTGTTGATTAATTAGATTTACTTAGCAGCTTTCTCCTCCACTGCGAAAGGTGTTATGTGACTAGGTTCAGTTAAAACACTGCAGCTAAAATCCTGCATCAGACTCCTCCAAAGCATGTCATATTTATAGTCGCCTGTTCCTGGAGCTCGTCTGTTTACCTTTTCTTCAATCCTATAATGACTTCTTACTTTTCCCAACAGGCAGGTGCTAACATTTTTAAAAGAATGATTTAACAAGTTGACAGTCTTGACTCTATCCTACCAAACCAACCTAATTTACCTTATCTACCTTTTCTACTGCTGTGGCAGGCCTCCATTCTAACCAAAGCAGCCCCTCACCACACCCTAGTCACCCCATGCCCATTCCTGTTTCTGTCGGTGACTTTGCCCATCTGAAATTCCCTTAATTTGCTCTGCCTGTGGAAGTACCAGGAATCTCTCAAAAGCCAACTGAAGTTCATCTTTCTCCATAAAGCCTTCCCTGAATACTCCAGCGCTCGTGGTCCTAGTCCTTCTGTGAGATTTGTCACCATTTCTTAGGGTCTACAGTGATTCATTCCCCTCCCCTGATAACAAAAATAAGGTAAACAATTTTTTAAAAGGCAGTTCCCCAAGAGAGAAACACCAAGGTCAACACATGGAGCAGAGCAGAGATATGTAAGGATCAAGTGGCTTCCTGGTTTATCAGACTTGAGTAAAACCTGACTGGATATATTAACTGCTAAAGAGAAACATGTCTGTCTTCAGGAAGGTTGGTCAGTAGTAAAAACATAGAAATGGTGAAGAAGAGCCCAACATGGGCAGTGCCCGTCCTAGGCTTGCCCAAGAGTAGGGACGGCACCTCAGGCAGCAGATGAAAGTCAGGCCCACTAGTGAGGCTGTGCCTGTGGGGGAGATGGATGGATCTGGCTACTTCAGTCCTTTCTGGGAAACACTGGATTCAGCTGGTTACTTTCCTTCTAATTTCCCTTCTCACCAAATAGCCTTCTGATTGTGCTTCAGCGTGCCACGGAGGCCTGTGTCCACGGGAGGTAATTCCCAATCATGTAGACACAGATGCCCTATCTGTGGAACAGATATGTTTCTCCTTGTCAAGTCATAACCTGGCATTCTGATTTTGATCAATCCTGGGGCATTGATAAAGTGAGATTGCCTCTGTAGGAAGAAGTGAGTTCGCTTTTGATGAGGACAGAGTCTGATTTCTGAGCCCAGGAGGGTAGGAACTGGCGTGGAGTCAGCTTACCAAGGTCTCTGGGAAGATAAATCATTGGCCATTGTCCAGATAGTACCCTCTGCATCTCCAGGTGGCATGTGGCCTTTGGTTTTTAGCGAAGTTCTATAAATTCTTATGGCTGTTTTTAATTTCTTAACCTTGTGTTTGTATTTATGTGGTTTCATTATTTTGCCTCCCTACTTTGATGATAAGCTTTTCGAGGACAGAGACCATGCAGTGTTTTTCCTTTAGTAGACAATAATAGTGTTCATAGGAAGAGAGATGAGGCATTATGTCAATTTCACAATGAGGAATAAGGCAGCCTAATATTTATTTGAAGTAGCATACAGAGTCCAGCAATAGACAGACCCATGTGTTACTAGGACTTCTGAAATGTTACCTTTTAGTATTCAAACCAGCGGAAGAAAATAAATAAATGGTAATAGAACAACTGCTTCATTATTTGGGAGGAAAATAACAGCAGATACCCATTCCTCACCTTAAAACAAACATATTTCAGTAAATGTAAGAAGAGAAAAGAACCCATAAAACTATTAGAAGAAAACAGAAGCAATATTTTTATCATCTGGTGGTGGGAAAGAGCTTTCTGACCCGACACCACAGGCAGAAACCTTTGATAGATTTGATCATCCATCCAAAGGTGTCTGTGATACCATTAGCAAACTTGGCACTGGTTTATGCCAAGCATAGGAAGAAGAATTTCCCATATCTGATTTAATCCCCACAATCCTGTGATGACGATATTACCATCCCTCTTTGATAACTAAAAGAGGATGAGCTTAAGGTCCCAGTGGCAAAACCCAAAGCAGAACCCCGTTCTGCCTGACTGCAGACCCTGTGCTCCGGTTCCACGTGTTCTGTCTCCTTAAAGATGAAAACACTGGCAAATATTTGAAACATTGAAATTCAATGAAAGCCCCTGAAAGGATTAATGGATTTACTATGAAGACAGTTTTATAAATCAATAGGAAGACCAACAATCCAGGGAGGGGGAAGGGGGCAAGGACTATGAATGATGGGCAAGGACCTATCTGCCAGTCCTCTCCTCACGCCTTCTGGGATGTGGGTCTTGTTAACGAGGCCTTTGTTGACTCTATACTGTTTTCTTCTATGCTTTTATAACATTTGTTGTTATTTATAGTTTTTAATATGTATAGAATCTGTTTTGTTTTTTGGTATGGTTGAGGTAAGGGATCTAACTTTTTTTTCTCCCTACGTAAAGATCCAGTTACTTTAAAATCTTTTATTGAATGGTTCATTCATTCTTCACTGATCTAAAATACTATTTTTATCTGGACTCTATCAATCCAGTTTTCTTTCCCTGTACCAGTATCACACTATGTACTTAATTCCAGTTGCCTTATAATAACATATTTTGATGTCTGGTAGGGTAAGCTCCTGCTCTTTGGTCTTCTTTTTCATACATTTCGTAGCTAGGCTTGCATATTTTCTCCACCAAATGTCAGCTGGCCAGTTTTTGTTAAAAAACAAAACAACTATCTTGAGATTTGAATAGGATTGTTTTGAATTTGTAGGTTAATTTGAGGAGAACTGACATCTTTGCAATATTCCAGGAACATGGTATCTCACATCATGTATTCATTTCTTCTTAATGTCCTTCAGAAGAGTTTTAATATTTTCATCTCGTAAGTCTTACCCATTCTTTGCTATAAGTTTATTCCTAGGTACTTTATGCCTTTTATTGATATTGTAAATGAGATCATTCTTCCATTTGTTGATTAGTTATTTGTGGAATGTAGGAAAGCTATTGTGGTTTGCATGTTGAGCTCTTGATTTTGTATCTAGCCATCTTACTGACTTCTCATACTTCAGTAAAATTTTAGTTGATTCTCTTGGGCCTTTTAGGTTGTCCATAATTTCATATGCAAATATGTTTTGCTTCTTCCTTTCCAATACTTCATTTTTCCTATTGCACTGATTAGGACCTCGTCAACAATGATGAATAATAGCAGGAATAATAGGCATCCCACTCTTGTCCTTGACTTTAAACAATGCTGCTGCTTAGGTTTCTAGTAGATACTTATATTTTCCTTTCCTACCTCTAAGAATTTTTATTAGGAATTACCTGTTGAATGTCATCTAAAACCGTCAATAAGATGTATTGCCAACTACACACAAGATCCATCCCAAGTTAGGTACAGTGGAAGAGTCAAAGGACTATTAAGCAAACCGAATTCCTGTCCTCAAAAAAGTTATCGTCTCACTGGCTAGATAAGACTTAAAATACAAAGGAATGAATAAAGATTTGGAGGCAGTGGTCATCAAGATGGGTAACTGTGATCACGTTTTCTTCCAAAACAGATTTATTCTCACAGAGCAGCAGCCAAGAAAGCTAAAGAAGGAAGCTCAAGGTAAATATGAGTCTGGCAATTGTTAAAGTAGAATTTTAGAACTAGATTTTAGAACTCCTCTCTTTTTCAATCCCCTTGTTTTACGCCCAGGACACCACCAAAGGCAGAAAGAATACTTATTTGGCCTAATGCTCTGCCTGGATCCAGCAAAATTAGCTCCCCAGCCAAACCTGAGTTAGAATGAGACTGGCAGAGAGCATCTGCTGTCACCAGTCCTTTAAAGAAAGAGGGTGGAGGTGGGGAGGTGTTGGTTCCTGCTGGTAGTGAGCATCAGGCCTGGCTGGAGGCCTTCTCGGAGGCTCTGGGGAAAGGATAGGGAGGGCCACAAAGTCTTGGGCTAAGAGGGCTAAGTCTTCAAGGCTGATGGAAGGCAGGTTATATGACTCCTTCCTGTAAAGTGGCAGGAAAACTTTTCCCTCCTCCTCCTCCTGGTTTTCGAGCCCCCTCTCCATTCCCTTTGTCCAGATCCCATAGAACTGTAACTGGGAGAGGCCTTAGATAACAGTTTGTCTTTTCCTTTTATAATAAGGAAATGGAGAAGAAGAAAGGGAAGGTAAATTGCCCCATGGTCATACTGCTAGTGAGTGTCACAAGATGGTTCCTTTCCAGTTGGGCACTCCTCCTCTGATTACACTGTTCTTGGGCTGCAGGCTACATTTTATGTCACAATTCAGTACACACATACCGTAGAGACATAAGCAGTTTCTAAGACAAACTTCCTATACACTCTTTCTCTATATTGTTTGTATTCAAAAAGAATATTTTGTATTTTAGTGCTGGTTGTGACCTTTAAGCTGATTTCACGACTCACTCACTCATCAGTGACAGGCTGCAGTGTGAAAGTCAGTGAGCTAGATATCTTTGCTGGTTGGACTCAGGCATTTTCTTGGTGCAATTCAACTTGCAGGATAAAGCAGCTAGGAAAATAGAAGCACCTCTCCTTCCCCCTCCCCAGCAAATGATGCCTATGAGACTAAGTGCATGGGAGACCAATGTAAAATACTTCCGGAGAGTAAGGTGCTTCTGCCGTGCGGTTGCACGGTTTGTTCACTGCACTTGGCCAATGGCCCAGGTGAGCAGGATGAAAATCCTGCCTATACTCCATGCCGAGCCACGTACAAACATCTCCGACATTGTGGGGCCATTACAGACAGACATGGGAAAATTCTGGAAGCCCAGCATGCATGGGATTATTTTCAAGATCCCAGGTCTGTGGTTATTTTGCTTCCTGTGATTATGGACAGAGGTGTCCTAATAAGACCAGAGATGCACATTGTGAGAGGCAAAGGAAATGGCACGAATCACTAATTGTCTGCGTGTGTGTTTCCTCCAAGGGGCTTCTTTCGATCTCTGCTGCGGAAGAGATGCTCAACAGAAAGTGAGAGTCAGGTAAATCTGAGCAGGGTAAAGTCCTGTGGCTGGAGAGTGCAGGGGAAATGCAGAATTAACATCGTCCTTTCTGTTTTCTAGGAGGGCTTTTTCTGGAGGAGGCGGCCACTTTGGCTTCGGGACATGTACAGACCTCTCAATGCCACACGCAAGAAAAACATGGCACAGAAGCTGCATGACAGGGATTCTTCTGATGAGGATATTTTCAACATGGAACGAGGGTACCTGATTTACAATTCTTACCTCAAATGAGTATATTATGAAAAGTTGAATTGTTCCTCTGCAGAGTAAAAGCCTTTGGTATTCTTTTCGCAGAGAGAAAAGTGAAGACCTGGCAGAGAAGGCTCAGTTCACAGATTCCACCGGTGAAGAGCTGGGTGACGAGAGCGAGACTGTCCCCGAGATCGTCATTGAGTGAGCCCATCCTGCCTCCGGTCACCTACAAAGTTTATTTTCTGATATTGGCTTCTCAGCATTGCTTGTAAAATACCGATTTTTCTCGTATTAAAATGTATAAATTCATAACCAATTCTAGCCATGTGGTAAGGAATTAAAATGGAACTAGTTAAACATGTCTATCCAGGGAACAGGGGCCACAGGCGTGAGGAGCAGGACTGAAGCTAGAATCCCTTGTGGGAGCCAGTGCACTTCCACAAGAGCAGTGTGGGCAAAGGAGGATGAGTAGGGGCATCTTTCCCTCGCTTCCCTGATCAAATCAGTCTCTGGAAACTGGAAAACATATATTCAGGGGATGTAGACTCTTAAATCAATTAGCAGTTTATTCTGGTGCTCTCTCCCCTGGCTCACCAAGGACCAGCTATTCACAACACGCTTGACCTCCTGCCCAGAGAGGACCATCTATTTCTGGCCCCTCTCGTAAGGTCTTCGGCATTGCCAGAATATTTGGATCACTGAGCCTAGCTCCACTGTAGAGCTAAGCCCTGTCTTTCTTCCCAAGTGCTCAAACTCATGCACAAAATGTGTGCCCTGTCTTGGCAAGTAGAGGGTTCTTCACCCTTACAAGCCGTGGATAATTCACATTGGGGTGTTTTGGGTTTGTTTTCTTAAAAAAAAAAATCCCAACCCTTGGGTAGCTAGCAGGGAGGGAGGGGCTGAGGTCTAGGGTAAAGAAGAATGTGTGAGAGCAGTAATTACCCAAGACTGCCCTCCTCAGGCCTTTATTTCAGAAAACATACTGGTGGGGTCATTTACCCGTTCGCATGCATGTACCGCCCTAGCCTCTCCTGACCCCACTGAGGGTCAGACGTGTGCGGCCTGGCTCTCGCCAGCGCAGCCCAGCACCAAACCTACCACCACCTTCCTCACCCAACACAGATCATGGCCGCATGATTCCAAGGGATAATGCGGCGCAATCTGCGGAAAAGGCACAAATTCCTCCACTCCTGCGGCGCCTGGGTGGTTAGGTTGGTTAAACATTCAACTCTTGGTTTCAGCTCAGGTCATGACGGATGTCCGTAAACGTACTTGGTGCCCCTCACTGGGGGGCTAGCGGTGGTGAACGTCGGGGGCGGGGGGATCGCATCACTAGCTTTCAGGTTACAGCTGCTTTCCGAAGATTCAAAGCTGCTGCCACCACTCAACAGACTGCTGAGGTCACGGCAGCCTCCCAACAGTCCCAAGCCCAGTGACTAGTGGGGGAATATGGAGTCCAGCGTGCAGCCTGCGTGTCTGCTCTGCAGAGGAGGAGAGAGTGGCTTCCACCTTCCAGATTTCACCCAGGTACATTTTATTGGCAGAACTCTGCTGTCAAGGGAATCTGTGAAATGTGGTTCGTGGGCTTCCAGCACCTGCAAAGAAAGGGATAGAAGTGGGTGTCAAAAGCCAACCAACACTATCCAACAAATGGGTGGGTGTTCAAGTCTTTCTAAAAGGGGGGTGGTGTCTACAAGGAGTAACATGGTGGAGAGCTAGCTAAGTCAGAAACCTAGAAAGGTGTCATTCTAGCTGGGCAGCAGGTGAGGTACCAGATACTGGATACTGATGACATGCAGTCATCCCCAGAGGTGACTGGAGAAGCACCTGGAGTTGATTCTTAGTTTGGTCTCTGGAGTGTTCTCACTGGAATGAGAGCTGGATGGACTATGGGCAATGAGGTATCTGAGGAAACACAGCCCTCATTCAAAAGGGCTGCCAGAGAAAAGGTATCCATAGGGAAACACAATTTCTCAAAATATGGTCTTTGAACCTCGAAACTCAAACATCCCCGAGATGCTTATTTAAAAGACTGATCCTGAAAAATAAACAGATTAATTAAATTTAAAAGGCCGATCCTGTGCATCTCCCCTGTTGAAAATAAACCAAACCAGACACCACTGAAAGTGGTCCAGACAGATCTCAATCAGTAATAAAGGACTGCTGTAGTACATGGAATATGGGACTGCTGTAGTACAGGGAATGCGGGACTGCTGTAGTACGGGGAATACGGGACTGCAGTAGTACGGGGAATACGGGACTGCAGTAGTACGGGGAATACGGGACTGCTGTAGTACAGGGAATACGGGACTGCAGTAGTACAGGGAATACGGGACTGCAGTAGTACGGGGAATACGGGACTGCTGTAGTACAGGGAATACGGGACTGCTGTAGTACAGGGAATATGGGACTGCAGTAGTACAGGAGATACGGGACTGCAGTAGTACAGGGAATATGGGACTGCTGTAGTACGGGGAATATGGGACTGCAGTAGTACGGGGAATACGGGACTGCAGTAGTACGGGGAATACGGGACTGCTGTAGTACAGGGAATACGGGACTGCTGTAGTACAGGGAATATGGGACTGCAGTAGTACAGGAGATACGGGACTGCAGTAGTACAGGGAATATGGGACTGCAGTAGTACGGGGAATACGGGACTGCTGTAGTACGGGGAATACGGGACTGCTGTAGTACAGGAGATACGGGACTGCAGTAGTAGAGGGAATACGGGACTGCTGCAGTACGGGGAATACCGGACTGCTGTAGTACGGGGAATACGGGACTGCTGTAGTACAGGGAATACGGGACTGCTGTAGTACAGGGAATACGGGACTGCAGCAGTACAGGGAATACGGGACTGCAGCAGTACAGGGAATACGGGACTGCTGTAGTACAAGGAATACGGGACTGCAGTAGTACAGGGAAAAGGGCTCATCGTGACCGGAACTTAACTGGGGCTAGTACAGAGGTGACTGGGTATTTCACAGGGAGACTGAGGGAATAGGGAAGGGAATGACTGGGGACTCTATAACCAGAAGTGAAAAACTACAAAAAGCAGGACGGTGGGTTGGCCCATATGAAACCATCTGGGCTTGCTAACTGGCACTTATCAAAGTTAGGCTCTTACCCTCTCCCGGAAGCTGGGATAGAAGGGCCCTATCCTCAGGTGTTGGCTGGAATAAGCAGCAAATTCTTCAGACAGCCTTGAGCTTTTGAGGCAGGCACTTTAATGGAGGCTTGGGTTCTACTCGGGATGCGGCCATGAGCTGCTCGAAACTATGTTAGTGTTTGTTCAAGTCTTCAAGGGCCAAGCAAAGTTGAATGAAGAAGAGGGCTCAGAGGAGCCTGGCTAGCATTTAGAGAAAGAGAGAATCTGTCGCCCTCGAAACCCACATGCCCACCCCTCCTGAGCTGGTCTCCGAAACAGAGGGACCATTCTAACAAGGCTTTTTTTTAAGATTTATTTATTTATTTATTTATTTATTTATTTATTTGAGAGAGACAATGAGAGAGAGCATGAGAGGGGAGAGGGTCAGAGGGAGAAGCAGACTCCCTGCCAAGCAGGGAGCCCGATGCAGGACTCCATCCTGGGACTCCAGGATCATGACCTGAGCCGAAGGCAGTCGCTTAACCAACTGAGCCACCCAGGCGCCCCTCTAACAAGCCTTTTTATGCTCACCAAACTACTGAAGTAGGGCAAAGAGAGCCGGGAGGCGGTGGAGCAGAGGTTCTCTGGCTTCTTCAGGACTGGAGGTCAACAGGGATTGGAGGGTGGGAGAGGCAGGGCAGAGCCGACTGAAGATGACCAGAAGGCACCACTGGATTCTTACCCTTGGAGTCCCGAAGGCTCACGCCGGCTGGCAGCCGCCCCCATGGAAGTCAGGGCCTCTCAGTCCTGGGGAGTGCCAGGCACGACCAGCTCCGGCTCCTGAGGTCCTAGTGGGGAGGAGATGTTGTTGAGACCTGGGGGATGGGGGGGGAGGAGCACACTCATTCAAGAGTTAAAGTCCTAGAGGCCTGAAGCAGAAGCGGGAATGGTGCTTCAAGGTGGAGCTTTGTGTGTTCAAGGGTAGTGTTGGAGAAGGTTTGGCGCCACGCTGTGGAGGGTTCCAGCTTGCAGGGCCAAGGGAAATTAAGACCTCAACCTGTGAACAGCATAAAGACCTCACGTGGATGAGGGCGACACCCCAGAATGGTGGAGCCGTCAAATAGAAGGCGCCTGGCTCCCTGACATGTGAACCACCAAACCAGCCCTGGACTACAGTCCTTAACCAGATGATTATATCAGAAATCAATAAGCTTCTTTTTTATCTACCACACTGTTGTGTTGGGTCTCTACTGCGACTGAACCTATAGCCTAATGAAGGAGTGAGTACGTGCACTGGTTATCCTTCGCTACGACAATGCTAACTGATAAACCATCCCCAAACTCAGCGGACTGGAACACCGATTCTCGCAGGATGGCCGGTACAGCTGTACTCGAATGCTCTGCCGGCTGGGTCAGTGCTGGTCTGCAGATCGGCGGGGTAGCTCTTTTCCACCTGTGTTGGTTCTGGGGCCCCCCAGCTGCAGAGGCTACCGGAAGGAAGCATAATAAGAGGCGAAGCAGAAACTTCATTGGACCTCTTCAAGCCCAGACACAGAACGATCACACTTTCATTTCTGCCCATTCCATGGGCCAAAGCAAGTCACATGGTCAAGCCCCGGGCCAGGGGACAGGAAGTACACTCTGCCCACAGGGAGACAAAGCAAGAGTGTGGATGTAGGGAGAGCCAATAATTCTCTCTATCCCGGGATGGGACCGAGCCCTGGTTTAGAGGTTATGTACAAGGCCCCGCTCTTTTAGGTGTCCCCTGTAAATGGAGCAGAGGGAAAGATAGTCCATCAATGTGAAAGCCCCACCGCAGTTCTCTGTTAGGGCAGGAACCCTGACAAGGCAAGAATCACATCTCCTTCCTCTCCCCAATACCTAGTACCAGGCCCTGCCCGCAGCGATGACTCAGGAATCTTACTGGGTGGATTTTAAACCATTTCTTCATTCTCCACATATGATTTCCTTTTGAAATATAGACTGACCTCCTAAAGGTCAGCACATAGTGCTGAGTTTGCCCCAGAAGCTGCAAAGGGACTATGCCATTAGGAGCTGGGATTTGTACCTAGATCTGTCTACACTGAATCCTGTATCCACTGCTTCCCATAGGAACCTCCAGAAGAAAGGGCTTCTACAAGTTAAACATCAAACCAGGGTAATGAGGGGCACCTGGGTGGCTCAGTTGGTTCCGCGACCCACTCTTGGTTGTGGCTGAGGTCATGATCTCAAGGTCCTGGGATCAGCCTGTGTGGGGCTCCACACTCAGCAGGGAGTCTGCTTGAGGATTCTCTCTCTCCCTGTGCCCCTCCCCTGCCCAAATAAATAAATCTTAAAAAAAAAGAAAAAAGAAAAAAGGTAGTGAAATTTCTTTGTCTTGAGGCCTTTTGAAACTAGAAAGATTCTCATTGCCTGAAATGTCCTAAGAGGGAGGCTGTCTAAAGGCACGACCCTAGTCAGGGATCTGCATGGACTTCGGACAATTTGAAGAACAGTGAGATTCACCATCAGAGCCCCCAAGGCTCCACAAGGCCTCCGGCCCCTGTCATCATCTCTTTTGCCAGCTTTCAGGGCAAAAGCAGAACCGGCCCCAGATGCTCTACCTTAATTGCTGCCTTTCCCCACATACTTTGCACTCCAAAGGAGTACCACTTGAAGAGGGCCAGGATTAACCCTAGAGAATGCCACCGTCACCACCGAATTCCAGGCACGGGGCATGTGGGTGGAAAGTATATTTTAGGGCAGTGACTCATGGTAAGTTGCTTCCTCCAGTCCCTAAATGGGACTATTCAGTGTCAAGCTATCTCAGGCTCGGGCTGACAAAAGCAGAGGGATAGGGAACCTAGTGTTGCTGTAAGCTGTTGGTCAGGATACATGAATATATACACTGCTTGTATAACTTGACCAAGTTCACAAAGACAAATATATCAGTCGCTGTTCTTTATGCTCCAAGTGAAAGAAATCCAACTAAAATATGCTTGAACCAAAAATGTCATACAGTGGATCAGCTCACATACCCGGGAAGCCTAAGTGCTTAAAGCTGGCTGCATCTAGGGCTCAAACAGCGTCATCCTTTCCCCATCTGTTCCTCAACTGTGCTTTCCTCTGGCTTCAGGCTCTGAAGGATGCAAGCCCCAAGGCTGCAAAGATGGTCATTAGGAATTCCAGCTCTACACCGGTGTACAGGAAAACCCATCCTCAAAATGCCTCTGGTTGGTCTGCTTGGACGCTACCTCTGGGAAGAGGAGATTTCTGATTGGCCAGCCATGGTCACGTGCACATGCGAGGTCAGGCCTTAAACCAGTACTTAAGTTCGGTTAAAGCACAGGGACTGAGTTGAAAGTTAAGAGGGAGGTTGTCTTACCGCAAGATAAGGAGGTGAGGTGGCAAATGGAGGATGAGAGACTGAAGCTAGATTGAACAAACCCTTAAGCCTAAACTTGGAACAGGCTTTCAGCCGCCCCCATTCATAGATGCTATTGTGGTTAAGTAAAACACAAACTCACTTAGGAGCAGGAGTGCCTCCATGATAATTTTGGGTCCTTGTGTATTTTTTTCCCCAATTCGTAGCTACTAAAGGTATAATTACTATCATGAGCAGGTCCCAAGACCATTCTGTTCTTTAATATTCGATAGGGATTCTTAACTGCGGATGAGCTCCAGCAGAGAGAGAGAGTAAAGAAAGCAGGAAGAGAAGGGAGCCAGGAAAAGGCCAACCCAGGAAGCAGTGAGGGAAGGTTCCAGGGTGGCAGCTGTGGGACAGGTGGAGGAGGTAGCTGGAGGGCACGGGAAGGCTAAGTACCAGCCAGAGCACTGGAGGGGACCAGAGGAGTGCTAATGGCAGGTAGCACAGAAGGAGGAGAAGAACGGAAACGTTCTGGGGGTCAGGGATGGAAACGATCACAATCAGAGTACATGAGGAAGCTCGGCAGTGAACAATATTTACACAGTCACAACTCTGTAAACACTATCAGTTACCTTGAAAGAGTGACATAACTAAACCCCAAGAATGGACTGGGTTGTTAAAGAGCTAACTCCTTGTCTGTGGTATTAGGAAGTCAGTAGACAGTGTCTAAAATGGATAAATCAAGAGCTAGAAGCGCAAGATAGGTGGAGATAAGCACCAGAAGATTCAGCTAGAAGTAACCAGCCCCAGTGAGCTGGCTCAGGAGGGTGGGGATGGGGGGGGGGGCAAGAAAATGCTGTGGGTCATTAGGTTTCCTCACCATTTCATTTCATACTATTTAAACTGTAAGCTATGTGTATAACAACATTTGGGGGTTTTAAAAATTCATTATTTTGTCAAAGCTTTATTTTTGTCCAGCTTTATTGAGGTATAATTGACAAATCAATAATTAAAAACCCTTTAAATCCATTTTTTAAAAGAGAGTGGGGAGAACCAGCGTTCCTATAACAGAACCCAGGAGAACATTAGCTATTCCAGTTTTGAGAGAAAGGGCTGCATTAGTACTAGTTTGATGATTTCAGTCAGCTGCCAAATAGGGATACATCTGGGGTTCAAACAAGAAAGGCTCTCAAAAAAAAAAAAAAAAAAAAAAAGAGAGAAAAGAAAAAAGAAAGGCCCTCACTCCAGTGCTCAGAGAGAAGTTAAAAACAGATCTGACTGGATTGGGAAGGGAGAATTAGCCCAAACTATAATAATATAGCCAGTCATCTTTTCTTTTTCTTTTTCTTAAGATTTTATTCATCCAGGGGCGCCTAAGATTTCCTGGCTCCAAACCCCACTTGCTCCACCACCGAACTATGCCAGCCCTCCAACTAGAATTAGAGCTGGGTGAGAGTCCTCCCTCTACCATTTATTAGTTGTGTGGCCAAGTTACTCAACTTCTCTCTTAAGCCTCTCTTCTTATCTGTGCTTTGGAGGTAACAATGGCAACCTACCTTCCCAGTGGTTGGTAAGGACAAATCACAATCCATTGGCGGTGAGGGCTGGGCACAGGAGAGGTGGTCAAGCCGAAATTCTGGGGCCCCATCCCAGAGTGACTCTCCAGGGTAGGGGTGGGTTCAGGAATCTACACGTTGGACCTGTCCCCAGGGAATTCAGACACCCACAGTTCTCCTACCTGACTTTTTGCATGACTCTGCATAGTGCTTGAAATCTAAGCTGACAGACCAGTGGCCTGTAAGGGGCCTTTGGGAATGTTTCACCCCTTCCTGCACTGGCCTCCAACTGTGTCCATGCATCCTCCCTTTCCCCCTCACCCAATCTGTCTTTATCACCCCTCCTATCCGAACCCCCTCCCCTTCCTCTGTTCTTACCTCCTAGCTTCCTCTCCACCTCTCGCTGCACCCTCCCCTGAGCTCAGCCTGCATTCCTACTCAACAGCCATTTCTCTTCAGTCTCTTCACCTGCAATGCTCTTTCCTCTATCCATCTGGAAGGCTCAGATACAAGTTGCCTCCTCCAGGATAACCTTCAAGCCCTCTTCTCTGGCACCGTGGCACTTTGCATGTGCCTTTATTACTGTTCAAATGACATGGTAGTGTGAGATTTTTTTCTGCCTGGAGACTACCTGGTGGACTCACGGCCCATGAATGGTGGAAGTCACACCAGAGCAAGATGAAGAGAGGAAGACAAGCCCATAGACTTTGCAGAGGGGCCAAGAGGCATGGGAAGTAAGAGAAGATCATGAGATGGGGGCTCCTGAAAAGGCAGACAAGAGATTACTATGTGGGGGTTCCCACGGTTTTTGCAGACAGGGGCTGTGCAAAAATTCACTGGAAGAACTGAGGACTGTTGCTTGCTCCATTTAGGGGAGGGCATGCTTGTGTCAAGACACTGATGCTCTTGCTGTGCTAATTATGACGAGAAACACTATCCTTTTGCCTGGGAAACGGGATTTCCCTAGTAAATCCCTTACTTTCCACCTTGTTTAACACCAAGAGAATACTTTGCCTCTATGTCTTTATTTCTAACTTCCTCCTCAATGATTAACCATACTGAATGCATTCAGGCTCATCTAGTCTAAAACCAGGAAGAGGTGGTTCTCACTCCTGGAGAGAGAATTACTGAAGGGGCAGCCCCCACGCGCTCAAGTGCCACACCTCCAACAGCTGGTTTTATAAATGGAAACAGGCACTGGGACCTGGACCTTCCCAGAAAGGCCAATGAAGCCCCTGACCCAGATCAGTGGAGCTTGCTTCCAAGAACTGTCCTGTTCCTAGACCAGCCCTGTAGATACCCCCTAAGTTCCCCTGGACCTGCAGGTAGCGATACCTCTCCACCCCAGCACTCACCCCACACTCAGGCCCTAAGCTCCCATTTGACCAAAGCCTTCAGGTGTGAAATAGCGGAAGCAAAGACATCCCCCCAAAAAACACACACTTTTGACCTTTTGTTCTGAGTGCATCTGAAAGAGAAATACCAACTCTACCAAGGAAAGCAAACAAACAACTACCTGGCTGGATGAGAATAACCGGGCCCTTGATCTTCGCGCCTCCGGGCTGATGGGCAGGTTACGGGAGAAAGCCCAGGGGACCTAAAGGCGCTCCCCTGGTATAAGGTGTGGCCCAAACACGTATGCTTTTCCCCAGAGCCGCAAGGCGGGAAGCACCACCTGCGCTGATGCCCTCAGGGAGGCAAAAATACGGTAGGCTATTGGTCCGATTTTACAAGTGGGAGCCTTCCCCGCAGGAGGCCAAGAGACAGTCCCAATGTTACACAGGCGGTGCTGTGGCCCGGCGAGGTCATGAACCCAAAAGCCAGGATCTAGTCTGACACAGACACTGCTAGAGGCGGGCAGGAGGACACGTTCCGCCCGACGCTGGTGGCCTCGCCTAGTGACCTCACCTCTTCGCGCGCACCTCGGCGGGGTAGAGTCGGGAGCCTCCCAGATCACTCACCTGCTCGCGGTTTGGCAATTTGGGCGTGCGGAAGCGCGGGCCCCGCCCCACGGCTCCTCCAGCCCTGCGATTGGCTTCGGGGGCCGGGGGCGGGGCCGGGCGCTGAACCGACGTGATGGCGTCAGGCGCCGCGAGCGCCGTTTCCTGTTGTCAGTGGGGGAGAGGCCGCAGCTTCGGGTCGGAGGTTTAGAGGCTGCAGCGGCCACGAGTGCCCCTCGCCCCGTCGCCGCTCCCTCTGGTGAGTTAGGGGTCGGGGGCGAGGAGGGCGAGAAGGGGCGGCGGGGCCGAGACGCGAACGGGCGGTGGGCCACCAGCCCTGTCCATGCTCCCAAACCCCTGGTTGCCTTGACACTGTCCTGCTTTAGAGCCCTTTCCCTTCCCCGCCTGAGCCCCGCACCCCACCCCACTCGGACCCGAGCCTTCAGCCCGCACAGCCACTGCTGACCCGTCCCCTCCATCTTCTCCCGCCCGGGACCCGAGCCAAGCCCCTACCCCCCACCCCCTCACCACTGGTGCTGCGTAAATGCAGCCACACTTTTGACCCCACGGTAGCCCAGTTCCATCCCCCAGCGCAGCCACATCCCTCGGCCTCCCTCTAACGCATCTCCTCCTCACCCCTCAACCCCTTGGGCAACTCCAGTGTTCCACGCCAGCCTCCTCTGATCCCCACCATTCTGGTTTTCCCCTATTCTGGCTCACCTTTCTTATCCCAGCCCCCCAGCCCCCAAGGTCTGCTCAGCCGTAACACCCCACCTCCACCCAGCCTCATTTAATACCTACCACCAAAGCAGACGCTCTGTTGAGCTCACCCCCTCTTCTTAATAACTCTGATCTCAGCCCTATCCTAAGTCTTATTACATGTATCTTCTTGTCCTCACAGACTCAACCCCTAACTTCCGAGCCCACCACATAATTTCTTATCACCTCCAGCCGGCCCGAGGACACTTCATCCCTAAGTCTTTGCTAAACTGCCCCCAACTCTTGCTGCCCCAGTTCCTACCACCCCTCCCCAGTCTTATTAAAATGAGGTCTCCATGTCCCCATTTCTTCACCCCAACTCTGCACCCATTCTTCCCTTGACGTGGTCCCCGTTTGATCTGAGAACTTAGTGCAGCCCCCTGCCAACCCCACCTGCTTCCCCTCAACAGCCAAGTCAAGGTGCTTCCTCAGAGCCAGGCAGTTGCTGAGCAGCTCGATGGGTACAGGGCCTCAGATGGTAAATAAGTGTGGAGGAGTAGAGCTCCATCTCCTGTGGTTCAAGGGTTTTTCCTGGATGTCTGGTCCCCTGTACCTGTTGTCCCCAAGGATTGTGTTTCTAGCGTTCATCTTACATTACTTGTGTTGTCTGCTGGAATGGTAGGTATCATCCAAATACCTGGAAGGTGAGGGATGGCTACTCATTGAGCCTGGGACAGTGGAAACTTATCACTTCCTTTTGGATGGTAATCTGTAGAAACTCAGAGGGTCCTACCATGTGGGGTTGGCTGTGGTCACAGAGCCATGTCCAAAAGTGTTGTCCTGGCACTTAGAAAGGACCCTCACCCAGTGCTCCCCCCAGCCAGAGCTGATTGCAGATTAGTCCCAATACCGAACACAGGGAAACACAGTACCAGAGGTGATGTTACATGTTGTGAAGAGTATAGGTGAGTGGTCCTGGGGAGGCTGAGGCCTAGGTGGATTCAGAGGCTGTTGAATTGCTTCCTCTTTTTGCAGGTACTGGATCATTGAGTTTTGACCATTTTGATGACCCATGAACTCGGAGAGCCAAGTTATGTCAGAGTAGCTAGACCTTCTTGAGGCATCCAGGCCCCATTGTTAATATTTATAATCTCCTGGGCTTGTTGGGTGCACATCCCCTCTTAGTTCTGGTGACCAGGCTCCAAAGGATTGGCCATTTCACAGCAATTGTAAAGGGCCCCAAAGAGGACCCATTGTCTTTGCTTGCCATTTAGAGTCTCACTTCTTTGAAAATTGAATGCTCTTCTACCTTCAATATCCCCCTACCCCCCCCCCCCCACTAAGGTGTGATATATCTAAAGGGTTTTCAGCCAGTTGGTAGCTTGGTGTAATGGAAGGAATTCCACAGTGGCCCTATCACTGAAAAGTTGTATACCTCAACTTCTCCCTGAGCCTTTTTATTTTACTCATCTGTTCATTCAGCAAGTATATTTTGAGCACCACTGTGTGCCATGCAGTGTTCTAGGCACTAGAAATGCAATGGTGAATGAGTTGGGCAAAGTTTCTGCTTTCATTCCTTCAGAGTTTGGTCCTTGCTGGAATCCTAAGGGATGTGGGACAAGAATATGGGGGAGAGGGTGCCTGGGTGGCTCAGTCCTTAAGCGTCTGCCTTCGGCTCAGGTCGTGATCCCAGGGTCCTGGGTTCGAGCCCCACATCAGGCTCCCTGCTCAATGGGAAGCCTGCTTCTCCCTCTCCCACTCCCCCTGCTCGTGCTCCCTCTCTCGCTGTCTTTCTCTCTGTCAAATAAATAAATAAAAATATTAAAAAAAAAAAAAAAGAATATGGGGGAGATGCAGGGCGCCTGGGTAGCTCAGTCAGTTGAGTGTCTGACTCTTGGTTTCAGCTCAGGACATGATCTCGTGGATTGTGAGATCGAGCCCCTCATTGGGCTCCATGCTGGCCATGGAGCCTGCTTAAGATTCTCTCTCTCTCCCCCTGCCCCTCCTCCCACTCATGTGCATTCTCTCTCTCTCAAAAATAAATAAATCTTAAAAAAAAAAAAGAATGTGGGGGAGATGGGTGTTGTTGGGTAGGAGGAGGGAGGGAGTAAAGAAAGATACCCAATGTTCATAGACTTCACATTTCTGGCCTCACCCACTAGCCTTTAGACTGAGAATCACAAGCTAGAAGTTTCTTGCCCTCCAGCTGGGATTCAGTTGCTTCAAAGGCCTAGTTGCCTTCACCCCCATACACACACACACACCCATCCCACCCCTCACAGGACCCTTGTCCAGAACTCCAACTTTCTTCAGGTGGAAGGAGGTGCTGTTTACTCACCCAGCACTCACATGTCTGAAGGATCAGCTGCCTTTCTGAATCAGAAGATAACTTTGTCATTTGTTTCCAACTGAAAACCCTGACTCATCACCTGGTACAGCAGCTGGAGGGCTTAAACACCGGCCTGTTGTTCTGCATAGCCAGGTGCAGGATCGGATTCAGGCTGTGGAGACTGAGGCTGTCACGGATGGCGGGGAAGTCTCTAAGAAGAGGAGATTGCTGTTTACTGATGAATGGAGTGTTTCGAAAGCGGTGAAGCCAGGTCATCCATTTCTTCTTTTAATGTAAGTCTCATCTGGGCCTTTCTCCTCTTTTCATTCTTCCTTAGTCTCTGGAGGAAGTGAAATTGGAAGTATATAGAAGGGCATATAATAAAGAAAATCAACCAGAATGTCTCCTTCCTGTGTGTAGGAACATTTAAGAAAGGACAGTTCTGAAACCTAGCTACCGTGGAAAGAATCTGTGCTCCGAGGATACTTTGGGAGTATCTACAGGGCTGGCCTGGGAACAGGACAGTTCTTGGAAGCAAGCTCCGCTGATCTGGGCCAGGGGCTCCACGGGCCTTTCTGGGAAGATCGGGGTCCCAGTGCCTGTTTCCATTTATAAAACCAGCTGTTGGAGATGGGGCACCTGAGTGTGTGGGCCTGCCCCTTTGTTATGCTACAGATCTGACGGGCAAGATTGTTTCTTGTTGGTTTTAGGCCTTCTTTAATAAAATGGAGCTTCTGAGTGCCCCTAAACGGTCTCTGAGTAATAAGTTTGCCTGCAGCTCTTTGAACCAAGGACCTGAGACAGTTTGATCTGGTGAAAGGCACAGGACTTGGAATGAGGAAACCAAAGAATTCTGTCCTTTACCTGAGACCTGTTTCTACTGAGCCTCCGTTTTCTCCTCTATGAAATGGGAGATAATCATCCTCCTTTCACAGGATTGTTTTAAGAATTAAATGAGATTAGAGAATGAGATCCTGTGCCAGGGTGAATCAATGCTGAGGGACGGAAGTAGACTTAGGATGGGTTGGAGTTTCCTAAAGGCAGACGCCACTCACCTTTTCTGCTCAACTGCACTTGTGATGTTTGAAACTCTCTATTTGCTCTCCTCAGCCTGGGTGTCCCGAAGAGACACCCCTCTTTGGTTTGGTTCTTGGTGTCAGTGAAGACTGTTCTGAGGATAGGAAGTGAAGCCAGTCCCATAGGACGGTAGATTGGGGGTCTGGGCCCCCCAGGAGCCCTGCTGACCTAGCAGTCAGGAGACCCAGACCCCAGAGATCTCATAGACTGTCACGTTCCTGCCTCTGAGCTGGTTTCTTGCCTCCCTGAGGTGTTAGGGAACAGACAAGCCTCGGTAGGGTGCTCTGGCTTCTTGCAAAGAAAGATGTGCCCTTAACTTTGGCCTGACCCCAGAGTCTCATCCTATTTTGTGAATTGTCAAGTGGCTCTTCTGGATTTCTCTGTGCTGTTGTCATTTTGTGGCTTTTCTGACTCTTCACTTTGTTTTAGGCCACAGTTGTCTCCTATCTGCCCCTGCTCTGATCTCTCAGTGTCCGTTGACTTTGTTTTTTTTAGCAGACCCTGACTTGGCCAGAGCACCCAGTCACTGAGAAGCCTCCCTCCCTCCCTCTGTGAATACTCTATTATTTTTGGTTAATTAATTAATGAGGCCTTAATGGACCTACCATTCAAATTGTTGAGGTCCAAGTCATAAGGCTGCCTGAGGGAAGGGCAGTTTTGGAGCTTGAGGCTCTGTTGGGAAGGACCGGACTGAAGGCAGGCCTTAGGCCTCTGGAATTGCTGAAAGGGATTGGATGCCAGGGTCTTGGAGCCAGAGAACCTGGACTTGACCTGCAGGGCTGTAAAGGGTAACCTTGAAGGAACCTCGCCTCCAGGATCAGGCACAATTTCAGGAGGGACTCTGACTGCAGCCTTTTCCAGTCGTCCTGGTGGCCAGAGCGTGGAGCTGGTCTGCAGAGGAGGGTCCTGAGAACTCCAGGCGGGTAGGAGCCAGGAACATGGTGAGGGAGAGGCAGTCAGACAGGGGCTGTGGCCAGGGGCCGGCGCGCTCTTCCTGCCAGTCTGTCATGGGCTGACCAGAGCTGGTGCTGCAGGGGCCATTCCCCACACACACCTACGTCCCTCTGCATGCCCTTCCTTAGGAAGGTTGGCTCTGGGTCCTGTTTACCCTTGGCCAGCTCCAGAGGCCAGGGCTTGAATCAGAGCATCTAACATCATTTCGGGCCACCCTGCTGTTCTCCATGCTCCGCTGTTCTCTGTAAATCTTTCCCACCAGCCTGACCTTGATGTTCCCTTGCACCCCCTCAGCTGGGCCCCCAGCTGGAGAGCCCTCCTCCCAGACCCCCCTACTCCCATCCTACCCATCCCTTAGCCCTAGCTCACATTCGCCTCTTCCAGAAGGGTTGACATCGTCCTAGAGGGAGGTGGTGGAGTCTGCCACTATCAGCCCTGGAATCTTGGGAAGTTCCTTGACCTGGGTCAGCTTCTATTTCTTATCTGTTAGATCAGGATAATAAAACAGCTCTCCTAGGGTGACTAGGAGGAATGCAAGAAGCAATATATGTAAAGAGTACAAAATCCATTTAGCATGCCTTGGCTTTATTAACTTCTTTGGACAATGACCTATTTTTTGGTGTCTCCTCCTGCTCAGGCTGTGTGGTCACTAGAAATCTGTTCAGATGGGACGGTGCCTGCCTGGGAGGGGAGACTACATAAGGCCATGAAGACTGGGAGGCATGGTTCATTGGCAGGTGTCTTTGGAAACCAACTGCTACACTGATCAATACATGAGTTTTATAATTGGAATTCCAAGTATGTTTCCCTCCCCTGTCTCTTTTTTTAGAAATGTCATCTCTTGCTGGGTTTGCACAGAGTTACTGAAAAGTATTTGTTGACTATATAGAGTAATTTAGAGTCATGTGGACACCACCCAAACTACAGTCCCCTGGGATGGGTGTCATGTTTGTTTCTCCCATATCACCCCACCGGCCTAGGAGCGGGCTCTGCATACAGTAGGTATTAATATTAAATAAAAGCTGCACATTTTGTTGGATATTAGTAGTTCTATACCAGCTTTATTTTGGTTAATATTTTCTTTGTGTATCTTTTTAAAAACCTTTTCCTTGTACGTTTTCCCTGTCAATGTTTATGTAAGGCACATAAAATATAGCTGGATTTTAAAAATATCATCTTTTTCCTGGTGCCTTTCATCTGTTTTCATTTCTTGTGATAACTAATATAATTGGATTTGCTCCTACCATCTTATTTGGTGTTTTGTTTTTACCACTTTTTTAGTTGCTTCTTTTTTCCCCCTTCTTTCATGACTTCTACCGATTCAGAAGTTACACATTTTATTTCTGTTCCTCTTAGTGGTCACCTTCAGTTTTTAACAGCATTCTTGACCAGTCTGAAATTAATCAGTATCTCTGCCTTCATCCTGGACAAAACAAAGACTTCAAATGTTCAAACTCTGATGACCTCTCCTATCTACGAAGTTTTCTTATTCCACCTTTAAAAAAAAAAGAACTCTCTCCAAAGTGGTCATTATATGTATTTTTATTTTTAAATTTACATTCAGTACAATTCACTTTTTTTGGGGGGGGTATACAGTACTAAGAGCCTTGACAAATGCTTAGGGTTGTGTAATCGCCAACATAATCAGGATAGGGTTCTACCAGACCAACAAGCTTCTTCATGGTGCCTCTTTGGAGTCACAACCCCCTTCCTTCCCATAGGCCCTGATGAGCACTGATTAGTTCTTTGTCCCTATGGTTTTTTCTTTTCCAGAATGTCAAATAAATGGAATCATATGATAGGTAGGCTTTTCAGTCTGGCTTCTTCCACTTAGCCTCATATACCCACTTGCTGCAAGTGTCCATTGCTGTTATTGCTGAGCAGTATTCCATCATATGGATGTATCACGGGTTTTTTTTTAAGTTAAATTTTTATTTTTATCCATCTTCAGTTGAAGGACATTTGGGCTGAATCAGGCTTTGGTGATTATGAATAAAGCCAACATAATTATTCACATAGTTTTTGTGTGTATGTGTGAACAAAAGTTTTCATTCTTCTTCGGAAAATACCTAGGAGGAGCACTGCTGAGTCATGCAGAGAGTAGATGTTTAACTCTATAAAAAAACTGCCAAACTGTTTTCCACAGCGGCTGTTACAGTTTGCATTCCCACCAGCAAAGTATGAGTGTTCTAGCTGCTCCCCTCCTCAGGAGCACTTGGTTTGGTCAGTTGTGGGTGTGTGCGTGTGTTTCATTTGTTTGTATGTGTGCCTTTCTATGTGTGTGATGGTATCTCATTGTGGGTTAAATTTGCACTTTCTAGTGAATGATGGTGTTGAACTCTTTTCAGGTGCTTATTTCCCATCTGTGTATCTTCTTTGATGATGTGTCTTTAGCTCATTTTTTAAGTGGGGCTGCTTTCTCATTGTGGAGTTTTGAGAGTTCGTTACGCATTTTAGATACAGTCCTTTGACAGATAGGTGGCTGGCAAATATTTTCTCCCCATCTGTGGCTTGTCTTTCCATTCTCTGAACAGTGTCGCTCACAGAGCTCCACACCTCCCCGATCCACCGCCTTTTCCCTCCTGCTACTGTGTCTGCAGTACCTAGCAAATGTCTGCATAGTAGGTACCCCACAAATGTTTGTTGAATGGATGAAGTCATGAAGGAGTGGAAGAGCTGAGCTTTCTGGTCCCTGAGGAGGTGACTACGTATTGCTCCCCTCAGAACTACTGGCTCCTTGCTATGGTTTCTGTTTTTCAAGTGACCTTCCGAGCTCTATTTTGGCTTCCTTGGTCTCCTGAGTCCCCGAAAGGCCTCCCCAGAATAATGAGCATGAGTAGCCTAGTGACTGAATAGGCAGCTTTCATCCCCCTCCCGTTCTGAGTTTAGGAAGCAGCATTCTAGTGGCTCATCATTGAGCTTGGTCAGTCCTGAGAGGCTGGCCCCCTTCCGAGTGTCCTGACCCCACTGAGCTTTGGGACTCTTCTGAAGCCTGGACCATGGTCATCGCTCTGAATTCCGGGCTGGGAGGTCCTGCCTGAGGATGCAGCCAGCCTTCCTCCTGTGGCTTGTCTCTTGTATCTCTCTCTTCCCTGCTCAGTCCAGAAGTGAGAAGAATGGCTTCTGAGGACCTCCAAGGATGGGAGGACTTTCCATTGTTAGGGAGAGTAAAAGGAAGGGAAAAGTTTTGGGGTGGAGAGAGGGATGGCACAGGAGAGAGCCTGGAACAGGAAAAGTGCTCAAGAAATGCTCTAGCTTAATCCCTTCTTACCATACTCGGTGGAAGGGGTTTGCCATCCATGGGCGTTGGTAACAAAGTTTTACTTCCAAACGCAGATGAGACCCAGCAGAGCCTTTTTCTTTGCTCTAAAGATAGTCAAATTGCCTCTTTTCTTAGTTTCCAAAGGAAAAATGAAAAACCTCTTCTGTCTCTAGAGTTTTTAATGCAGCCTGAGCTACAGAGGCTGAAAATTAGTCAATGGCCCTGAAGCACTATTGGACAAAGAGAAATAAAGGTAGAATGGGGGTGGGGATGGGGGTGGTGGATTTAGGTTTTTCTAAAAAGAAAGCATTATACTTTTCCCTTTGAGGTAAACTTCTTCTTTAAAAAATTAAAAATTGGGGGAAAAATTAAAAATTAAAAATTGGAGGTTGCATGCTTTGCTGCCTGCCTCTGAGTTCACTCGATCAGTCAGACTGTCTATCTGTCTGCTGGTAGGAAGCAGATGATGCTTCTGCTAAGCCACTCTCTACCCCCACCTTGCCACCATCTTCCTTGTACCCCTCTCTGGTCGCACTCTAGGTTCCTCCTTGCATTCTTGACACTGACTCACTTGTCCTAGGACACGTCTCTGCCTGAGGAGGAGAGTCTTGGGTGCAGCTAATTTATCAGATTGCCCTGCATGGCCCTACAGACATCTCTTATCTTTGGGTTGGACTTTACTTTGGTAAAGCATTTCCCATCTCACTCTACTCACTCAGCCTTGTAATAGTTCTTCAAGGTAGGCTGCACATTTCACTGTGGGGAAGCTGAAGAGCCATTGAGCAAGTCAGAGAGCAGAGTGACTAGAGCTCGGTTCTCCCAACCCATGTCACGTGTGAGATTTTTAAGGACTGGACTCAGTCTTCAGGCAAACTCAAACTCCCCAGAGCCTTTGACTTCCCAGGAAGTTGGGTCCATCTGTTGTCCCCATCCCAAGATCTCTGGAGGCAGGGAGAACTTCTGTCCACCAGAAGTTGGTGGGGGGTGGGGGGGAAAGGTAATGCCCTGATGGCCCAGTCCTCACCCCCCACCTAGCACATCCTCCTGGAGGGTTTCACAGCCAAGCCTCAGACTAGCTCGTCTTTAAGGCTCCTTCCAGCTTCTGGTTCCAATGGTTCTTGGCTTAGTCAGGCTCTGAGACGCCTTGGTTCCTGCCGTCAGCTCTTCCTTCAGTTTAAGAATAAAAGGAAGCCATCCTCTGAGTCCCCACGCATGTCTCCCACCCCCAGAGTCTTCTTTGCTAGCTCCTGCTGTTGCAACTGTCAAGAGTGAATTTTTGGGTAATTGTTGCCATGGAGACTCTGCCTTGAGTTATTGTGCAAATGTGTCCCATCTTCTTCCTTATTTGGTGTGTGATATGGATGCTTGCAAAATGGTGAGGTTGAAGGCTCTTCACCTCTCTCCCTTGCCCTCCAAGTTGGTTCACCTGGGCCAAAGCTTCTTGGCAGCCTGCTTCCCATTTCTGCCTTCCCTGAGGCTTTCTGGCCAGTCACTGTCAATGGAAAGAAAGTCCTGCCAGCTGAGGACAAGGAGACCTGCACTATGTGGGTTGAATGGGTGGCCCAGATCCAGTGACATTTGGTGGCAACTGATCTCCAAAGCAGCAGCCCAGATTCCTGGGGCCACCAATCCCTGGATGGGGAACGGAGCTAGAGCTCCCAGCACCTTTCTCCAAGAGACAAAGCCTGTCTACAAGTGGAGGAGTTGCTCACACAGACCTCAACTCCATCCAGCTTCCATAACCATCTTCATGCACACTGATCCCCGGTGCAGAACCCTGGCTTCACGCCTCGCCTCCGTTTCCCCTGAGCATTCATCCTCCCACATGCAGATGATGGGATCATTAGCACTATTTTTTAGCATGTCTCTCTCCTATCCAAGATCTGCCCTTGTCTCCCCATTGCTTTTTCTACCAAATACAGACTCAACTTGCATTCAAGGGCTTCCGTCAAATCCCTCCTCTCCCACCAAACCAACCAGCCCTTAATGTCCTCTCTGCCCTTCCCCTCCTCCCTTTTGCTTTCTGCTCTCAGTAGTTCCTTGCAAGTCAGCGCTCCAGTGGCAGCCTCACCCACCTCACTCACACTGCCTTTACTCAGGTTATCTGTCCTTCCAGAATGAACAACTTTCCCTGACTCTTTTGGGAATGCATCACCTTCAAGACCCTACCTACGGTAGCATCCTTCCTCTACCCATTGCGCAGCTGCTGTTTAAAACGTTCCGTGTAGGGATGGGGGCAAGGGGCTACAATGGCACTGCAACATGCTGGAGCAGAGCAGGATGGTGGGATCCTGTCCCTCTGGTACTATCAGCTACGCAGGTTACTCCAGGGCTGCCATCCAACGGGAGCCATGAGACAGCATACACATGGCCGCCCCCTCAGTGTCTACTCGGATTTGACAAGCTTCCCAATAAAGGATTCATCATTACACAACAGTAGTGGAACAAGGGAAATAGGAAAGCTTGTAAGGCAGAATTCTGGCCTTACGTGGGGACAAGATTTCTGTTTATATGACTGCACAGGAGGAGACAGGACCTGAATTAGAATATTGTACGAGTTGCTGAATAACGTATCTGATCCAGGACTAATCTTAGGGGCTGTTAATCAGTTCTTCCCTGAAGGTTAAGATGGATCCTCCTGCTAACTGCTCTTTCCCCCTACTCTGTCCACTCTCCATCTCTACAGGGTTGTAGTCCAGACCATATTTTCTTGTCCTGCTGATGAGATTTCATGAGGTGTGAAGATGATTCTTGAT
This sequence comes from Halichoerus grypus, assembly GCF_964656455.1. Taxonomy (NCBI): domain Eukaryota; kingdom Metazoa; phylum Chordata; class Mammalia; order Carnivora; family Phocidae; genus Halichoerus; species Halichoerus grypus. The sequence continues at coordinate 192,337,583 of NC_135713.1, forward strand.
TGTGCAGGTCCTGTTGTGCTGTGAGGAGAGGTAGCACCTGGACCCCCAATCTAACAGAGGAGTTAGAGGCCCTGACCCCAGAATGTGCCTAGTCTGATGGTGGAGACATAGCCCCTGTTCTAAAAAGCTCTTTAGTCGGTTAGCAGGAGGTGGGGTGGGAGGGATGACACACATAAGTTCTGCCCAAATGATACGTCTAACCAAGTACAGCTGGACCAAACTGCTAATGAAAGGAAGTAATCACAAAGGTAGGAAGGATGATGGAGTTAAGACCTGGTTTGGAAGGCTTCCTGGAGGAGGTGAGTGTTGAAGGAATGGTTTGGTGAAGAGAAGGGATTCCACACCATGTACTGCCACCAACGTGTGTTTGGCCTGAGCCGTCTATTAAAGATTGGAAATTCTGTTCCTGATATCAATGAGTCTAGTTCAGATCTCAAGTTTTCAAGCTGTTATTTGACTCAACATTGTTGAGAAAACAATTTGGGGGGCTCAAAGTCTATTCATTGTGTGCCAGCTTTGCATCTAACATCTTATGATGTGGGTAGCTTGGGAGTGGAGAGCAGAGACAAAGACATGGTCTTGGTCTTATGGAGAGTTTTCTTTGGGGCTCCTTCACTGAAAGAGAAACTCAATGTAAACCCACTTAAGTAGAAATGGGATTATTGGCTTCCCAAATTAGGAAGTTCTGAGGCTTCAGGCATGGCTCAATCCAGGTGCTTAACTAATACAGTCTTCTCCTTCTCACCCTGCACCCCCCCCTCCCCCCACATTAGAGGACTTCATTCTCAGGCAGCCTTTCCACACAGCAGGAGCAAAGGCCTCCAGGTGAAGATGTCTTCATCTTTGGTCAGTGATCACTTAGGATTATTGCTAAAAAGGGCCATGCCAGCTGAGTTGGTTCCTTTTGAAATTCTTTCCCAGAAGTTCCTCCCAGTAATTTCTCCCCGTATATTATTGACCAGAACTGGGTCTTTCCACTGGACCATTCCTAGTGGAAAGAAAATCTAGAGAGGTAAGTATTTTCAACTGGGCTTCCTGCTGTATTAACAAAACTACGCTTTTGTTAGTGAGAACCAAGGGGAGAATGGACATTGGTCAGGGAACCAGCAGTGTCCACAGGAATACCAGGGAAGATTCTGATTGGCTCTGCATGGTCATGTAGTCATCCCTGAACCAACCACTATGGCCTCCTGATAGAGTCCCCGGATTGACGAGGCCTATTTCTGGTGCATCCCCCTGTTGGAGGAGGCAGTTCTAGCTGAATCCCATGGAACAGGTCTTACATAGGAAAGAAAGATTCTGTTGCCAGCAGAAGGGCATATGGGCTTGTAGTCCAGAGATGGAATGCTGAGCAGATGAACATCATACACCCACTACAATAATTTTCCAGTACAGAAAATACACCAAAAAATAGCTTCATAAAGAAGAAAAAAGGCCCAGGAATCTCCCCCTCTCCCTGACGCAATATATACAAAGTTATGTTGCAGAAACCAAATATAACCATGCGGAGAGGATGCAGAGAAAAATGGTTTAGAAAGGAAGACTTCCTGGTGGGAGTGCACTTGGAGCTGGGGAGTCAAGGTGGTGATGGTTAGAGGGGGAAGCACCACACAGAGGCCATGAACAGGGCTGGCTGGGAGAGTGAGGGAGGGTGGGATGTACAGACCACCCTGAGTGTTCTCTTGCCCTTCGGCCATGGAGGCTGGGCTTCCTGGGCCCCACAGACTAGAAGACTCCCCCCCTGCCCACCGCCCCCCGGGTTAGCAGCTGCAGCTGGCTTTGGAGAAGCCTTGATTAGCATTATCTTGGTCTGGGAGGTTGGGCAGAGGGGAATGGGGAAGATCTCTACTGCTAAGCTCCAAAGGAGAGGAGGGAGGTGGTTCTGACACAGGAGCAAGAGGGGGCCGCTGGGAGCAAGTTCCTAACCCAATTAAGAAGTGATTATATGGTCATTTTCAAGGGCTATGCCAGTTACCAGGCACCTCCCAGGAGGCCCTAGCTGGCAGCCTGACAATTTACCATTAAACCTGGGATCTGGAGCTCTGCCTGGTGTGGCAGCTGGGCAAGGAGCCCAGGCTCAGGCAGCTGGGGTAGGAATCTTTAAGGATGAAAATGATGGATAAGGAGTTTGCTGTTACCATGGAAACTGACTCTGGGTGGATAAGCTATAGTCTAGTGGATAACGGGGAGAATGCCATCTACCACCAGGCTTCACTATGGTGGCAGGTGGGCACCTCTGGAACCCACCAAATCGGCTGTGGGCATGGGCTCTGTCCACCTCTGTCTTGCATCCTCTTAGGGACATCACGATCTGCAATGTGCCTGCCAGTTCATGTCAATATCTGAGGGGCCTTGGGAGATGCCCCCAAATCAGAAAAGCCTCTGGGGCTGCCACCCTGAGTTAGAAAATAGTACAGTGCCAGGCCATGGGATTGTAGTTGGGGTGAGGGCCACACGCTAGGGCCAGGCCCAGGGGGCATGGTGTGAATGCCCGTGGGCAGCAGGATGCTGGATTGGGAGTAGGTGACCTCCACTCTGATTCCAGATCGATCATTACCAACTGGCTAAATGACCCTTGGCAACTCACTCTCCCCAAGGTCAGCCTTGGTGATCCCCGAGACTCCTTCCACCTCCACTTTTCCTCTCTTCTGGGATTTGGAACCCGGCAGTTTTCATCTCAGCCCCTCGTGCCAGCCCACTGAACTGCCCTGCCAACGCAGACTGCCCCCCCCCCCCGCCCCGCCCCCAGAGACATGTCCAGGCTCTTCTCAGGCTGCTGTACCGGGTCTGAGACAGGCCTGCTGCTGGGGCAGCCCCTGTTCTGCTGGTCTTTGCTGCTTCGGGCCCTCTTGCTCCTGAGCTCAGGGGGCTCTGAACTCACACAGGGATGTTCCTGAAGCTCGAGACTTGCCCCGCGCTCCGGGAGATGGGCTGAACCAGCTGCCTGTTGCAATTACTGTGCCATTTCCAGTAGGTGCTATTTTAATTGGGCCTTTCTCTGGGACAAGTGTCAAGGGAGAAAGCATTTGCAGCGTGGGGTTTGGGCTCTGGCACTGTACACACTGACCGATTTAATCTTCTGTCCCCTCATTCTCCATCCCCTCCCTCTTGACCCTTTCACTCCCCCTCTGCCACCTCCATCCCAGGCCCCTCAGCCCGCGGCCCACTTCCCACCCTAAGAGGGGCAGCAGTGCAGGTTGGGGTCCAGGAAGCAGGGGAAGAGGACCTAAGAATCCTGCCTGGGGCGAGGGACAGGAAAAGAAAGTGATTTGGGTACTGCTACCGGCTCCTGGGGACTCTTTCAGAGACACTAAAAAATACGGAAAAGCCAGCAACTAAGAAGGAGGACACCGGGTTCCACAATAAAACAGTGACTTCTTGCCTGTTTTCATCCCACACCTCCTCCAGGAGGCCCAACTGCATCACTTTGACACACACTGTTCACTCCAAATTCAAACATTTATTAAGTGCCTACTGTGTGCAGAGGGGTGGGGAACGTAGGAGAGCAGAGAGTAATGACTCTACTTTCAGGAACTGTCTGGCTTTCAACCCCAAGCCTGAGCTCCACCCCTCCTGGGTACACCCTTTTGCTCACACTCTTCCCTCTGAGACCTTCCTCCCAAGCTGTGCTCGGTCAAATCTGACTCATCTGGGGATTCAGCTCAAAAGCCTCCCCCAGTGTCTCAGGTGGCTAGACGCTCCCCGGTACCTATGGTAATAGAGTTTGCACGTTTTATTGTTGTGAGCTAGATGTGTGCATTATTCAAGGGGAGCGTGGCAGGCTGTACTTTCCAAAGACAGCCAGGCCCATGGGTTTATCCTACCTGCTCTTCCTAACACTGTGACTCACACTTCCCCCCGCCCCCGAGAGGTGGGGGGGGGCTTGAGATTGGCACAGCCCAGGTAGTAGGGCAGAACTGATGGCATGTGGCTTCTGAGACTTGGTCATAAAAGGGGATACAGCTCCTACCTGACTGTCTCCCTCGCGCCGCTCACTCTGGGAACCGCCACGCTGCGAGGAAGGCCTGGCCACAAGGCACAGCCTGTGCGGGCGGTCCCGTGCACGGCCCTGGCTGAGAGCTCAGCGGGCATCGAGCACCACATGCGTGACTCAGCCTTCCGATGATTCTCCGCCCCCGCCCTGGAATCTTCCAGCTGAGACTCCAGCACCATGGAGCAGAGGCAAGCCGTCCCAGCCAGGCCCCGTCCTAATTCCAGATCTATGGAAACGTGAGGTATAACAACTGAGTATTGTTGTTTTAAGCCCCTGGGTGTTTGTGGTGACTTGTCACACAACAGTAGATCACTCATACAGATGGGACCTTGTGAAATCACGTTGGTGCTCCAAGGCCCAGCCCCATGACCGGTACGTAGTGGGTGCTCAAGTACCAGTTATTGAGTGAATAAGGAACCTGAGTGGGCAACAATTCCAGTCTGACCTTTCAACCATCACTCTGGCCTCTCTTCCATCCCTTCCCCAGAATTCCACTACCCTCAGGGAACCGAGGCAGTCCCCAGCCTCCCCTTGAGGCGTGAGGGCCCCGAGCCCTGAATCGCCCAACCCTGCAGCCTGCCCCAGCTCCACAAGCTCTCAGTGTTTAGCTATTTGGAGTTGGGGGTGCTGCTTCTCACAGTCCAGAGCATCCTCACTGGTCCCCACATGTCCGATCATTCTGTCCTCACTACAACTCTGAGGAAGGTCATTAAAACCATCCCCATTTCACGCATGAGGGCACTGAGATCGAGAAACAGATGGGGGTAATCAAGTGGGGACCTGAATTCAGGTCTTCTGATACCAAACTCAGTATTGTATCTACACGATACCTATTCCCAAACCCAGTCCAACTGGAGGAGACTGGTGGTACTTTCTGCAGGGATATCAGATCCTCGACTAACCACCACATCAAGTTGAAGAGGAAGGGACCAGACTCGGGTCTTCTGCAATGCAGACTAACAACACTTCAGCTACTGTCTCTTTATGGCCCGGCCTGTGCAGTAAGCACTTTATCTACATTGCAGTGTTCACTGGCCCCCAGCCGGCCTGGGAGATGGGCACTATTCATCCCTAGAAGGTAACAGAACAGAGGCTTGAGTGATGTGACTTGCTCAAGGTCACACAATTAATAAGGGATGGAGCTGAGCTGCATACCCAGGCCTGCTCGATTCCCATCATAAACTCTTCTGCCTCCTTACAAATCAATGCCACTTCCTGGCAAAGCTCCGAGTGTGGCCATACGAACCACCATTCTGTAGTATTATTATTCTCATGATACACACAGAGAAACAGGTTAGGGTGATTAGGCCCAAGGCTGCCCTGCTAAGAGTGGAAAAGTCAGGATTCTAAACCACATCTGCCATCCGCATCCCAAACAGCATGGCACCACCTCCATCACCCTATGTCACATCTCAAAATACACAACAGGGTCCTTGGGGGTCAGGTCCTCCCAGGACAGCTGAGCCTGTCCGCACCCCACACCAGGCTGACTTCTCCACTAGGTCTCATCCACATGTCACCATCAAGAAAATGAGCTGTTAGGGGCTCTCAGGCTATGCAGCAGTGCCAGCCCCCCATACCCAAGCCCATTTGGCGGTTTCACCAGGTCGGGGGAGTCCAGGTTGCTGGGTGCTCCTGAGACTGGCCACCCAGAGCCCCAGCACACCCTCTCTCCTACACACTTACACCAGATGAGGCTGCCGTACGAGCATGCACCCCTGTACTGAGCTCCTGGGTCCAGAGTCCAGGGTGTGAGCAGGGCTCCTTCCCACATCTCTGGTTTCAGGACAGCTAGGGACCCCTACACTGGCATCCACACCAGTGCCTCCTGTCACCCCCTTCCTGCTTCCCACACAATACTTCCCCACCCTTTCCACAGGACACCCCAAACCCAGCCAGCTGAGAACTGAGCTCTCCTCCCTGAGTCCCCAGGAATATCAGTCAGTACCACAGCTCTGGCCACGAATCCATTCTCTACCCAGCTCAAATCCTCCCTCCTCCAGGAAGTGCTCCATCACCACTCCCACCCTTGTCTGGACAAACCGTCCTCTGAACATGGTCTCTAGTGTCCAATCCACTTGCTTGGCACCTATCACCACCCTGTGATATCTGTTGTCATTTTTTAAAAAGACTTATTTATTTTAGAGAAGGGGGGAGAGCGTGAACAGGGGGAGGGGCAGAGGGGGAGGGAGAGGGACATGCAGACTCCCCACTGAGCGTGGAGCCCAATGAAGGACTCGCTCCCACCACCCCGAGATCATGACCTGAGCCGAAACCAGGAGTCAGATGCTCAACCGGCTGAGCCACCCAGGCGCCCCCTTGTCATTATTAAATTGACTTTTTGTAGTAAGAGGGTACAATACTAGGATTGAGCTTCTCCCCCGCCTTAAGTATCTCAGGCCCTCTACATCGTTCATTAAGTGCTGTTCCCTCCAAATGGGGGACCTCAGAAAATTGATTCCAAGGTGTTTTCTCATGGAAGGAGGCGGCCACAACTTCCATTCTGGAATTCCACTCTTCTTCTGAGGCTCTGCTTCCGTGAAAGAGGCTGCCCTCTGCCAAGGGAGTAAAGGAGGGGGAAGGAAAAAAGTTTCCTGGAAGAAATTCTAGAGGACACTGAATTTACACCTGCCCCATGCATACAGCACCCAGAATTTGGACAACATGCAGGAGAGTTCAGGGTTTTATCTGCTGATATTCATGCCAATGTGGAGAGGTCGGAGGGGCAGCGGTGAGTCTTCTCCTCCTACAGAGGTCCAACTTCCCGATTCCTTGCCTCTGTCTCTGCACACGCCCTGGGCACGGGAAACTCTTTGCAGAGCAGGCCTGGAGGTGGGTAGAGCCAGACGGTTGGCTCTGCCCACGCGGTCCCAGGGGCAGAAACAGGGAGCCCATTGTACTGGCTGGACCGGGGAGGGGGGTGGCATGGCTTCCCGGCTGCCCAGGGCGGGCACACCCGCTTGCCTCTGAGGAGTTACTGCCCACCAGCGATCCGGCTCCACCTCGGGCTTCTCGGGCCTCTGAGCGGCAACACCTGTGCCAGGAAGCTGTGCGCCAAGGGGACACCGGCGTCAGCCCTCCCAGCAGCGCTCCCCGCTGCCTTTGGCAGCTCCAGGCTGGTCGGAGCTCGGTAACTGTGGCCAGCACCTCGCTCTCCCAGAAAGCCCCTCCTAGTTAGCCCGCTGTGACAGCCACTCTAGACTCTTGTCCCTTACCCTAGACACATCCACAGGTCACTCTGTTCTCCAGTTGTTTCATGTGAGCCCTTCCTGTCCTCCCAGTTAGACAGGAATAACCACCGGTCACACCTGGGAGGCATTTAGAGCAGTGGTCTCAACCTTGGCTGTGCAGAAGACTCTCTTGGAAAATTCAAACAAATACCCTGAGCTCCGGGCCGCCCCCCAGATCAAGCAGCTCCGCAGCTCTGGGGGCAAGACCCCGAATCCGGACTTGGTAAGCTCTCCAGGAAGCAGCCGTGGCCCCAGACCTTCGGGTCTCTACAAACACCAGGTCACTTGGGCCCCGCATCTGCTGTGGGAAGGGACACGGGATGGGGGTTACCCCAAAGCTGAGGCTGCCGCCTGCACCCTGGATTCCGGGCCCTCACTGCTCCTTACTGCAGCTGCAGAGACAGGGGCTGCTTCCAACCCACCTGGGCCCTGAAACAGTGAACAGGGTGCCAGGTGCATGCCGGGCTCTGGTGGCTGTGTCCTAAAGGACTGAGGCACCGGGCGGGCTCAGCTGTAGGGCCCGGTCAAGGCCACGTCCTCTCCGGGAGGCATCACAGGTGCCCAGGAGGAGGGGCCGATGAGCCCCCACTAGTGGAATCTCTAGGTCAGGGGTCAGCCTCCAAGGTCACAGTCCCCATCCCTGGGCGCTCTGCATCCGTCAGGGTGGTCTGAGCCTCTAGCGTGGCTGCGGTGACCAACCATCCGGATTCGCTCCGGCCCGGGGAGGTTACCAGGAGTCAGGACTCTGAGCTTTAAAACCAAGAGGAACTGGTCACCCTACTGGCCTCTCCCCTAACGGTCCTTGATGCATTCTTGCTCACGAAGTCCCACACCCTTTTACTTCAACCACAGCACATGGCTAGTGGCATCAGTGGCCTTGAGCCTTCTGGCTTCCTCCCAGCCTGGCCACAAAAGCTTTGCTGAGCCATTGTACCCATTTCTCAGAAACCGGTTACCTGCATGGGCTGGGCTCATCAAGTGCCCTCCTGCAGGCCAGTGGCCCAACCACTACTGAACACCTCCGTCTCCATACGCAGGACGCACACAGGTCCCCGTAGTGAAGCCCTTCCCGCCACCGTTCCCCAGATGCGCGGTGCCAGTGCTATGTTGGGGGGTGGCGGGGGCAGGCTTCTTGGAGGGGACACGGCATTTGGGGTGTCTGTGGCTCACCCCAGAGGAAACATCTTGTGCAAAGGTGCAGAAGGTTCCAAGAAGCCCAAGCGGTCCGGGGAGGATGCAGAACTGGGGAGGGGGTGGTGGGGAGGGCTGACAGGTGCACCAGATGTGACAGCATGAGGCTGGCCTGTCCCACTGAGGTGCTTCAGCCAATAGACACAGAGGCGCCAGTCAATGAGGGGGCCCCACTGGCCAGGAAGGATTTGGCCCCTTCCCCCACCTGATGGGAGAGTGAAGCTTCCACCCTCCCGAAGCCCACCCCAGCTGCTCAGGGCCGTAGGTCCCTGGTGTGGCCACAGGGAAGTTCACAGGGGGACAGCCTGACCTCGGGTAGAAAGCTCTAGGACTAAAGCAGTCTTTCTCACCCTCGTCTACATGTTTCAATCGCTCGGACAACCCTTAAAACTCCTCATGCCCAGGGTGCACCCAGGCCAATTACATCAGATCAGGGTAAGACCCACAAAGCTCTGGAAGGAATCCCCATGTAGAGCCAAGATTGAGAACCCTGTGCCAGAAGGATGTAGGGAGGAGGTGGGGAGGGCATGCTCCCAGAGGGGTTCCTAAGGCAGGGAACTTACCAACTGCACTGGAGGGCGCCAAGGACCTACCACATGCCCTTGCCCCATCCCACCTCCCTCCTGTCCCACGTGGCACACGAAACGAAAGGACACGAAAAGGGGAGTAGGAATGAACACGCGCTTTGAGAAATGTTTTCCATGCTTGTTTGCGATAATGTCCATGTGCTGAGGGAAAGACTGAACGGAAGGGGAGTCTGAAATCAGAACTAATAGATTTCAGGTCTTTTTTGGCCATATCCTGAGAACCCCAAGGAACAGCCCAGAACCACTACTCGGCAGGGAATTTTGTATCTAAAAGGAGCCAACCCAAGTGTACGGCTGTTTCCTCCTCTTCCAAACATACCAGGCCTCAGGCCCAGAGCCCAGTGCTGGACAGCTCAGCCACAGGTAGGGTTATGTCGCTCCCTAGTGGCGAGGCCTGAGTACAGCGCCCATTCTCCACTTCGGAAACTTCCCCACAAATCCCCTCTCCCGCATTCAGTTAGGAAAATACTTTCGGACAGAGAACCTGCCCTGCGAGGCACAAGTGCCTTACAGCCTAAACTCAATCCTGGCATCCGGCCTACATCTCCTGCCCCTCATCCCGGGCACGGGAAGCGCCTCGATACCATGGTTATGATATTGGGCTATAAAGCCAGACAGATGTGGGGCCTGGAGAAAGTCACTAAATCTCAGCCACTTGCACAGTGGGGATAATACATGACCTGATTCGGAGGGTTTGTGAAGAGCAGAGGGGAGGGAGACCCAGGAGAATAACCATACCTGACTTCCAGTAAGGGCCACACACAAGCTAGCAGTATTAAGGGTCTGGGTTTTCCTCTGAGCAAATGACATCCCCACCCGCACTGAGATAGTAACGGATCATGCTTCTCTCTTTGCTCTGGCTGCTGGGGTTCAGAACCAGACCCAGAACAATTCTGGAAGGGCTTCATGACTTGCATTTGGGTTTTTTTTCTGAGTAATGACACTCTACTCTGATTCGCTCTTGGTCCTCATTTCTTCATATTGCACTGTTTTAGTTAGTTCCTGTAAATTTCCTCAAATCTTTTCTGGAATAAGATAGGATATAAACAAATGAGACTTTATTTTGGACTTGGTAAGTTTTGTTCTTTACACATATATGCCCGCCTAGTTCAGCATTTATTTTCAAATGATATCATCTTTGATTAAGACAAAAGCCTTGTGTCTAAAAGACAGTGGTTCCAAAATACACACATCAGAGTTACCTCAGAGACTTAAAAAATACTCTAATTTAGAAGGTTTGGGATAGGCCCCCAGGAATCTATAATTTTAAAAAAGTTTCCCAGCTGCTTCTGAGGCAGCCAGCCTAGCCCCTGGCCATGGAGCAGTGTTTGAGAATCTCTGGCCTGGAAACTTTTAAAAAAGGGCCATTAGTTATAAAAGATAATTTTCTAAAAAATATATCAATCTCAACTTTATTTAACTGACGTGTTTCAAAAACAATGGGTGTAAATCCAAATCTGCAAATCAAACCCACTTAAATTCATCAGGGCAAAAGACCCTGGGAAATCCCAGCAGTTGAAGCCTCGTATAAAAATCAAGACTCTCAGGGCGCCTGGGTGGCTCAGTTGGTTAAGTGACTGCCTTCGGCTCAGGTCATGATCCTGGAGTCCTGGGATCGAGTCCCACATCAGGCTCCCTGCTCAGCAGGGAGTCTGCTTCTCCCTCTGACCCTCCTCCCTCTCATGCTCTGTCTCTCATTGTCTCTCTCGCAAATAAATAAAATCTTAAAAAAAAAAAAAATTTAAAAATCAAGACTCTCCTACTTACTTGGGTCTTTGAGTTTGGTTTTTCTTAAAGTGGTCACCCCTGGAGGAAACTTCCACGGAATGAAGATAATCCCAAGTTCTCTGACAAAACACCTGTCTTCAACCGCCACAGGCACATCCAAATCCTGTACAGGGTCACAGATCCTGTCCCCTGGAGAGTCTTGCACTTGCGTGACCTAAGACTTCACCCCAGCTCCACTAGAGGGTGCTCCTTCCCCAGCCTGGAACGCTTCCCTACGCTCTGGCAGGGGAGAGGGGGGTGTTGTGGAGACAGGAGACGCAGTTAGGCCAAGGTGTGTTTCTCACAAGGCCCTGAAAGCCAGTTTATGCCATCTCAGGGCCTCTGGGTCCCCAGACACACTGTGGGGGCTGTTCCTTAGCCCCAGGTGGTAAAGACCCACGAACTGCCTTCATAACTTTTTAATAAAAGTCGGGAGGATGGCTCTCAAAGTACAGCAGGACAGAAAGCCTCAGCTCTGGCTCACCAAGACCAGCGCTCACTGGGAGGGCGCGTGTGGAAGCACGCTGGTGTACACTACAAATAGATCTATCACATCAGCCGTGCAGGATGGGGCGTCAGGTCCACATGGCTTAGTTGTTCCTTACGCACCTTCCTCTAAAGGATGCTCTTCGGCAGGATCCTTAGATGCCCAAGGGAATAGGACAACTGGCTCTGTGCAGTTTAAAAATCCATTTTACGGAACCCTTTTTATGGACTGCTAAGATCCCTGTGCTGGCAGGGGGGCTAGGGGTGCTGGAAATTTCACCTCCCCAAAGTCAGACCTAGGTCTGAAGATGCCCAGACTCCTCTGTCTACCCTCCAGGCCACTGTTCTTACTCCGGCAGGACCCGCAACCCTTTTATGAAGGGGTCCTAGACCCCCCCTTCCTTGGTAGCCCAGGGCCCCTGGTTAGCACAGAGGGGTAGGAGCAATGGAGAGCCCACCAAGTGTGAAATCAGTACCAGGGGAAACTCATGTTGAAAAATCTGTGACAATTAAGACACATTCGCGAGAAGGTATGCCTAAAAAGACCAAAATTGCTACAGAAACAGGCGGGAGGTAAATAAGGGAGGTGGAATGGAACACACACAGAAAAGGAAGAGAAGACAGATGACCGTCCAAGTGACAAAAAACATAGGATGCAGGTGGGGCAGGACAATCCCAGGTGGATTAATACTGACCCGGGTTCCAGTTCTGGGAAATTCCAAGTATTATTTCATGTCTTGCCACAAGGCTAGTGAGCTTAGGGGCTGGTAGGGCCTGTGACAGATGAAAACACATGCTAACCAGGTCTTTCTGGAACTTGCAGTGCTCACTCACAACAGAGAGGCTGGCTTTACAATAAATTCCACAATGCACCAGGTCCTGGTGCAGCCTTGATCCAGGGTTGGTCAGAGAGGGAAAAATGTCCTGGTCCCTGACAAAAGAGACCCACAGGACATCAGGGACGTCTCCAGGGTGGTGCCCGCCCACACTGGCTGGGCAGAATGGGGGCCTGGCTGGCAGCTGCTAGATTTCAGGGAAGGCAAGACAGCCAGAGAATCAGAGACGCTAAAACTAGAGAAGACGCTGTAATGGACACAACACTAACCTCCGCATACAGCGACTTTCTCAGGGGCAAAGGCCCACCAGGGCCTGGGCGTGACGCCAGGCTGCAGTCCTGGAACCGCAGAAACCACCCATTCTATTAACCACTGGAAAAAAAAAAAAATCAGTGATCAGGGTCTTCAGTCTCAAGACCGAACATTCTCAGGGAATAATACTGGCCTCACTTTAGAAAGGAGCAACACCCAACACCCTCATGTGGAAAATCTTACTAGCTGTCTGCAATAGCATCAGTGCCTCTGTTTCCTCTAGGTAGCTGCTTCCAGGGAAGGGTGACAAGTACCGGCAGTTAATCATCTGCATGTCCCTGGGGGATGGGGGAAGCTAGTAACAAGAGCATGGAAATCCATCTGTTACAATGATGTAGGGAAAGAAGGCCTCTTTCCCCTCCTTCATTTTGCTTCTGCTCTGACCTACCCATTAGGAGCCAGGAGGCCAGACGATGACAAAGTGGACAGTCCTATCTGCAAGGCTCACTATGAAAGCCTTCCCAGGGTGCGCAGCAGCTACGTGGACAAAACTGGCAAAGCCATCTTCTCCTTCCTGCTTCCTCCCTTACCCTTACCGTCACTTCCTCCCCCAGTGAGGGCAAGAAAGAGAGAGAGAGAACAGGTACTTCTTTCATTTCCTAAGCGCCGTGCATCGTGGGGGCACTAACTCCCCCCTCCAAGGTACCACAGCACACAGAGCAGGTTTGAAACTCCCACTAGGTTACAGATCACAATTACTTCCGAGTGGTCTTCACAGTTAAGAAGGGCATACATTTCAGAAGGCAGCCTCTGGGCCCCCCTCTCTCGCTCACGCACACGCTCTCACGCAGACTCTCACTCGGCGGGAACGATGGTAGCCTCGGGGCGTGGCTGGCTCACGTCAGGTACTGCACCACGAGGAACATGACCACACAGGTGAGCAGCATCCCACCGATCATAAAGTACTTGTCCTGGAAAGCCCGCTTCTCAATGAGCCGCATCACGGTGTTGGACAAGCCCAGCATGTTGGCAATGTCGAGGATCTTCTTCTGAGTCCCCTGGGGCAGACAAGCAGAGAACGAAAAACAACGATCAACTCGTCTTGCCAAGGAATGGGACTTTACCAACAGACAGTCTCCTGGTCATGCCTAAAGCATATAAAATGCAGTATTAATCAGAAACAGATCGACGCTTACGGTCAAATGACTTCTGATTAAGGTACCAGAGCAAAGCAAGGAGGCAAGAAAAGTTTTCTCCACAAATGTGCTGGAACAATGGACTCTAGCACACATACGTATCACGGACATATACACACACACACACACGTCTCCTATATATCATATACGTGTATGTGTGTGAGAAGATCCTCAATTCATATTATGCACAAAAATGAATTTGAGATGGATCGCAGAATTAAACATAAAGCTTCTGAAGGAAAACACAGGAGAATATCCAAACACTGGAAACAATCCAGGTGTACGTCAACCAGAGAATGGGTAAACAATGTCCAGTGAATCTGCATGATGGAGATACTCCTTGACAATTAAAAGGACCTAATGACCGACATGAACAATATGAAAGAGCTTGGAAAACACTCCTGAGAGGAAGCCACACTTCCGAACACATTTATATGAAGTTCAGTAACAGGCAAAACTCCTTTATGGTGAGATAATCAAAACAATGGTTGCCTGGAAGGAGGAATCATCTGGCTGGGAAAAGCAGGACGGATTGTCCAGGGCCGATGGAAAGAGTCTCTGTCTGGACAGCAGTGTGAATTACAAAGGGGTGCGCGTCTGCTAAAATTCAATGACCCGGGCAAATTACATCTGTACACTGTATGTACGTTATACCTCAAGAAAATTTTTTTATGTTGGAATGTTTTATGTATTTTTTTTGAAAGGGCAACATCCAAAAACTCTTCCTCTGCTCCCTAACCTGTTCACCTTGTAGAGTAGAAACCTCTGGGATTCTTTGGTGTGTAACGTGTGGGTCAACATCCATGTTTACCAGAGGGTCCGACGTGGGTGACATGGAATGACAGACACCAACACAGCGACCCCTTACATAAACGCCACCAAAACCAAAAGGGTATTTTACTCCTAAATCAACAGCACACACCACCCAGCGTGCCCTTCCTCTCTGCTTTCTAAGTTTTGTTTTTAAGCACACTCAATTTCTTACGAAGTAACAAGTATAAATGACTCCTGGGGCAGACCCTAACCTACTTCTGTACACACCACCCACCGCATCCTTACAGATGGCATCTAACCTAATGCCCTCCATGCATTTTTTAAATGAACGATGCATCAACGAGCAAGAGAGAAGAGGCAGAAGTGAAAACAACATGAGGACAGGAATTCAAAACCTGGGTTCAGCCCAGGCAATGACGAACAAGCCTGAGAGGGATCTCTCAAGTCCAACTTAACTGTTGCCAGAGGAGGCCAGAGATGTGTTTTTTCCACGACAGTGATGGTAAAATTTAGGCTCACGCTAAAGGTTCTGCTTCGCTCTGAGAGCAGATTATTTCATCACTGTACAAAGTGCAAGTAGCAAGCTTCTAAAATCACCTGAAAATTAACATAAATTTCAAAAAAAAAATGTATTCCTTTCCAACCACAAATTTCTCCAAACCACGGCCCAGTTCCTTCATGCTCTCTCCTATATTCCTTTCAAATGGTTTAGGCAGGAAAACCCCGGATGGAAGTGGGGTGGGAGGTGGGTGGCGGGAATCAAGAGACAAAAGGCAAGTAGGGTAGGTGCGTGGAGGAAAGTGAATTAGAAAACTCACATTCCAACCCTACCCGCCTCTCAGGCTTCCCTGCACTTCCTTCTGGGGACAGCCTAGGGGCAGATGCTGCTTGGACTCCCCCGTGACACCAGACTTTGCTGGGAAATGAACACTGGGTTTAACAAGAAGCTCTAACTAACCCCCACCAGGTCGACATTAGTGCAATATGGTGAGTCTTATTCTAAAAGGGTTTTACTGGGGCGCCTGGGGGGCTGAGTCAGTAAGTGTCCCAACTCTTGATTTCAGCTCAGGTCATGATCTCAGGGTCGTGGGATCGAGCCCCTGATGGGCATGGGGCCTGCTGAAGATTCTCCCTCCCTCTGCAAGCTCCCCCCACCCCCCGCTCTCATGCACGCTCTCTAACATCAATAAACAAAAGGGTTTTACTGTTTTTCTGGGATGTGGACAGTTTTCTAAAGAAAGGGCAGATGAGTCATCACTTATCAGTTGAGATTACTGCAGGTGGCCGCTCGGAAAGAGGGGCACCTGTGAAGCTGTCAGAGACCACACTTCTAGACCATCAGAAGCACCACGGCCAGCGGCAGGAGGTCAAGTGTCCCTCACGGCTCGCCTGACCTTCTCCTTAGTAAAGATGGCAGGGGCTGTCCAGCCACGTACTGAAGTCCTGCGGAGCTGACAGGCTCAACGTGGTCCAACAAAAACTAAGATAAAGCTCACACTTCCGAGTGACTGTTTCTCACAGCTCAGTGGCTGGGAGTGCTTCGTTCACAGGGGACCACACCCTGATAATAGGCACAGCCCACACCCCATTATCCATCAGGGCTGATACAGGAAAAGGGCTGAGGCTGAAACACCACGATTGACATCAGAATCTGTGTAATGTTTCTGTAAACCACTCCCGGGATCGGGGGTGGGGTGGGGGGAGGTTTGAGTGTCAGCCAATGGGGCAGGGCTTCTAGAAACACCTGTGACTAACGAGAGTGCTAGCGGTGCTGTGGGTCAACAGCCGGTGCTGCCGGTCTACCAGGGCGGCCCTAAGACCCCACCCACGGGGGCTCAGTTACAGGAGCACAAAAGGTCTCAGTTCCAAGGTGGTCTGTGTGTGTGTGGGGGGGGGGGGTGCTCTCTGGGAAGCCATGGGAAGGGGAGGTGCCCCATACGGCCGCATCTGCCTTCTTAGAATCATGGATTCTGTCATTTCTGAAATTGTGGAATTTCTTGGTCTTATTGGTTCCTTTTGTAGCAGTCACTTTCATGACAGGTTCAGTAAATGGAAAAGGACCTAGACACCGAGAGATGCTAAATTATGCTTCGCTGCAAGCACAAGAAATAGCTCCTGGCGAAGACAGTGTGGTGACCTGTGGACTCACAATAATTCAGCTCTGATAGGAAGGATCCCAGACTCCATCAAAATCTCAAAATGTGAGGATACGGAACCGCAATGTAAACGCAGGTACCAAACCGTTGGATGAGGCCAAAACAAAGGGCCTTTTCCCTGTCCCCCAGAAGGGCCCCCACCTTCAAGGTCAGTCTCTGGGCCCTCAGTCCCTCCAGAATACTGTGCCCTCCTCCAATGAGGTCATCCATGTTGTGGTGAATTTTCTGGAGGGAGGAGTTGAACTGCAGCGAGTCATCCATTGGGATGGTGGTATCAGAGTCCTGTGAAAGAGACGCAGGCACTGGATTAGCTCTGCTGGCTGGTCAGCTCCTGGGGTCCCACCGCATCTGGCCGCTCTGCCTTTTGGCCAAGGCCAAGCCAGAGGAACAGCCAGAGGAAATGGTGCAAGAATCAGAGGAACCTAACAGAAAGGAGAAAGCAAAGCCAAGACCTGGGGTGGCCTCTGTTCGCTCAGAGGAAGAGCAACTTCCCTCTGACTTGGCACTCTGCAAATGAGTCCCGCTACACAAGGCCCGTTCATTCCTGCCTCTCTACCATGACCACCGCCTAGGAAAAACATCAGGCCTTCAAGGCCTCGCTGGCCTTCTCCTAAAGGCTTTCTCTGACTACTTCCCTGACTATGAACTTAGCGTGGTCCACGTGTTCCTCTCCTTGGCTTTCCCTTAACACAGTATTAAAGGTTTGCTTTGGTTCTGCAGCTGTTTTATCTACAGCTTATCCCTGCCATTAGATGGAGACTCAGGACAGAGGAGCCCATTTCCATGGAAGGCCTAATGGTAGCCTGAATGACAATTCTCCTAAGCAGGCAAGAAAGGGCTGTAAAGAAAGGAAGGGAGGGAGGGAAAAACAGACACTGATCAAGTGCTTTCCCCTCTGAGTGCGCATTACCCTAAGCTCACTTAATCCTCACTCTTAACGTGACGACGTAGTTACTATAGTGTCCCCATTTTAGAGGTGAAGAAACTGAAACCCAGAGAGGTGGAACAGCTTGTCTGAGATCGGGCGGAGCTGCTAAGTCCAGCGGGGCCTGCATCTCACTACTGAGTGCGGAGCCTGCCCTCTTAACCACCCTGTGGAGACAAACCCTGAGACTGGTCCTGGGGCTCTGAGTTTACACCAAAGTGGGCCATATACAGAAGCCGGTCGGGACTGGCCGTACTTCCGCTTTCCTGCCTCCTGACCATAGCACACTCTTCGGCCTGGCAAGCAGTGCCCTTCTCACCTCCTTCAATCATCACCAAGAGGCTAAGTCTGCTGCACAAGTCTGGAATCATTTCCCACGCCCCTGCTCTCCGTCCCTGCAGCTCACACGGGAGCGTCTCCCAGGGAGGAGCCCCGGCTTTGCCTTTTTTCCCAAGCTTTACTCTCGGCACCTTCAATAGTGTTCTGCACATGACCAGTGCTCAGGGGGGCGAAAGACTCCAGCGTTTGAATGAATCAATGAGCGACTTCTCTTCACCTGACCAGCATCTGCAGATCTGCCTTTTATATACAAATCTTTCTTACCCTCTAATAGCTAATGTGGCATCATCGCTCAGAAAAACGTATCCTAGTTTTAGCTCACAGAATGACCAGCAAGTAGCTCATTTGGCAAGTCAATTTTTACTAAGGGCACTGTGTGCTCCGCACCGCACCAAGCTTATCAGGGAGAGGTCTTATCAGAAACAAAATAATTCTAAGTGATCGTCCCTGGCCTAAAACAGGCCTGAATACCCAATGCCATGACTATCAAAAGCCCACAAACCTTTTAGTGTGTTGTATAGTTCATTACGCTTTTGAAAGGCATCTATGAAAACCTGGAAACTACAAAAAAAAAAAAAAAAAAAAAGGAAAGGAACTACGCTTACCGCTCTACCACCAAGCACATCCTCATTACACTTTTCAACTGTTAACCACTGATACGTGACTGCTTACCCTAGAGAAGCAAAATCTATGCCGGCACATTCTGAAACACTCAGGGAGATTTACTGCCAGTGGAGACGTGGCAAAAAGACAAACCTCTGTGACATGTGGACTGATCTGAATTCTAACGGCAGGCTCAGAACGCTAAGACCTCATCAGAAAATGAACCTCTCTGTAAAACGAAACAAAAAACATAAAGTCCCCCAAACCCACCTCGCCTGGTGGAAATATATGATGCAGGACATGCAAAAGGCCAGCATGCTCTACAGCCGTGTGCAGGAAATGATCCTATCGAGATCCAAGGGCAGGGCCAAGGGTGTCCCCCAAATCAAACATGTAAGCCAACAGGCCACTTTCGAACAGGCTCAAAGTTAAGCAATCTGTCCAAAACAAAGTATCTGTTAACAAATTCCTCCAAACTGCTGCTCAGATTCGGGGCAAAAACATTTTCACGGATCCGAGCCTGGAGCCACAGACAGCCGTGCCGAGCGCCCGAAGGCAGGTTTGGGACGCTGCCCTCCTGACAAACGGTCTCCGTTCTCATCATCATGTCTCTATCTGACCAGAAAAAAACGTTTCCACCACATGAACTTCCACCTCTCGGTCCAACCAGGTCATTTTCACCTCTGCCCATTCCCTCAGTGTAACCGCTTCCTTGTCGGGCTTCTGTGTCAGCAAAAGAGATTCCCTGTCTGGGTCTAGTGTCGGCGGCAATGCACGAAGGCCACTGTCGTTTCCAGTTAGTCTCCTCCTCCTCGGTCGGCTTCAGACACCCCCGAAGAGGATGAAGCTCCAAGACCCCAGCCGCAGCTCCAGGGAGCTGCCAGGTACCTGCAGATCCCCACCCCGGAGCCCGGCTTACGTTAGTGGTGAACGTGCGAGACAGAAGCTCCGCTCGCTGTCTCTCCTGCTGTTCCCTTGTGTACCGCCGATGCTGGAAGTTTTGGAGAGCGGTCTGCAGGTGCTGGACGTCATACTTCAACTGGTCAACACGCCTGGAATTGATGGAGAGAGAGACTACATGTCAGGAACCCGAGGCAGCACACTGCAGTGGCCAGGCTTTGTATTCAAGGAAGATGCTTCCTTCCTTCTCCCCACACCGCTTCGCATTATCCCCGACAGAATCATCTGATTTTGATCAAAGATGGTGAAAAAAAAGCAGCAGCCTGTGGTTCCAGTCGGGTGGTAGCCCACGAGATTCCAGCAGCTTTACTTAAGCTCTGCTGGTCTCTGAGTCTGGATGCATGACAGGGAACAGGTGACAGGAAGCAGGCTCAAGGACCTCTCCCTGACCTTCGATGGACTGTATCGCTTTCCGAAAAGAAGCCCAAGGGCATCTTTCGAGTAAAGCATCAACAAAGTTTCATAAAACTTTTGGGAGCAGGGGCTGGGGTGGAGGTGGTGAGGGGGGTTTCATTTTAATTTCATAGGGGAGAATCAAACCTAAGATTGGCATCTCATTATAAACAGACTGACTGAAGTGATTAAGGGCAAGATTTCATTTCAACCCAAGAAGGCAGCAGGAACCAAAGGCCAGAGCCAACCTCTCCGACAGCAGGAGGCTTCAAGTGGCCCTGGGTCTGGTCAGAACAGCAATACCGGAGGCAAAATTTCAAAATGACCCAACGTGAGGAGACACGAGGCTTCTGAGCCACTAACCTCACAGGGTTTTTATTTTGAGGAAGCATCACTGAAAGGGAATCGTGCCCTTTAGGGGAACTTTATCTTTACAGAGTCTCATTTTTCAATGCGTAAATGGATTTTCAGAATATTCGCTAGCCTCCCCTGGGCTAGCCCTCATGGGCTGAGGGTGTCAGAGCACTCACAGTTTGGCATTCTGTCTTTTGTTAGGGGGCTCCTTGCTGGACAAAATCTCCAGACGTTCTAGATGGCTGAATATCTGGTCTATGCTTGCTTGGATTTCGTTTTCTACTACTGCACAAAAGAGAAAAAAGAATAATTGCCGGAAAAGAGACAGCGAACTTAAATTAGAAGGATACATTAAACACATCTTTTTTCCATATCCAATAAATTCAAAGAAACGCATTTTAAAAGGAGAAAAACACATATACTAGTGAGTAACTGGAAAAAATTCAAGTTATACCAAGTGACTCTGTAAATGTTGTTCTAAACACACACACACGTAGCTGTTAAAGCCATAACAATGCCAATTTTTTAAAAAGCTAGATAAATCTGTAGAAATAAATTTCTTGCTTTTAGAAATGAAATATTTTAAGCAAAATGCAGTATCTTCTGAAACAGAATGAGGTCTCTTTTCCTTTGAGATTATTCTCAGATACGAGTTATAAATATCTAGTAAAAAGGCTGCCAATTGAATTCCCTACAGTAATGAGGTTAAAAGAAAAAAAAAGCAAAGGGGAAGATTAGTGTGTGAAACACAGAGGAGCGCTCCCTTAAGGCTTTCCATAAAAATGGGCAGGCTGACGCTGATGTCCCCAAAATAGACCAAATATCACTAGGAAAGGCCCAGGAAAGAATCCACAGAGGTAAAGATATGATAAATACACTCATTTTCCTTATCCCTTTTGATAAACAGTTGAAATTACCGCTTTTCCATTTTTAATCGTATGACGATGGGAATGTTGGGAAGGCAAACAGAGCTGACTGGACACTAATCTGTGCACAGAAGAAAGGCATCCAGACTGCTTCTCGCCCCAGAAAGACATGACAGTGGACCTGTCCAACCTACAGCTGATATACAGTTTAGATGAGAACGAGGTGGGCACAGAACCCAGAGATGCTTTTGAGGCTGTGGAAAGGAGGCACAAGTGGCCAGAATCGGGCGTGCTGACAGCCAGGCAGGGAGGTGAGGGGGTGGCCTCCGCAGCGTGTGGGGAACCAGCGATGCCTGTCTGACCAGCTCTGAGAGAGGACCTTTCCTTACAACGGCAAAGAAACCACGAAACAAAAAGCAGAGCTCTTCTCCAAAGAAACCAGGGTGTGGGAACTAAACTAATTAATATTGCTATTCGTTTCTGAATAATCCTCCTAAAAAGCCACAGTTCTCAGCTCAGAAGAAATGACCGATTCCAGTTAAATATCTCTGAGTTGGTATGGAGTACATTCCTCTAAGCGCTCGGTAATTAGATTAAGACAGATGGAGGAGAGAATGTCCATTCCCATAGGGCCATGTCAGGTTGAGTGGAGGGGTAATGGGGGATAAGACTGGTGGGATTCCACAGGGCACAATCAGGGAAGTCAGCGACTTTGCCAGAGGGTTTTTCTGTCCACCCTAACAACAGAACTCATTCTGCGCCGAATCATTAAGCCCCTGAGGCAGAAACGCGGTCAGGAAACCCAGCCCATTAGCATCGTGTCATCAGAGAAAGGACTCTGGTCTCCATAGTTAATTACTCACTGTGCAGAGACTGCTTGTCTGCCGTCTCCAGGCGTCCCATGTGAGACTGGATCTCGTGGACCTGCCTATCAAAGGAAGAGAGAGGAAATGAGCGAGACAGGAGTAATCAACAGTGCTTCGGTCAGGAAAGACACGTTTTCTGATGCCAACATGTAACTGATTTAAATTGACAGCATCGCTGAACTGTAAAATTTGTAAGTGGCACTTTAGGCCACATGTTTTGGCAGGGTTTCTAATAATTTAACACGAATATGAATAATAATACCGACAGGCAGCATTTACTGAGCACTTGCCACATCTAAGACATTCTCGAAGTCAATAACCCCACGAAGAAAGCACCATTATCATCTTCATTTTGTAAATAAGACAACTGAAGCCCAGAAAGGTTACGTAGCTTGTTCAAGGTCACACAGCAAGTGATAAACCTCAATCTGGACCCAGCCAATCCCACTCTCTGTTCTTTGACCCAATGTGCTGAGTGCTGGTCTGTACTAGGGAGAGTCAAAGGGCAGGACAGATATAATCCTTGTCCTTGAGAAACAATGTAATTAGGAATGACAGGCCAGAGGGACATGAAAAGTCCCCAGATTTGAGAGAGCGCTCATACATACAAGTATAAACAAAAAGGAAGCTGAGGAGTGGTGGTATCAAGCAAAGGCAAGAACATAAAAGAGTAAGCTGGGGGAACCTGGTGGGGTGAAGCGAGTTCTGAAGATCATTTTGAAGATGGGAGACATGATCTGGTGAGAGAAGAGATGAAGAAAATGATATGCAAAAAGGCATGTCATGTGGATTACAAGCAGGCTGGCCGGCCTGAAAGAGAGTTGGGGTTGGAGGGGAGAAGGGATGAGGCGATTAGCTGCAGAAAACGATCAGAGAAGGTCCTGAAAGATAGGGATCTCCTGTTTGGTAAACACCTCTCCCTGGCAATACCAGGCGATTGCTATCTTGTTTGGAAATGCAACACCGTACCCTGGCCCTCTAGCATGGTCCCAGACATCAGGCCCTAGAGCACTCTCTGGAGGTTCCCCTGGGCTTGGCCAAGGTCACCCTCGGAGCCCTTCCTAGCAGGCCTCTGTGATCAGGCCTGGACTACTGCTTATGCTGCCCCTGACAACTGCTTCCTGGTGCTTTTGGCCTCTGTACCTTAGAAGCACAGAGAAGGAATCTGCTGAGCTCTTATTTCCTCTCCAACCCTGGAGGGAAACATCAGCAGCCATCCTCCACCATGAGCACCACAAACTGTGAACCCAAATTGACCAATGCAAGCAAAGGAGCCCAAATTTTGTTTCACCTTCCTCTTGGCTTTTCCAGGGCTTTCCTGTAGCCCCTAAACATGACCCCTGGCACCAGAAGCAAGACCCACTCTCTGATGACTCTGAGTGCACCTGGGGGAGACCCATGGCCCTGAGAGGAAACTAGAAATCACTACTAGAGATGGAGGGACCAGACTGCTACTCCAGTAAGGTAAGTCCTGATAGTTCAGAATGGGGCACGTGGAGATTTGGAGGCAGATATAGGGATGCAGCTTGACTTAACCAACATCTGGATCAGGTTACCATAGAAACAGCAGTAGAGGACTGCATGGCAACACTGAAGGAAAGGAGAATTAGGATTTCACAGAAGACCTGCATGTAGGCAGTGAGGTAAATTTTCAATGGTAGCTTCATAGAGCAAATCTGAAAATTAGCGGCATTATTGACAGGAACAGGAACATAATAAAAAAAGGGGTGGGGGGCAAAAAATATCCAAGACAACTCTGAGTTAAGTATGAGAGGGATGACCTGTCCCACCTCCTATGAACACTTATTACAAAGTCGTAATAGTAAAACCAATATGGTAGCAGTGCAGAGACAGACAGACAAACCCTGACCCCAATGCTGACTCAAGAGCAAAGAATAGAGGCTAGAAAGAGTCCTCCGTGTTTGGGGACTCGATGACATAAATGAGTGGGAAAAGAATGGACTACCATCAATGCCAAAGGCTCAGTTTGTTACCCACGCAGAAGACGGTATCTCACATAATACACAAAAATAAACTCAAGATGGTTTAAAGCCCAAACGGAAAAAGCGAGGCTTTAAAACTTTCTGAAGAAACCAATGAATCACTGAACTCTACCTCAGAAACTAATAATACATTAGATGTTAAGTAACTGAATTTAAATTAAAAAAAAAAACTTTCTGAAGAAAACACAGGAGTACGTATTATGATTCAGGTTAAAGAATTTCTTAAACAAGACAATAACCAAAACTATCCCCCAAACCTCAAAAACCACAAGGCTGGTAAATTTGACTACATTAAAACAACTTTTCTACAGCAAAAGCACTATAAAAAAATAAATAAATAAAAAGACAGGGAGAGACTGGAAAATACCTGGAGCAGATGAGAAAGGACTAATGTCTAGAATATTTAAGAAAAATGCTACAAGTCAATAGGAAAAGTCAAACAAAGCACTTCTGTAAAATGGGCGAAGGGCAACTGACAGAAAAGAAAACCCAAAAGGCCAATAGGTATATAAAGAGACACTCCACCTGACTAGTCATCAGGAGAATGCAAATTAAAAATAATGAGATATCACATTTCTCCCAATGGATTGACAAGTATTTTAAACTTTAAGGATGAGGGCTTCACGGTGGGCTACATGATGGTACCCAAGGGATGCCAGGGAAGATTCCCAGCATTCTACCACAGGACTGCCTTTGGCTCTATGTTTTGTTCAATATTTTTTTTTTAAACTAACTTACGCTTATGAAATTTGCGTATGATTCTGTACTATAATGAACGGGTAGGATATTGTACCACAAAACAAGTATTAACATTTTTCATTTAGGCTAAAGTAGTAAGATGAAATTTGTCAGGGATGAAAAGCATTTTGACTTAAGACTTTTTAAAAAAAGTCAAATGTACAATATCGACTGGCACTTCATTCTGGGAGCCATCTGTTAAAGGACACTGTTTATTAAAGGCTTCCCCTAACGGAAGATGGATGAACAAGATGACCGGGGAAGTCTAGAACTCAAGTCACAAAGAGGAATGGTCGAAAGAGCTAGTGATAGTAAGCCTCTGAGGAAAGAAAAGGGGAAAAACCGTAAATTAAATGGGGCAGCTGGTACTCTTCAAGTATCTAGAGTTAACACATACGAAGAGGAACGGGTTTGTCCTCCACTGCTGTTCCTTAAGGGAGATCCAGAACCAAAAGGTGCAAATTTCAAGATGACAGATTTCAGCGCAGTGTGCCCCTGCCCCACGAAAAGAACCCGAGAATAATTATGAACTCTCTCTCTTCAAGAAAAGGAAGAAAAACAAGAGCTCCTGCATGCTTAAACACAAGGTACATGAACTGTCTTGGGTTTTATAAAGCGTCTTCCTGACCAAAGTGTGTTGGAATGGAAGATCTTGCCAGTCCCTTTTATTTTTTTTAATTTCTTGAGAGAGAGAGAGCGCGCGCGAGAATGTGCGAGAGTGGGGGGGGAGGTGTGCAGCAGAGAGAGAGAGGGAACTCCAGGCAGGCTCCGTGCCCAGGGCGGAGCCCGACACCAGGCTCAATCTCACAACCCTGAGACCATGACCTGAGCCGCAACCAAGAGTCAGATGCCTAACCAACTGAGCCGCCGAGGCACCACCACCCCCACTTTCAGATCTTAAATTCTATGAGGACAGAGGGAGAGAGGATGGCAACACCCACCCTATAAACACCCTTCAGGTGGCTTTTACTATTTTCCAAGCTAAAACGGATAAACTTTAGTTTGTAGGGAAACATTACTGACTTTTCCCATCTATGCTTAGAATGAACTAGGAGAGATAGAGCCAAGAAAATTATTCCAATCTCTACATTTCATGTCTGAGAGGAAGTAAATGCAAAATAACAAAGCAAGTACGAATGGCACGGTGGGAACCACTGTATGCCAAGTAGGAAATCTGTTTTAAACTGAACTGGGAATTCAGACAACACACTTGAAGCCAATAAGGAACAGGTGATACAAAGGTATGACTTGGGGGTGTGGACACTAGAAACCGGAAGTCCTAGCCCTGTCCAGCATGGGAGTCATGGTGGGCTTGGGTAGTAACATAAATAAGCAGAGAGATCTGATAGCAAGTCACTGTTGCTGACTTAAAAAAAAAAAAAAAAGTCTGTAGAAGATGTGGAAGATCTAGGAAGAATTTAAGAATGAAATTTCTTTTTAAAAGTCCATGGAACTACCATCATCCCCCTTCATAAACACCACTTTGTATCCACGCTGCCTCTGACCACGGTGAGCAGGAATGTTTTGGAGTTAAAAGATACTGGTTACAAGTTCTGGCTCCACTATGTAGTGGCTGAGGGACCATGAACAAGTCATTTAACTCCTTGGCACCTCAGTCTTAGGTATAGGGTACTAATAATCACCATTATTTAAAGGCTCAGGATCCAAATGCAGGATGAAACTGCTATGTAACCTACGGAGCATCACACACACCTTTGCGGTTGTTTTTACTTAAAAGTAGTGGGAACCATCTGGTCATTCTCATCTCCCTGACTTTGCCTCTACTATAATTAGCCTCCCACCAGAAGGCAAAATCAAAAAAAGGAAAAACTGGTCTTGAGATAAAGTAATAGTTTTTACACCCAGCTGCTCATCAAAAACACTTGGAGAGCTTTTTAAAAACAGAGATTCTTGTGCTCCAGACTTAATGAATCAGAATCTCTGGGGATAATAAGGTGAATGAGGCTGGACGATATAGGGGACAAGTATGGGCACCTTTACAACCACTGGAATATCAAAAATAGAAGGCTGGCTACTTATTCCTCTATAAATTTCATCCAAATGCAGTATTATTTAACTGTAAGATGTTTATTCTGATTTTCATCTTTTTTTTTTTCACTCGTTGCTCAGGCGGTTCAGGAGTTTTCAAGATACATAACTTTAAACTATTGATCTCAATGTAATTTCAGGGACACGGCAAGAGATAACCACAAATTGGGTTCAAAGTTCCAGTGCAATTCATATGCTCAGTTACTGCTGTGTCAATTCAGCTACAATCATTAATTTTGGCAACTGCAAAAGTTAATTGCTGATGCTCACAGAATTGTGTATTTTCTTCTTTAAGACACTCAATCACCAGGATTACGAAGCTGAAAGGAGCCTGGAAGTTTAACTGGCCCAAAACTAACATTTTATAGATCAGAAAAACAAGGTGAAGAAGTCTAGAATCAGAACTCCCAGGTTCAGTACTTGAGGGGAAAGACAGACTTTAAAAGACCTGCCCTTAGCAACGTGAGAACTGTCATTCCTTTTCCAACTGACTCATAGGTCGAATTTTTAAAGCCCCTTCCTATAATTTTTATATGAGACTGAGGCTCCCAGGGTGAGAGCAAATTCTGTCATTTTAATACCGTTACAAAGTAGGCTCTATATTTTTACTCACCCAAACCAAACACTCCATCATTATGGTCTCTAGTATAAACCATAGCAGAATAAAAAGGGGGAAAGTGTAGCAGCAACAAGATCAGTGTTAGTAAACTGAGTAGGGGCTGACATCATTTAGGAGCTGTGAGCTACAATGAAGCTTTTTCTGACGACCTTAGTCCAATGATGGATCTTTCCAAATTGTTAAAGAAGATTCCGTTTGTACTGCTCATTTACCCTCCATCCCATCCGGTCACACCTTAGATCTTTCTTCGGACGTCCCTTGACTGTTCCAAGTAAATAGTAAACTATGTGTAGGGGCCTTCACTCCCCACCAGCTCTACCAACCCAGAGCATCAAGCTGGCAGGTGCTGGACAAAGTATTATAATCTGTAAGTGTGACTTTCCCTTCGCCTAGTCTACCTAGCAGGTAGTCACGGCCTCGAAGATCCCAGGAGCCGTCCGGCCCAACGTCCCCACGCATCAGGCGGGACCCTCCATCCGCCGCTGACTTGGGCATCCCGCCAGAGATTGAGCGCTTCCGAGCTGCCCCCGGCAGCGCCCCGGCGGAAGGACTCGGCCTCCACACTGGCGGACGCCCCGAGGCCCCAGCCAGGGGAGCCGGCCTCGCCCAGCCTGGCTGCGCCCCCGCCCGTGCCCCGACGCGGCCCTCACTTGTGCGTTTGCTGGTAAAGCGGCTCCATGTCGCCGGCCCCGCCGGGTCCGGCCCTGGCTTCCTCGGAACACGTCCTCACAGCCCCGCTTCCGGCTTCCGGCTTCCGGTCGCAGGACCCGCCCGCTCCTGCCGACCAGGGCTGTCCCCACGCGCGCCCTGTTGGCGGTGGTGGCGAGAGAGGAGGAGGACAACGGGAGAAGAGGCCCGGACGAGAAGGCTAAGTGTAGTCAGGGGCACTGCCGCAGGTTGGGGACGAGGAAGCATAGGTTTTGGCAGGGGGCGATCTTCAGCATCGAGTCAGGCGTTTGACAAGGGCAGTCGGAGAGGACTGACGTGAGGTCCTCAGAGCCCGGCTGCGGGAGAGCAGGTGGATACCTGCCCTTCGCTGGGGTGGGTTTCGCGGTCAACTACCTAACTGTGGGTCTGGAGGTTTCGCTCTTCACTGGCCTTTCTGACCCAAGCTTCTCCTATGTCAAATCTGTCCGTTTACTGCCCCCCCCCATTTATCCTTCCAATAAACTCACAATGAATGAGTGGTTACCACGTGTCATGTGTGCTGTGGGAGAAACCGGGTTCCTCTTGCCCTCAAAAGAGGTCGCGTTCTAGGAAAGGAAGTAAGATAAAAGTACAAATAAACATCTACAAGGGAGAAAGTCCAAAGAGACTGAGCCGAGCTGGGGTCAGCCCCGTCGGAGATTCAGGAAAGACTTAATGTAGGAGGTGGCGTTTGAGTTGGGACTTGAAGGATTTGGACGCTTCGGTCTCTCCACGTAGACCTAACCCGTGTCCACCCTCCCAGGCTTATCTGCAGTTCCTCCCAAGGGAGGAGATGTTCCTCTTCCTTTGACAAGTTGATGCTTTTATTTTCCTGTATCCTGGAGCCCACCCAGTTTTGTGTCCCAAGAGACTGTCCACCCATGTACATTCTTTCCCTAACATTTTTCCATTTATTCTAATATTTATTTATTCATGAGCACCTACTATTACTAGGCACAGATCCTGGGGGGAGGAATACAAGTAAGTTAGCCCTCAAACGTCTCATCTCTCATAGTCTGTTGAGAGGGCTAATTATGCCCTCAAGCTACATGATCAGGTAGAATAAGTGCTATAAATGGTACAAAGTACCATTTTTTCTGAAGAAAAGCACAAAGGGTTCATGGACTAAATAGCCTATGAATGGGACTTTCAAGAATCAACAGTTTCTTGTTTTTGTTTTTAAGAATCAATAGAGTTTTAACAGTGTCTTGCACACGCTAACCACTTTGTAAATGTGGGTTTTTTTTCCCTAAAGATTTATTTATTTTAGAGAGAGCACACACCAGCTCACCCTGGGGGAGGAGGGGCAGAGGGAGAGGGAGAGAGAGAATCTCAAGCACACTCCCCACCCCGCAGAGCCCAACGCTGGGCTCTATCCCACCACCCATGAGATCATGACGTTAGCAGAAGCAAAGAGTCGGTTGCTCAACTGACTGAGCCACCCAGGCGCCCCTGTAAATGTTTATTTTGTTGGCTTAATGGAGATGAAGGGAAGGACATTTGAAGCTGAGGATATAGCTAGAGAAGAGGAAAATCGTGAGAAAGAACATTAGACCTCCCGTGGCTGGGTTTAGGGACCTGGGGGCAATAGTAGTGTTAGAAGGAAAGTTGGAGCCAGATCATGGGGGGATCTTAAATGTCATGTGTAGATTTTTATTTACAGATTTTTAAAAAATTCTATAGGTAGATAGAAGCTTTTAGAGGTTGGATAGAAATTTTAAATTTTCTCGAAGAATTTTTATACCTATATTTTGCTCTTCTTTGGACCTCACAGCATCCCAGTGAGGTGGGTAAGGCAGATAAGGAAATTGAAGTCCAGAGGACCTCCCCTCTGCTTCTCAGGCTCTTAGGTCTTTATATGGGCATAGGGCTTTCTCTAAAGAGAAGAAAACTCCATCCCTCCATCTTGCTGCATTTTTAACTTCTATCTCATTTTCTTTTATGACTAAGCCATCTGGACAGTTGATCTACACTGCCAACATCTCTGTGGGTGGCTTGCCTTCCAACCTCTCCTCTGTTCTCCTAGAACTGTTTTCTAGCTCACCAGAGTCTACTTCACTTAGTCCAGTGGTCTCTTTCCATGAATCTTCATACATATATTCATTAAACTCATACTATGTATCAGGCACAATGCAAGGATTGGGGCACAAAGATGAATAAAACATCCATCAGCTTGCCATAGAAGTTCTTTATTTTTTATTTAAAATCAATTAAATAACATATAGTGTATTATTAGTTTCAGAGGTAGAGTTTAGTGATTCATCAGTTGCATATAACACCCAGTATTCATTACATCAAGGGCCTTTTTAATGCCCATCACCCAGTTACCCCATCCCTCACCCAACTCTCCTCCAGCAACCCTCAGTTTATTTCCTACAGTTAAGAGTCTCTTATGGTTTGTCTCTCTCTTTGATTTTGTCTTATTTTTCCTTCTTTAATATACACATCTACACAGAAGGGAAACATCCACAGAGATATTTAGAATATCATGTGGTGAGTGTGGAATAGAGGTGATTAGGAACTATGTGATGACAGAGAAGTGACACTTAGCCTAGTTTGGGGATTCAAGAGGACTTCAAAGAGAAGATGATACCTGAACTGAGTGTTTATTTATTTCTTTAAAGCTAGTTACATTATTACTCATGATGCTGCATCAACCTTCACACTGACATGAATACCGATGACCCAAAGTTTGTTACTATGCTTCACTGATGATGACACTAACGGCAAATTTTCCCCAGGGTATGCAGGAAAAGATGAATAATAATTCACTGTTCAGAATTTTTTAGTATAAATTTATAATAATATAATATATAACTTATATATAAGCTATTATATATTTTATATATATATATATATATATATATGTATCTTCCAACTATGTCTTTTCTTCAATTCTTTAGGCCTTAATCCCTGCATTCCTAGAATATGATCTCTTTCAGTGTTGATTGCACCCCTGCCTTCCCCACACTGAAACCAGTTGGCAGAGGAGAAAGGTTAGTTAGCCTGGAGGTGCATGGATAAAAAAAGAAGAGAAGTCCCATTCATGCAAGGAATACATGGCCTTCCCCTAGCCCTACTTAAGACTGATTCAGTGGCTCATGACATCAATAGAGTGATCAAAGGAAAGAGAAGACATTGATAGTAAAAGCCAGTCGGCAGAGTAATTGTCTCGAGCAGAGAAGACAGACATGGCCACCTCTGGGGGACTGCCTGACGTGCAGTGCAAAACCTATGGTGGGCGTGGGGTAATCACTCTTACCAGGGAAGGTAGGGAGCCCCACATGGGGCAAAAAATGCTGCCAGCCCCACTATTCTGGTGTGTTGTAGACTGGAGGCAGGCTTGTGGTCAGAACACAGGCTGGCAAGAGCCATGATGTGGACCCAAACAGGTGGCTCAGCTCCAAGGGTCAATGGTGGACTGTCAGTAGCCCAGAGTCCTGAACTCATCCTGTATCCAGTATGAATGGGAATCACCCCAAATCAGCAAGTCAGTACCATTCAGTTGGGGTGACCTTGGGCAATGCCACAAAAGAAATACTGTGCTGGTAGACAGAAGCAATCTTCTTGCCAGATCGCCCTGGACAACCCACAGGCATGGGCTGTGGAGCTTTTCAGGGCACTTGGTCAATCGATACCACGTACGGGGTGGAAGGTTGGACAGTATCCCGAAGTGGAGAAACAGAGGAAAATGATCCCAGCCACTGAAGGGGGACTTAGAAAAATTCAGAAATAGCACACCAAAGTGAGGTCCCACAGGCCTGGGACCTGGGCCAGGGACTTCACTTGCCCGGATCTTAGGACTATATCATGTTGCAGAATAAAGGTGGTCTCATATTCTTTCCTCCCATTAAAAGATGGAGTCTAATTCCATTTCCTTTTCAATCTGAGCTGGACTTAGTGACTTGTGTAATCAATATAATGTGGCAGAAGAGAAATGCTGGGTTTCCCAAGGCCAGGTCATAAGAACTCTTGCAGTTTCCACCCAGCTTTCGGGAGCACTCCTGCTGGTAAACCTGAGTCACCTTGGAAGTTCAACTACCCTGACACTATCATTCTGGAAGGCCCGTATGTGTAGGTGCTCCACTCAACATGCTCAGCTGAGCCAGATCTCCCAGCCAAGGCACCAGACATGTAGGAGAAGCCATCTCGTACCCTTTGTACTAGTCTATCTGCCAGCTGAATCCCACCCAGTGACCTCAACAGGAAGAAGAATGGAACTGAAGGATCATCGAACTCAGGCTATGCCTGAATTCCTGTCCCAGGAAATCAAGAGATAACAGCAAACTGGGTGACATTTTAAGCCACTGAATTTGGGGATAGTTTGTTATACAGCAATAAATACCTGACCTCAAAAAGTTTGTCATCTAGGTGGAGAGACAGGGTACAGGACTTATGAAAAGGTAACAATGCCATAAAGACAATTAGGTTCTGTCAGAATGCAGGGAAGGAAGAGATTCCTTCGAATGTGGATGATGAAAGAAGGCTTTCCAGAAGGGATGAGATTTCAGCTGGACCTTGAAGTAACAGGAAAGATTAAGACATATGGAGAGGCAGGCGCAGGGCATTCCTGGCAAGCCGGGAGGTAAACTTGGCAAGGTGGAGGGAGTCCCGGGCAGTCTGTGTGGTTCCTCTGGGCCAGAGCAGAGGGTCGCTGCAGTAGAGAAAGATGAAGCTGGGATGCTGACAGGAAAGATGCGTGGGGAACGTCTGCAGGGCTTTGAGCCTTGGCTAATGGAGTCAAGTAACATTTCAGGAAAATCAATATGATGCCTTCATGCTCTCTCCTTTTATTTAAGCTTCAAGAGGTGCCACACCGTTCTATGGTTCCAGGATTTGGCACACCAACTCGGGATCAACCTGTGTGTTCCCTTTGTGGTGTGCTAAACTTGAAACCTCTGAAGAGTATTTTTGACCTGTCCAATTTGATGGAACTTAATTCTTGTCTCTGAAACCAAATTAATCTGTTGTGTGTCTCTGGCTGCTTCATTCGGTTCCTTCTCCTAAACTGTCAGTGCTCCCTATACTCCCCAACCCTGGTCTCTGCCCCCCCCCCCGGCGCATCTCCTAGTCCTGTTTCCTTCTGAGCCCCGTTGCCCCTACTGTCCATCCCACCTGTGCCACACACCACCATACCAGCTCAATTCCCCTACCGGACTATGAGAGCCCGTCAAGAGGTCCCATCATTCCTCAACCACTCCCTCCCCTTTTCAATCATCTTCTTGAATGATGCCCAAGCGATTCTTCTAACACAGAGATTTGCTGTCATAGTTACATTGGGATTTTTGATAGCTCCCTGGTGCCTACAGAACCCGGTAAAAAATTCTTATCTTGGCAGACAGAGCCTTCTTTACTGACCACATCCCTGGCCATTCCCTCCATCCTCACTAACATGATTGCAGCTGTTCTCGCAACGGCTTTGGTGTCCTCTTGCCTTTGCATGCACTATTCCCTGTGCTTCAGACATCCTTCCCTCTGCCTCAGGCCCGATTAACTCCCACTCATTCAGGTCTCAGCTCTGGTTTCACCTCCCTTGGGGAGCACCCCTGACACCCAGGCTGGAGGGGAACCCCTCCCCCGTGCCGCTCTGGCACCTGGTGCTCCTACTTCGCACTTGTCACGGGTGTCCCAGTTCTGTGTCCACCAGCCTGAGGGCGGGAGATGGGGCTTTCTCTGCTGCGCCTCCCCAGCATCCAGCTCAGTGACTGGTATTAGGTATGTGCTTGCTGAATATCTGTTGCCTTGCAATGGACTCTGTTTTAATCAACTTGTTCTCCTAAGTATTCTACCTGCCTGCCATTTTGGAAGCCCAGAATTATTTGAGGGTCGACTTTTGGGCAATTAGAAATGGCCTGCATCACAGGAGCCATTTTTTTTTTTAAGATTTTATTTATTTATTTGACACACGGAGAGAGGGCTAGAGAGACAAGTGGGGGAAACAGTAGAGGGAGAGGGAGAAGTAGACTCCCCGCTGAGCAAGGAATCTGACGCGGGACTCAATCCCAGGACCCTGAGATCATGACCTGAGCTGAAGGCAGACGCTTAACGACTGAGCCACCCAGGCGCCCCCAGAGGGGCCATTCTTGCTGAAAGGCTCATCACTTGCAACCAGTGCAGAGTGTTAAACAAAATGCCTCCTCCTCAAGTACTTTCTCAACAGGTTCTCATTCTGTGCTTGTAAGTACCTGGTTAGGGGGCAGGACCAGCATCGCCACCCCGGTTTTCTAGACACACATCCTGAGCCTCACAGAAATGAACTTGCTTGCCCAAGCTGACGGTGGGTAGGGGAGCTAGGTCCAGGCTGCAACCACACACTGCCCCCCGAGGAGCTGTTGGTTCATCCTGCCGTTCAACCCAAAGAGGGCTTTGCCATAGAGAAGTTAAGACACCTCTGATGGCTTCTGCTTTGGACAGCAACAAAACCCTAGTCACTCTCCAAAGCCAGAGAAACATAATCTCACTGCCTCTGGGTTTGCTCCCCAACCCCTTCGATTAAAGCTGAGCAGACAGAAAGGATGGCATTTCTGAATTCAGAGGCTGCAATGAGCTAAGAAAAACAAGCATCTGTGGCTCCTTCCAGGACCCACCAGGTGGAGGGGATGTTGCCCTGGGTGCTGTGGGAGGTGGGGAGGGGGGTCCAAGGAAGCTGCCCTCCATGGACAGTCCATCAGCAAATTGTCTCATGTAGCACATAACAGCCAGGAGCAAGGTGGGGGAAGCAGGGTTTTGTCCAAGGAGAGCCAATGTATTGTAAACAGGATAAAAGGGGCTGGAAAGCCCCACTTATCACTGACTAATGTGTCCCCAGGTCATCGGGGAGCTAGACCCCCACCGACAGCCCTGAGCAAGGAAAAGAGAATTCCCGATTAACCCCATCACCTGTGAACAGAGCCAGGGCAAAGGTCTGGCTTTTCCTCTTGCTAAGTGATTCCCAGGGTCATTAGGCATTCGTGGGGATCAGCACAGTTTTTAGGAGGCCCTCTGCCAGACTAGAGAAACGCCTTCTGGTCCTCGGCTCTTTGGGGTCACACGGAGCAGGCTGTATGTGCTGCGGGTATCCTAGGGAGGAGAGGAGGTCTGAGGAAGGCAGAGGCAGCATGAGGTTGGGAGTGGTTGTAGCGGGGAGGGTGGTGGTCTCCCAGTTCATCGCGGGGGACAAGGAGGTCTGTGTGTCAGCACATGGAGCAATAGATTGGCTTAATTCAGACTGGAGGAACTGAGAGATTGCTCTCTGGACTCTAATGATCTCATTCATTCCTTACAAGCCCCTTGTGGGCAGGTACATTAAATTACAGATGAGAAAACCAAGCCTCAGGGAGGTTAAGTGCCCAAAGCTACCCGGTGGGTGGCCCGCGCTCAGTCCTCACTAGCCAGCAGCCAGGGCAGCTTCAGCTGGAGTAGGGGTACCTGGTCGGTAGGTGAGTGTGGCAACTTCTGAGGGATGCGTGGCTCAACTGAGTTCCGCTTTCCTCTGAACATACTGCACCCATCCCAAGAGCCTTCCTTGGTCCTCTCAATCTCCTCCTTTTAGGTTTGCATTTTCCTGGACCATGGAGGCACAGGGTAGTAGGAAGACTTCAGGATTCGATACAGAGAGCCTGAGTTTGATTTTCCTTTGAACTTGATTCTTTGGACAAATCAATTCATTCCTCTGAGCTTCCGCTTCCTTCTCTGTTAGACGGCGACAATAATACCCACTCTGTGTACTTTACCAAGTTGAAGGAGGATTAATGAGAAGGGAAACGAAGGGTTTTGCACGAGATTCGAGGGTTCATTATTTTCACAGTGACTGTTGCGAGACCTCCTGAGTAAATTTCTCGCCTCCAGTTTTCTCTCCACCGCCCACCTGCCTCTCCAGGCATATCGCTTTCAGATCCACCTGCCTAAAATACTACCTTATGCACGTCTTCTGCTCGGGAACCATCGGTGTCTCCCTGCTACTATTTCCTTGGCCTGGAACTCACCTTTCCTGGTCTGGCCCATCTCCAGCTCCCAAACCCAGAGCCTCTGCTTCCTTGCCTGACCATGCGCTTGAGTCACAGATCCCACTTGGGGTGTCCAAACACACTGTGTGTTCTCATCCTCTCATACCTGTGGGCCTGTGCTCCTTAAAGTGATCTATCCTTTTTCCAAACTGGCTCAGATCCCAACCCCTCCTCCAGCCGACTTCCTGACCACCCATCCTGTAGCAGCCTCTCTACCCTCTTGTCTTCATCTTTCTCTGTGCCTTAGCATTCACCTCCTGGGAGTGTTGGCTTTCCATGGATAATAAGTCTCCAGGTTAGATCATAAGCTTCTTGAGGACAAAGACCTGCTAGTGTCTTTCAATCAATCTGCTCAACTAATCTAGGCTAGAGAGGCAGTGGGCTTAAGGGAATGTCCTCAGCAATCACTCCATCTGCATGTCAGGAGACAGTGCCTTACCCCAACATGTGCCCCTGGAGCAGCAGTACTTTGAGGATCTGGCTCACATGAGGGCTCAACATACATCCATGAATTGACTAGAGCTGTAGCAGGCCAGTGTGTGTGTGTTGGGGGTTGGTGTTTAGCAGGTGACAACTTAGTGGGACCTGGCAAAGGGTGCCAATCTAGAAGTCCTCTTTTCTACAGCCCCATGGGCTTGCCCCA
The DNA here is from genome assembly GCF_964656455.1 of Halichoerus grypus. Taxonomy (NCBI): domain Eukaryota; kingdom Metazoa; phylum Chordata; class Mammalia; order Carnivora; family Phocidae; genus Halichoerus; species Halichoerus grypus. Next base: position 192,374,082 of record NC_135713.1, read on the forward strand.
ACCATGTAGGAACCCCTGTGCCATCCCCTTTCATCTCTGCCCTTCACTGAGTCTTCTGGGTTTTAGGTGTGGAGTGGGAAGCAGGAGGCATGCAGAAATTTCCTTCCATGCCCTTGATAACCAGTGAACTGATAACCAATCAACCTGCTCATTTACCATCAGAGGAGCTGAGTCCTTAAAAGGGGATGTGACCTACGCATATCACCCAGAGTTCAAAGCCTAGCTGGGCTTGGAATCTGCATGTTTTAATTCCGGTCCAGGGCTTACCTCCCTACCTCTTGGTGACACACACATGACAAGGCCCTGTAGTCAGGGCTTCTAGAAGTGCAGGTCTGGGAACCAGAGCTCAGGAACCATCCCTGAAGCCTTGTCTTCAACATGCCAAGAAGTGAAGCAGGCTGATCCAGACTGAAAAGTCTCTAAGAAGGAGTCTCTAGGCCCCTCTCCAAGGCCTCTAACCTGCCATACCTTGGTACATCCTATCTGGTTGTTTTCTCCCCTTGAAATGAAGGTGCTGTCGGGACGCCTGGGTGGCTCAGTTGGTTAGGCTTCGACTCAGGTCATGATCCCAGGGTCCTGGGATTGAGCCCCACATTGGGCTCCCTGCTCAGTGGGGAGCCTGCCTCTCCCTCTCCTCCCTACTCGTGCTCTCTGTCTCTCTCTCTCTCTCTCAAATAAATAAATAAAACCAAAAAAAAAAAAAGAGAGAAAGAAATGAAGGTGCTGCCCCCACAGTCCAAGCTCCATGCGCTGTCACAAGCCACTAGCCACACGTGGCCACGGAGCACCTGAAGTGCAGTTAATGCAAATCAATGTGTGCTGTAAGTATAAGATACGCACCGGCTTTCACCAACTTAGTACAAAAATACATGAAATATATAAGTACCTTTTAACATTGATTCACAGTGAAACGATAATGTTCTTAAAATGAATTTCACCTGTTTCTTCTTCCTTTGTTACTATAACTTCTAGAGATTTAAAACGGAATATGTGGCTCACATTCGTCGCTTCTGCTATGTTTCTATGTGGGCAGCCCTGGTCTGGAGTATTTGCCCTTGGCCTCCCTCTGAGGTTGCTGGCTCTTGAGGGCAGGGAGCTGACTTGAGTAGTACTTCTCCCCTCAAGTTGTCCCACCCGGACAGGCCCCCCAGGACTGGCACATGCTGATACATAAATTGGGTTCTCAGTTCTCCGGAACGCAGAGCCTGGCCATATGGGCTCCTCTGGGTTCCTTTGGGTCCACAGAGTCTCAGAATGGCGTCTGAGAGCGATCAAGGCAGGCTTTCCATTGGAGATGAATGGGGCTTCAGGTTCAGGTCCAGGATAAGGCAAGCCAGGTAGCGAGGGCACAGAATTTAAGGAGGCACTCATTCTCAGGATGGGGCTAGAAACTTCACTTGCCACCTGCCCTGCCCCCAGCCCTGTTAGCTTCCACTACGGTTCCGCCAGAGGGACCCAGGCAGGAGCCACATCTCCACAGGGGTCCAGAGCTGAACACACCGCTGTCCCAGGGTGATCCTAACAGCCACCTTCCAGGGCAAAAACCCCACTCAACCCCCACCAAGTCAACCCCAAATAAGCCAGATCTAGCTGTGAATCCTCCACAGCTAAGGCCTCTTCGCTGTACTTTGAGGGCCTCCGGGAGAGAAGCTGCATTAATGGCGATAATTTTGCAGCTTTGAAAGGGAAGCGCCCAAGACCCTGAGGCATGGGGCAACAGGAGCTCTCTGAGGAGAGGGCCAGACAGCAGGCATCCCTCAGAGGCCTCCGTCCCGCTGCAGGCCATGGGGCCAACGTGTCCCAACATTGACAGGCTTCCTTGCACAAGCCAGACCTCACAGAGTGAGGGGGGTGTGTGAGGAGGGGGGACAAGGAGGCTCGACAAGAGGGTTGGGGGCTCATCCATCAAGAACCGTCAAACAGCAGGGCCACAGGCCTGCCTGAACGTTTGGCTTTTTAAAGGGGACTTCTGCAGCTCCCCCACCCCAAAACCTCAGCCTCCTGAAATCAAGCACATTCCATTGGAGAGGGATGAGGGGGTTGGCAACCCAAGCTGGGCTGGCCCCCACCTGCTCACCCACAGTGCTGGGACTGAACCTCCCTACGCCACCCCCCCAACTGGAGCTGCGGTTACAGGGCCCCGGGCAAAGCAGAAATTGGTGGGGCCTTTTTGTCTGCCCCTGCTTTTAAGAAAGTAGCACACAGTTTGAGAGGCAATATTTACTATCTTTTCTTTTTTTAAATCAAGAGAGCTGGGTGGCAGTGGGGGTCTCCAAAGCCTTGTGTAAGCCAAGTGCTGGGGTTGGAGCGTGGGAAGGGCCCCTTAGGTAGGAGGACCAGTGTCATCCTCCCCACCGAAGCCAACGTGCGCCTGGCCCACCCTCCTCACACACTGGGGATCAGCCAGCCTCAGGTGCCCTGAGCGCTCAGCTCACAGCCGCAGTTAGGTTTCTTTGCCAGGAGGGACAAGAGTATGGACTTCCCTTCTCTCCTTCCCTCCCAAGGGAACCCCAACTGGGGCCCTTTAGTCCTGAGAACAGCAGGGCCAAGAAGAACCTCAAACCCTGACAGTTGCTCATCAAGGCATCAGAGAGGCCTACGTTCAAATCCTGGCTCAGCCCCCTGCCCCCGTTGACCTCGGCAGGCTACTTGAATTCTCTTAGCCCTGTTTCCTTAATTGGCATGTGCTCCTAGTACACTCCTAGGATAGTGGAAAGCTATCTGGCCTTGCTATCAGAGAGACGCAGGTGGGGGCCAGCGGCTGGCTGTGCATCCTTGGGTAGGTTACTTGACTACTCTGACCTACATTTTCCTTATGAGGTTTTTACAAGGATCAAATGAAATCACATATTTGAAAGTACCCGGCACAACACATGGTGGGTGCGGCGATTGGATGGAATTCATGCTCTTGTGTCCTGCCCTCCCGCTTCCCAGTATAACTGCCCTTGGTGCCTTCACAACAGAGCTCTGATCACCCTCATTGCCCTAAGTGCGGTGTAGCCGTGGCAGAGTTCGATGCTGGTCTCTCAGGCGGTGGGTTGCAGCCGGGACCCTGTGATAGCGCCTAGCACACATGGGTGCTCAAGCAGTGCTCTTATTTTTGCATCTTTGGGAGGTAGGGTTGCATATGAGTTAAGAGCACCAACAATTCTGCAGCCTGAGTTCAAAAGCTGGCTCTGCCGCTTCCTGGATGGGCAATCTCAGGCCCGTTGCTTAACCTCTCTGTGCCTCAACTTGCTCATCTGTAAAGTGAGCAGAATGATGGCACCATCTTCATAGGGTTGGGAGGGGGTGTTAAATAAGGTGATAATTATAAAGGGCACATGCTACATGTCGCAGGAGTGTTTTATTGATCACCTTCCCTGCCCAGAGATGCTCACCATCCATCTGCTGGTCCCAGTCCAGACCTTTGGCAGGCTTTGTCCTATTAGTTCAGGGAAGTTCTTTCTGACCCTGTGTCTATTTTCTTATGGGAGAGGGGAGGGAGCCAAGCTCTAGAAGAGGCCCGGGGAAGGCCTCGGCTTGGCCTCTGGTCCTTGCCTCCCACCCCGCCCATCAGCACTGGTCAGAAGCCAGGGCTTGTGGCTCCTTTCCTGGGCTGGCTTTCTCCAGGGTGGGGGCTGGGCTGGGCTGGGCTGGGCTGCCCCTCACTCTCAGGAAGAGATCGGACAGGCAGGGAAGGCATTTGTAACCGCCCAGCAGTCAGCACAAAGGTGGCTGCAGGAGGAGCTTCCTCTCGAGGAGGAAGGGAGAAGGTCAGCGGCCCACATCCGGCCCTGCCTGTTCCTCCCAGATGCTGTGGAAAAATGTCCCAGCCACTTCGTCATTGCTGGGCGGGGTCTTTCCTTCACGCTGGGGCAGGTCCCTTGGAGGACCCTGGTCTGCAGGGCTGGGCACACACTCAGAGGCACACAATCTCTCCACCTTGCCCCCACTCCCCCCGCCACACACACACATACACACAGTCCAGGGGCTGTGGGACGAAGCAACCACATTCCACTGGGCTGGCCCAGCTGCCTGGATGCACCATGAACTTTTGGGAATGATGGTTTAACTGTCCGTGTTCATTGCCCAAGAAGTCAAGGTCATGGGTCAGTCCTTAGATAGGGCCAGAGATTTCCTTCTTTTCCATGCCACCCTGTACCAGGCCTTCCTCTCTCATGCATGTGCAACACGTACAAAAAGGGATCAACTATGACTCAGCAGAAGGGTACAACTGTGTCTTGTTGTTTTGGCCACTCTGGCTAGGGGCGGGTTATTATAAGCATCATCTTCACGGGGGACCTTTGGATTCTGTGATGCAGGCTAAGATCATCTCACTAGGGCCACTGTGTAAAAACAGAGGTTTTAGGACAAGTGGAGACCTGCTCCAAGATCCCAGAGCTGGTTCCTTGGTGGTGGGAGTGGGCAGCTCCGGCTCTGTGTTTTGGGAGGTGGAGGCCCAGGAGATGGGAGCACCTCATTTCCAAGGGAGAGGCAGAGTTCTGCAGGAAACCCTGGGCAAAGGGCCTCAGGGTCATGGACTCAATGGCATCCCTGAGAATTAGGATTTTTTCTCTCTTTCGGCCTGACTACGCCCCAAGCGCTTGCCAGCTCACCTCGTGGTGTCGAAGTGGCTGCCACACATCCAGGTCTTGCAGGCCAATGCTGTAAATAATTGAAACGTAAGAGAAACAGTTTCTTCTCATGTCCCTTTTTAAGAGAGAGGGAAACTTACTCACAAACCCAGCAGAACTTGCTTTCAAGTCTCTTTGGTTAGCATTGTGTTACCTGCCCATGTTCAAATTAATCTCTGAAAAGGGAAAAAGGGATGATCACACCTGGATTTACCCCTGAGCTGGGGGGTGGAGATCTCTTCCCTGGAGGGGATGGGTATCTCATCAGAACTGGGGTTCTCTTTAGCAAGAAGAAGGGGGAGCTGGCTCCTCACAGTGTCTGTTGACAATCGATGAAAGATCCAGGCGTTTTGTGTTTCTTCCCCTATCCCAGGAGCAGTAAACCCACCCCTGGCTTTCTCAGCTCCCTGCTCTGTTTGTTTTTCCCTCTAGAAGGACTGCTTGGCCACAAACTGCTCCTTGTTTGTTGTTAAAACTTGGCCAAGTGAAAACTTCCTGCCACAGCGTTCTCTCTCTCTTTCTCTCTTACACACACACACACACACACACACACACACACACATGCGCGCACTATCTAGTGTCCACTGAATTACTCTGAACCCCACATATGTATGAGCAAAATGCCTTCTCCAGTGCATTGCCCAGTCTCCCGCATGGACACCGCCCCCATCTGTCTCTGACAAGGTGTGCACAAGTAGGCATCCATGAGCCTCCATTTTTTCATAAACAATTCACAGCCAAAGACCGGGCTTGATCTAAAGCAAAGGAGAAAATGACATGTGTGCTCCACGTGGCCCAACCAGAAGGAAGATGCTTACGAGGCAGCGTTCAGGGAGGGGGCAGCTCATCTAGCTGGATCCATAGCAGGCCCCAGAAGGAATTTCCGTGGTAAAATTCTTGCTCCAGCTTGCTCAGAGATGATGCCTGGCAGCTGCACACTGTGGAGGAAACCAAAAGATTTGTTGCAAATGACCCAGCCCCACTCCATTGCTGTGAGCATAGGGAGACACCACACTAGACACCATGCCTTGGGGATCTGCTGTTCCCCTCTCATTCCCCCTCGCAAGAAGTCTGGAGAGCCTTCCCATGCAGCCCGCGGCCCTACATACAAAAACCGAGTCCCTAATGCAGACCTGCTTGCTCTGCGTAAGAGGACCCCTTGTCTACGTCAGGGTCTCCCCTTGCTGCTCCCTCTGCTCCAGCCACCTTGGCCTTCTTGCTGTTCCTGAAATGTGCCAGGCTCGTTCCCAGTTCAGTTCCCTGTACCTCACATGCCCCCAATCCTATCTTAGCCCACAAGCCTATTTTTCAAGGAAACTTCCTTGAACACCTGTATAAGGTAGTCCCTCCCACCTTTATTTTATTTCTTTCAATTGCATTATAGCTGGTGAGAAAATGCATCCTTTTATGGTTACTTCTTTATTATCTACCTCCCCCAGCCCCAGAATAGAAGCCCCATGAGGACCACACCCTGGACTGGCCTGGTCCCCACTCTATCCTAGAGCACTGAGCTTGGCCTGTAGATGGTGTTCAATAATGAATGAATTAATGATATCTCCAGACTAGACCACTATTCTGAGATGAAATGAAAAAAACAAACAAACCAACATCAGTCTGCTGCAAAAGTGCTTGATATCGGGGCGCCTGGCTGGTTCACTTGGTGGAGCATGTGACTCTTGATCTCGAGGTCGTGAGTTCAAGCCCCACGCTGGACATAGAGTTTGCGTAAAAAAAAATGTTGTGAGATCAAAAATGCCTGATGGAGATTAGCTACAACCATAGTCTTCCCACCCTGCCGTGTCCTGAAGTGCTGAACACGCAGGAGTGACTTGACAGAGAAGCAGATATAAGACCCTCATAAACGCTTCTCTTTCTCTTTATTCTTCATCATCCTCATCCTCTAAGAGTGACTGGACTTTAGGGGGCTTGAGAAGTAGAAAAGAATGGGAGGACGTCGTGTACTATCTCTAATGGCAATGATGCCCATGTGCTCCAGGTCCTACTGTGTGTAGAGCATTCGGATCATGGTACCCATTTTACAGATGAGGACTATGAGTCTCAGGAAGGCTGAGGGACCTGTTCAAGGTCACAGTAGGACTGCAAGTTCTGTGCTCCACACTGCTCTACTAGGCCACTTCCCTAGCTCTCCGGCGGGTCTCTGTAAGAATTAAATGCAGTAACAATCAACTCACCTGACACCGTTTCCTAGCACTTTTCTGAATAACAGCTGTATTGGGAGAATTCACAGACCATAAGGTTCACCCTTTTTCAAGTGTACAAGTCAGTGGTTTGTCGTACATTCACAGAATTGTGCACCATCACCACGACCCTACTTTCAGAGAATTGTTCACCACCTGCCCCCCAAAATCCATGCTTGTTGGCAACCACACCTGATCCTCCCTGCCCACCCCCCCTCCCCTGCCCGGACCTAAGCAACCACTGCTCTATTTTCTGACCCTATAGACTTTTCTCTTCTGGACATTTCTTGTAAACGGGATCATGCAATGTGCCGTGTTTTGTGATTGGCTTCCTTTACTCAGCCAAATAGTGGCAAGGCGCGCGCACGCTGCACTGGGCATCCGGACGTCATTCCTTTTGATGGCGGAATTCTATTCCATCGTGTGGGTAGCTGGTGTGGTTTATCCATTCACTGGTTAGTGGACTTTGGCTTGTTCCCACCTTCTCACTATTGTGGATAATGCTGCCGTGAACACTCCTGCACAAGTTTTTGTCCAGACATATGTTTCAGCTCTCTTGGGTAAATCCCCAGGTGTGTAACTGCTGAACCATATGGTAACTCCATGTTTAACATTTGGAGGGATTGCCAAAGTGTGTTCCAAAGCGGCTGCACCATGTTATGTTCCTACCAGCAGGGTATGAGGCTTGTAATGCACGAGAGTTCTAGGTGCTGCGATTATTCGAAATAGACAGCCATCTGACTCTCTGTTGAGGCTGGCTCCCTTAGACAAGGATCCTTCCTGAATTTTGTGGTTCCACAAGGCAAGAACCCCCAGCATGACCTTTATCTCTGTTTGATTGTCTCTGCTCTTCACTTCCCTTCTTGCCATAAGACCTACCCCACCCCCTGGCTCTGTCACCCCCGCAGGTCTCGCCTGTGGCCCTCGTTACACACAGTGGGGCAGCTGGAGGCCCCCTGTGGGCGAGAGATGAGACCGGGTCTCATGACAACAGCCATGTGCACAGGCTGTGGCCAGAGGAGAACAGAGCAACCACGTAGCTCACTTCCTGGGGGACCCTTGAACTTGGCAGTGGAAACTCTTGAGGTAGCAGGCCAAGGATCCTATTGGAATTATTGAAAATGTATATCTTTTTGGGGGGTGCCTGGGTGGCTCAGTCAGTTAAGCAGCTGCCTTCAGCTCAGGTCATGATCTCAGGGTCCTGGGATCAAGCCCCGCATGGGGATCCCCACTCAGTGGGGAGTCTGCTTCTCTCTCTCTCTCTGCTTCTGCCCCTCTCCCCACTCATGCACTCTCTCTCTCTCAAATAAATAAAATTTAAAAAAAAAGAAAATGTACACCATTTTTAAAAATTGAAATTACTAAGAGTTCCATTGTTAAAACCCTGGAACTTTGTGTACATTTGTGATATTCTGAAGCTGTGTATTTGTTGGTTGGGAGAAGGTGGGGAAGTAGAGAGAGAAGAGTCCGTTTCCACATCTTGCCTGGGTATCTCAGCAAGGTCACAGTCTCGTCCAAAGCTGAAAAGCGTGGAGAAATGTTAGCCCTTGAGTAGGTGGGATGGAGAGCCTGTGATTTAGGGAGTCCCTGTCCCTGATAGTCTGCTCTGTCTCTACGGAACTAATGTCGCCTCTTCCAGGAAGTCCTTGGATCCCACTCCTCAATAACTTTCTGGAAAATGAGGAGACTACATTCAAAGGCCACACACTCCCTCTCTCGCTGAACAGGCCCCACTCAGGGATGGATGCTGGGTATCCAGAACTCACCCCCATGACACACATTACCTGTTTTCCTCTTTGAAAAGTTCGCAGTGAGAATCCAGGACCCAGCTGAGCAAGGGGAAGAAGTTCAGGCAGGGGGAGAAGCTGCCCACAAGACCCCGTGATATCTTACTGCTGCAGAGTCAGTAAAGGAAAATATACCCAGAGCCTATGCAAGAGAAGCCGTGCGCTAAGTGCCAGCGTGACCTTACCACAAAGTTCCTTAATCCGATACAAGTCCAAGGACAGACCGGACATCGACAACTTTGCGGTTCGATGTGCTGGCTCATGGTGACCCTCGAGGTTTGGTTGACAGCAGCCCTGGGTGGGCTTCTCTGGGTACTAGGTGCCTGTGTCCTGTGGGTCTAAGTGGTTCTAGCGGTCAACAGCAGCAGGTGGAGGTGGCCTTGGGTTTTTAGAAGAAGGTGGCCCTGACTAATGGTGACCTCTAATCCTAGACATCAAGGACCCTGTTTATGACCACTGAAGGTAGTAGCTCTAGACTCTGGTATCCCTGGCTAATTGGGTGCCTCTCATCCTGTGGCATTAGTGACAGAGACCCCATGGTTCTGGGTGCTGGCAGCCTCTGGTACAATGTTGGCCAAGAAGTCTGTGAGCATTGGCCCGAGCTGGTCAAAGAAGAAGGGGAAAGGAGCTAAGCCAGAATTGCCCCCTCCACCCCCCACCCCCAGTCCTGAGGGCAGCTCCTGAGCCTGCATGGCTAAGCCCTGGGCTGCGGACACCTCTGAGCTAAGCTATCTGGAGGCACTTTGAAAGGGACAGCACACAAGTTAGTTATTACAAGTCACTGACGGGGCGGGACTGGGGGGATCCCAGCCAGCAGCCTCCACACTGACCGGTGGCTGAACCCGAGCTGGGCTCTCTGCCCTGGGAGCAGGGCGATGCCTGGGGATGGGTGGCCTCCTGTCCTCTTGGCCTGGCCCCATGGGAGCCTCAGGCCACCTCCCAGTGGGCTCTGTGGAGGTGCAGGGAGGGGCCACCACCGAGGACAGTGGGATCCAGCAGGTCTGGGCAGGTCTGCTCTGCTGAGGCCGGGCCCTCTCCTGGGTGGCTGGAGCACCCCAGAGCGGGCAGGCAAGCACGTCCCAAGCACAGGCCCCTGCCCGGGAGGCCCGGCTAATGACCCCGTGCATTCCGGCCTGCATGGGCCGGGGAATTGGCTGAGGGCAGACCCATTAGCTGGAATTCTCCCAATGCTCACACATCAGAGTAGAGGGGGGAGAAGTGAAAAGTTGAAAAAGAGCTAATTATCGCTTTTATCAGAGCGGGTGGGTTGATGGGTCCTGCCCGAGGGCAGTTGGGGCTGCATTAAAGATTAAACGCCAGGTAGGGGGGAGCAGGGCTCCTCATTCCACAGGAGGGAGGCCGGCAGGCCGCCCTATGGAGAGCTGGTGGCAGGCGGCAGCCTTAGATCTGTCAGCCGAGCCCTCCGTCCCAGCGCCCACCAAAGCCACATTCCACCAGGGGACCCCCACAGCGCCCGGCACTTCCGCCCGCCACTGCGGGGAGTGGAGCTGAGGTCCACATCTGCTCCCTCGAGGGATGAGGGGTCGGGGCAAGCCTAATTATCCAATTGGTAGGTTTCCTGGCACCTGTCCTAGGGGGACTTAAATGATCCCTGCACATCACCCAGTGACCTTATGTGTAGAACCTACTTTGGAATTATGTGAGGCCTGGCAAGGACTCAAGGTCAGAGAGTCTGATCCTCCTCGTTACTGCCGAGCGGGAGCCTAAGGCCCAGAGAAGGGAAGGGACTCACTCAATCACATTGCCGGGTGGTTAATCCCACGAGGTTGGAAGTCCCTTGAGGGTGTGGGCTGCATCCTCAATTTCTCCTCTTTACACCGAAAGGAACCAGAGGGATTAGCTGCGAGTTGTCAAGGCCAGGGTGCCGTCGTTCACTGGCCTGAAGAATGGATGTAGGTGACTATTACGGTCTAGAGTTATTAGAACAAACCGAAGCCGGGGTCGGAGGGGGTGCTGAGTGCCGCAGACAGACTGTAGGCAGATGGCGTCAGGGTGGCCCGCTGTGCTCGTCTACGTTGTGTGTCCTGACAAAGATGTCCACTAACACCACGGAGCCCCTGGAAGCATGGTGTCCACTCTCTGGCCCCTCTAGGGACCCATAGCCCTGTGTGGCCAGCAACTGCCCATGCCCAGAAGGATGAATTAGGCTCCTTGCTTCTTTCTTTTCTCCCAGCCTCTAGAAACCAGAGCCTTTCCGGTTTGGTTTCTTTAGGCTTCCAACCTCAACTCAGAATTTGGTGCTGTTCTCACCTCTCCCCGTGGTGAATGATAATTTATTTATTATCCAGACCTCCTGAAGCTTCTGCCAGCTGGGCAGCCCTTGACTGTCGTGAAACAAATATTTGTTGAAGGAGGGAGGAATGGAAGAAGGAAAGACGGCAGGAAGAAGGGGCAGAACTGTTGCAGGAATGGAGGTGGATGAGAGCCGGGCCTTGCTCCCCAGGAGCTCATAGTCCGGGGAGGGGGGCGGAGAGAGGGAGATGATTGCCCAGGTGCCCGCAACGCAGGGCGCTTAGTGTCAAGGTAAAGGGAAAAGCGGTCTGATGGTAGGAGCTCCCAGGAAGGCATGATTCACTCTGGGGAGCCGTGGGAAGCTTCTTTCTATAGTTGAGTCTTTAAGGTGGGGCAGGAGTGAGGACAGTGCACAAAGGAAGGAAAGGCATTCTCAGCAGGACCGGCACGAGCAGAGGCTCAGAAGCGGGAAAATGTGGCCACACGCAGGGAGAGTGGAAGTGGATCGGCTGGCTGGGGCCTGGGACACGGGCTCAGGGCCTGGAGCTACGGGCTGAGATGGTGGCGAAAGGCTGAGGGGCACACCTGGGGATGACAGCCACGGTTCCAAGCAGGGCTGTGACATGTCCAGCCTGTAAGAAGTGTAAAGAAGGACTTTGAAACTCGGAGGACTGGCATTAACTTTCACTAGAAACAGAGACCATTCCATCTGGAGCCAAGAAAGCTCTGGGGTCCCCAAGGCCCAGCAGAGAGTGATCCTCTGACCCTCATGAGTAAAGCGTGAAAAAGGACCAGGACCTGGTGACAGGGTGAGCCTGGGCCGTGGATGAGGACATCGCAGCCGTAAGGCTGTTGGGCCGGGTGATATGGGAGCCATTTCATTTTCTCCCAGACACTCTCTACAAACTGACATCCTCCCCACTGAACGGGGGGACTGGAACAGGGGAAGGTTAGAGGGGCCCGGATGAGATCCCCCCACTTGGGTACCCGCTGGAAATCTCCTAGCTCTCAGGCAGCAGGCGACACGGCTGGGAACCCTGCAGAGGGTGGGGTAAAGGATGACTCTCCCCTTAGAGAAGCCGGAGCGCGGTGCCCCGCCTCTGCATGCCTGGCTCCCGCAGATCTGGCTTTGAGTTCTGGCTCACCATCTTCCACCTGCAGCCCAGGCAAGGGCCTCACCTCTTTGAGCCCTGGTTTCCTCATCTGCAAAAAGAGATGTCTCGGCCTCCCCTGGGAGCTCCTGGGGGGGCTCAACAAATGAATAATAGCCATGGAAGACACTTTGTAAATGGGAGCGTCCTATACAAAAGTTAGATGTGATGATTAAAATGTAAAACCTGAGTCCCAGAGCAGGAAAGACCCAGACGTGGGTTGTCAGGGTTCTGTACCCAGAACCTTTGCCAGGGTCTGGGACTTGCCCGGGAGAGCCCCGAGAGCTGCAGGGGGCCCCTCCTCTGTCACCTTCATTAGATGCTCTGCAAGGGAGACAGGCCAACCTGAATCTGAAACCTGCTTTCCCCCTTCCTAGCTGTGTGACTGGAGAGCCTACCTCAGGCGGCTGTTGTGGGAATTAAGGAAGTCGAGGCCGGCCGAGTCCTTGGCACACTCCCTGCCGGGCCGTGGGGAGCACACACCAAAGTGGCCTTTTGCTTGTCTTGCCCCCCTACCTGCACACAACCCCCTCCCAGCCCTCTGCTCCCACTCTTGTCTCTTCCCGAGGAACACTGTGGCTGGCGAGACCCCTGGAGGGAAGGGGCGAACAAGGCTGAGCAGGGCTCAGGAGAGAGGCTTGGCCCTGGAGTCACAAGAATTCTGCAATTCCCAGTTGCAGAATTCTTGCGACTCCAGTACTCCTCTTGGACTGAGTGCCCAAGATGCAGGCCTCAGTGGACTCTGTCTGTCAGGGGACGCTGGGCTGAGAATCTACCCCAGGACAATGAGGTCAAGATCCCAAGACCCCCAGTTCCCTGGTCTCCTGCTCACAGCCCACAGAGGGGCCACTCCTCCTGGCCCCCACCCCCCAGTGCAGCTCCATGTCCCAGGCAGGAACCCACCTGGGGAATTCACAGACCCCGCATTCCTTCTCCCGAAGCTTCCTCCAGCTGGGCAGCCCTTGCCCCTTGTGGAGCACTTTAGGCAGAGCTGGGAAACCACAAAAATTTTAAGCTGAGATGAAGGAACGTAATGGGCTCTAATCTGAACTGACAGCAGCGTTATTAGCTGGCCAAAGGCCTTAGGAGCAGTGGGTTAATAGGGAGGGAAGGGGACAAAGGGGGAGGGGGGCCCAGGGAAAGAGACACACAGCCAACAGGGAATGAGGCAGGGCCTCGGGGATGGAGGCTCAGGCAGGGCCCAAGTGGTGGTAGGAGAGGGGTAGCCCAGGAGCCTGGCGGGCAGAATCTTCCCAGGAAGAGCGCTGATGGTAATGATCACAGCAGCTAACGCTGGGTTAGAGCTGACAGTGGCCCGGGCGCTGTTATGAGCTCCTGTATTAATGAGTGGAATCCTCACAATGCAGGGGTTAGCATATCCCGATTTTACAGATGAATGTAGAAATTACGGCACAGAGAGATCTGTCAATAAAGATTGCTGATCCTGTCCGCAAGGCTGGGGTCTGTTGCTTCAAGAGGTCTTCTTCTGCTCTCTAAAGGTCCAAAGTCAAAGGCCTCACTCAGGAGTCAATGAGATGCAACCAGCACACGGAAGGCCGTGTGGAGCTCCTCCCTCCAGGGTCTGGAAGGGAAGAAAAGACATGTTCTCATAACTACCACGCACCTGCACGGCTGATGGGGGTCAACTGAGTGCCAGGGAGAAGGGGGGCCAGGAACACAGAGGGCAGAGGTCTGAATTAGGTTTTAGGAGTCGGAGATCTGAGGTCCATTTGGTCAACCCAGGGGCTGGAGGCCATGACCACTGACAGCTGGCCGAACCCCGCCAAGGCCACGATGAAGCTCTGTGCTTACGTGACTCCTGCTTTCTCCCAAGAAGTAGAGAGGGGCCGTGGTCGCCAGCCCTGCTTCCTTGTGGCTCACTAGGTCACTGCTTGCCTGGGGTCAGGGCTCTTCCCCGCTGGACCCCAGCCACGGGGTCACATGCTGACCCCCTCTTCCTGTCAGGCTAAGGCTGTCACACCCCAGAGGTCCTGACTCCAAAGGGAACACCTCTCAGGGAGCTGTGCGCCCCCACCCCATCCTGCATCTAGATGTAGTCAACTCCTGACCATCCGGCCTCCCGGGAAATCAGATTTTCAAAATTTTATTGTTGTGATCATGGGTTCTAAGTCCAGAACACAAATAAGGTTTTCGATGTGCTTAGTGGGCTTTACTGAGTTGGAGGAAATGGTTCTCTTCCTGTTGCAGGGAAGGGCCGAGCAGACACGCAGAGAGAATCTGAGACACAGGAGCTCTGCTTTGGGGCCGGGAAGTGGCCACGAGGCTGCCCGGGGTCAAAGCCTGACCGCGTGGCCTCAAGAACGTGACCTCGTGGAGGTTAACTTAACCTTTGCATGCCTCGGCATCCTCATCTGTAAAATGGGGGAGTAATTTCAGTCCCTTGCTGCTGATGGGGTGGTGGTGAGGCCGAGGGGTTGGTGCACCCTTCGTGCTTACCATGCTGGTTTTCGCCACTATGCCATACGCTGTCCTGGGTCCGTGGTCCTTCCCAGCCTGGGGGGGTTTCTTGGTCTGTGACATGAAACGAAAAGGACCCAGGCAACCGTCCTCTGCATCAGAAATCCAGGGTTGTCTGGGCCCTGTGTTCGAGGGGGAACCGCGGCGAGAGGAGCCAAGGACCCCCTCCCCGGAACAAGGCACCCTCAGCTTGGGCCTTCTCTCTGTCGCCCTGCACCCCGGGCCGGGTCCATGTGGACAATAAAATGCCGCAGCAAGTGCTGGGAGTGCCCATCACCAAGGGACTCCCGGAGGCCCCGGAATATACCGTAGGGGCAGCGGCCGTAATCGGAGGGTAATAGTAGTAGCGACTGTTTTACATTAAGCACATCATGTGCCAGGCCCTTTCTAGAACTACCGTCTGAGCCCTTCGACGACCCTGCACACCCCATAACCTTCCCGCCGGCACCTCCCTTATCCTCCCCTCAAGCTCCTCACCGGGCCAAGGCCTCACTATGCAGCAGGCTGAAGCTGGGTTCTCCTCCTCCGAGGAGCCTTCTCTCACTTCCCCAGGCCAGGTCTGCACCCCGCTTACCTGCCCCCCCACCCCGTCTTCCCCAAAGCACCCTGTACTCATCCCTTGTCACCACTCATCACACTTTATTTTTATTCTATCTTTTATTTTGTTTATTTTCGGGGGTAAGTAATGCATTCACATGGTTCACAATCCAAGAGCAACAACAAGGAATACAGTGAAAAGCCTCCCTAGGCTCCCACCCCTGTTCCCCAGCCACCGGGTTCAGCTGCCTGGGGCGACCAGGGTTGTCAGTTTATCACACTGAATAGTGATGACTTGTTTATCTGTCTTCTGTCCTTTAGGAGCTGGGACTGTGCCTGCCTCGTTAACTGCTTCATCCCCAGGGCCAGGCACAGCGCCTGGCACGTATAAGCATACTATGTATGCAATCTGTCTATCTATCTATCTATCAATCATCTATCTATCGAGGGAGACCTATATAGAGCTTTTTGTCCTGTTTGTTTGTTTCAATGAATGAGGCTCAGAGAAGAAAGGTAATGTGGCTGCTTGGCTCACCTAGAACTCTGTTTATCTGACTTTTAAAGACTACCTATCCTTTCTTCGTGGACATTTAAGCACCTTCTGTGAAGTGAATCCTGATTTCATTTTTTTAAACCCTAATTTGTAATTGGAACATAAGTAGTACCCCTCAATAAATGATCACAAGGGAAGAGCCATGTGTCAGGAAATAGTGTCTCCCCACTTCAGAAGTCCCCCTGCCGCCAGCCCAACCCTGATCCCAACGTGCGTTCAGGATGTTATGGCGGCTACTCCCCTTGGGACTCAGTTTCCTCATCTGTAAAATGGGAAGAGCCCATTAGGTCCGAAGTTCTATGGATCTTTGATGAGTTCCCGTCCAGCTGGTACTGCTTTGTGCCTTTTGACTAAAGTGAATGCTTGATACTAATGCAAGAAATGAATGAGGTGGGTGAGGACAGTTTTCTGTCCTGGGATCTACACCAGCCAATCCGGCCATGTCCTAGCTCTGGCCCAGGCCAAGGGTCAAGTACACACAGCTGGGGGTCCTCTGAAGTGCTGAAGGGAGAGGCAGGGGAGAAGCTCAGCCTGGGGAAGCAGGTGGAGGTGAGGGGTGAGGACCTCCTCGGGGCGGGCGGGTTGGCCCACACACCCTCTTTATAAGGAGACCAGCAGGCTACTTTCCAGTTGATTAGCTCATTTCCGGCCTGGGGCTGCAGAAAGCAGCTCTCATCTTGTGGAAGCTCCAGGCTCCGGCTTCTGAGCGGCCTTGTTACTGATGGTGGGGCAGCAGAGGGTCCTGGGAACGGGGAAGGTGAGGCATGAGGGAGTGAGGGGAAGGAAAGGGAGAGAGAGAAGGGCAGGGAGCATGGCCGGTGATGAGCCAGGGTGTCCGGGAGGCTGAAACAGGAAGCCTGCTCTGGTAAGACGCTGCTAGGCAGGGAACCGTATGGAGGGCAAGATTCACAAATTCGTTGGTTCATTCATCTTTTCATTCATCCAATAAGGCAAAGAATGTCAATATTAAGAGCTATTTGCTAGTCAAGGTATATGCAACATGCTAAGAAAATGTAAATGAGGGGGCAAACAACGATTTAAGGGGTTGCAGGGGTGGAGGAGTTGGGGGCAGGTAAATTTCAATGAAGATATTTAGGCCAAGCCATGAAGCAAGCCTAGAAGCCAGCCCCCAAGTCCTCCCCAACCCTGTGGCCCATCTCTTGCCAGACCTCCAAATCCCGGTCTGGCTGGTGCCCTCACTGTGTCTGAGTCTTAGATCCCCCACCTCCTTGCTGTGTGACCTCAGGTAAGAAATCTAACCGCTCTGAGCCTCAGTCTTCTCAGCTGTAAGGGAGGGACAACACCAACTTGGAGGGCTGTCTTGCGATTCAAATAGGGCAATGAGAGGCACTCTGCAAGGTGCTTGGCACCTGCATAGAACATGCTCGAAACAATGTCCTGTTGATATCATCAGTATCAGCGGCGGCAGCAGCTTCATTTCCCCAACTCTGGGCCTCTGTCTCTGGGCAGGAGAGGAAAGCCGAGGCTGTTCCCAGCATCTCCCATCCCTGGCCCCCAGCCTTTGGGGAAACATGAGAAGCAGAGCTGGAGGATCTAATGTGCGCCCCCCACGCCCCTTAATCCTTCCTGAACTTGGTGGGGGGGGGGGCGGCACTGTGGTAACACCTGCGCGGCTCTGACATCTCCCGCCTCTGGGCAGAGAAAGCAATTTCAGAAATGACATGTTGCCAACAAGCAGAAATCAGCTTCTGAATTAAACTGTGTTGGCGTCAGGTGACCCCAGGCTTGGAGGGCTGGCTGCATGAAGACAGCTGAGATTAGGGCCTGTCAGCCACCGGAGGGGCTGTGCGGGAAGGGGTGCGGGGACCCGGGGGCTACCGTTGGCCGCCCTGGACTTGTTCAGACGGGGGCAGGAATTTGGACTCTGGGTCAGGTTCTCCTGCGACTCTCACCGGCCTCCACCTCTCACCTGTCCACTGCACAGTGGGGGCGGGGCGGGGAGAGTCCGGTCGGGCTCCCCTGGGCCCGCTCCAGCGTAAACACATTAATGGGACCGAGAGAGCCGGGGAGGAATGTGGGCCTCACAGCCCCTGGGGACTAGAGGAGGGACGGGTTGGGGGGGGTGCAGAGAGGGGATCAGACACCCCAGAGGCAGTCAGCCTCAGCTCTGCAGGTATGCAAGGAGGAGCAAGAGGGAGAGGGAAGCAGGAGGACTGAGGGAGAGGGAGGGGACCCCAGCAACCACACTGAACCCTCGAAATTTCCCTGGCGCCTTGGTCTCTGCACCAGCCGTGCCCTGCCCTGCACTTGGGACAAGAGGCACGAAGGGGTTGTTTAATGGCCAGCCCCGTCATGTACTGTAGGGCTTTGGGCATGGCAGGGAACCTCCCTGAACCTCTGTCTCCTTATCTGTGCAATGGGGATCATGTTTGTATATATCCCAGGGGTTGCAGTGGGGACTAAAGTTGATGACCTGGGGAAGGGCGCCGGACTTCCAGTGCCATCAGGCATCTCTCACAGAGCTTAGCACCTAGTGACCTCTTCCCTTGCCTGTCTCCTTGTCCATGACCTCCCTGAAGCCTGTGTCTCAGTCTTGTTACCGGGGCATCCCAGCGCATGCCTGGCACACAGGTTTGCTGAGCGAGTGGCTATAGGAAGGGATCCCAGATGAGAGACGGAACAAAGTAAAAGTGGAGAATGAATGGGAAGGGCAGGAGGTAGGCAGAGGACTCCACCCCACTGCTCTCATTCCGGAATGTCCCCCGCTCCAATGACCGCTCCTGCCTCTGGGCCTTTACAACCTTTCTCCTGGAGCAGGATTTAGGCAGACTATGCTTGCTGGCTAGACAGTGACTCTAACTCCCTGACCGGAAATCGGACTTGCAGGATCATTCCATGTGTCTTTAGGAGTCAGTGGGGCAGAGTAATTGACCTTGGGCCCTTCTCCAGAGCTCTGGGACTTGGGGTCACCATGGTCATACTCCACAGAGCCAGGAGCCCAGCAAAAAATGGAACACAGCCCACAGGGGTGGAGGGCCTCAGGGAGCAGCGAAGACGGATTTGTCAGCACTACACAGCCTCTAAGGTGGGAGGCGGGCCTGGGAGGCGGGAACAAGGCCATCTCCTGATTTCCAAGGGAGGAAATCTCTGTCCCCCACCCCACCCCTGCTGCCCTACAGTTCTCTCCCACCTGCTACAGGAACTCCACTGGGAGAGGGCTCCACTCCTCACCCCCTGTTCGGAGCTGAGTCATCAGAGAAGAAACCCAGAAATCTGAGAAGATTCCAGAGGGCAGTGGGTGAGGGCTCAAACAGGAGGAGGGCCTGTGTTTGAATCCTGCTTCTGCCACTCACTCAGCCAATGACTGAAGCTCCCTAGATCTCAGTTCCCTCATCTCTAAAATGGGGGTAACCATTCTTGGGGCATCTGGGTGGCTCAGTCGGTTACGCATCTGACTTCAGCTCAGGGTCCTGGGATCGAGCCCCATGTCGGTCTCCCTGATCAGTGGGGAGTCTTTTTCTCCCTCTCCCTCTGCCCCTCCCCCTGCTCGTGCTCTGTCCCTCTCTCTCAAATAAATAAATAGAATCTTAAAAAAAAATGAGGGTAACAACTCTTACCCTGCAGGGTGGATTGTGAAGATTAAAAAGAATACCAGGGAGGGTAAGGAAGAAGGGAAAGCTCTTTATAGAAGAATGCCAACTACAAAATAGGCAAGGAATGATGGAATTCGAAAATCACCATTTGCAATCAGTTTCAGTAAGGACATCAGTGGATGCTGGAAGTTTTGGGTAAAATGTTTGTTGAGCAACAAGATATTCCCACAGTCTCAAAACATCACCTCGCAAATGAATCATGAATCACCAGGGGAAACAGGGGAAAAGGGCCGCTTCATATCAGAGAGATCTGGTGGAAACCACCTGAGCCAAGTGATGAGATTCAACATCACCAATCATGTTGACAAGCCAACATCCCACGGCTCCTCACAGCCCACACAGAGAGGGACACCCATCACCCAAGGAGAATTCTTACCAAAATGTCAAACCAGAATCTAGTCATAAGGAAACAATCAGAAACATCTCAATGGAGAGACATTCTACAAGACAGCTGCCCTGAACGCTTTAAAATATCAATGGCATGAAAACAAAGGCAGGGAGGCTGTTCTAGATCACAGGGGGCTGGAGAGGCATGACCACAACATGCAAGGCCTGATTCTCAAGTGGATTCTGGATCACACACACACACACACACAAAATTAGAAAGGACAATTTTGAAGGACAACTGCAGAAGTTTGAATAGGGAGTGTGTGGTAGATAATATTGTGTCTTGGATATGATGATGGCCTTGTGGTTCTTTTGGAGAATGTTCTTGTTCTTAGGAGACGTGTAATAAAGTATTTAAATGTCCTGGTGTCTGCAATGTTCTCACAAATGGTTCAACAAATATATGTATGCATAGAGAGGAAGACAGAAACAGCACACGTAGCTCCATGTCTTTAAAAGGGGAGATACGGTAGGTGAAGTGCCCACCCCGTGGTTGTCTCAGCAAGCACTGATCCCCAGGAAGAAATCCCCTCACCGAGCAGCTGAGGGGTGAAGAGGCCTGAGGGCCTGTTTGAGAACAGGTTTATGGGCAGGAGCGGATGGAGGGAGGCCAAAGGTGGTGTAGAGTAGAAAGAATACAGGGTTTGGAGGCAAAGACCTGGGTTCTGGGCTGTGTGACCTTCAGTGGGTCTCTTAATCATTTTTGTGCCTCAGTTTCCCTATCTTTAAAAAGGGAAGAAGGGTGCCTGCCTTGGGAAGCTCAAGTGAGAAAACAGGTACGAATTCCCTCGGAACACTGGGGCCTGCTGCGTGGATGCTTCTGTCACTGCTCGGAACCAGCCGGTCCCCGGGTCCCGAGGAACACTGAGCAGAAGGAGCACGTTAGGACAGGCACAGGTGGACTGGACCGCCCTCTGCCTCCCTCTCTGGGGATCTGGTGCCAGGGCAGGCTGGCAGCAGGGCTGGAGAGCTGGGGCAGGGCAGCTGCCAAGCCCTCTCTGCTGCCCTCTGCTCAGTAAGGGGCCCCCTCCCCCCGTCAGACCTCTGGGGCAGTGGCGGTGAAGGGCATGCCCTTCCCGAAGCATACTGGGAAGGCAGTATGGCGAGAGAAAGGAACTCGGGGGCTCGCTCATAAAAGGGCCCAAACCACTGGGCAGCTGTGCCTCTCATTTCTCCTACTGGGCCCTAAGTCCCTGAAGGCTCCTGCTTTGCATTATCTTGCCCCCCACCCCAACCTGCATTGCTGGCCATGGGATGAGGACGCTAGAAATATTGATCAAGTCCAGGAGCGGACCCAGCCTCCAGCCTGGTCTGACTTAGCACTTAACCTTGGCTGGGTTACTTCCTTCCTCTAGGCCTCAGTTTACCCAGAATCCATAAAAGGGGGTGATCCAGGGACGCCTGCGTGGCTCAGTTGGTTAAGCCTCTGCCTTCGGCTCAGGTCATGATCTCAGGGTCCTGGGATCAAGTCCCTCATCGGGCTCCCTGCTCAGGAGGGAGCCTGCTTCTCCCTCTGCCTGCCGCTCCCCCCTGCTTGTGCTCTCTCTCTCTCTCTCTCTCTGATAAATAAATAAATAAAATCTTTTTTAAAAAAAGGGGGGGGTGATCCATTCCTGCCTTACCTCTATCTGAGGGGAGGCAGCAGTCCAGAGAGGGAACGAGCCACACTTTGAAGGCCAGCAGATCTGTGCTCAAATCCTGACATCCCTGCTCCCTAGGGGCGTTCGAGAGCCTTCACTGGTTATGTCCAATTGCATTATTGCAATAAATCAAGACAAAGTGGGTACAAATATCTGACATGGAGTTTATTGGTGTATTGTCTCTCTCTCCCGCTAGAGTGTCAGCCCCACGAGACAGGGACTTGGTTTCGCTCGCTGCTACACCCCAGCGCCCAGAGAGGTGCCTGGCGCTCAGTCGGGGCTCCCTACGTAATCGCTGATTGAAGGGATGGACGTAACAGGTGCTCAGTATATGATAGCTCCCATTAGAATTCCACAACGTGCTGAGACAAAAAGCATTTGAAGTTCATTGGTTGTTGAGAGAGGAAACTCTGGAAAGCAAGAAATAATCTTTGGGCTGGCATGGGTCTGGCTGTGGGTCTGTCGGCCCGGCCGTGAAGGACACAGGGACACTGGGCTTATCTGGATAGGGGGAGGGACACGATGTGCCCATGAGAGCCAGGCAGGAACACCCATGAGCGAGGTGGACTGAAGTGGGGGGTACTTGGCAAACTGGGGACCCCCCCATGTGGCCTGTCTAATAGGGTTCCCTCTCTGTAGCTGACTGTGGCCGGGTGAGAATGTAGGCCCCGTTGGCCAGCCCGATTGATTGCACAAGGCAAGCCAGAAATCCAATGGAAAACAATTCGTTTTTAAGAGAAAACCACAAATGAGAGCAAACGAAACCCATCTGTGGGCCGGGAGGGGCCCTGTGGTGTCGCCCACTCCTCTCGAGCAGCCCCTGGGGCCCTTTCTCTCCAGGCCTCTCAGGCAGTCCCAGCCCCTGAGACACAGGACTCCGCTTGGAGAGATGCTGACGTGCTGTCCAGATCCGAAAGGCCGGGGTCACACACAGCAGGAGAAGGAACCACTTCCCTGGGCTCTTGGGCTCAACGTGTCTCCAGGCTTGGGGGCTCCTAGGCTCAGGGCAAGTCAGCTCGCACAGTGCCTGGCCCATGCAGAGTTTCAGAAAACACTCCTTGAGCGGACCTCCTCAGTGTGACTTGGGGCACAGCCCTCCATCTCTGGGCCGCATCTGTAAACCCCGCACAGTATGAGCCCCCACCACACACACAATTCAGGGATAACGGGGCAAATCAAGCGGGATTAAAGGGACAAGAGTGTTTCTGAAGACCGAAAGTGCTTTACAAACGCAAAGTGTGGCCATCTTTCTCGTCGTCATTATTATGAGCAAGACAGTTTTGCCAGAGCAGAAGAGGGGCCTGGGACCCAGAAGAACAGAGAATTTACAAAACCTTCACAAGGAAGATCCGGATCAAGCCCACTAGGGCTCATGCATGGAGGGGATGCGTTCTCACCAGCGCCAAGACAGGCTGCTTGCAGGACCTACGAGACAGCCCAGCCCCCTGGGGAAGAGCGCAGGGGCGGCCCCGCTCCGGCCAAGCGGTGTCTCCCCGGACAGGACGGCTTCTGACGGCGCACACAACCCCCGCAGGTGCTGCCCATGAAATATAGAAACTATATAAATATTATACATAAATATTTTCTCATATATCTTAGCTATATAAATTATTCTCTTTTGCCCTAAAAACTACGTATGTGAGGTAGACAAAAAAATACCCTGTGAGCGTTTCCCTTAAAGCTGTAGAATGAGGGGCCCCAGCAGGGCTGAGGTGGACCTTTGGGGACACCCGGAAGAGAAAGGGTGGAGAAAGGGAGGAGAAGGGGGAGCTAGATGGGGAGGACCCCCCAGGCCGAGGGGCCCTCAGAGTCTGCCTTTATCCTCCTCCAACCCCAGCCAGCAGGGGAGTTGGGGTGCAGATGATATGTTGGTGGATCAGACTCCTTCTTCCTGCCAGGGAGGCCTCTGGTGCCTTATAACGAGGGCTAGGGCAAGGTGGAGGCAGAGTTGGGGTCTCAGAGGAACAAGATGGATTGGGCTGGCCAAGAAACAGTCTCCATACAGTGGGGGGAGTGGAAGAAACTAGAAAACCAGCCCACTCTCCTTTTTGCTCTCTCTGACAAGAGGTGGGCCGGCTGCCTGGGCCAGCAAGGTCAGTCCAGCGAGGGGGGGGGTCTCAGGTAAGTTTGGCTTCTCCTCAGAACTTCTGCAGCCAGAGATCCTTCCAGCATCTCACAAGCTGCCCTGACTCACCAAAGCCAGGGAAGCTCCTCACCCTTGGATGTCCCAGGGAGCCTGGGGCTCCTTCCTGGGCTCGAACTGGTGGTTTCTGAGCATACGGCTGATTCTGAAGTTTCCGTTCAGCAGAGGGTCAGCAACTCTGGGTTCAGGGAGAAAGGAAGCTGACAGAGGGCGCGGCAGGGCCGGCAAAGCGGCCAAGGGCTTCCCGAAGGAGGTCACTCACTTCCTCCTGGCTGGCATTCAGCTTCTAGCAGAGCGACCCCTGCAAGGTCCTGGTTCTGAACCAGAGTGTGTGCTGCTAATGGGAACCCTCCAGCCTGGCAGGTCCAAGGGGTGTGCATGCGTGTGTGTGTGTGTGTGTGCACACGCACGCGCACCCGTGTGTATGTACCAGCTACTCTCTCCTCCTCGCACACAGGGGCCTTGGCAGGTAGCCCCTTAAATGTCCACAGGATCAGAGGAAATTAGCAGAGTCACTTCTATTCCTCAGGTATGAGCCAAAGTGGGGGCCCTCCGTGAGTGAAGGGGGTCCCCAAGGAGCAGGCTTAGCAAAGCCTGTAATGTCAGGGCAAAACCTTAATTAAATGAGTAGCTAGAAGAGTGGAATTGTAACCAGAGCCAGAACTCTTCTGGGTCGCGAACGTCAGCTGCGTTGGGGTCTCACGGCACGGGTGACCGCAGCCACGGGCAGTTGACCAAACAGGGCCTAAGGGGAAGCTGAGAAGCCGAGCTCCCTGCATCCCTGCCTCCAACCAAAGGCCGTCACCCTCGCCTGGGCTGGGACTAAAGGTTCCCCAGCTGGGAAAGAGGGGAGGGGTCGCTGTCGCTCTGCACAGCCCCAGTGCTCTATCTGTGCGCCCCCCGGGGACAGCGAGACCCCACCAGCCTCGCATCCGCTGGGGCTCTTACCGAGCGGGGCTGGCTGGGCGTGCATAACTCAGCTCTCAAGGCAAGAGTGAGGCCTCAGTGCCTATTTTAAAAGCCAAATCAAGGACACAGGGCTCCAGGGCATGTATCTGACTTGGGTCCACTCGAGCCCAACAAGCTTTCCTTTCTGCAAACAAACAGCCCCTACCTCCCGGCCTCTCCCCGACCTCTAGCACAGCAAAGCCACCGGGTGTGGAGCTGCATGGCCCCCAGGGCTCACTGTGACCTGAGCCGGGCCCCCGGGCTGCACTGACCCATCCCTGCCAGGCTCCAGCCTTGGCAACCGGCTGACACTGTCTTCCCGTGCCCTGCTGGCCCGGGAGCTCACCTCCCAACATCTTGCTGGCTCTCGGCCACTCACCCGAGGAATGGAGCTAGCGGGATGTCCCCCGCCTAAGCCCCTCAGTGCTGGCCTCCTCTTGGTCTCCCTCACCCGGCCCCCCACCTCCTGCTCCAACAAGGCTGGGGACCCTCCGTGCAGGTCCCCGCGAGCCTCTCTCTCTGTGGAATGTGCAGGGAGGGAAGGGCTGAGGCCCCGGAGGGAGGAGTGCGCGTGCAGGGGCGCGGGCGTCGGAGAGTGCCTGCCTGCGGTGCGTCCCTGCGGGGGGGGGGGGGGGGCGCTCAAGGGGGCCGGGCGCCGGGGGTCCTGGCAGCGCCCCCGGGCACCCCGGGCAGCCGACCTAGTGTTTGCAGGTGTACAGGAGCTCCTCCTGCACGCACTGCTGGCACTCCACGTAGCAGCACCACTGCACCTGGCAGTGGCAGGAGAAGGCCACCAGGCGGCTCTGGGTGTCGTAGCCCCGCCCGCAGCACAGGCTGCTGCAGCTGGCCTCCCGGGAGCACGCCCTGCCCCCCGTGCCGGGCGAGTACTTGCTGGGCCGGCAGAAACTGGGCGAGTCTTCCATGTAGACCAGGTCCCCAGGCCGCGGGGCCAGGCCCTTGGTGGGGCTGCCGGGCCGGGCAGGGGCCCACAGCTCCAGGCGGCCCAAGGCCTCGTTGGTGGCGCTGGACACCTTGACGGCTGAGTCATAGCGCAGCTTGAGCGCCTGGCCCGTCTCTCGGAAGGGGGAGAGCTGCTTCCAGCAGGTGCGCACGGCGCAGGAGCCCGACACGCCGTGGCACTTACACGTGGTCCTGAGGCCACTCTTCACTGCCTGCAGGGAGAGACAGAACGCAGGTGTGGCCGGGGCCCCCGAGCCCACGGCGCCAGCCCGCCCCCAGAGCGTAGACCCTGGCAGGGACGTGGCAGCAGGATGGGCGAGAGGCAGCAGAAGGAGGCAAACAGGACCCAAGCTAACCCACGTGCCGCCTTTGTGCAGACTAGTTCAAGGCCACCCTTCCGCTGGGCCAAGGTGCCTGCCCCGGGGAGAGCAGTGTGGGCCAGATCTCAGCCCCTGCTCCTTCCCTTGGCCCAGAGTCCTTGTGGAGGAGAAAGCTTGCACAACTGAGCACAGCAGCCCTGGTTTACACCGAGTCAGCAGCAGTGAGGACACGGAAGTCAGTTTCCAAAAGAGGCGGAACCCTTGCCTCTACCAGCCTCTGATCCCAATAGACCGAGAAACTTTTTACCCTCCGGCCTCCCACTACCATGTGCCTCTGCTAAGCCCCTTCCCTTCTCTGGGCCTCCTCCTCCGTCTTTCCGTCTGTAAAATGGAGGAAGTGGGGTGTTGCACCAGATCAAAGCTTTCAAACTTGCATCTGGGACATCCAGGAAGGCCAGTCCCAGGAATGGAGACCCTTCTCCAAATATGTTTCGGCCTCATCAGGGCTCAGTCCCTAGCCTGGCTCCCACCTGCTGCCTAGCCCGCGATGGTGCCCAGGACCCTTCCCTACTTCCTGGCACCTGGTAAGGGCATGTCGGTGGAAGGAATGGGGCTCCCCGGGGACAGCTGCGTGTGTGCCGAGGGGCCTCCTACAGACCGGCTGCCCGCACCAGCACCCTGGCTGGGGCAGGGCTCTGCGCCTCTGGGGAACGTGCTCACCTTGATGCCCACGTGGGTGTTGTGAGCATCCGCCCGGGCCCTCAGGTCTTTGCTTCCTCTCTTGGGCCCCAGGAAGTTGCTCAGGAACTTGGTGCTGTACTTGAGGTTGTCGCCGCACACGCCCCACTGCCAGGCCTGCCGGCTCTCCAGGCCCGGAGAGTCGTCACAGGTGCAACGCTCCATGCGGCCGGCGCTGCAGGCCCGGGCCAGAGTGTGGGTGAGGGCGGCCGAGGACACTGCGTACAGGAAGGCCGTCTCCTTGAAACCTGGGCCAGGCACCCGAGGGATCCGGGAGGGAGGAGGAGAGTGGGCTCAGAGGCTGCCCTTTGCCCTCTGAGGGCAGAAGAGGATGATGGGGGCGCCGTGATGAGCCGGACGAGTGTCGTGTGGAGCTGAGGACATGGCTCGGGGCAGCCTCCTATCACCCGCCCCTTAGCCTCAGGCTGCAGGCTGCCGGGTGGATGGAACTTTCAGATTTACTATGGAGTATATGCCCAGATTCCTAGGGCAGCAGACAGGGGTTCCTGCCTTTAGATGAGGACACTAAGATGCCGAGAAGTGACTTGGGCACATGCTGAGGCCAAACCACTGACCTTGACTCCAAGTGAATGTGTGGGCAAACTGGACCAACCCATTTCTGAGGCCCCTGATCCCCTGAAATATGCTCTGTGGGCGTCCTGGGCTTCAAGATCCCGCTTAGATGTCACTCTCTGCTCCCTACCTGTGCAGTAGACCCAGTGACAGAGTGACTTTGGGTCTCCTGCCTGACTTGTTCGGGACTGATCATCCCAATCCCCACCAGGACCATCGCTACTCCTGTACTCTTGCTGGGGCCTGGCGCAAACCCGGCCACCCTCCGCCGCTCTCCGGGGGACCTGGGTGCTGCTAACACGGGTGGGAGAGTAGCATCAGCTCCATCCCAGACCCTCCCCCGCCGTGGAGAGCAGCTGGCCTGGAAGGGGGCCGGCTCCTCTCTACCGTCACTGCCTTTCTGTGAAAGCCCCTTGCTCCTTGGTGACAGAGTCCCATCCTGAGCTGCTTCCCCCCCGAGGCTGTATGCTCTCCAAGTGTAGATGGGGTGTGGTTCAGCTCCGTGCCTCCAGCTTCCGGCATAGAGGCCGGCTCACTGCGAGCCTCACCAGACGCTTGGTGAATGAGGTGTGGAGGGATGCAGGGAGGAAGGGAGGAGAGAAGAAGGTAGGGTGTGAATGGAAGGGAAGGAGGGAATGACGGACCGACGGGTGCGATGAACAAAGTCACGGGTGAATGAGGGAACACATGAATTTGGCCCGTCTCAGGTTATTTGGCCAACTATTACCTGCCTTCCATCCTTATATGTTCTTGCCCCTTGTTTTGTGCACGTGTGTGCAGGAGGCTGAGGGAGGGGACTGGGGGACCACCCATCTCATCTGTGGGCTCCTCCTCGATTCAGGAATGGGCTGTGCCTCCTCCTCTCCCGGGTCTCCCTTGCTCCTCCACTCCCCCACAAACCAAGGGAAAGGCTGGGCCTCATTAACTCCTGGGACTCTTCTAGCGGGGGACTGTGCTAGGTTCGCAAGGGCAGCATGGCCTGGGCCCAGGGGCCGGGGGGGGGGGGGGGCAGAATGGCTGGCATCCTCCCCAGCCCTCCTCTCCCCCAGGCCTCCTCCCCAGCCCTCCTCCCCCCCCCCCAGCCCTCCTCCCTACCTCTCTTGAGCAGGCCGGTCCTCCCCTCCAGGCTGCAGTTCCAGCGCTCGTGTCGAAACTGGAATTGGCACTCGAGCAGGCTGAGGTGGGCAGCATCCTGCAGGGTCTCGGCCAGGCCAGGCTCCCTCCGGCAGAGCTGCTTCTGCCGCCGGGACAGCTTCAGCAGGTCACACTGCTTCAGGTGGGCCCCACCCTGTGCAGGGGCCACGGCCGTGCCCAGCCCTGGGAAGGGCGTCAGGACCTCCCGCCCGGTCAGGCTAGAGGGAGTGAGAGAGGGAGACAGTGACCCTTGGGGGTCTTGATGGGGGAAGGGGGTAGGTAGGACAGGGGACAAGCAAGGGGGGAGGGGGCCCTCTTGGGGGCTTCATTTATTCCCTGCTGGGAGGCGGGCCAGCCCCATGTGGTTATGGGCCCATTTTTCAGAGTAGGAAACCCAAGTGCTTGGAACAAGTTCTCGTGCCCAAGTTTTCCAGAGGCCAATGTCTCTGCTGTTCTTACCCATTCTGTTTCCCAAACTTGCCCAATCATAAAAATCATCTGGGTGCTTATTAAAAATATAGATGCCCAGGGTCCACATTGGGTCTGGAGTGCAGCCTGGAGATCTGTATTTACCACATACTTTGGGCAACGTCTACGATCGGGGATGTTTGGGAAGGACTGTGCGTAGTACTGGCTGCTGTCTGGAGGGGAGAGCCACGTTCCTCAGAGGGGGGGCAGGCAGACGGATGGAGGTGCTGGGCAAACGCCCCGCAATTTCCCTGATATCCTTCTCTCCCTCAGGTTATACGGCTGCCCAAGTAATCCTGTGCCCACCTAGCCTGTTTCTGCAATTCCCAGCTAGATCTTCAACCTTCTGGCCACTCAGTACCTGTTACAAAGAGATGCTTAGGGAGTACCTGGATGGAGGGAGGGAGGGATGGAGGAAGGAAGGAAGGAAGGAAGGAAGGAAGGAAGGAAGGAAGGAAGGAAGGAAGGAAGGAAGGGTGGATGGACAAATGGATGGATGGACAGATGAACTGACAGATGGGTGGATGAATTTCCATCACACCATCCCCTCCAAACTTCCTGTTCTACTATATCCAAAGTCCGTGGATTCTGAAGTCAGGCTGCCACTTCCTAGCCGTGTCGCCTTGAAGCCCTGGTTTTCTCCTCTGGGAAGTGCCAAGGGGGATCCTTTCCACCTCCTGGGGCTGCTGGGAGGATTATATGGAAAGTACCAACCACAGTGCCTGGGACACACTGGTTCACCTTTCTGCAGGCTGGAGTATCTCAAAATTCTTTCCTCTCGCAAGAGGCTTTATTCTTTAACCTGGGCAGATCTTCCCTTTGTCCAGATAAGGAAACAAAGTTTTATGGAGAGGCAGTGACTGGCCTGAGCCATAAAGCCGATGAGCAGCAAGACAGGGAATACCATTAGAGCTCACCTTCCCTCTCCCCAGAAGCTCTCTGAGATGATTCTCCTCTTTCCTATCCTGTCCCCTGGTGGCCCTCAGCATGGGTAGAATATACGCCATTCCAGGAGAGGCCCACACCCCACGGAGCCGAGGACATGGCTCTCCTGTTTGGAGCCACCTGACCCAGCCTGGCCATCTGGCTGGATGCCACACTGCCCCAGGGAGAGTGTGGGTTCTGGCTAGGCCCCAGGTGCCCCCAGAAAGTGCCCGTAGATTCTAAATCCATCAGATGCAGCCAACCCAGTGTGGAGCATATCTCTGAAACCTCTGAGCAGAGACAGATGCTATCAGGCTCCTCCTGGCCCAGCCTGGCCCTAGGCTCCCCTGCTAGACAGGGTGAGGGCAGGGACCTGTTAATCATTAATCTGGGGGCAAATGGGTAAATTTCCGGTCCACCAGGTCTACACCCAAACCCCTCCCTGCAGCCTGGCAGGAAACCCTTAGAGCTTGACCCTTGGCAGGTCCAGATGTCAGCTCTAGCTGAGGAGGCCCCACCCTGACTGGCTTCCAGTATGAAGGGGACAAAGAGAGCAGGCACCAGTTAGTCCCTCAGATGGTCTCCTCCCCACAGCAGGTGCTGGTGTGAGGGAAAACTCTGCTCACGCTGTTCCTACCGTTCAGAAATTGGGACCTCCCTCGTAGCAGCTGATGGACAGATGAGAGAACACGCAGGGAGGGAGGGCAATTTTGACCAGTGGGGCTGCACATCCTTCAAGGCCTGTCTCAGATGCCATTCCAAGAACAATAGCTATTATTATTATACCATTACAGCTTTATATATATACCTTTATACATATACCATATATATATATATATATACCATATATACCAAAGTATATAACATTATACTTTCTGTTACATAATTTCAATCATCTATCAGTTTTTGAGTCCTTATTACTAAGACCTTTAAATTGCAGACACCTGTTGAGTTGGCTACCCACTGGTTCTTCCCATCTACATGGTTACCACCATGTGGCTGACCATCTTATACCACATGACCCTGCCGCTCCGACCTAGCGATTGGACCAATGAGGATCACGTGACTCAGGCTGGGCCAATCAGTCCTTTCTCTGGGAATTTGGAATTTGAATTAAGTTGTGCTTACAGTTGCTTTCTCTCTCCGTCTTTCTTTGGGTGATTGGGCCTGTAACTCAGGAGATAAAAAGGAGAAGCTGGTCCAAAGAGAGAGCAAAACAATGAACCGAATGCATAGAGAGAAGCAGAGGTGAGAATGGGAGGGAGAATTTGGGGAGCTTTTCAGCCCCAGCCCCAGAGTCTTCCTGTGGGCAGCTGTGTTCTTACCTTCGACACTCCTATCTATAGTACGGCGTTAAGGCTTGGAGTGGGTCATCTAACCAAGGGTGCTGTCACTGATCATGAGCTTCTGACAGCTGTGAAGGACCAGCAGGCCCTAGCCTGCAGCTGTGAGCCAGGGCCAGCAAAGACCCTCTCTCCCATCCATAGGCCCCTATTTTTTTTTTTTTTTTTTGATTTCGTGTAATAGACCCTGTGATTGATGGCCCCAGAAAAAGTCCAGTATAAAGTCGGTTAATTTTATTAGCAGTAATGACACTTAGTAGCGATTAATGGTCAGGAAAGGCAGCCAACCGCATAGAGGCCTCAGGCCACACTGGGCCCCGGTCTGTCCGAGAAGACTAGCCTGGCACTGCCTTAGGAGCCCCCTCAGGACCTACGAAGACAGCTGGGAGATCTTCCAGGACCCAGTTTCCCTTTTCCTTATTTCCTATGTTGTGGTTGGGATCACATTTCCTTTGAAGAAACAGTGCCATGACATCAACTTTAGAAAACACCGTATTTCCTCAGATGCTGTTAGTGAGCTATCGTCCGCATGCCCATCCCGTGGCATCTGCTAGGGAAGCCTTCTTCCCGGACCTCAGAAGAATTCTAGGCATTGCAGGCTCCCGTCCATTTCGGGGTCTGTGGGCATGATCCCCTCCCCTTGAAGAAACCACATTCCCTGGCACCCCAGGGCTGAGAACCCCACCCACCCCTGCCTCTCTGCAGAATCTTAATCGCCCACATGTTAGTTGGGCCCCATGGGGGTAAGATGTACACCTGGGAAGATCAAGTGAGCTTCGTCAGTCGTGTGAATCCAGACAAAATTTGGAGTTTTCATAAAGACGCTGCCCTGTGGTCTGGTCAGATGGTATCAACCAAATAAGTAGCCAGTGTTCTGAGCTCAAGAGCAGAGGATGAACAACTTGTGAAGTTGTTAGCTGCTCTTCTGGGCTGTGGGACGAGAGCTCCTCCAGACTTCTGCCCGGCTCAAGTGCTCCCGAGCCCTGTGGGACCAGGCCACCCCCCAACAGGCTTTGGTGCAGCTGGTCTCCCCCATTTCTGCTTCCAGTCGCCACCCCCCGCCCCAGGCTGACTTCCAGTCCCTCTTCTCCTGCGAAGAAAGCAACAATCCCATGTGACCAGCTCCATTCTCCTCCCTTCTTTGCCTCCAGCCTGAGACCCTCTGCTCTCTGTACCCTCAGCCCTTAGTTTAATAATAAGACCAGAAACCCCCACCCCTATACAACAAGATGTCTCTGGCTTTGACTCCGGAGCATCCCCAGCTGTTCCCTGGGCCACCTTGTCTCCTCCCAGGGTGGGAAAAGTCAAGGGTTCCCCTCAGGACTTCACCTCACATACACCCCTACCCCCAGATCTCCTCTGCCCGCTGCTGGCCCTTCCTGCCCTGGCCTCCTTTCACTCCCCAACGCTCACCCCATCCACAGTTTTGGCTAAAGCAGCTCCACCTGGGATGACCCTGAAGGAAGGAAAAGAAGATTCTCTCAGGATTTGGAGAAAGTGTCCCAGGAGGCTGCTTTTGTTTACCTTCAACAGGACCCCAGTCACCGCCAAGCCCCAGAGAGGAAATGGAGCTCACCTTGGAATAATCACTCACCACCTGCTGGAGTAGGGAACCCAAGGACCTCAGGCCCCCCAAGCTGTTCTGGCCTGGGTAGTCTGGTCCCAGGTCTGCCCTCGCTCACTGGCGACCTTGGGAAGGTCCACTCTCCCGCTGAGCTCATTGCATCTAACAAAGACACACTGGCTAGTGGGAGAGCATGAAGGGACCAGGCTGCCTATGTTCAAACCCTGCCTCCACCTCTTACCAGTTGTGTCACCTTGGGCAAAGCTCTTCACCTCCCTGTGCCTCACCTATAAAATGCAGATCACCACAGTACCCACCTCGCGGGGCTTTGGGGAGGATTAAATGAGTTAACATTTGCACAGGTCTTAGAACAGTGCCTGACACAGAGTAAGCTCCAGAGAAGTGTCATTCTTGAGCACTCACTATGTGCCAGGCTCCATGCTGGCCACGGGGACGTGCTCCTGCCCCTGAGGAGCTCCAGTCTAGAAGGAACTTGGTAGGATTCAGTAGTGCTCCAGATTCTCCCAAGGCCCTAAGAAGCAGAAGAAAGCTTTGAACCAGCCCAGCTCCCGGTGGAACAACCAGGAGGTGCTCAGGGATCAGAACTCTTAGCTCCATCTGGGTGAGAACCTGACCTTGGCCAGGCCCATCCTACCTGTAGTAAGGGGCCTGGGGGGTGGGGAGGAGGCAGGAGGAAGGTCCTAGGGAGGCTTCCTGGCTAGTCGGGGAAGACCAGGCAGGTACAGTGCATTTCCCATCACTTGGGGGTGCCCCAGGCGCTGTTCTCCCCCCTGACACACACACCCACCCTTGTTTCCGCTTGAGAGGGTCTGGCGGTTCCAGAGGAGGTCGCCCCCAGGATGTGGGTGAGGGAGTGGGTGGGTGGTGTAGGACAAGGCTGGCGGTTTCCAGGGCACCAGGCAATGCCAGCCTGTCTAGACCCTTAGCTGGAGGGGCCAGGAGCTGTGCCTGGCACCAGGGACCTTGCCAACTGTGGGCAGCTGCCTGGGAACCAGGAAAGCCTTGCCCTGCCCGGAGCATTGGCCTTGGCCCTGCAAAACCCCATTAGATGCTCCCGATAACAGGCTTCCGCTGCAGGGCCATTTGCATGGTAAGTGTTCCCTTTGTGCTTTCATCTCAAACATCTCAGCCCACCTCACAGCCCTCACTAAATCCCCCTACACACCCACCCACACCCACCCACACACGCCCCACCCCCACCCGGTGCTCTCCACCACCCATCTCTTCCCAGCAGGGAGAGTTGCTGAGGGTGATGCCTGGCAGGGGAAGAGAGGGCCTTTGGCTCCAACAGTCCTTCTGCGGGGGGGGGGGGGGGGGATACCCTCAACACCCACCCCAAGCTTCTCTCCCCTCTTTCTGTCACGCTGAGGGGCCCCAAGTGGATGCACGCCATTCCCTCCATCCTTCAGACTCCTTTCTCCTCTCCTGGATTCCGTGTCAACCTCATGCCTCCTCCAAGACCACGTCCTTAATGAGCAGCCTGGCCAAGTTGCCAGTTGCCATATCCTACCTCTACTTTTTTTTTTTTTTAGATTACTTATTTATTTATTTGAGAGAGAGATAGAAAGAGAGAATGAGCAGGGGGAGGGGCAGAGGGAGAGGAGAAGGAGAAGCAGGCTCCCCAAAGCAGAGAACCCAACACAGGGCTTGATCCCAGGACCCCGAGATCATGACCTGAGCTAAAGGCAGACACTTAACCGACTGAGCCACCCAGGCGCCCCCCCCTCCACCTCTACTCCTAAAAGCTCCAGCCCCCTTCACTCACCCATTCACTTAAATATAAATATCAACGACTTTATTGAGGGTCAGCTTCATGCCAGGTCTCCCCACGGAAGACTGAAAGACACAAAAGATCACTCACTACATCCTTGTCGGCGTCTCCCCTCAGCCCCTCTTGGCTCCACACCTCCTTTCCTCCCCAGCTCTTAAGTTCAGGACTCCATGAACCCAGCTTGAGGACCGAATCTGGTCACCACCTCCCCCCCCCGCCCCCCCACCAGAGCTCATCCCCAGAGCCTCGTCCCCTACCCCAGCACAGCCCTGGCTCAGAGAGAAAAGAGCCGGGCCCAGCTGTGGGTTTTGTCTCTCCAAGAACAGCTCCACTTCCTGTCTGCAGCCCCACGCACACCGGGCTGCCCGCTGAGGATGGCATCGGGCAGACGTGTGCTCACAGCTAAGTGAGCAGCAAGCCGCCTGCCCAGCAAGCATGCTTTGCATCTCAACAATCTTGGGTATTTTGAGCTTGGCCAGTGCAACATCTGCGGAGGAAATGCTTGCCCTCCTCCTTCCTGTCTCTCTCCCTCTCCACTCAGGCTCAGGCAGAAGCACTGGAGGGGAAGCCTTCATCCCTGGCACATGGATCAGGTGGCACAGTGGCCACCAAAGGTCCCCATGTGCAGGGGGCTCCCTCGCCTCTGCAGGCCTGAGATTAGGAACATCTCCCCCCAGCTCCCTGGCTGGGTCCAAATGCACACCAATTGAATCATTATATTTTAAGGCTGGAGAAGCCCTTCAAGATCACCCAGTCCAGAGGTCTTTGCCCTGATGGCTCCTGGGAGGTATTGCAGAGGCTTCTGGGGGCAGGCAGGAGGGCAAGGGGTTTGCCAAGAGTGCAGGTCTCTGCTTTGACCTGTCTGGTGCCCTGGGAGTTCATGTAATATTTATTGTCCAAGGTGACCCAGGACTAGGATGGGATTCCTGATTGTTTCTGTCAAGCCTGGCAGTTTCTCCTTTCAGTTTCAACGCAACACTTCAGGGAAGCAAAATCAGCACCACCACAGCAAATGTCTAGGATGAAAGGAACACAAGATGGGTAGGACTGAAAGGAAGGCAATCTGGTTAGGATTCCTCTGGACCCCTGGGCAGCTAAAGGGAGAGAAGTATGCTTTGTTTAAAAGACTACTTTTTTCCTGGTCTAAAACTCAGTTTCTTTTTGGCTAAACATCAAAAATAAAGCTTAGAGAAGTGGCCTGCTTATTCATACTAAAGTGTGAGAGTCTGATGCAATCCTAGTGCCTGAGAACCTACTTGGCTAGATAGAAGGAAGATCACAGGAGAGGGTCTAGGATCATGAAGAAACCGAAGAGGAAGGGGAAGCCTAGAGCAAGGATGGGTGGGGGGTAGAGAAAAGTGGGGCTGGAAACCTTAAGACAAGCTTTCCCAGCTTCTTGGGTTCACAGGCCCAGACCTGACCCACGGGAGGAGTAGTTTAGAGGACACAGGGTGGGGACTGCAGGAAAAGGCAAGTAGTCTCTGAGGATGTCTCTTCTTATGGCAGGCAACACGCCCACCCAGTTCGGCCCCAACCTTGAAACCCTGGCTCCCAGGCTGGGTGACTTCGACCAAGTTATTAAACCATAGTAAGTTCACCAACTCCCCAGCTGGGCAGGCTCTGGGTGGTCCCCCTCTTCCCCACAGATAGGCAGGCAGGCTCAGGCTGAGCTGGGGGCCCTAGAAGAGCCAGGCCCCCAGGGAACGCCCTATGTGTGATCCCTGTGTGATTCGGGTAGTTCCGCTGTTTGCGGCTGCTCTAGGCAGAGATGTCCCATGCTGCCCGTTCCATTTGTCCTCCTCCAGGGCCCAGGGATGGTCCACACCTCCACACCTCTCCTCTCAGCTCCAAGGACAGCAGGAGCCTCCCAATCTGGTGAAGGAGCCACGTCCTGAATGTGCCTAGGGGACACCTGGGTGGTCAGGACTGCCCTAAGGGATGAAGTTGTAAGGGGCTGCCTTGGGCATAGAGCGGGGTTCGCCCCCCCACCCCCTCAGAGCCGGACCAGGACAACTTCCCACCTTGGACAGTCCTGGACTCAGAGCCAGCCGGGGCTGTAGCAGAGGGTCCATCCCCTCGGGCAGTCTTTTCCTGGTCCTCCTGCCATGGCTACCCCAGTCCACTTCATGCCTTCCTTCAAGCTGTAACCCCTGCCTGCGATGCCTCTCCCAGTCCAAAAGTCCTCATGGATCTCCTGGACTCTTTTATGGCCACAGCCTTTTTCAATACTTGACTCAAAATGCAAGGAATGGGAAAGGTGATCCTGAGGCCCCATCCAGCGCTAGCATGCTCTGATACTTGTCTACCTCCTCCAGGAAGCCCTCCTTACTTGCCAGCCCCATCTCTCCTAACCATCCTCTTTCTTTGCGTTCTCTCACTTTTCAGATATAACATCCTTAGTTCTGCGTGGTTGACACTTTTTTCTTCCTCCTCAGAGCTGCACAGACAGACTCTCCAAGTAGCCTGTAAGCCCCTGGCAGAGGTCCTGGTTTCTCATACCCTGAGGTCCCCCATCCCTAGCTCGGATCCTCAGACACTTGCTGGCTGCATAAATCCCTCAGATGTCCAACCCCAGGCGGGAGAGTATAGCTCCAGACTGTCCCTCAGCCTCCCCTCCCACACCCCTGGCCTCCCTGCTGTCTCACTCCCAGGCTGCAGGGTCCACCCCCAACCTTCCCAAGCTCCGCTCTGCAGGCTCGGGGGGCGTGGCTTTGGAGGGCGTGGCTCTGGAGGAGGCTGCCTGTGGCCACGCCCTCCGACTCTGATCACTGGCGCGTGTTCTCCCCAGTGCCAGATCTCGGGGCACCTGGCCACGGTCAGTCAGACCCCGACTCCGCCGGCCGCCGGCTCAGCCCCTGTGGGGACTGAGAAAGTCAGGTCTGTTCCCTCCGGACCTCAGTTCCTGGGGTCAAGCCGTGCCAGGCAGCTGAAGCCTCCCTTTGATAGCCAGCGAGGACCCGACAAGAACTTGGCCAAAAGTCTTTCTTTAAACCTCAGCTTGCACAGCCTCTAGCGGTGGCACATGCTGAAAGTTTACCGCAGGTTCACTTCGCCCACAATTCCAACTCGACAAAGCTCGGACAATTAAAGATTTTTATGCAGTCACGGTGAATTCATATGGCAGCAAGTGTCCTGACCTGAACCCAAATGAGAATATTTGTGGTCTGCCTTTATCCCAACATGTAGATATTTGTCTGCAAAAATAATAATGGGGTGCTGCCCTAGATATGGCATATGCATTATATTACCTTTCTAAAATTCAAGAATTCTTGAATTCTGACATGACCTGGCCTTAAAGGGAATGGAACTATCAAGAAAGCAGACCTTCTCTGCTCTTGCCCTAAAACCAGTCTCTAGAATTTCCAGGACTCTGGCGGGGAGGTGGTGCCTGGCTGGCTCAGTGGGTAGAGCATGTGACTCTTGATCTCTAGGTAGTGAGTTCAAGCCCCATGTTGGGTGTAGAGCTTACTTAAAAAAAAAAAAAAAAAGAATTTCCAGGACTCAGAACATGGTGGTTGAAGCCTATTCTTGCTCTTTGAGACTCTCCACTGCCCCGCTTCGGTCTTCATCTCTCCAGTGAGGGGGTCCGGGCTGGAGCAGCTGTTCTACCCCCCAATTCATCCCAGCTGCCATCAGGATTCCCATGGAAGGCCAGTTGTAACTGAATTCTGGAGTCTGACAGGGGCAAGTCTCTGCTTTCTGCTTCGCTTCTACTTCCTATCCTGACAGAGGCCAGGTCATGACAAAGCAGTGTGTGCTCAAGAGAGCCAAGTGTAAGTAGGTGATGGAAGAGCAAATACGATGGGGCAGAGGAATATTCTGGGGGAGAGGAAGGGCCAGCGAGAGGGAGAGAGGCTGCCCATCTAGACTTGCACTGTGGACCATGAGGCAGTGTTAGCGACTGCGGGGGACTCAGCCAACAACAGGGCCCTAAGACCCTTGCCTAAAGGGCGCTATGCATGAATCAAAGACATAAGCACATGAAAAAAGTGGGTAACAAAGCAAGAGTTTAAGACAAGCAGGTGCAAGAGATGCCTAGGTCATATGCCAGGTAAGGGTGTGGGTGACAGAGGGGAGGGTTCAAGGGTCAGAGCGGCCCAGGGGGAGAGGCAGAGGCAGCAGGAGGTGGGGATGACGAGGTTGGCTCTGGATGCTGACGGGCCAGAATTCAAATTTCAGTGCTGCCAGCCACTAGCTGTGTGACTTTTGGCAAGGCACTTGGCCTCTCTGAGCCTTTTTCCCACTCACCTATATGAAGAGACTTCTACCAGCACCTACCTCCTGGGATGTCACAATGAATAAATGAGATCATGCACATAAAATGCTGAGCACGGAAAGGATTTGAATTATACATTGATGGGGGCAAAGATGAAGAGGGGAAGGAACATAGGACACCAGAGATGCTCCTAACTTGGGAGTCTCTAAGACCAGATCACTAGATTTCTTGAACTCTTTACATGTGGATAGCATTTCAGCAGTTTATATACACTTATTTAAGCGGCACCTGGGGGGCTCAGTCGTTAAGCGTCTGCCTTCGGCTCAGGCCATGATCCCAGGGTCCTGGGACCGAGCCCTGCATCAGGCTCCCTGCTCAGCAGGAAGCCTGCTTCTCCCTCTCCCACTCCCTCTGTTTGTGTTCCCTCTCTCACTATATCTCTCTCTGTCAAATAAATAAATAAAATATCCTTATATACACTTATTTAACTACAACAACTCTATAGGTTAAGGACTAGCCCATTTAATAGATGAGAAAACTGAGGCTGGACGAGTTAACTGACTTGGGGCGCCTGGGTGGCTCAGTCAGTCAAGAAGCTGTCTTCGGCTTAGGTCATGATCCCACGGTCCTGGGATCAAGTCCCATTATGGGCTCCCTGCTCAGTGGGGAGTTTGCTTCTCCCTCTCCCTCTCCTGCTCCCCCTGCTCATGCTCTCTCTCTCTCAAATAAATAAATAAAATCTTAGAAAAAAAAAAAAAAAGAACAGTTAACTGACTTGCCCTAAGTCACAGTTAATAAATGGGTTGGATGGAAGATCTGAACTCTATGTGACTCCAAGTCCAGTGCTCCTTACACTGTAGCAGGGCCTCGGGCTGCCTCTCTCCCTGCTTACACTGATGCCAGGGTGGGGTCACCCTCACAGCACCTGGCCCACCTCCTCCTGAGCCCAACTTCTACCTGAGCACATAATTCTCAAGGCACCTGGACCTCTGTTGCTTAGGGGATTCCAGCCCAGGAGTCCCCGTGCCTTGCCTGCCCTCCTCAGCCTTAGAAAATCCATCACTATCCATGAGGGGGCTGGTTTGACCCTGAGCCCAACTACAGAGCCCGACTCCTCCTCGGGGGTGGGGGGGTGGGGGGGTGGGGGGGTGGGGGGTGGGGGTGGGGGTGGTTATAGCTCAGCCAGGGACAAGCCGGCCTAAATTCCTTCCCCAAACACAATGATTCTTATCAGTGATGTTTGGCTTTCAATCTACCACCCCAAAGCAGTAAAATTTCTTTTACCCTTTCTTCCCTCCAATGCTGTTTTTCTCAGGACCCAATCAATTTCTAAAAATGTATTTAAGTGAAAACAATACCATCCAAATACAAAAAACACTTAGGAATAAGTTTTTAAATATGTGCACGACCTGCATGCTGAAAATTACAAAACATTGCTGAAGGAAATTTTTAAAAGCCCTAAATAAAGAGGTATGCCTGTTTATAAATTGGTAGATTCAATATTGTTGGAATGTCGATCTTCTATAAATTGACTTATAGATTCAATGCAATCCCAAACAAAATCTTGGCAGGCTTTCCTATAGATATTGATAAGTTGATTCTAAAGTTTATGTGGAGGGGCGCCTGGCTGGCTCAGTCGTTAAGCGTCTGCCTTCGGCTCAGGTCATGATCCCAGGGTCCTGAGATAGAGCCCGGATCAGGCTCCCTGCTCAGTGGGAAGTCTGCTTCTCCCTCTCCCACTCCCCCTGCTTGTGTTCCCTCTCTCGCTATATCTCTCTCTGTCAAATAATAAATAAAATATTTACAAAAATAAAATAAAATAAAATTTATGTGGAAATATAAGGGACCTAGAATAGCCAAAACAACTTTTTAAAAAGATTTATTTATTTATTTTAGAGAGAGAGAGAGAGAGGGAGAGGGGAGGGGCAGAGGCAGAGAGAGAGGGGGAAAGAGTCCTCAAGCAGACTCCTTGCTGAGCATGGAGCCCAATGCAGGGCTCTATCCCAGGACCCTGAGATCATGACCTGAGCTGAAATCAAGAGTCACACACTTAACCGACTGAGCCACCCAGGTGCCCCAAAACAATTTTGAAAAAAAGAGAGAGAGAGAGGGAGAGAGGGAACTTACTGTACTTGGTTTCAAGACTTACCATACAGCTACTATAATCAGTCCTATATGGTATTGGCATAAGGATAAACATATAGGCGAATGGAACAGAATAAACTGTCCAGAAATAGAATCTCATATGTTGAATCAATTAATTTGCAACAAAAAGGACAACAGAGTAAGGACCATCTTTTCAGCAAATGGGGCTGGAACAAGTGGATGTCCACATGGAAAACAATAAACTTTGACCTTGACCTTACACAATTCACATAAATTAACTCAAAATGAACAAATAGACCTAAGTATAAAAGCTAAAACTATAAAGTTTCTGGAAGAAAACATAAGAGGAAATCTTTACAACCTCTGAGTAGACCGATTTCTTGGGTAGGACACAAAAAAAGCACAAACCATACAGGAAGTTGTAAATTGTACTTCATCAAAATTAAAAACTTCTGTTCTTCATAGGATTCCAATAAGAAAATTAAAAGGCAAGCCAAAGATAGGGACGAAATTTGCCAATACTTTCTTACAAAGGACCTGGATTCAAAATATACAAAAAACACTTACAACTCAATAAGAAGAAGAATAGCCCAATGAAAAAAGACATTCAGATGACTAACATGCACATGCAAAAATGTTCAACACGTGGGGTGCCTTGGTGGTAAAGTCAGTTAAGTGTCCAACTCCTGGTTTTGGCTCAGGTCCTGATCTCAGGGTCATGTGAGATGGATGGAGCCCCTCATCAGGCTCCGCACTCAGCACCCAGTCTGCTTAAGATTCTCTCTCCCTTTGCCCCGCCCCCCGATCATGCTCTCTCTTTCTCTCTCTCTCAAATAAATAAATAAATATTTTTTAAAAAGGTTCAACACACCATTCATCAGTGTGAAAATGCAAATCAAGACCACAATGAGATATCAATACATATCCACTAAAAGGGCTGAAATTATGACCGCCAGTAGCTGACAAGAGTACAGAGTAATTAGAACTCTCATACATCACTGCGTAAAATGGTACAATCACTTTGGAATACTATTTGGCCATTTCGTATGAAGTTAAACATAGGCATACCATATGATCCAATAGTCAGGTCCTAGGTATTTATCCAAGAGAAATAAAAACATATACCCATATATGTACGTGTACACAAATGCTTATAGCAGCTTTATTTGGAACAGCCCCAAACTGGAAACAATCCAAATGTCTATCAACTGGTAAATAGAGAAACACAGAGTGGTATGTCCATACAGTAGAATACCATTCATCAGTAAAAAGGAATGTGCTACTGATATATGTAACAACGTGGATGAATCTCAAAAACATTATTTTGAGCAAAACCATTCAGACACAAAAGGCTATATACCAGATGATTCCATTTATGTGAACTTCTACAAAGGGCCAAACTAATCTATAAGGACAGAAAGCAGAGAAGTGATGATCTGGGGCTGGTGGGGGAGGACTGGTTGCAAAGGAGCATAGGGATCCTTTGGGCTGATGGAAATGTTCCCCCATGCATTAGTTGTGGTGGTGTTTATACAAGGGTATGCATTTGTTAAAACCCCAACTGTGCACTTAGAACGCATGCATTTTACTGCATGTAATGTTGATTAGGGAAAACAATTAAGGTGGCGGTTTGCTTTCTTTACAATGATGACACCTCCATAAGCCAAGAAGACGGTTAGAGGCCCAGGAACCACCAAAAGTGAGCCTGGACAGGCACCCAATCAGGCCCCTTTCATCCACCATCTCAGTGAAGCCTCGCATCAGCCTCTAAGATAGGTATTATCATCACCTAAAGCTCAGCAAGGTTAAGACATTTGCCCAAAGCCACACAGCGAGCAAGACAAAAGGCCAGGATTCAAACTCAGGTCTAGCTGACTCCAAAGCCTGTGCTTTCATAAACTTGTCTGTACCCTCTGTGGAGAGGAAAGGAACCTAACTAGCAGAGGTCACACATTATAAAAGCACCACCTAAGTCAATCAGTATTTACAAAGTTGTATCCACAGGAATGACTTCAAGTTATGAAGCTATTGGGATGACTTAAAGACTGGATTGGGTGATGAGGGCTGTCATGGGCTCCACTTGTCACATAATACAGTGCATGTTCATTTATAAAACACCGCACCAGTTAATATTTGCAGAATTCCCAAGCCATCCAAGCCAGAACATGAACTCTTGAGCAATCCTAGACTTCCAGGCCAGGATCAGCCCATTTGAATTAGGGAAACTTAGGACCTCCAGGTGCTATAGACCTTGGAGGCAAATAACCTGACCAAGTGACCAAGCAGGGGAGGGGGCCACCCTCTACCCCCTTACCCTCCAGCTCCTTGTAGCTGTTGCTCCCCTGGATGATCACACAGTATTCGCTCTGCAGACTGTTCCCTGGAGGGCAAAGAGCCCAGACTGTGGGCAGAACCTGGTTTCTGTCCTGCCTCTCCCATTGATTTGCTGTGTGACATAGGGTGAATCACTGAACTTTTCTGACCCCCGGGCTCCCTTGGGGAACTATTTACACCATCCTATAGACCTCAAGAATGGCTCTGAGGATCAGATGAGGGAGAGAGGCTGTATGAGAAAAGTGATTTGTAAATCACTGCAATACTAAATTAGGTCATTATCAGCATCACCAGAATTCAGCTCTGGGTTCGTACAAAAGCCCCAGAAACAGTTGCCAGCTTACTGTGGTTTGGGGATGATGGTTGCTTCATTTGAAAAATGGGAATAATCGTACATGACCTGCTTGAAACAGGGGGTTGGACCAGAGAATGTTCGGGGACACGTCCAACTCTTAAGTCTATGATTCTGTGATTTCAAAGACCCCAAGAAGATTGGCTTCACCTGCTCTCCTGATGTTTGAATTTGCTTTTACCAAATGCCCAAACATTTCATCTTATAATCGGAAATGAGACTTTAAGTGCAAATGACCTGGAGAAAGGAGAAACACATTGTCTTCCATTCTCACTATAGTGTGGATGACTGATATCAGATTCCTACCAGAGAGCAAATTCTGATGGGAAGCTGGAGAATCTGGCCTGACTGAGTCATGATAGGGCTTGCTCAGTGAGAACTCAGGCTGAATCCTGTCCATTCTCTGAGACTAAACACATAACAGCCCAAGGCCCCAGTTTTAGCTTATTCTCCAAGTATTTGTCCAGCTCCCCAGACTGGGGGGAGTGGTGGCTGGAGTCTATTTTGTCAGCCTTGCTTAGTTGGGTTCATGACCTGAAAGAGGTGACTCTAGGGACGCCTGAGTGGCTCAGATGGTTAAGCATCTGCCTTCGGCTCAGGTCATGATCCGGGGGTCCTGGGATCGAGCCCCGAATCGGGCTCCCTGCTCGGCGGGAAGCCTGCTTCTCCCTCTCCACTCCCCCTGCTTATGTTCCCTCTCTTGCTGTGTCTCTCTCTGTCAAATAAGTAAATAAAATCTTAAAAAATAAAAAGAAGAGGTGGCTCTAATACTCATATGATCCCTCTCAGCCCTAACCCAGGCCTAATCAACCATCCCCCCCCCGATTTCCAATGTTGCCCCACTGCTCACAAGTCTCAAATTCTACCCCTGTGCACTGCCACAAATTCCTTTCCCTTCCAACCATATCAACCAGGGTGGTCCAGGCCCCCTGGAGCCCCTCTCTCTTCACCTACCTGGCCCTCGCCCCATCCCCAACTCCAAAACCCCCCAAAAGAATTGTGGAAATGAGCTGATGTCCAAGAGGATGCAGGTGCATTTGTCCTCTTGCTCTCCATTCCAGCTCAGAAACCCCTGTCAGGGCTGGGATACCAAGCTACTATGCCTAATCTCCTCACTAGTAACAATTACTGGCATTAGTTGAGCATTTACTATGTGCTAGATACTATCCTAAGCGCTTTCCATGTACTAACTCATATAGTGCTCATATGAAATAGGCACTATTATCCTCATTTTACAGATGAGCAACTGAGACACAGAGGGCTTAAGTGACTTGGCCAAGAGCAAGGGCTAGCAAGTAGCTGGGTTGGGGATTGAACCCAAAGTCTGTGCCCTCGCCATTATACCCTGCCTGCTGGGGCGACAGCAGTGTCTTCAAGCCTGAAATCACTGTCAAACAAACATGTTTGTGCACTGCTCTCTGGGTAGAAATAGAGGCTCAGTTCTATCAAGTTCAGCCTCTTCTTTGTACAAAAGGGTCACTGAGGCCCAGAGACTGGTCTTCCCAGGTCACCAGCAAGCTGAGTTCAGAGCTAGGGTCTGGGCTGACCTGCCTACCCCACCCCACCCCCTTATATTTCAGGAGAGGCCCCTGCTCATAGCCAAAGCACGTTTTTAACCAGGGTCATGACCCGGAAATTAGCCCACAGCCCTTAGCTCTGCCTGTGCGGGGACTTCTCAGATCCTTACTCCCCTCCCTGGCAGGTCCTTAAGAACAGTCTCTGGCAGGTCACTGGCTTGGTGTGTTTTCTTGCCTTTGCTTTAGGCAGGCTGTAAA
Source organism: Halichoerus grypus (assembly GCF_964656455.1). Lineage (NCBI taxonomy): Eukaryota > Metazoa > Chordata > Mammalia > Carnivora > Phocidae > Halichoerus > Halichoerus grypus. Next base: position 192,418,986 of record NC_135713.1, read on the forward strand.
CCTCACCCTGATTTGGAGTGAAGATCACAAAAAATGACAAGATTAAAGTAACAGTCTGTACGTATTTGGAGCAAGCATTGGGTGGACGTCACGTGAGTGCCTTTGCACCCACGACCCCACCTCCCACCCAAGTCCCTAGGTCAGAGAAAGAGGGACATTGCCCTGTGACTTGCGCTGCGTTCACTCCCCACTCCCTCCCGCTCCCTCCCCTGGGATCTCCCCAACTCTGATCCTCCTTTTCCAATCATGTACCCTTCCTCCCTTCTCACTCTTGGTCATTCTCCCCAGAATTCCCCCGACGCCAGGTCTGAGATTTGGCTGGGCTTCCCTAGCGGAAGTTTCCCTCCGGCATCTCCCGCTGACACTCCCCACCGTCCGCAGGTCCGCATTCCCCTGCTATCCGCGCGATCCCCGCCCAGCCACCCAGCCCGCAGGGTCTCGGTTCCGCAGGGGGAAGGCAGAGGGTGGAGAGAGAGCCCGGGGCGAGGACTGCGGCTGGACGGAGACCAGGTTACGAGCAGACAGGGCACGGAGTGAGGATCCAGAGAGGGCATCCGAGCGCGGGAGGGACGCCTGGACCGGCAGGGACCGGGCGCGCCGTGCGGATGGGGCCAGGGTCCGAAACGTGTGCAGAGTCCGGGAGCTCGGGCCGGGGTCCTAGGCCGGGCGGAGTGGGCGGGATGAGGTCTCGGACAGGGCGGGGTGGGAAGGGCGGCGGCGAAGAGGACCCAGTGGGACAGCAGATCGGGGCCGGAGCTGGGGAAGGCAGAGACCGAGCTCGGGGCGCGAACTCCGACAGCGAGCCGGGACTGGGGTCCGCCGGGGGCTAAGGTCTGAGTTCGAGGTCCCGCCGCGGCCGGGGCCAGCGGAAGGGAAATGTTGGCCCTGCTCTAGCCCGAGGAGGGGAGGCAGGCGGGCCGGGGACGCGGGCCGGGGGCGCGGCGGGCACTGACCCGAAGTAGGCGGCGGCGGCAGCGGCGGGCAGCGCCAGCAGGCAGAGCGCGGCCAGGGCCAGCGCGGGCGGGGGGCGCATGGTGCCGGCGGCGCGGCGCCCTGTCGCATCTCCTCGCGCCGCTCAGCGCTCGCAGCGCCGCCACCAGCAGCCCGTGGGGCTTTAAAGCCGGGCGGGGCGGAGCGGGGGTGGGGGAGGGAGCGGCTCTGGCGGCACCCCCCCGCCCCGGGCCGTGAGCCCCCCGCCCCATTGGCCCCGCCGGCCTCGCCCCGCCCCATCGCGGGTGGGGCCGCCGCCCAGGGCCCGCCCCCGCCCCGCCCCCATCTCCGCGTCCCAGCCGCCCCAGGTGAGAGCTCACCTGACGCGGCGCCCGCCGGGGGCGCGCTGGCGGATCGGGAAGGCCCCCGGGCCTGGAGAGGCGGGGATGGGGGCCCGAGGCGGAGACCAGGGAGTCTCCGCATCTCCCGGCCGGGTGGAGGGACGCGCAAGATTCTCTCCCCCGAGGTACGGGGGGTAGGGGGCGCAGAAGGAGGGAGGCTCCTGGAGTCGGCGGAGAAGCCGTTTCGTGTCCGCTCTCCTGCGCAGGGGGGGTGGGGGGGTCTCTCTGCCCAGTCCCGGGACTCTGAGGGCAGGGCCGGGTCCTAACGCAGAGCCGCTCTCCCGGAACCGGAGATCCACGTCTAATGAATGGCTGGGGGGGACCCTGCTGTCCAGGAAAAGGAATCCTGGCGGGGTATCCCTTAGAGCAGAGGAGGGGGAAAGATCGATCCCTCTTTCTAAACGGGAGACCGTCAAGGGCAAGGTGCGCAGCGCGGGGTGGGAATGGGAGGGCCAGAGACGAACCTGCTTTCCAAAGTGTGTGGATGCCAGACCTCTGTCCGGCAAGATGGGAATCTCCGGTGTTGGGCCACAAAGCTCTGTCTTGCTTATCCTTTTTTAAAGTTTAACCCCAATTCCTGCAGCGAAGGTGCAGTGATCAAGGCAGTAGGTGACACCAGTCTATGAGAGAGACATACAACAGATGACCCAAGCAAGATTTTAAGTGTTTTTGAGAGTCTTGAGCACTGGGTCAAATCAAGCAAAACAAAATGTAACTTGTACTGAATGTCAAGATCTGCACGCAAAGTTTCCAAAATCTCGGCCATGCTTGTAGAACATCAGCTGACAGTGACCTTGGCTTTGCGGTGGGCACCAATGTGATGGGGTGGGGGGGGAGCTGGGAGGCTTGTGGGGAGATGGCGGCTTCCACCTTAGGCAGGATGAGCAGAGGAAGCCCCTGCCACAGTGAGCCTCTCTGAGCTCAGTTTCCCTGCTGAGTGGAGTGATTAGATGATCAATGATCTTTAACAACTCTGCCAGCCCTGTCAGTTCTCATGGTCCTGTTTATTGAGGTGCACAGCCCAGTGTGGCGAGCTGGGGCCTAGAGTCAAGTCATGGAAATCGTGAACCCTGGGTATGAAATGGGGATGCTGACCACTATCTCCCAGGATTTTTGTGCAGAGTGATTGCAAATGCCTAGCAGGTGCCCGTGCGACGTTCACACAGAGGCAGGACCAGTGGTGTGCTGGTGTTTTACATGCTTTCAGGGTGTGGATGGGTGTCCGATTGTTATCATTTCCCAATTTCTGTGCTGTAAATACTCCCACCATGGCTGATCTCAAGATGATAATGTGGCATCATCCCCAATCTCCTGAGTTAGGAAGAGATTTGCTCGATCGGTTCTGCAAGCCCGTCAGAGCTGACGCCAGCATACCACTTTTAAGACCTTGAACCAGGCTCAGTGAGGCTCAAGGAGGGGGGGGGGGCAAGCTAAACCAGTGTGAGTCAGGGAAGAGGAAGAGCCCCCCAGCAGGCCCCACCACACCCAATGGTCACCAGAGAGCGGGCAGGTGAAGAGCAAGCAGATCCAGCAGCCCCTCCTGTCCTCATGCCCACGGCACATGCCATTATGCACCAGCATGTGCCTGGAGAAGGTGGGGGATGAGGGGGCAGCATATTCTCCCAAAGTGACACATTCTCGACATTTCATATAAATAAGTGGCACGTGGACACCTGTCGGTTAAGGCTGTGATGCAGGGGTTGGAGGAAAAGCACCAAGATGGGATGGAGAGGTGAGTGGCTAGACTGTGAGATTCATACAGCAACTATCCAGATGGCTGTTCTTGAGCCCTCACCAGCCAATGGCATGGACTCCAGCCTTGGCTCCTTCCTCCTGATGTTAGAACTGTGTGGGTCTCTGGGGTGACTCCTGACTTGCCCACGAAGGCATCAGAGTTCTGTTTCTGCCGCCCCGCTCCTCCGATGCCAGGGCTTCAAAGAATTGCCCAGGTGGCAACTCCTACTGCTGATCATAATTCCAGCAGCAGCCCCCGTGTACCGTGTGTGTGTGTGTGTGTGTTTGCACATGCGCGCGTGTCCCAGGCGTGGCACGTGGTCTCACTGAAACCTCCCACCTGTTGCAAGGTCAGGGCAATCATGATCCCTATTGCAGATGAGGAAACTGGAGGCTCAGAGAGGTTAAGTAGCTGGTGAGGGTGACCTAGCTGTAAGTAGAGGACCCAGGAGTTGAGCCCAGGCCCAGCAGAACTGTCACACTTGTTGTGGCCCACGGTTGGCTGTGGCTGGCTGAGGACTGCCTAGGCACAGCCTGACTCACACTGGCCTTTGCATAATTCATCCTTACGGAGCATCATGTACCTCCGAAGGGGCCGCGGCCTGGAGTGGGAGATGTTGGTGAAGGCATATCATCTCCACAGTGGGGGGCTGTGGAGTCCCCGAGGAAGCACAGGAGGGGCGGCCCTCAGGACTTAGAGCCTTGTGCCATCGGCAATTAGTTGCTCCCACATCCTGTGAGCCTGACTTCTCTCCGTATGTCCAGGGGCGGGCACAGGACCCAGCACATAGTGGGTGCTCAGGAAATGTGTGTTGTTGCCAGCTTACAACCCGTCTCTGGTCTTTGTGTGGGGCTGCAGAGATAGAAAGTGTCGTACTGACAAAATGCATGCTCACAGCATCCCCTCCCAAGCTCAGACACACGCTCCATCACACACACACACACACACACACACACACACACACGCAATCACACACCTACAACTTTGACACTCTACAACACAAGTCCAGGCATTCAGTGACACACAGACTCCCCCGCACCTCCCCCATGGATGTCTAAATTCCTAGGCAGACCCACAGCTGCTCCTGGACCCACAGGTTCACACAGGTATGCGGGAGAAGAATTCTTAGACAGCCACATGCAGCTACCTGTCTCCATTAACCAGCCCAAGGCAGCCACGCTCAGGGATGGAGTCCTCCCCTCCCCCTCCATGTACACACACACACACACACACACACACACACAGTTTGGAGGGCACAAGCATGTGCCTGAATGGTTTGCAAAGGCTGCACAAATCCAGTTCCCGGGTCTCTCCAGACCTTCCTCCTCCCCCTGAAGCCTGTCCTCAGATCAGGCTGCCCTGCCTGATTCTAACCCTCAGGAAGCATCCAGCTTTGTCTGGCCCCAGGTACCCCAGGACTCCAAGCTCCAGCTCAACCCAGGCCCCAGACAGAGCCCAGCAATCAAAAAATCTCCCAAGCTAACCACCAGGCCATGAGCAAGTGGAAATGAGGAATTCCAGGCTGGCTATCTCCCTCTGATCGCCCTCAAAGCTGCACAGAAAATGGACTCAACCTGACAGGAAGTGGGGCAGGCGATGGCCCAGCAGCTGTGAGGGAAGGCACCAGTGCCCGGGCTGGTCCAAGGCAAGGCTGCTCAGGAAAGCTGGTCCTGGGGAGGCTCGCCTGCCCTCCCCACCTCCTTGTGACCCAGCCTTCTTTGCTGGGGCCTTGCTATGACTACTTCTGTTCTGACCACTCCCATCCGTCCTACCTCTGCACATTTGAACCAGACTTGACCCTCGCTTGCGTTATTTGACTCTGGGGCATTGTGCGGTAATATGCTGGGCATCCATCACTGTCCTCACTATTCGGATACAACCCTAAAGGCCAGAAAAGTGAGTAACTTCTTCAGTGTCGTAGAACTCACTGGCAGTTGATGGTTGGGGATTTGATTTTTTCAGAACATCAGACTGAGATGGGACTGAAACTCAGTGGGCAGAGTGGGCTAACAAATCCCTCGCACAGGAGACTCAGGGCTATGTGTGAAAAGAACAACAACAACAAAGAAGACAGTGGAGAGAGACACCAAAATGTTAAAAAAAAAAAAAAATAGTGGATGCCTTGGAGGTTGAAAGTCTGGGTAGAAAATGTTTTAATCTTCTTTGTATTTTCAAATTTTTCTATTACAAGCATGCTTAACATTTATAATGAAAATTCCCTAAAAGGGGGAGAGGACAAATACCCAGAATAATATCTAATGAGATGACTTTAAACATTGTCAGGAAAGATATTTGGGAGGGGGAGAGGGAAACATTCTGGATACCCTCCTATGGCGCCCCTCCATCTACACTTCTGTAGGAAGTGCCCCTGTTCTCTCTTGGGGAGCTCACTCCAGAGTTGGCAGATCTCCCCAACCCATGGCTATTCCAATTCAAAGCCATCTTGCCTTGATTCCTCTCTCCCTTCCTCACCTTCCTCATTCCAGAACAACACCCTGAGTAAAAACTGTGTTGTGTAGAGGAAGGTGTGACCCTCCCTTGTCCCCTGCCTGCATGAGGCTCTTCTCCAGCCCTGATACAGCAGTATCTTTGAGCTTAGCCAAGGAAGACTGAATGCAGAGGGGTGCCCTTTAGCACCCCTCCACCCAGTCACGCTTCCCTTGCCAAGGCCAGCAGGTTTCCCGCTGTGGAGCACCACCTCTGCTGGAAGCCTTGCCTACCTTGACTGACCACTCCTGGCTCTGCTCACTCACCACTTTGGACCTCAAGACTTGATTGGCACAACTTAATTTTATGCTAGTGATTATGTTAATGCACACTGTCTCTGAGTTTGGGGGATGTTACGTACCCCTGCTATGTGTAGGTTACAGATTTCTCAAGGACCAAGACCTTGACCCCTGCTTTTTTATATATACTGAGCTTCAGCCCACAGAAATCATTAAATATTTGAATTAATGAATAAATAAACAATGGACCATGGATAGGCCAAACATGACTTACTGATGGCTACAAACCGTGCCCTTGATTTTGTAATCTTCATGAGACATATGTTCAGCCCTCTATACTAGCATGGTTAGAACTGGAGGGAGTGTTCTGATCCGTCCTGTTCTGTTTAGGGATCATGGATAGTTTTGTAGGTAGATGGGTAGGTAGGTAGTTAGGTAGATAATAATCTGGATGGACAATCCCAAATTGAATAGCCTGTGCTATTGTCCCCATACGTAACTCATAAATGTTAGGTGACATATATGTCCATGCTCTGCCTGGACACCAGACTCACCATCCATATACCCACCCCTGGTGTCCTCGCTTCCAGGAACATTCGAGTACAGCGAGATGACTGGCCACGCAGTGCTGGGCAGCATCCACTCTGTCTTTGACTATTGTGAATCCTCCATGGGGCTTTCCCAGGGCAAAGCACTAAGGAGAGACTCTAATTTGGGATGTCTTACAGCAAAAAGTGTTCCATGCAAGGCACAGCTTACTAATACAGCTCAAAGAAAGAAAAATGAAGGAAGGAAAAAGGGAAGGAGGGAGGCAAAAAAAACCCCACAAAAAAACAAAAAACAAAAACAAAAACAAACTAAAACCAAAACACCTACCCAACTTTCTTAGCAAATAGAAACGAAAAACAATCCAGAATTTACTACACATAACATTCTAAAGCTCTGACTCTGGACAGAGGCATGCTCAACATCTTCTCTGTAGGTGGTTTTCATCTGAACACATTCTTGCTCTCTGGAAGGGAAGGGTGAGGGGAAAGGAGTACCGTCTTGAAGTTCAGAATGCCGTCCCCTGCAATTGTAGGAAAAACCATCAGAGACAGCTTCCTCCAGGCCACATTTTCACAACTACAGGTACAAATAAGCTTGCAGGGAGTGCTCGTTAACAGAGTCTTCGCTAGTAGACAGTTGGACCACAGCATGTCTTCCTGAATTCGGCGTGGGACTCCATTGTCCCAGCCTGAGGTCGTTCTTTAAACTGGGGAGAGACTCAAACCTTGACTTATATCTGGGAAACAGTAAGCTCAGACTTAACTCCTCAAAGAGAAAAAGGTGACTAACTCCATTTTACTGCAAAATTTGCATTACATCTAAAGTGTGATTATATAATATTCAATGTAACGAACTTTGATCAAACCTCTGGTCTTAAGCCCTGGGAGTAAGAGATGATTATTTGTCCTTAAGGAGCAGGCAGTTTATTGGGAAAGACGTATAAATAAATACATAGAGTTTTTTGACATTTCTTTATAAGTGTAAGCTAATTATTTAGTACTCACTATGTGCCAAACATCGTTCTAAGTCCTATAGGAATATTAACTCATGTAATCCTCACGACATTTTACAGATGAAGAAACTGAGGCACAGGCAGGTTAAGCAACTGGCCAACTAGTCAGCTTGGACCTGGGATTAGAACCCAGGGAGCTTGGCACCAGAGGCTATGTGTTTCATCACTGTGCTGCAATAAACAGCAGAAAGTCCCAAATGAGAGCGGAACTGGCGAAGGACAATCCACTCATCGTTCCAGGGGAGGGGTGTCTGGGGCACTACGAGGGGTCAGCGATATTTGAGCTGGATCTTGCAGAATGGCTTTTTCAGTACATCTTCCTGCATGTTACCAGACACAGTCCATCCTAATTTGTCACATAAATGTTTGAGAAGGAGTCAAGTTTTACCCTTGGTTGTCCTTATAATTCTAAGGGATGACCCTCCAGAACATTCCTTTGCTGTATTGAGTCCACCTTTGGAGTCAGAAGTAGATTGAAAGGGTACTGGAGACTTTAGAATAGGAAATGCCTTGAGACTTGCTGAACCTTGCTACCCTGTATTACTGACTCTGGAATCTCATTATCACACCAGACCACCCCCCCCCCCGCCCCAGCTCCAAAGTCAAGGTCTACCCTAGTCTCTCTTTCTGGGTTTAGCACCCGGGATGTGCCTACTGTTCTCATGGCCCGCAGGGTGATCAGTGTCTACCATGACCTGGCTGTAATACCACATGTCTTCGATAGGGGTCGCCAACTAGTGAGAGGATGGGACACCAGCCCCTAGTTGAACGGAGAGAACCCTGGGTCCTAACTTAACCTTCCTCTGTCACCTCATTTCCTCGTCCATAAAATGGATCTAACACTCGCTATCTGTCTTCCTCACAGAACAGTGGTGAGAAATGTGAAGATGAATGTGGACATCTTCCAGTGTAATTCAGAAGAGGCAGCTCCTGTCCGGATGATTTCAAAAAACGAATCATTCCATAACTACCTTTTGAGCATCCCTCATCTTGCCAGGTGCCATATGGAATCCAGAAATTTTCTCTATCTTGGTATCAAAGGACTTTGAATACAAGTTTTAAAGCAAACTGTAACACTGAATGGGGGGCAAGGAAGAATTCTCCCCGGAGAGCAGTAAAAGCAGCATCCCCTGCCCTGGGAAAATGATGTGCAAAGCGGTAGGACATCTGCCTCAGCCTGTGGCTGGAAGTCCTTCCCACCCAAGAACTCGTCTCTTCCTCACATAACCCAGTTTGCGCATGGGGAAACTGAGGCAGAGAGAAGCGAAGTGGCGTGCCCAAGAAAGAACCTGGATTCCAAGGACCTCCCAGACGGCTAATTCCAAAACATGGGGTGGGAAGGGGCATAATGGAAAGGCAAGTGACCTGGGCAGACCTGGCGGGACGGAGAAGGGAAGACCTTCCTGTCCGGACACCCTGGCCAGGCAGATGGAGCTGAGGGCTGCTGCGGCGGCCAGCCTTCTGCAGGAGCGCCCCCTGCTGGTCACCGGTGCCGCTCCTCACGGCAGCCGCGGGTGGAGGATGCTCGGTGCTGGAGGGGCCGTTCTCTAGAGGACCGGAGACCACCCCTTCTCCCCAAGCTAGAACAGGAAGGGCCGGGGGGGAGGGACGGGGCGTCCCAACCTCTTCACTTCGCACACGGCAAACGCGAAGCTCAGAGGAGGAAGTGACTTTTCAAAGGCTCTCAGCAAGCCAGAGCGATGCGGCTCTCCCAGTCGTCCTGCCTCGCAGTGCAGAGCCCTCCATCTCCCTTCCCCTCCTACCCCGCATTCCTGAGCCCAGAGGGCCCCTTGCTCCCCGACCTGCGCCAAGCCAGCCCTCATTCCTCCCCTCCTCTCCAGTCCCGCCCCGCTGCACAAGCCCATCCCCTCCCGGAGCCTTCCCGCCCTGCAGCTCCAGAGGTCCCCCTGCTGCGAAGCCCTATTGCCTCCGGGGGCCGCGAGTTTAAAGGGCTTTCAATTCGGAGACGTGGTTTTGTCAGCCTCCTGGCACGATCTTGGGGACCAGAGATGAGCCCTCTTTCTTTTGGATTCTCCACTCACCCGCTCAGCCCTTCCCCACCCAGAGGGGCCTGGTACAGGGCAAAACTGGCACTGGGTGATGAATATAGACTCATGTCTTTTTCTTCTTCTCAATGCAAAGCAGCCCAGCCGTGTCTACGGCCCTAACAGCCAGGATGTCTATGCTGGCTTTGGGGCTTTCTCTCCTAGCCTGTGGCCTTGGACAAGTCATTTTAAATCTCTCAGAGCCTCTGTTTCCCGACAGTAAAATAGCAGTAAAGCTATTCATTGGGCTGGTTGTGAGGCTTGAATGAGATAATGTGTAAAATGTGCCTGAACATAGTAGGTGCTCAATAATTGGCAAGGTTGATTAGTGAGATTTCCGAGGAGCCTCGGGCTGGTCTCCCTGGCCTCATCCCTCTCCTATTTGGCACCCTCATTCTTGGATGTGAACCTTCCAGATGTAATCCTCCCCGCCCCCTGCCTCGTGTTGGGAGAAGCATCAGGGAAGGGGCCACCCAGTGAGCGTGAAAGGGCCCTAGGAAAGGAGCGGAGCGTGCTGCTAGAAGACTGGAAAGGCTGAACAATGGGGGTGACCAAACCACAGAGGACGTGACTTTCAGGTACCTGGGTCTGCCTCCCTCACTCCCCTTTCGGCCGGCTTCCTCACCCCACACTTTTTCTCAACACATCTTGCTGCTTCTGCTTCTGTTAACTCCTGGTTCCTGTTTCCTAGAACTTACTGCCTGCACGTGGCCCCTCATGGCCTCCGTGACTTCCTCCCAGTGCTGTGGCCATTCGGCTTTGGAGCCCGGTGGCATCTGTCATGTATCCCGACATATGTCTGAGAAAAACATGGGGACACTGCATCCAGCGCTGCTTGGACCTGTCAAAGGCCATTGGCCAATTGTGGACTGGCCACCGGAGGGTCAGGTGTCCACCCCTGGTCCCGTTGGTTGTGGTCCTGGGGACAGGGTGTGTGCTGTAAAGCGTGGCCCCAAATATGTTGACATGTCTAATAGAATAAGCGTTTAATGAACACTTATAAATAAATAATAATATAAATATTAAAAATAAAAATAAAATAATATAATAAATAAATAATGAACACTTATAAATCCTCCACCCGTGTCATTATTATTTATAATGTTCAGAAGCATATTATTTATAATAATGTTTGAAACTTGTGGAAGTTCATTTGAAATTCATTCGTACAGGAAACAATCCCTTATGAACTGCTTTATGTGGTGAGCAATCCCCTCTACCTTCACAGACCTACACGCCAAATTATGTTTTGTACACCCAGATTTTTATGACTGCCTCCACTTGACTCTTGATATACTCACATGCTTGTTACCATAAATACTGCCGCAGGAAAGAGTCAAACTTGACCGATGGTTTGGGGAAAAAGACTTTCCCCTTTCCCCAAATGATCTGTAATGTTATTAAAAATAAAATCTCTGGGGGCACCTGGGTGGCTCAGTTGGTTAAGCACCTGCCTTCGGCTCAGGTCATGATCCCGAGGTCCTGGGGTCGAGCCCCCTTATCCACGTCCCATCCGGGTCCCTGCTCAACGAGGAGCCTGCTTTTCCCTGCCCCTCTGCTGCTCCCCCTGCTTGTGCTTGCTCTCTCTCTCTCTGTCAAATAAATAAATAAAATCTTTAAAGGTAAAATAAAATAAAATAAAATCTCTGGGCACCTGAGAGGCTCAGTTGGTTAAGCGTCTGACTCTTGGTTTTGGCTCAGGTTGTGATTTCATGGGTCATAGGATCGAGCCCTGCACCCAGCTCTGCGCTCAGCAGGGAGTCTGCTTGAAGATGCTCTCCCTCTGCCCCTCTCCCCCTCACCACCTCTAAAATAAATAAATAAAATCTTAAAAAAAAAAAAGTAAAATCTGTAATATAAAAAAAAAAAAAAGCCAACTTGTGTTCTGTATCTTTCCTTGTATTTACCCACTGGGCTCCTGACTCTTCCCTTCCTCCTTCCCTCCCCTCCCTCATCCCCAATTATAAGGCCCTGCTCCAGGAAGGAGAGCAAAAGCCTGAATCTTTAGCCAGATAGCTCTGAGAGGAAACAGCAGGACTGGTGGCACAGTGAGGGCGTTTGCTCCCTGCCACCCCTCTGATGACTGTTGGGGTAGAAAATGCACAAAGTTTCTCCACTCCCAGGCTATGGCCTGGAGTTGCCCCAACAACCGCTCACCCCCTCGGGTGGAGGTCTCCAGGAAGATGAGTGTGCCCGTGGAAAAGGCTGGCTGGCAGGGCACTGCCCACCCACACAGCCCCTCCGAGTGATTTAGAAACACATATGTCTTCCTCCAGGCTCTTTACTTCCCAATGTCAAAAAATGGTCTGAGCAAATACGCCTGTGATGCCAATGGGGCATTCCTCTATGGGCTTCCCTTTTGCAGTGTCCAACCTGTGCAGCTGTGCATGGCAACACCAAAGGCATACACCAAGTCATTCCTCTGCCCCATGAGTGGGAAGCTGAGTCTTGCTGACCCAGTTGCTGAGTCTTCCAAACCTTCCCCCATGCACATTCCCAGTGGGGACACCACCACCTTCCTGCGTACCCAGCCTCAGCCCTTTGGAAGAGTCGCCTCTCCCTCCCGGGCTCCAGAGTTCACATCTCAGGTCCAGCACTTCCCAGGGCTGTGACCTCAGCTAGGTCTCACAGCCTTCCTGGGCCAGAGTCCCTTAGCTGTGAAGCGAGAGCCATGCCATGCTCTGACATGGAACTTGAGTGAGGATGAGCTATAGGGAAATAAATGCAGTGCAACACAATCAGGGCAGGATGCCACCGAGTTCCCCACATCAGCCCCCCTCCCTATAGTCTCCCATTTATACTCCAAACTCTGCCCCAGGAACCTCAGCACGTGGCTACCTGGGTAGCTGGGCAGAGTCTGATCACACTTAAGCCCCTCAAGTAAACGACACACAAAACACTTGCAAGAGTCCTGTACTGAGCTCTTCCTGAAATGAAGGATTATTTTATAAACTGAAATCCTCATCCCTGCATTTCTTTCTTCACACGCCTGGCTTTTTATTTATTCCAGGGAATTGCTGAGCAGCTCACCTGTGCCCTGGGACACCGTCAGCTGGTGGCTTCCCAGCAGGACCTCCCCCTTCAGCTCTGGGCAGTTGCTCACCAGCCCGGCTCGCCGGAGAGGCTGGCGGCTCTCGCCACCGCGGCTTTCATTCTATCGGCGGATTGCCCCCAACATATTGAGCATTGGCTGTGTCATGCACTGTGCTCATTCATTTCAGTATCTTATTTATTCCTGCCAATTTCTTCAGAAATTGACATTACAGTGATCACTTGGATTGTTTTTAATCATTGCCATTTGCAGTATCACACATTTTTCTTCCTCTTCTCAATGCAATACAACACAGAGGGTGTACTTGTTTCTTGGCCCTTAAAAACTCCATTTCACATACAAATGCAAAGAACAATCTCAGACTGCCTTCTGGGTGCATCCCTAGAAACCAGACTCTGAATGAAGTTCAAGAAACACCACCAGTTTGGGGCCCTGGGTGGCGTTAAGCGTCTGCCTTCAGCTCAGGTCATGATCCCGGGGTCCTGGGATCGAGCCCCGCATCGGGCTCCCTGCTCCGCAGGAAGCCTGCTTCTCCCTCTCCCACTCCCCTTGCTTGTGTTCCAGCTCTCGCTATCTCTCTCTCTGTCAAATAAATAAAATCTTTAAAAAACAAACAAACAAACAAAAACCACCACCAGTTCTGAGGAATGCAACTCATGGCCTTGGGGCCCTGGGTCTCCCTAGGAGCCCCAGTTGGAATTCCAATGCCCCAGTTCCCTCCACACCTTCTTGTGCTTCTCCCCTGGGAAAAGGGATAAGAGTTTAATATCTAAATATCTAAGGGGAATTTCAGGATCTGTGGTAAGGTGTTATTAATTACTCACCCCCCCCCATTGTCAACGTCTCTACAGTTGCTGTTCCTAGATGCCCCAGCAGGTGTCACTGTGACCCTGACCATCCACACAGGTCCCTCTTCTGGGCCTGTGCACAAGACACCTTTGAGGCCTGGGGGGCTCCCAGAGGTGGGAAGTCACCTCTAAAGGGTCCCACAGGAAGAGTCCTGTCCCAAAGAGAAGAGCCCCATCTCTGCTGCACTCTCTCCCAGGGCCATTTTAGGGAAGGACTGTGGTCCAGGGAAGGTTCAACCTTATGGTCAAGGGGCTAGGTATAGAGTGGAGAGTGAAGGGGGAAGAGAGGCCCTAGACCATCCTCCCTTTCCTCCATCAGTCTCTTCTTACATTGCATTAGGAGAGTGTCCTCCCCAACCCCACTCTCCCTCAACACACACCAGCCCTGAGCTTTGGGGACAAATCTTGGTGACTGCTGAGGGCCCCTCGGTGTCAGGAATCACTAGACTGATGAGGAACCAGAGGCACAAAGGGGACTGTAAGTCAGGGAGGGCTTCCTGGAGGAGATGAGTGTGGACTCAAGAGATTAACTCAGGGCCCTGCCTCGCAAGAAGAATAAGGGAGAAGAGGGGCCAACCTGGGGAGTTGGTACTATCTGGGGGAGGAATGTTGGGAGGTGAGTTCATGGATGGCTGTTTTGGGGGATGTTTCTGGAGTCCAGTGGGCTTCCAGGGACTCTCTCCCCACAAGTCAGGGAAGCAGGAGACACAGACTAAAAGTGCGTGTGTGTGGAGTAGGGAGAGAGCCTTGGGAGGGGCTGGAAAGGGGTATGAGAGAATAACAGGATATTGAGTGGTGAGCAGAGCAGGAGACCTTCCTTCCAGGTTAAAATTGGGCTGTCTGGATGGGGGAGGGGTGCGACAGGAGAGGGAGAGGGAGAGGGAGGGCCAGGGAGGAAGGGCTAAACCCGTGCCCAGCCTTAGGTACGGGGCTGAGCCTGCCAGGTGTGTTTGCTTCCTTGAGCCCTTGGCCTTTCTCAGGATGAAAAGTCAGTGACAAGCCAGGGAGATGGGCTTTTACACAAAAGGTGTGTTGAGCCTCCTATTGTGAAGCCCAAGGAGACCTCAGAGGGCCTGGCAGAACTCACCAGCTCCCTCCTCTGCATTTCCGCCCGGCCCATCTGTCCACCCCCTGCCATCTTTCCCAGAGGCCCTCCGTCAGCACCAGTCCTCGGCCACCCCGCCCCTCCCCCTCCCCGCTCTGAGAGCCGGCGAACTTGCCCTTTTGGTTATCACCTCATGGAGATTTGGCCCTTCTGGAGGTGAGCCTTGACACCTGGCGTGGGGCCTGGCCCAGATGGGGACAGGAAAGACTTGAGAACTAGTAACTACACACACACTCGGGTAGGGACAACGTGCAAGAGGGAAGCGCAAGGAAAAGCAAGGGTCTCCAGCAGGAGCCCGGGATGGACGGTGTCCGTGGGCAGTCTCACCTCCTTCCTGCCGGGGTCCCGGCTTCCCGGGCGCCACCACGTGCGGAAGCCACCTCAAGGTGCACGTATAGGCAGGGTGGGAGATTTCTGAGAAGGTGCAGTGATGTGTCTTGTCCAGAGCCCGCCTCTGCTGAGCTGTGTGGCGCACCCCGCCCTCCCTCGCGCCCCGGGGCCTGGCGTAGGACAGCTGGGGGGGGGGGGCCTGAGCAAAAGCTGGCCAGCCAGCTCAGGGGAGCCTCCAGTGCCGCCCCTTAGGCGCCCACAGAAGCCGGATGCCCAGCGGGGAAGCCGAGGCCCAGGCTCAGATGCTGCGCACGGGCTGTCAGTGCTGCTAGGACTAGAACCCAGGGCCGGTGGCATGCCAGAGGATCGGGAGAAACTTGCGCTCTCTCTAATTTGACCGCGTCATGAAGCAACAGAAATCACAGGCTGTTTCCAGTGGGGCAGGAGCACGCGGTGTGGAAGGAGCCCTTACGCCAGGGAGGTCACCCGGCGAGGAATCCAACCCATCGGGGCCCCAGCCCAGCTTCCACACACAGCGGTGGCGGGTGCCGTATCCTGGCTTACTGGCAGCCCCTGTCCTGAGTGCACTGCCCCCCCCAGCCCCCCGCGGCTGATGGCTCTCGATGGACGGCCAGCATCTGGGACACTGGAGCCCTGGTGTTGCCAACAGCCCTCACCGCCTGTTCACTCCGTGGTCGTGTGGCAGACTTCCGGTGGAAATAGACGCAGCCCCCCACTGGGCGGCTAGGGCACACCCAGCCTTGGGATCCCTGCAGATCCCTCATGGGGTCTGAGACAAGGACCAGGGGGCCAGAGTGCAGGTCAGGGGACTTGCCGACTCCCCAGTCCACCCACCTAAGTCCCCCATTGAGGCTTCTTCGATGTCGAGACGCCCCCAAGCCCCCACGGCCCACCCAGGGCCAAGAGAATACTCTTCGGCAGACACGCCCCGCTGCCTCGGCCTGGCCTCCCCGCCGCTGCCAGCCCCTGCCAGCTTCCCGGCGCCCCTGGCTGGTGAGTTTCACCCCAGAGGTGGCTGTGGCCTTTTGGTGGCCGGGGCCACCGCCTTCCCCGAGCCCTTTTCCATTGCTCCGCAGCCCAGTCTCGCTCATCCATGATCCCCAGTAGCGGGGGGCAGGGCTGGGGGGCGAGAGGGGCTCTCTCTACGCAGCGGCAGGGGGCGGGGGCCAGGGGCTCCCCTAACTGCAGAGGCTAGCCTTACACACCCAGCAACACATGTCCCCCTTTATGGCCAGGGCTTTCTCTCGGTGCTTAAAGGCAACTGTGAAAAGAGCAGGGCTGATTCTGGCTGCCTAGCGGTCTCCTGGCAACCGGCCTGGCAGGAGGTCTTTCTTCCCCCCCCACCACCTCCCTTCTCTCCTCCACCACCCCCCTTTTTCCTTTCCCCCCTGTGTCTTGTGTTGTGTCTCATTAAAACTTCCCTCCCAGCCACTTCGCAGCCAACAACCAGGCCCTTCTGGGGCAGCTCAGCCAGCCGGGCCTGGGGGTGGGGGCTCCGAGGGGTCAAGCCCCCAGAGACGAGGCTTTGTGTTCTGGAACCAAGGCCTAAACTCAATTTGGCAACCTTCGGCACGGTCACGAGGGGCAGCCACTAGAACCACCCCTCCCTCGCCCTGCACGCCCCTCTTCCTTCTCTCCCCGCTCCGCGGCTTCAGCTCCCCAGTGTCTTCTGTTAGTGCCCTAAGCCTGCCAATAGAGCCCTGGCCAGGGCCTCACAGGGCTGGACACCAACAACCCCTCACCTAGAAGGACGGCCCCAGCCAGAGGCCCGCAGCTAGCTCTGGCCCAGTGTCCCAGTCTGCCCTGGAAGGGGCAGGAGCACAAGGGGTGGTGGGCACGGGGGTCATGGGATAGGCGGATCATCCACTGTGAGTGTCAGGACCAGGACTCCTTAGTCTAGAGGGACACTGAGACCCAGAGAGGGTAAGTGTTTTGCCTGGGAACACACAGGCAGTCGGGGGGTGGCGGGGGGATGGTGGGGCTGGAACCCTGGTTTCTGCTCTCCCTCTTCTGTGGGCTCTTGACGCTCCTTACATTGGGGAACCAGGTGGCTCCCTGAGGCCAGTGTACCTCCCGAGCTCTCACTTGCCTACCCCAAAGCTCTCTGCCTCCTCCACGCAAAAAGCTTCTGTCCGGCCGGGACTGGAGGGGTGGCCCCGGACCTTCTTCCCCAGCCCCTCTGGACAACTGGGAGACAGCTGATCTTCTTCCTCCATCCATCCCCCCAACCACGAGTGTCTGTGTCACAGAGACCTGGTGCTGGGCCACCCTGTCATCTAACACATTCACAAGGCTGGATGGGTGGCCCCACGTTTCCTATCTGATACCTCAAGGTAGGGATGATGCTGGGAGTGAGTCTCAGCTCTTGGCCAGGGTGGCTTCCAGATCCAACTCGGAGGCTTCTCCGCTTCTGCCAGCTCCAGCCTGGCTCACCATCAGGACCCCCGGCCAACCAGCAGGTGCAGGCCACCAAGAAGATGCCCTGACCACACAGGCTGGCGCCGTGATCCGGCGTTTTCCAGACTCCGGGCATTTCCATGCCGTATCTGCCCCACAGTTTCATAACACTTGTCTTTAAATTGATTTGCTTTGTTCTTAATAAAGAACAAAGATTAAAGAGGGAATGTTAGATGACGGTGATGTCACTCTAACCAGATACTATGGCCCCCCAAAGGCTCTGAATGTGTGGCCTTCTCTCTTTATTAGAAAGGAATCTTAGTGTCGTATTAGCACCAAACAGACTTTCTCCTTGACAATACTCAAAAGGAGTGACGGAGAATGGAATAAGGAATGTGAGTAAATGAGCTTTCTCATTGTGTGATTCAAAGTTATTAAAAACCATGCTTCATCTCATGGGGCATCCATGGTCCTCTCCAGCTTCCGAGGAACATTACCATTAGCGATGGAAACACTCTCCAAATTCCAACCTTTGGCCAAACTATATTTCAGACTTTCTTAAATTCTGGAGCAGAAAAAAAAATAAATAAATAAAATGAAATTAAATGAAAAATATTTTGGTTATACCATGTTCTCTGATTTGGGGTTCAGAAAATGATTTCTCATCTTAGCAGCCCCCTTGATGTGCAGAGCAAAAGGCAGAGGGGACCTGGGGAGGGTCCAGGTAGGGGTAGGTGAGAAGAATGAGGGGAAGACTTTTGGGCCCACCAAAGGAGCTCTGGGAACATCATCACCATCACCACTGGCCCTCAATCATTAAACAGTCTGATCAAGATTTTGCCATTTGGGGGGTCACAAGTTTGTAATAAGACTTAGGGCACCAGCATTTGTGGTCTTCCATGTGCCCCAGGCTCTCTGGGTAAATTATTCCATTTAACCCCTGGGAGGCGTGGAATTAGCATACCCATTTGACAGATAAGAAAACAGGCACATGGAGGTCCAAATAACTTGCCTAAAGTCACAGCAAAGCAGTGGTAGGGCCAGGATTTGAAATGCCTCCCTCTGATCCCAGAGCCCATGCCTTCCTCCCCGCAATGCAACCCGAGGCTGGCTGGCCAGTGGGGACAGACCTAACTTGGAGATCCTGGTCCTGCAGATAAAAGGGTGAAGCTCATGCCCAGAGGCCTGAAAATGGGAGGGGGGGAGTACAGGAAGAACACAGCCCCACCCCCACCCCAGTCCCCAGAGGAGCCTTCCACCAGCCCCAGAGAGCACAACCTCGGGAAGCTGTGTGGATGTGTGGGAGGGGGCTTCTCTGGGAGCCTGAGGAGGCCATGAACGGAGGGCTGTGATTACATGTGGAGAGAGTGTGGGAGGAAGGCAGCTGAGCTCCAGCTTTTTTCCCTCTTTTTTTTTAAATGGGATATAATTCACACACCATAAAAGTGGCCATTTTAAAGTGTACCATTCTGTGACTTGTATTACATTCAGTAAGTTGTGCAACCATCACCACCCTCTCATTTCAAAACCTTTCCATCAACCCCAAAATACGCTTGTACCCATTAGCCATCAAGCTGCAGTTTCTTAAGGAAAATGGAAAAGGCAGCACGAGATGGAAGTATATTCTGGATTAATTTTAAGCCTCATCTCACTCCTACACCATCTCTTGTTGCTCCCTTTTCCCTCCAAGTCATCTCAGAGCGAGTCTCCCAGCTCCAGGAGCAATTGCAACTTCACCCCCATCCAGACTAAACCCCCAAACCAAGAAAAAGAAGCCTAACCAGCCCATAAATTAAAGCAACTCGATTGTGAGTCAACCAGCAGCACTTAATCTAACTGCACCATACCAGACACTATGGGCAGGAGGGACAGATGTCACTTAGGAGGACTGTGGTTGCAAGTTAACAGCCCGGAGTGGCCTAAACAACAAGGAAAATGTACTCTTACACATACCAAGAAATTCCGAAGCAGGACTCCATGGGGGTCAGCTAATGTCTCAGCAGTGGTGTCAGAGACCCAGCTCCTTTCTCTCTCTTTGCCATGTTCTTCCTCCACTACTTAAGCTCGTCCTCAGGCAGTTTCCCTCATGGTCACAGGATGGCTGCTGCAGCTCCAGGCATCCCACCCAGACACAATATCCAAAAGCAGGAAAAAGGGACATTTCTTAGTCTCATTTTAAGAGCCCCAAAACCCTTTTCCCAGAAGTCCTTTTGCACCCTCCAGCAGACCTCCCCTCATGTCTCATTGGCCAAAGCTGGGTTACATGCCTACCTGTTAACCAATCCCTGGTAAGGAGGAATGAGTCCAGGACCGGCTTAGACCAATCAAGATTGATCGCTGAGCCAGGTGGGGGAGGAGTAGATACCAGAACAGACGGGGGGCCTCTTTCAGCCTGGAGGAAGGGACCACCAGCATAGAAGACTTTACACTGGAGAGGCTCAAGGAAGAGCAGCGGACTGTCATAAAAGTAGAGAAGGGCCACTTACTGAGCTCTTCACAAGTCCAGGTGCCATTTCAGACACTGCACACATCACTCCACTGAATAGGCAACAGCCGTCCGAGGCAGGGTTATTATCCCCATTTTGCCCATTATTATCCCCAAATTTGCTGTTTGCCCACAGGCTTAGAGAGGGTAGGTAATGTGCCCAGTGTCACCCAGTAGGACACAGAGCGGTGGCAAGAGATCTGGGCTCTAAGACAAGCACTCAGTTAGAGGGTCTCGCCCCCATACATATGAAACCCCATTCAGGTCTTACCCGGAAGCCAAGGAGAAGGAGCCAAGGAGACGGACTCTGCCAGGTGTGGGGCAATGCCTGACAGGGGCACCTGGTCTGCCCAAGGACCTGCCTACACCTGTCCCAGCCACCTGCTCCTGGGCTCCTGCTGGTGAGCAGCTCTGACCCCACGGCCGGCCCACTGGCTCTCTAGCCATGTGTCTAGGCTCCCAGGACCCAGGGGCCAACGGCTGGGCCCATCCTGAGGTTCCAGCAACAGCCGCTGCTGGTTGCACTGGTCTGTGGGGAAGCTAATTAGCTGCAGAGCTCTGGAGGGTCCAAACCAGGACTTGACCAGAAATTTCCACACTATCTCCAAGAATAATATCAGGCTTGTTCTGTCCCGTCTCCCTAATGTGCCCCACGGAAGTCTTCCCCGAAAGACCCCTGAGATGGAAAGAAACTTCATGGTTCTTATCTTGGTTTTATTTTATTTTATTTTTTTAAAGATTTTATTTATTTATTTGACAGAGAGAGACATAGCGAGAGAGGGAACACAAGCAGGGGGAGTAGGAGAGGGAGAAGCAGGCTTCCCCGCGGAGCAGGGAGCCCGATGTGGGGCTCGATCCCAGGACCCCGGGATCACGACCCGAGCCGAAGGCAGACGCTTAACGACCGAGCCACCCAGGCGCCCCTCTTATCTTGGTTTTAAAGGAAACTGGGAGCCATAGTCCATACCAAGAAAAACCATGCCAGCCAAGGTCTGGCTCTGCTTCTCTGGGCACCATCACTTCCCCCCGGGGGGCCAGGCCCGTCTGGGTGGGCCCAAGGCAGCACAAAGGGGCTGGAGGAAAGCTGAAGAGGAGGGAGAAAGGGAAGGAGAAGGAGGGGAAGAGTGACAGAGAGGGGGCGCTGACAGCGTGGGGAAGGGCAGCATGAGGGCCGCCAAGCCCCAGGTGCCAGCAGGCTGCCAACCCCTGATCTCACCCCGCCTGGGGCAGTGCCACTGTCCTCTGAAAGGGAAGCAGGAGCGGCAGGACAGAGCCGGGGAGCTGGGGTAGAGGGAGCGAGCTCTAAGGGCCAAGGTCTATTCACCATGGGGACCCTGAAGGGCCATGAGGAACCCAGACATGAGAGAGGGGTCCTCCCATCTGAGGCCTCAGCCCCTGCCTCCACCCTCCCTCCCTCTCTCAGCCAGTCACCAACAATGTTTATATGGGGTCTCCCATGTGCCAGGCCCTGCTCTGGGCGTTGGGGCTTTAGGTAGTCCCACAGAGCTTTGATTTTAGAGTAGGCAATAGACACTAAGGGAGCCACTGAAGAGACGTATTTGACATACAGTATATGTAACGTAAGGTCAGTGCTAAGGGCTGTGCAGGAAAATAAAGTGGAAGAGGAGGCCAAGAGGGAGGCCAAGCGTCGGCGAGCAGCTAGTGGTAAGGGGATCTTTCTGGAAAGGAGATTTTGAGGTAGGTTTAAGTTGGAACATCAGACAAGTTTTTCCTGGATAAACCCTTCTGGAGGAAGCTCTTGGGCGCCCGAGGGGAGACTGCTTAGCTGAAGCTGACTGGGGCACAAGGAGCGACCCCAGAAAGAAACCCAATATTTATTATTGCGGCCGCGGTCTGGCATTCTGTCAGCACGTTTCTCATTTAACGCTGACAGCTCCCTATGAGATAGAATTATCTCCACCTCCCACAGAATAGGGGAGGCTCCGTGATAACCAGCAGCTGGCCAGGGGTGCCCTTCATTCTTCCTGTTGCTCCCTCCCCTTCCCAAGGACTCTGGCCCCAAATCGCTTTCCAAAATGCCCTTGGGGAACCGGAGATGACCAGCACCAGAGGAATTCCTGCGGCAGGGAAAAGCCCTCACGTTCCCACAGGTGGCACCTGTGATCTCGGGGTGCGGGTGGGCCAGGCTGGGAAGGACTTGGTGACATCACTCTGCCGTTTGCAGCCTCGCATATCTCGACACAAAGCAGAGGCAGCCGCAGGGTTTCCCGCCGGGCGGTGCCTGGGACACCTCACATCACCTCGGCCCGCCCGCGTCCTGCATCTGGGGCCCGCCCGCCCTCCCAAGGGAGCCACCTGGGTGGGGAGGAGAGGGAGCCCGAAGCCACGCACACCTTATCCTCAGCTAAGCTCAGGGACTGCGAAGTAGATTAAGGGCATTCGCTCACGAGGACGCCTACTTAACCTGGATCCCCAAAGATCCGGGCTGCTCACCAACAAAGTCTCGGGCTCCCGGCCCCGCGGGGTGCGGGTGCGGGTGCGGGTGCGGGTGCGGGTGCGGGTGCGGGTGCTGGGCCGGACGGGGCCCCCTTCCTCGCCAGCCGACTTCCTGCCTTATTATCAGCACCGCCGCCAGGGGGCGCGCCAGGGCCGGACGACGGAGGGGCTGGCCGGCTCTGGGCGCCTTTGTGCGTTCCATTGACATTTGTGGCTCCCCTATGGTGCTTACGCGGGGCAGGCTTCTGGCACCGCCAGGACGCAACCTCTGCGCTGGGCAGTTTACAGAAATCTTGTTCAGTGAATTCTTGGGCCCACCACCCAGTCTATGGCCGGCCTGCTTCCAGGCTGTCCTCTCTGGTTGTCCAGCCTTCTAGTGGCTCCCAAGGAGCTCGCTTGAACAGTCCTGAGGCTCCTATAGCTCTTAGGAGAAAGTTAAAAGCCCCTCTCTCCGGTGAGAGACCGTGGGGTCCCCACGCGCCCCCTCGTACCGCTCCCCTTGTTCTCTTAGGCCCTCTGGACGGGGACACCTGCTGCTTCCCCACCCTGCAGCATTCCCCTCTCTTTTCACCCTCCCCAGGCCGGTCTGGGCGCCAGGTTTCTGGGCCCCGAGCAGCTTTCGGGCACGTTCCAAGCAAAAATGAATAGCACGGCGCTCGATCGGAGATTTCCTCCTGCCTCCCGGCGACAGACGGGTAGCCCCCTGCGGGCGGGCGGGGGCCTGGCCGCTGTCGTCTTTGTCTAGGCGGTGCTCCGCAGGCGGGCCGGGCGAGCGGCGCGGAATACACAGCTGCCGACGGCGTGCTCCGGGGGAGCGCACATCAAAAGGAACCTCGGGGCAGCGAGAGAGGTGGGGGTGGGGTGGGGCCGGGCCGTCACCCGGCAGCGCCCAGCTCCCCGATATTCACACACACACAACACCAAGGGCTTCCCACGTGCCAGCCCTCAACCCCCAGCAAACCCCCCCCGCCCCGCGGCCCTCCCCGCTTTCTTGGCCCTCTTTCTAGAGGCCACCTTCCCATTCAGGGCGGAGGCCTGGGGGTCCACCGCACCGACGCCGCCAGCTCAGCCAGCCCGGCTGACCTTGGAGTGAATTTAACCCTTTCCCCCATCGACTGCAACCCACCCCGAGGTTCAGGGTGCCTATTAGGGAGGCGGTGTTTCCGTTCGTGACACGTGGCGCGGGGGCGTCGTCCCCCTCCCGGGTAGGGACCGTTTCTGTGTTCCACCGGCAGCGCTGGGCGGGTGGGAGGAAGGAAATTAAGCCTGTGTTGAAGGAAGGACACCTGGCAGGGGAGGGGAAAGGGCTGAGGAATCCCCTCCTCTGGGGAGATTTCAAGTGGGGGGAAATCCCCACGCCCGCTTCCATTCTCCAGGGCGTCAGGCAGGGCCGCTAGTGGGTTCCCACACCTCCCCGCCAGGCCTCCCCTCCTTTACTTCCCCAGGCTGTGCTGCCCGCAGAAGTCCGCGATTCTCTCCTCCCACCCACTTGTTTCCTGGCCCCTCTTCCCTTGCCTGCCTCAAGCTCCTGACCTGGGTCTGCGGGTGCTCCCAAGCTGCCTGGAGGAGGCATTGGGTACAAATGGCCCTGCAGAGAATGACCAGTCTTGCCTAGGCTGCCCAGGGCTACTGGCTGGGCATGTCTCAGCCAACGCTCAGCCCACCCACAGCCTCCGGGATCTTTTGCCCCCACCTCCCAGGGCTGGCACCTATGGACTCTGAGGGCCCATAAATGACCCCAAGAGGTCATCTAGTCCAGCTCCTGCCTCCTGGCCACACTGAATCCACAATGGTGTCTTGGTGGCCATGGCAGGTAGACCTGCTCAGCTCTCAGAATGACAATTATGGGCTCTGGAGCCTCCCAAACTGCCAGGCAGAAGGTGAGATCCAGCAGGCACCTCTGATCAGAAAACCAGCAGAGAGTCCCCGTTGGGCAGGACAGAACACAGGGGAGGACCTAGCAGGCCGTGTGGGGTGTATGGAGGGCTCTCTACCCCTAGTGCTGGGACCCCGGAGTGCCACAGGCAATGATTATGGCAGACCCACTGTGACCCTCTTTCCAGGTGAATCAGAAACAAGGCACCCCAGAATTAGCCCATCACGGGAGCCTCTCTAAAGAATCCCCATTTCTGCAGCCTCCATCCCAGTCGTTGTTCTTGGGCAGGTTGGGGCTTTTTTCCGTCTTGCTCATCCTGCCCCTCTCAGCCTCCCTCCTTCCCCCTTCCCCTTCTCTCTCCTCCAGCTCCCCTGCTAGTCTCCCGCCCTCTTCTCTCTGTATCGATGTCTCTCAGTTTCTCTCTCTCTCTCCTTTCTTCACTGTTTCTCCCTGTTCCCCCCTTCCCTCCTCTCTTTCATCTCTCCCCCCACCCCACCCCACCCCTCCAGCCGAGCACCCGGCTAGGAACGCGGCAGGAGCCATGACAAGCCCAGGCGGCTCTCCCGACCCTTGGTGCCCCGGGGCCAGTTCCCCGAGCTCCCCGCGCCCACAGCAGCCGTGTAGGGAGAGGGCTCTCAGGATGGGCAGGGGCAGCAGGTTCGAGCTGTGGGCACGGGTGGCCCAGATCAAAGGCCAGGAGTGTCTGGCCCCTGGCCCGGACTTCCTCCAGCCATGCCCCCCACCTGGTAGAGAGGTGGCCTGCCATTCCAGGCCTCTGAGGGACTTGGGGGCCGCTTCTTTGCTGCCCCTTCTGCCGCCATCCCCTGAGCAGTGGCCCTTGCCCCCCATCACTGGCCTTGCTTTCTTCACCCCAGGCCCAGGGCTGCTCCAGGGTCCCGGGTGCCTCTGGGGCCGTGGGTGGCCTTGGGAAGCAGATCGCCCAGGTGACAGGGGGCAAGTCCCCCAAGAGTGGCCTCCATCCCAGCACCACTCAGGGCTGAGACCTAATTCTCTGGAGTCTGGAGAGGAAGAGGACAGAAAGACCCCAGGGGGCTGTGGTGGGACTTTTCTCCTATGGTGGGGGGTGGGGGTGTTGGATACATTTGGCTTCCACCCAGGGAAAGGACCCGTTATCACCGAACCCCAGGTGGGAGCTCAGGCAGAGAGTTGGGGGGGAGGGTGCCCTGGCGGGCAGCACAGTCTTCCAAGGACCCCAGCTGCGCCCTGCTGGGGCTGCTGCGTTTCACTGGCCCCAAACGGTTCATCCATAAGATCCAAATGGGATTGCGGGCACTGCTTCTGACCCGAGCTGGAGGCCGGGCCTGAACCCCTCGTGGAGGAGAAAGTGACCTGGCTCCGCGAGCAGGAAATGCAACTGGCCGCTGGTGTCAGTTGCAGGAAATGCAAAGGCAGCAGGAGGTCCCGATACCGATCTGATCCCTGACAAAAGACTCAAATGACACTCAGCTCCGTCCCCCGGCGCCGCCCGCAGCCAGACCTTCGAGCCTCAGCGGACCCTTCTGCGCGCCTCTCGGACACCCGGGAAGCGACCTCCCGCCGCCGGGGTCGAGTGGCCGGCAGGCTCGCCGGCTCCGGAGGCTGGAGGCTGGGAGGGGTTGTATTTCCCAACCCCCCTCCGAGACCCTCGGATCCTGTCCTGCCCGAGCGAGGCTTCTGGAAACATCCGTGTGCTTTCTACTCTCGATTTCTCACGCGCCCAAGTCCAAAGGGGTCACGGTCCCCCGAGAGACAAGGAGCCACCCATCAATGCCCACGCCAACCCGGCGCCACGTGAACGCCCCCGTCAAAGCCCCAGCTTCTTCAACCTGGCTGGCGGGGGGCGGGGGGGGGCGCCGCAGCGGTCCCGGGCCAGCAGAGGGTCCAACGTGCCACCCCCCGCAAGTTCCCACTGTGTCCGGGGCGCGGGCTTTGCCCAAGTTTGCTGGGCGATGCCCTTCCCGGAGCCCGACTCGTGGGCCGGGCGGGAGGGGCGCGTGATTGACAGGCTGAACTACAGACTCATCTCTTACCTTAGGCCGCGGGCGCTGATTGGCTGCTCGCTGACATCCTCAAACCCGGCTGCTCCGCGCTGGGCTCGGGAGGGGGGCGGCTGCGGGTGGAGGTGCGCTTCTGACAAGCCCGAAAGTCATTTCCAATCTCAAGTGGACTTTGTTCCAACTATTGGGGGCGTCGCTCCCCCTCTTCATGGTCGCGGGCAAACTTCCTCCTCGGCGCCGCTTCTAATGGAGCCCCACCTGCTCGGGCTGCTCCTCGGCCTCCTGCTCTGTGGCACCAGGGTCCTCGCCGGCTACCCAATTTGGTGGTAAGACTCGCCTCTTGTCTGCCCGCGGCCCGATTTCTCCGCCGAGTCCCGGGGAGGTGGGGGGCGCCGGCTGGGGGTGGGCTGCCGCTCCTTTCTCCTTGCCTCCCTCCAGCCCCCCACTCGCCCACCCCTCCTGGATTTTCTGTGGTGTCGCCTTCAGAATCCAACTCCTGGCTTTTCTGATAATCACCATTTTCCCTGCTACTCGCTGCAGAGGCTGGAGGACTTTTCCCGGCTCCGATGGTCTCTGATTCTTAAATCCTCACCCTCCACCCGTCCCCATCTGGGGGCCCCGAAGACCCTCCATTTGCTTGCAGTTGGGTTTCTGGAAATCCAGAGCTGTCCCTGGGGCCCAGCCACTCCTCTTCTCCATTTTGGGGTCTTCATGGGCAAAATCATCTTGTTTCTTCATTGCCACCCCCATCTCCGCCGGCGCCTCCATCAAGAGATTTCCCCCACAATAACCCCCTTTTGCCTTCATATTTTAGACCCCAATGGCTTCAGGGACCCCTGGGGCAGGGGAGCGGGTGGGGGGTGGGTGGATTTCATCAGATTCTCCCCACTCTGCTCTAGATTAATCTTGAGCCTCAGAAGTGAATATGGTATTTGCTGATCCGAGATGCCATTGAATTCAGATTTTATTCATTTCTTGTTTGTCCATCCTGGCAAAAGGGGGGCTCTTTGAAAATGTAGTTGTTTGGGAGGGGGTGGGTTTGTTCTTTGACCAAAAACCCAATTCTCCATGTCAAATTCGTTCCTTTTGGAAAACCGAGGACCGAGGAGAAAGGGAGAGAGGGAAAGGAGAATTCTGTCCCCGAGAAATGCGGATACAAAAGACATTTTTAGTAAATAAGGCTGGGAAACCAGGCGCAGTGTTTGGGGGGGTGGGCGTGTATGGGGGGGGGACTGACCGAGGAATAAACAGCCCTTTGGGAGCCCCAGTTCCAGGGAGTCCCCTTGTTTTCCAAGCAGCCCCACCGCCCCCCGGCAGGTCCCAGAGGCCAGAGGGGAAAGACACACTGAAACCAGTTCTCTAAATTATACCCCGCCTGTCCTCAGTCTCCAGCCCCCTGCATTCCGGAAAACTTTAATTAAAGAATCTTACCCTCCTGGACGTAGGAGAGCCTCGGCCCGGGGGGTGGGAGGTGAGAAGGAAGAATTTGGGATCCGTGAGTAAGAAGAGGGCCTGTGGCCCCTGAGCTGAAAGTCAGAGAGGAAGGCCACCAGGGCGCGGTGCCCCCTGTGCGTCCCCCTTTCCCTGACTCGCCACCCCCTCCCCAGGCCAAGCTAGGGGGAGCAGAGCCAGCATGGTTCCGGGGCCACACCCTGAGTCTGCCTCCAGTTGTTTGGGGGCCAGGAGGGGGGCAGGAGCAAGGCATGGCCAAGGGTCTGTGTGCAGAGGGTGCTGAGAGTTGCTCCCAGGACATACACCCAAGGGAAAGTCTTTCTTCTGCCCAGCCCATCCTTCCCGCGGCTTTGGGCTGGCCTGGGGCCTCCGGTACATAAAGAAGTCCAAGGGGTGGCTGGGGCAGACAGGGATTCCAGGTCGGGGGCTCTGCCTGTTGGGGGAAGACCGCTGCCTTTCCAGCCCTTTCTGACCCTCTTTCCATCCCTGGGCCAAGGCCATGCTGTTCTTTACCTTCATGGGGACTGGTGGGGGAGGGTATGGAGAGAAGGCTTGGAGCCCCACAGGCTGCAGGGGTGAGGAAGAGGCCAGGTCCCCTACCCTATTAACTGGAGGAGGGCACTTCCCAGGGCGGGGGGCAGTGTCTGTGGGGAAGGGTTGTGTGTGGGGGGGAGTCTGGTGTGTAATGGTGTGTTGGGGAGCATCTAGATAGCAAGATGTTGGAAAAACCTGGAAAGCCAGGACATCGATGTGTCCAATGCTGGACACATGGCTTGTTTGGGGGCTGGCGGGGGGCGGGGGGAGACAGGGATGCTGCTTTGTCTGAGCCAAGGAGAGGGCTGTGTGTGTGTGTGTGTGTGTGTGTTCTAGGTCTATGATCATAAGAGGTGTCAAGTGTACACGAGTGTGTTTCTGCATGTAGAAGAGTCCGTGCCCGCACCGGGGCCACCATGGATGTAAACTCACGTGAGATGGGGGATCCGTGGCTGTGACAGGGTGTGCTGCGTCCCTATACACAGTGTGAGCAAGTGGCTGGTGCTAGGATGTGTGTGGATGTGTGTGTGAGACAGAGGAAGTCTAGAAGTGTCTATGCCCACGTAAAGGTCAGCCCCTGTGTATGCTAGTGACACTATGCATGACTGTTCATGACCGGGCATGCAAGTGGTGTGTGTGAGTGCGCGCGCGCGTGTGTGTGCATGCGTGTGCACGCATGCCTTCGTGACGGTGTCAGGGGAAAGCCCCACAGCTGTCTTTGTGCATGGATATCGGTGCTCATGGCCATGACCTGATTGTGCTTGTAAGTAGGAGCGTGAGGCTGTGTCTGGGTCTGCCTGGGACCCTGTCCTCAAGTGCCAGTGACTGGTGGGGCCCAGGGTTGTGGATATGTTTGCAGACCTATGACTTACGGGTGTGAGTGACATCCTGAGCTTGGGTGCTGGGTGGGTGTCCGTGGTCCTGGAGGCGCAGTCTGGCAGGAGACAAAGGTCTAACAAGGAAGTTGCGAAGGGCCCGGCTGACCTAGGGTCCCGGGCTGGGCAGTGTCAGGGCAGGGGACAGAGCCCTTCTTGGCATGAGCTCATCCTGTCTGCCTGAGGACAGCGGCCAGCATCCCTCCCCTCTTAGGCCGTTTGTCTTTGGTCTTGGAGCTGGGGTGGAAGGGAAGGCACCTTCGTAGAGCTGGGGCTGGGCCTGGGACGGGGATGGTAGAGTGGACAGGCCTCGGATTCCTGTTCCCACTCTGCCTCGAGGGCAGTCGGGCAGATTCCAACTCTTTCAGCATTGGAGCCCAGCACAGCCTGCCCTCTTTAGCCCACCCAGCTCACACATTCCCCAGGAGGGATTTACAGGGGGAATGGTTTAGCTGGGATTGCTGTCCCTGCCACCTCTCAAGAAAGGCCCCTTGAACCCCCAGGGGCCAGTGCTGCTCGGGCCCCAGCCCTGAGAGAAGGCAGCCCAGAAAGTAGAGCCATCAGGGCCTCAGATGGAGGCTCAGGGAAGGAAGAGATGGGCTCCAGGCCTTCCCAGCCAGGTAGAGATAGAGTGGGGACAGGAAGCCGTGACAGCCGCACTGATTTCTATAATTCTCGTCAGTCCCAGTTAGTGCCTGCTGGAGGAACTTGTCTTTCTTCTCCTTCTTGGGGGAAAAAAGAACTCCCTTATTAGGGCCCATCCTAGGGCCTGCTACATTCCAGAGACAGAGGCCCTGATGGAAGGGGCCTACGCTGGGGGTCGGGAGCCCACCCTGCCTCTGTGTGACCCACCCACTTGGGGCTCTGCTTCCTCTTAACGCTGGAGATTCACCAGCCTGTCCTGTCTCACAGCTTGGGTGAAAGGGTTCTGCAGAAGTCAAGGGCAGTGAGCTGGGAAATAAGACACCTGAGTTCTCTCTCCACCACCTGGGACCCATTCCCCCACTCCAGCGGCTGCCCCAAGCCCTGCCTCAGTTTCCCTCTCTGTCAGATGTCGTGCTGCCTCCCCCACTCGCTCCCACCTCCACCCGCCTTTCAGAGGCTTGTGAACATGTTCAGTCAAACCCCGTGGGGGTCAGTGGGCTGGGCCCAAGGAGGCACCTGGAGACTGCGGGGGAGGAAGGCCCCAGGCCAGGTGTTAACACTTGTAACAGGCAGGAATTACAGCTGGCTGGGGCTGGGGCTGGGGCTGGCGAGGAGCTGAGCTGGCTGGAGGCTGTTGATCCCACAGACAGACAGACAGACAGATGGGCAGATCGGATGGCCAGGCTTGAACCGGGTGGTCTCCCTTCCAGGGCAGGCCTTTCCCTGCGGGGATTTTGGGGGGGTGGTGGTGGAAATTAATCCAGGTCTCTTGGAAGTGAGTTAACAACCCTCCTGCCCACCCCCACCCCCACTGTGGGTGGGGCTTGCTGTCCAAGGGAAGCAAATTTGGTGGCGGATCTGTTTGTATTCTTATGATGGGACCACATTTTGTTTAAAACAAAAACAAAAACAGGTCAAATGTTATAATACTACCAGGAGCCTGGAGCTGAGTTATTTTCTTGGAAGAACCTGCTTTAGCATAGGGGAAAAGGCACGGGGGAAGGCGCAGCAGTCAGGGAAAGTTCTCCCCGAATCTCAGAGCATTTTTCAACAGCTCTGGGGCCAAGAGGTGAGCGATGGGTGGAGTCTGGGCTCTGAGCATCACTCACATCCCAGGGATCTTGAGGGCCCTGGGTCTGAGACAGCTGCCTAGTAGGAAGACCTTCTGGGAGTGGGGGTGGGTCAAAAGAGTCAGGTGCCAAGTTCTTTAGTGGACACTCTCCCTCCCCACAGCTTTCCCAGTGACAAACCCAGCCAGCCCCCAGCAGCCCCCACACTCTGCTATCTGGGTGCATGCTCAGTAACTGATGACGGTGGAGAAACTGAGGCAGATGGGGAGGGGGCTAGGTGGAAATCCCCAAAGAGTAGACTCAGCCAAGCGAGCATCTCTAAGCCACCTCACTACAGAACTGAATGTTAAAAAGACCTGAATGGGACTTGGACAGACCAAAGATTGAGAAGACAGTGTGGGCAGTTGAGAAGGTGATCTGGACACGAAGTAGGGGAAGGGAGCTATGACCTTAGGGTTTTCTCTAGACTTTGAATAGGTCTGCGTGGGAGACAAGGAGCTTGGGGTCAGGGCAGGAGAGGTGAGTTTTCTCAGAGGAAGATGGAGCTAACTGACTTTTCTGGGGAGAGTGGGGGAAAAGGAAGATCTTCCTGGCCTCAGATTGTGGTGAGCTCAGGAGTGGAGTAGGACCTGGTCTTCTAGCCTTTTCCACCCACCCTGCTGGGAGCCATAGAATCCTTCTAAAGCCACCAGGGAGGGAAAGACATTCTCTACCTCTGTCCCTGCTTGGGAGAGGAGCTACGTCTCACCCCTCCCTTAAAGGTTAGGGCCAAGGATGTTCTGTCTATACGTTATGTTCCCGTGAGTGCCAGGAAGTGGTTAGAGTGGAGTGGGGAGACTCGGGTCTGAGTTCTGGGTTCACCGCCCACAGGTTGTGCGACCTAGGATGAGTTCCTTGTCTTCTCTCTGCTTCAAGTCCCTGCCTCCCTCTGGGTTTCCTTTTCCTTGACTCCCCTGAGGGATCCCTTCTACCCCCTTGGAGTTCCCAGGGCTATGACAGGGACTGATACAGTGCTGCGAAGGGGCGGCCCTGGTGCCACTCTCCCCCCTGCCCTCCCCACACCCCGCCCCTCCCCGGCCCACTCAGATGTTCAGGGCCTGGCTCAGGCAGCCTAGCCTCTGACTTCCACAGCCCCACCTGCCCTCAGCCCCAGAGCTGGCTGCCCACTGCTGCCAGGCCAGCCTGCGTGCACCCCCGGACCACACTGCCCCCAAAACCAGCATCCCGGCTCACATTCACATCTGGCTCTTTCACGTACTGCCTGGATAACCTAGGGCAAGTTAACCTCCCTGAACCTCAGTTTCCCCATTTCTAAAATGAGAATAGTGATCGCCTCTGCCTCATAGGGTTGTAGAGAAGGTTCAATGAACCATGCATATAAAGCTCTTAGAACAATGCCCGGCTTACAGAAACTACTAGGTGAGTGTTAGTTACTCACACCTCCTGTCTGCAAGCTATTTTGACCCCTTTAAGTCCTAGATCAAAACTTGCCTCTTGGGGCACCTGGGTGGCTCAGTCGTTAAGCATCTGCCTTCAGCTCAGGTCATGATCCCAGGGTCCTGGGATCAAGTCCCGCATCGGGCTCTCTGCTCAGCGGGGAGCCTGCTTCTCCCTCTCCTGCTTCTCCCTCTCCCGCTCCCCCGGCTTATGTTCCCTCTCTCGCTGTATTTCTGTCAAATAAATAAATAAAATCTTTAAAAAAAAAAAAGAAAAACTTGCCTCTTCCAAGAAGCCCTCCCGGGTTGGCCTCACCTGGCCCTGCTTTCTTATCTTCTGAGGTCAGCTTGCCCCCTTATCCTTGGCACTGGTGACCATGAGCCTGTAGCTTTATTCTTTTTTTTAAGTTTATTTATTTATTTTTTTTAGTAATTGCTACACCCGACATGGGGCTCGAACTCACAATCCCAAGATCAAGAGTCCAACGCTCGCTCTTCCTACTGAGCCAGTCAGGTGCCCTGACTGTAGCTTTATTCTTAACTCGACGGAATTAGGCCAGGTAAACCTACCCTCAGCTCTCTGCTCGCCCAGGAAGGGTAGGGAGAGAGGGCATTGGCGCCTCTCCTAGCCCTCCTCCCACCCCACAGTTTGTGAGGCTCTTGCGGCCACTGCCATTTCCAGCTGGGACCTGGAGCCACCTGGGGCTGGGCTGGGGAGGGGTGGGGGGAGGCAGGCGCAGAGGGGGAGTGGCCCTGGGGCCGCCTGGACCAGCCCGAGCACAGAAGTTGCTCCTCCAGGAGCCGAGAGATGATTCAGAAGGTGATTTATAGACGGAAGGCAGAAAGCTTGGCTCCTGGCAGAGGCCTGCTGCTTAATTACATTCTTGGGGGGGAGGTATGAGTGGTGCGGCAGCAGGGGATCGACTTTTACCCCCTCCCCCTCCAGGCCTGTCCCCATCGCTGCCCACACTCCGAGCACGGTCCCTCTTTCTCCTGCTGCCAGAAGAAGGAATTCCCTCTCCTCAATGAGAGACTAGGCCAGGAGCGCAGGAAGAGCTTCGGGGGCTGGAGGAGGTGGAGAAAAAAGGAAGAGGCCAGAGTTCCATCTCCTCCTCCGGGGGAGTCTGGCCTACAAAGGGGGCTGGGAAACAGGACCGCCTGGGGAGGAGGATCGGTTCCTCTCTTCCCTGCTTCTGGGCAGGTGAATCCATAACCCACCCAGGGAAAAGGGTTTCTAGAATCTTCCTGGAGGTGGCAACTCCACACTTTCCCTTCAGTGTCCTATCCTACCGCTGCTTCTGGATCCTTCCTTCAAGTATGTTCCTTTTATGTTTGGTTCTCAGTGGGCCACGGGCTGGGGACTAGGGACCAGGTTCTGTGCTTGGAGGCTGAAACCCACTTCTTTAGTGCCAGACAGCCTGTGTGATGTGGGCACAAGCGCTGCCTTAGATCCAGAGGGTTCTCCAGGGGCAAGGGCAGGCTTGTATCAGAGGGAGAAGAACTTCTATCCTCAGGTTAAACCAATGTCTCAGAGAGTCCCCTCAATTCACCTGCTTAAGCTACAAAATCACTTCTGCACTGTTGACAAGCAACCCCACTCTGTTCAGTTACTTGCTGTGGTGACATCCGGATCCCCTCTGTGAACGCTGACCCATGTGGCAACCTGACATCTCTCGGCTGCTGCTTGGTTCCCATGTAGTCTCATTGTGGCTTTGAAACCCAAAACCCCGCCACTAGTTCTGGAGGCTAGAAAGGTGTGTGGGGGGCAAGGGGGAGGGTAGCCTAGGCCAATAGAGTATATTTATCTGTTTGCAGCTTGGCGTGTACAGCCGGGAGGGGTTGGCAGGGGTCAGGATGGGGACACTAGACAGCTCTCTGGTTCCCCCTGAGGCGGGCCTTCTCAAAATGGCCTCATTATGTGTGTGGAGTGAATTCCAGAAACGTCAAGCACACCCATACATCCAGGGGAAGGATGGAGACGCAGAGGTGTGCTGGGATACAAGAGGGGGCAGTGTGGGGCGGTGGGAGGTTTCTGGCCAGTGAGTTAGGGGTCCTGAGCCCTGGCTCTGCCCCTAGTTGGGGTGTGACGTTAGGCAAGTCCGTTCACTGTTCGGGACCTCAATAAAAGGGGACTCGGGCAAGCGGCTGGCCTTGGACTTCCAGCTCTGAGATTTCAATCCTGGCTTCTGGTCACCCAGTGATTTGGACTAGCTGCTTGGTGGAGGGGGGCGGTCAGTGAGAGCTGACCTCGGGGCAGGGTGGGGAGTGTCGAGCACAAAGCTTTGTCCTCAAACAGCTGTGAGGTCCTGGATGAGTCTCACCACGTCCCAGGCCTCGGTGTTCTCATCTGCAACATGGGTGATGATGATGCTGTCACTTGCCCTGCTCAGCTGCAGGACTGTCCAGAGCCTCAGAAGCAATCATCTTGGTGAGGCCCGTTGAGAAGCATCGTGTTCTTTCCAGAGAAGTTAGCGTTGTTGCTGGTCCTACCAGAAAAGAGGAGTGGGAGTCGGCCCCTGGTCAGAGGGGGCTGAGCATGGACCCAGCAGGACTCTCTGAGCCTCTGAGTTTGAGGAGTTGGTCTTTTCAGCAGAGGAGGAAGGAATGGGCTGATAGCGGCGTCATGAGGCTCAGTGGGGAGCACCCAAGGGAGGGGCAGAGATCGAGGCCAAGCGGCCACAGGACATGCCCATGTTCACAGCGCACAGCCCGCGGCATGGGAGCCCTCCCGACCTAATGCCCTGACCTGCACTCAGCCAGGCACAGAGCAGGATTTCTAAGGAGGGACACACAGGGAAGGCGGTGTGGGTGGAGGTGAGGTGGGGTAAGGGTAAAGGGCCGGGAGCTGGAAGGGGCTTTTCTGAGGCCTGTGGTCATCAGAAAATCCTAATTGCCTATACAAGGACTTGCAAACTGGCAGACCATTCACTCAAGCTAGATTGGAAAACCAGGGAGGACTGGGTGTGTGCGTGCATGCGTGTGTGTGTGTGTGTGTGTGCGCGTGTGCGCGTGTGCACCTGCAGATGTGTGTTGGGGGTGGTCAGGGGGATGGGAGCAACAGGACCAAGCACCCAGTCTCTTCGGAGGGCCCCTGTGTGAAATCTGCCCCTGGGCACAGAGTCCCACTTATCTGCCAGAGCCAGCCGGGCCAGCAAGACAAACCAATCTCTCCTCGCAGGGCCATTGGGAATGCAAATAGGGGCCTGTGGCAGTGCGTGTGACCAAGCATCTCGCCTCCTGTCCAGCTCCTCACCACTTATCTTCCTAACTGGGATTTCTGAGAGCCTCTCCCCTGCTCTAAAACCTCCCGTGGCTCCCCACTTCTTGTCTGGCACCGAGACTCCCTAGGACTTGGCCTCTACCCACCTGTTCAGTAGTACTTTCATAAACCCCCAAGAACCTCCCAATTCCTCTGGGCCTGTGCACGGAGAACCTCACCACCTCCTCTCTCCCTTTCCCTCATTCAACTGTTGAAATTCCACTTTGCCTTGGACCCAGATCAAAATCCTCTTCCTTTGGGAAGCCCTCCTAGACTTCCAAAGCCATGCCCCCTAAGCAGGGAATATGTCATCTCTCCCTCTTCCTCTCCCCCACTAGCCGACATGCCATACGTTCCCACTGCCTTCTACCATGGGCTTTGGGTGTCTTATTTCCTCCTAGACTACAGATGCCCCCAAAGGGAGAACCAGTTTTAGTCCCGTGTAACTCCCCTCCGCACCCCACCCCCCACCCCCGCCGGTTCCCAGCATAGAGCAGAGATCCGTAAACACACAACGCTGTGCTGTATGTAACACACGGGTAAAGGCACAGGTGTCGTGAGCAGACAGAACGGGCAGAATGGGTACAAACCCTACCCCACCCCCCGCGTAACGCGAGGCTCCGAGCACGTTGTTTCTGCCCGACTTTGAAAGGAGCCGGACCTGGTTCCCCTGGACCAGCGGTCAGCCTGCCCTGCTCAGCTCAGGTCCGCATGGCTCCGGCCACGTGGCTGACAGCCCTGAACCTCCTCTCAGGAGGATGGGAGCCCAGGCCTGAGCAGGCTGCTGTCGGAGCCTCGGCCCTAGAGTCTCAGTTCCCCTGGGTTTAGATTTTCCATCCCAGCTCCATTTGCAAACATTTCCCATCTGTATTCTATCTGCCACCACCCCCCCCTCCCTCCCTGGCCATGCTCACCAGCTCACACTATACTTGGGAGCCTGAGTCTTTAGTTTTAAATTCCCATTTGGTGAGACTTGTTTCTCCCCCCAGGATTAGGTGAGTGTGTTTGTTGGTGGTCTCTATGTACTGGTCCCTATACACATGTCGTGGGCTTCTAAAACAACCTCACCCCATTCTGCAGATGAGGATTCGGGTCACACAGCCTGTGCTCTGAATCCACATCCTGGTGGGCCCAAAGCTTTTTCTTTCTACCACCATTCAGGCTCAGAAGTGGACTTCTTATTTGGGGCAAGAATTTACTTATTCATGTTCTGCCTTATTCCCCAAAGGATGGCTTTGAGGCAAGATTACATGTGACCTTCAACTTGCAAGCTGCTGCTTTGGGTTTATTGATACTATTTCTGAAACTCTGGGAGGTCCCTTATTCGGGGATAGATGCAAGTCCCTGGCGAACTTTCCACATGTCCTCAAGCTGGGCTAGTCGGATGCCGGCAGCAGAGGTCACGTGACTATTATGTTGCCCCTTGGACGGGCGCAGCGTCCTGGGCAAATCAGTGTGTTCTCACCCGTGAAACAGGAAGGAGGTGGGGTAAGTGGCCTCTCGCATTACTTCCAGCTCTAAGTTTTGTCCTTCTATTTAGTCCCTTCTGCTCCTTCACAAGAGCTATCATATCATACACGATATCTATCATACACGTACCAGAAAACAACCAGACTGCATCTTTCTCGCCCAAACCAATTCTTGAGTTAGTGTACCTGAGACAGCTGATCTTTTTTTTTTTTCACCAGTTCTTTACAATTCAATATTCAGCTTTATTCCTCCCTGAGGACGAGCATCTCTCCTTTTCAGATAAAGTAGGTTTCCCTTTATGTCCTGGCTGTTAGGAAACCCAGCGTCAAACCTGAAGTTCTGTCCTGGCACCTCTATTGATCTTGACTTGGCATATTTGTCTTCTCCTTCACCTTGACCCTGATTTTCTGTTTTCATGTTATTATTTAATCCCATGTGTTTTGTATTATAAGCTCCTTGAGGGCAGGCACTATCTTGCCCATTGCTGTGTTCTCTGTGTCTGGCTAGTACAGAGTCGATACTCAATAAACACTTGTTGTCTTTGGAATACATCTTGGCAGTCAAATCCTTTCTGGAAAGAAGCAAGGCACACATAAATTTTTTTTTTGAATGTTGGTTTGTGGGACGCCTGGGTGGCTCAGCTGTTAAGCGTCTGCCTTCAGCTCAGGTCATGGTCCCGGGGTCCTGGGATCAAGCCCCGCATCGGGCTCCCTGCTCAGCGGGAAGCCTGCTTCTCCCTCTCCCACTCCCCCTGCTTGTGTTCCCTCTCTTGCTGTGTCTCTCTGTCAAATAAATAAATAAAATCTTAAAAAAAAAAAAATCTTGCTTTATCAGGGAGCTGGGTTGCAAGAATTCCAATCAGTTTCTATTTCTTTATCATCAGCTCCCCCTCCATCCCAAGTCTACTAAAGCCTTGTCTTTGGGTAAGCCACCATCTTTTCTTTTGTCTGTGATCTGCTTCACTCGAAACTTGAAGTTGGTACATAACCTTCCTCTTGGGAAGCTCTCTTGTTTCCGGCCAATGATTGCACTTTACCCTTTCCCTGGCTCCCTTCACATCTGGTTCTTCCCCCTTCCCTCTCGCTGAGAGCCAGCCGGTGCCATGGCTGCCATTCCACAGGGGACAGAATGCCCTCAGAGCCTCCACCCTGTCTCAGCGGCTGGGAGGCTCCCACTCCCCAGCAAACATTGTGGGCACTGCTGTCACTCTAAGGCACAGCGGGAAGGTAGAGCAGAGGGAGGCCCAAGGTCATGTGGGGACGAGCACCAGGGTCCCTCACTGCCAGCCAGGCCTTTCCCATTGGCAACACCGTAGGGGGGCGCTGGCTTGGCCTGGAAGGTGCCAAGCCCCCAGCCATGAATAGAGCTCCAAGGAGGGACAGACCGCACCCATCTGCCAACAAGGTGTCCTCAGCTCTGAGTAACTCCTCACCTCCTCTGCTTCTGCCCTGGAGCGGCACCTCCAGAGACCACCCCACTCAGCCCTTCATTTTAGAAAAGAGAATGCCTGGCCACAGGCTGGTGGTCCTCCATCTCGACTGAAGCCTCGGCAGGGAGAGAGATTCTGGACCTACCTCAGCTGTCAGTAAGGAGGGAGTCTGGGACGTCGGCACCGTCCTTGCAGCTAAAGCAGCTCCATGAGTCCGGCACCTTCATCCCTGTTTTGTCCGTGAGAAAATCGAGGCTGCCAGAGGCTAAGTAAGGAGCTGGGAAGCGAGTGGGGGAGACAGGTCATGGCCAGCCGATACTTCATCGTGTATGTGCTGAGGAAACACAGCACACACTTTATTTTTTTTTTATTTTTATTTTTTATTTTTTTTAAATTATTTATTTATTTATTTATTTTGAGAGGGAGAATGAGATAGAGAGAAAGAGCATGAGAGGGGGGAGGGTCAGAGGGAGAAGCAGACTCCCTGCTGAGCAGGGAGCCCGATGCGGGACTCAATCCAGGGACTCCAGGATCATGACCTGAGCCGAAGGCAGTCGCTTAACCAACTGAGCCACCCAGGCGCCCCTCAGCACGCACTTTAACTCGTCCCCCCTCCCCGACCCAACGACCTCAGGATGAAGATACTCCTGTTGTCCCCATTCCACAGTTGAGGAAACTGAGGCCCCAAGAGAGCCGCTGCCTTGCCCAAGGCCTCACAGTTGGCCAGCCCAGGAGTGGCCACCACAGCACAAACTGCCCGAAGCCAGGCCTGCCAGTGACACCACAGTTCATCCTGCCAGCCAGGAAGTTCCTTCTTAGGTCTGACTGCAGTCTTTCCTGACTCAGTCCCAGCCCAGACTCTCTGGTTTGTCCTCTTGGGGACATGAGCTTCACTGTGGATTTCCAGTTCACCTCCAGTTCAGGGGTACATTTCTCCCTGAGTCTTCGCTTCTCCAGAACCATCCTCCCCTGATGACCCAGTCTCCTGCACGCCTTTCACCACCTCGCTCTCCCTCTTCTGATGATCTCTCTCTCCAGCTTCCCTAGGTCCTTTTGCAAGTGCCGTGACCCACAGAACTGCCTTGAGACCAGGGAGCAGGGGTCCTGCCAGACCCTTCCACTTAGAGGGCTCCACTCTGCGGTCTTAAGGCTTCAGGGCATTGGGTCCAGGGTCCCAGCAGTCGTACCCACCCAGAGTGCACACTCCCCAGCCCTCAGCCTATGCTCTGGATCCTCAAGCCCCTAGAGTTTCTTGCCCAAATGGCTGTGAGCCTGCTTCTGGGCTGTGCAGACCTCTGTCTGGGTTTTATCCTGCCAGAGCGGACCATGCTGCTGGTGTGGGTGTCCCTGGGCCCAAGAGGTAGTCAGGGGAGGCCATTTGCAGGGGTTGTGGATGGAGCCTGGAGATTCCATTGGGGTGTCCAGTGTGGGATGGAACAGGGATGGACCGATGGCAGGCTGGGGGCTGGCTCTCCCGTCACTGTTCTTTCTTTTTTTTTTTTTTTTTAAATATTTTTATTTATTTATTTGACACAGAGAGAGACAGCAAGAGAGGGAACACAAGCAGGGGGAGTGGGAGAGGGAGAAGCAGGCTTCCCGCCGAGCAGGGAGCCCGATGCGGAGCTCGATCCCAGGACCCCGGGATCACGACCTGAGCCGAAGGCAGACGCTTAACGACGAGCCACCCAGGCTCCCCTGTTCTTTCTTTTTTAAAAAATTATTTATTTAAGTAATCTCTACACCCAACGTGGGCCTTGAACTCACAACCCCGAGATCAAGAGTTGTATGCTCTTCCCACTGAGCCAGCCAGGCGCCCCCCCACTCTGATATCACTTTTCTAGCATAAAACTCTGTGGAGAACCCAGCCTCTCAGGTGGTGAGCAAGGATAGGATGAGAGAATGACTTTTTAATTTATTATTGAAGTCTACATATAAGAAAGTACGTAAGGTCAAAGTGTATGGCTCCCTGAGTTGACTGGGACATACCCTATTTAAGTTTGTTTCCCTGACCGGAAACCTTTACGCCTCGGGCAGTGGTAGATGAGCCTCTGCTTGTCCTCTCACCCAGGCCTTGTGAACGCCCCAGCCGGGCCCCAGCACTTGGGCAGGAAACGGGGCTCCCCCAGGGCCACACCGGCACAGAATCTGGAAGAAGACTTGCTTTCTCCAACTTTGCCGCTTACATTTCTCCCTCAGCAGGTTACCTGCCTTCTGCGTGGGCAACACTTCTAGCTCCTTCACGGGCTGGGGTCACCTCGCACCTTCAAGTCCCTCCTTGTTAAGCTGGAACATTGTCTTACCCATCCTCGGCCTCCAAGTTCCTCCCTGTGTGGTGGGATTTGTCGTTTTTAAATGGCCCTATTAGAAGACATGCAGCGGGGCAGCTCTGGGGTTCCCTCCTCCCGGCGTGGCCTGTGATGCCCTGCGCGGCCCAGCCCTGCCCCAACTCCCCACCCTAGCTCGTGGCCCACTCCCATCTCCTCCCCAGGACCTACTTTTCCCTGCATGGGGAAGAGCGGGGCCTTGGGGAACAGCAGTCCTGGGCTCTAGATGGTTCTGCCTTTAGTACCTGAATGACCCGAACTCTCTGAGTCTCCGTTTTCTCTGTAGGACAAGGGCCACTCTAAGGAGTAAAAGACATAACACGTGTGAGACTTCTTATCGGCTCTGGTGTCCACACATGTTGCTGTCCTTAATCTTGGTTTATGGTCTGTGTTGTTCTTCTACTACCTCCTATCTCCAGACCTCTGTGCTTGCCCTTGCCTTCCCTTGGAACGACCCCTATGAACTTGCGTGTGGTCTTCGAAGCCCAGTTCGGGCAACATGTTCTCTGTGTAGCCTTCCCTGGGCACTGGCTCCAGCTCAGCCCCTTCCGCTGGGAGCGCTTTCATGGACTAGACCGGGAGCCCCCTGCGGGCAGGACCAGCCCCCGGTCAGCTTTGTATCCACGTCTCCAAGCATAGCGGGGGGCACACAGAGGGGCCTCTAAGACGAGTCATGGGATGAAGGGACACTGCTGAGAGTCACCTGCCAGTCACAAGCTCAGTCCTTCAGCCCCAGCCGGATGCTTAGAGCCTCCGTGAGGTCCTCCTGGGAAGAGCTGCGGGCACTTGTCACGTATCTTCTTGGATTCTTAGTTAGCTCTTCATGTGCATCTGTCCAGCCTTCCCAACTAGAGAGTCAGCCCTTTGAGAGCAGGATTCCCCTTAGATGGCCTCATCTCTCCAGTGAGCCTTACACATCGCCCTGAATACTGCAGGAGCACAACTGGTAATTGTGGTGATGGGTTGGCTGATGAACCAGGCTCCTTCCCAAGGAACCGCACATCCAGGCTCAGCTGGTTCCCACTCTCTGGGACAGGATTTTCCCTCACTGTGTGATGCCTCAGAGGGTCCAGCTCTGAGCTTCTAAGTCTCTGTGCTGAAAGGCAGCCTAGTGTTCCAGAAAGACGGGGCAAATCTGCCGTGGTGTGAATCTCAGATGTGCTACTTGATAGCTCTGGAACTTTGGGTAGTTTCTTAAAAATATCTGAATCTCAGTTTGTTCATCTGAAAAATGGGGGTAAAAATTCTGATCTCAGGGCAGTTTTTTTTTAATATTTTATTTATTTATTTGAGAGAGAGAGCATGAGTCCAGGAGCGGGGGGAGGAGCAGAGGGAGAGGGGGAAACAAACTCCCTGCTGAATAGGAAGCCCAATGTGGGGCTCGATCCCAGGACCCTGGGATCGTGACCTGAACAGAGGCTTATCCGACTGAGCCACCCAGGCGTCCCTTGAGGATGAAATGAAACAACACACAGGAACTGAGTTAAAGGCGAATACTGAATAAGTCAAGGATGTTCTTAAGGTCATTCCAATGTAGCAAGGGTTATAAAACTATCCCAGGCCAGGATTTGTACAACAAAAAGATCTGAATTCCTTCCAAAACAGAAGAGGCCACACTCGGGGAAAACCATATGCTTTATGTTGTTTGGTCCCAACTAATTAACCTGTTTGAAGAAAGAAGTGGGTGATGGGCACGTGGTAGAAGTCTGAGACTCAGTGGACCCAGTGCAATGTGGACTCTGGCCTGACCTTGTGTTCTGGTGTCCTGTTCAGCCCAAATACTCACAAAGGCCTCCAGCTCTTGGGAAGGGAAGGATAAATCAAATGTGGAAGCTGTCTGTTTTTACTGGGGTTCCAAGGACTGGTCTGTGTAGGTTTAATAGGGCCCTAGTTAATGGCTTAGACGCTCGCCCTTTCAGTCTCTCTCTCTCTCTCTCAAATAAATAAATCTAAATAAAATAAAATAAAGTTTTCCCAGCTAAGAATGCCTAGACAATATAAATTTCATTTTGCTTATTTTTAACCATTATAAAAATGGTGTTATGCTGAATGCGGTCTTTGCTCCCTCTACATTATGTTTCTAAATTTCAAGCTATGTTGTTGGGTCTTACTGGAGCTCTTTTACTTTCACAGCTGTGTAATAGCCCATTGAGGGAACGTACGACACTTGCCAACTCCTGCTCCTGCCGATGTACCCGTGTCTCAGGGCGCACACGGGGGACAGGAGCTCCTGG
This sequence comes from Halichoerus grypus, assembly GCF_964656455.1. NCBI lineage: Eukaryota > Metazoa > Chordata > Mammalia > Carnivora > Phocidae > Halichoerus > Halichoerus grypus. Next base: position 192,461,680 of record NC_135713.1, read on the forward strand.
GGGTGCCTATTGCAGGCTGTGCGAATGTTCCCCTTTGCGAGCTGACCCCGAGCTTTTCAAAGTTAGGTTGTGCCCATTCCCACTCTCATCTTTGCTCTACACCTTCACTGACACTTGGAATCAACTGACTTCATCTTTCTCAATCTGGCAGCTACAAAATGGGATCTGTGGTCTTCATCTGCAGAGATGGGGCTGTTTTTAAGGTCCCAGTGCTGGGCGAAGTGGAGGCAGGGCAGGGACCCAGGTGTTCATGTCGACACGTAAGACATGCATTTGGAAGAACATATGGCCCATGGCTGGGGTGTCTGGTGGAAATCCCCGACTTTGGCTTTCAGTCCTTCACACTCCTCACATTCTTTGCCTAAGGGCCAGAGGGCATCACTGGCATTTGGTGACGGGGGCAAACTGACTGATGAAGCCTTTTCTTCTCTGCCTCACCTCTCCCTCTGCACCACCTCTCCTCCTTTCTGCTCCTCAGATGCACCCTCCTGGGCTGTGAACCCCTGCCCACTTTCCAGAAACAATGCCACTCCTCCCAGGGAGTCCCACCCCAGCAGCCCCCCCACCCCAGACCAGGGGTCCATGTCCCCCCGGCCCTCTCCTGCCTGAATGACAGCAGTAACATCTCCCAGGTGCCACATCAGGGAAGACCAGAAGGTGACTCTTTCTCCTAAATCTTGATCCAAATGCTGGGGTTCCTTCCTTCTGAAAGAAAAGCTGTGAGCTCCTCAGCACGCCTGGGAAACCAGATGGGGCAGCCATGTCCTGCTGGAATCTCTGTCCTCACAAGCTTGGCCTTGCCCACCCTCCCTCCCCACCCCCCAGGGAGACTCCTCACTTCCTCGGGCTTTTACTATGAAGATAAAGGGGTCTTAGGATCCCTTCCCCGACTGGAAATCTCTTTCCCATTGCTCCTTCACCTGGCCATAACCTTCCCAGGAGTTTTCAAAATCCAGCTCGGAACTGTCATCTTGCTGGGCACTTTCCCAGCCTACCTGCGTTGCTCTTGGCTCTCCTGCGCGCACTGGGGCCAGAGCAGGACTTGGTACGTGGGTGGATGCGCTTCTTACACCAGTCCCAAATAATCCTGCTGAGTTGGGCTTCTGGGGTCAATCAAGTTTGAGAAGTGCCACCTGCTACTTCCAGCCTCTCAGTGTTTATGGTGCTCGTTAGCATATTAACATTCATTAGCATGTTAGCAACAGCAGCGCGGCAGGGATGACCCTGGTCTTCGTTTGTTTGGTCTGTGTTCCCAGAGTATTTAACTTGGCAGCCCTTTCTCCCCCAATAACAGCCATTACCTATTTGGAAAATGTGATCTAGAGGATTCTCCTGCTCCTTTCATAGGTCAGTGTGTCCTTGTGGTCTTATTCTCAGCAGTCAGGCTGTGATTCCTCCGACTTTTGATTTTTTATTTCATTTTAAAGGTTTTTTTTTTTTTTTTAGATTTTATTTATTTATTTGACAGAGAGAGAGACACAGCGAGAGAGGGAATACAAGCAGGGGGAGTGGGAGAGGGAGAAGCAGGCTTCCCGCTGAGCAGGGAGCCCGATGTGGGGCTCGATCCCAGGACCCTGGGATCGTGACCCGAGCCGAAGGCAGATGCTTAACGACTGAGCCACCCAGGCGCCCCTCATTTTAAAGTTTTTTATTTATTTATTTTAGTAATCTCTACACCCTACGTGGGGCTCAAACTCACGGCCCCAAGATTACGCGTCGCACATTCTTCCGACTGAGCCGGCCAGGCGCCCCCTCCTCTGACTTTTAAAAATCATCCTTTGTGAACTAGTTCAGCCCCGAGTACCCCGTAGCAGAGGGGCTTGAATGGAATGAATGCACACTTCCATGAATGAATGAATGAATGAAAATCAGTCATTCGGTTGGTCATCCAGCTAGATCCCCTCTCCTGGGAAGCAGTCGAAAACGGCCTGGCCATCGTACCCTGGGGCTGCGTCAGACCCTCTCCACAGTGGAATGAATCACTGTCCCACATTAGGTGCCAGTGATTTTCTTCTTAGGCATCTGTCTTGCAGGGACCACGTCATGCTCACCTCTCCATATTCCCATAAGTGGGTACACAGTCGCCGGTTCCTGAATGGCATCTCTCCTCGGACTCCTTCCCGAGGGATCTAGAACACTGTGGTTAAGCCTGCAGGCTCTGGAGCCCGAGTAGATGTGTCTGTAACTCCCCGGGGAATCTCCGCGCCTTCAGTCTCCCTATCCAAATGGGAGTGATGATCATAGTACCTTCCTTACAAGGTTGTTAGGGGACTCAGTGAGTTAATAATACGTGGGAAGCGCATGAGACGTGCCTGGCACGGGGAATGGGTTGGCCGCTGCTGGCACTCATAACAGGAGGGACCACCAGTCCTTGTACCAGGGACGGTCATGAGACCGATTTACCCACATTGGCTCAACAACTCCTCCCTCCAGTCTCTTTGAAGGAGCGGACAGTTACAGTTTTCCAATCAGGAAGTGGAGTCCTCCCAAACGGACCCGGAGACTGGGCAGCTCCTCCCCCTCCTCACCTACAGTGACCCCACTGAGCACCTGATCAGCTTTTTTATCCTCTGTCCTTCCCCCAAAGATGGCAATCCATGGCACCGCATGGGGGGATTTTAAGTGCACGGGGTACCCGAGACAGAGTATAAGTGGGTGAGAACGAGTTCTTGGAGAGGCCTGGGGGTTGCCATCATCTCCGTGGTAGAGCCAGGAACACAAAGCTATTGAGGCAGGACTTCGCCAAAGCACAGGAGAAAAATCACCTGTGAATCAGCAACGCTGCAGAACGGGCAGAGAGAGCCTGGAAGTCGGCTTGGTATCGCCGCCCCATGGCACTGTGCCCGGGGCCCTGTGTGTGCCCAGGAAATGTTTGCAGGCGGGACATCTGTGGTCGCTTTTATCTGGGCAGGTTATCCAGGTGAAAGACAGATGGTTGTAAGAGGGCATCAGGCTTGGGCGCCTGGGTGGCTCAGATGGTTAAGCGTCTGCCTTCGGCTCAGGTCATGATCCCAGGGTCCTGGGATTGAGTCCCACATCGGGCTCCCTGCTCCTTGGGAGCCTGCTTCTCTCTCTCTCTCTGTCTCTCATGAATAAATAAATAAAATCTTTAAAAAAAAAAAAGAGGGCATCAGGCTTGGGGGGCCATCCCGGACTTTCTGAGGTGAACATGCTGGAATCCCTTTCCGCATGCGCCAGTTGGCCTTCTCAGGCCCCGTAGGCTGACTCCATTCTTCTTCACTTAAGAGGAGGACCCCAGGAGTCAGGGGGTTGACCGTCCTCTTTTCTCCACAGTGGCCAGGGCTTTATTCCAGCACCGTCCCTGGTCTGGCCATACCACAGAAGAGAGATGTGGGGGTCTTGGGGGAAGGGCTAATTTGGGGACGTGACTGTAGGAGGTTTAAGATGCACACGCCACAGGCTGTTTATCTTGGAGAAGAGAAGGTTGGGGGGCTGCATTCCAGGCAGGGGAGCAGCTACTCTCTCAGCACCTGAGGAGAGGCCACGAGGACCAAAATGGCGGCTCAGAGGGATGGGGTTGAGGTAAATAGATTTCCCATCAAATGTCACGAGGCGAAGACACCCATGAGTGGGAGCAGTCGGCAAGGCTGGCAGAGAGACTGAGAGAAGTGGGGCTGCGAACTTTCCAGCCTGCAAAGACGAGGGAATTCCCAGGAATCTATGGACTGATTGGTCTATCAAAAGCTTGACTAGTGTTGAGAATCGGGTAAGGTGTTAAATTTGGATTTTTCTCTTCTCCATGGTGGCACAGTGTGTTCTGTGAACAGAGGAGAACCAGAATTCTGTGAAGACGTGGAAGAACCCCTACCATGGTTGGTTGAGTTCTTTGGCTCCTCAGCCCCATGGGATCCCAACTGAACTCCCAAACTTGGGCTACAGAGCCGGAGGGTGTGAACACTGGGTCTTACTGCCTCCTCTGGGCCTCTGTTTTGTGCCAGACGGACCCCCCAACATTCCTTCCAGCTCTGACACGCTTCTTTCAGGGGGAACAGCCCTCGTCCCCACTTCACTGCCTACAGGATCTAAACTCATCAGCTGGGACCTCAGGCCCTGCCTCCTTCCCTCTTTGCTCCTTGGGTTTTGGCGTTTTTGAGTCACACCAATGTCCCAAAAGTGCCCTTCCTCATCCTTCTCTCTCAGGGCATAAAAATCCACCTCAGAGCATACCCCTCTGAAGTCCTGGGGATTACCTGTCCCCCAATCCCACCCCATGTCGTCTCCTTCACTTGGTCCCCCATCTCCACCAGAACGATTTGTAAGCCAGCTGGTCTCCTTGCTCACGTCCTCTGCTCTTGTGCATGTGACCTACTCATTAGATTATACCCTCCTCCGGGTTAAGGGCCGTGATGGTGTCCTCTGCCCAGTTGAGTGTAGAGCACACAGTGGGTGCCAAATAAATGCATTCTGCTCGAATGATCTTGTTGTCACCAGAGGGTGGGATCTAGACAAGAGTAGCAGACTAGCAACAGCACAGCATTTGGTCAAACCCACCTTCACTTACTGGTCCCCTGTCTGAGGCTCAGCTTCCTTATTTGTTAGGTGGAGACCATGTGTTTCTCTCAGGACTCTTGAGAGAATTAACCAAGTTGCTTGTGTGGGGAAAATGCTTTGCAAACCGGAAGGTGCTGGAACGTGTATCATCTACCCTGAGCCCTCTCGGATGCCTCCTGGGAGAGGTCCTGAATTCACATGTCCCGTCTCACACACACATCCCTCCAGCCCTCAGACAGAGGTCTCCTCCCCATGGGGGGGATGCTTTGAGTGTCAGTCTAGCCCTTCCCGGGATACAGACAAGTAGACCTCGAGTGTGGAAGATCCATGACAACATTCAAAAGAAAAAAGATCAATAGGCAGGGGCCCCAGCGTTTGAGTTTACAGCCCTGTAAATCCCGAGAGCAGCCTGAGTGGCCGGCTCAACCTGAGTCTTTCCTTCCCCTCCTCTTCCAGCTCCCTGCAGACTCCGTCCCAAGAAATGTCTCCCCTTCACTGCTTTATTAGGCATCTTGGTGGCACCATTTCCTAGTGGTGCGACCCCAGGCAAGTGTGCTCAGCCTCTCTGAACTCGTGTTTGTCACCTGTCGAAGGGGGATAATTATAACCTCAGAGAGTTCTTTGGCAAATGAAAAGATATATTCCACGTAACGTGTTTTTCCGTGGCTCCTGGCACAAGCTGGGCTCCATAAACGTGAGCTGTCATTATTCATTCTCATCACCACGCGGAGCGCCCGGGTAAATTTGGTTGCCTCGCTACCTTACTTACAGAATTCAGGAAATTATTTCCTCATGACCTCATTAGGCACTCTCGACCCCAATAAATACACCCTGCATTCTCTTTCTACCATTGGGTATACACCGGGATAAGGCATTCCCCTTTATTTCATTTATTTCATTTCTGATGAAATGATGCTTTGACATTTTCCACGCGTGCCGAAGGCACATTACACACACACATCCTATTTGTAGAGACATTTTTTTTTACTTTACATGTTTGCTATGTGTGTGTGAGTGTGTGTGCATGTGTATGTATGTGTGTGAGTGTGATGTGTGATTTTATCTTTTCTGCCTTACGCGTGTTTCCTCCTGGAAGAAATTCCTACTTTTGTCACGAATGTGACTAGAACAGCAGACTGAGAATACCGAAATTTCCCGTGGCGCCGGCACTTGCGTGGGGATGCACGTGGTCTGGGGGGATGGCAGGGTGTAGGCAGTGAGCAGAGGTGACGCAGCAGGAGGTGAGGACAGAGCCAGAGGAGGGGAGTGAGACCTCTACCCATGGACTCGTGGAGAAAAAGCATTTCCAGGGAGAGATGAGTGGGGAACTCGAACTCCTAGACTATATAGCTGTGGGCATGAACCAAGGAAGGCATGGACCCCCGCCGGGAGAAGGCCTTAGGACCTCGAACCCCAGGAGTGTTTGTTGGTGTCCTGCAGCTCGGCAGAGGAGGTTCGGCTGGCTCACACCATTCACACCACGGCAAGGCTGAGAAAAGTAAGTCGAGCATCAGGAAGAAGGGGAAGTGAGAGCAGGAAACACCAGAGGACAGGGGGACCGAAAGCTTGGAAGGGGGTCACCAGATAAAGCATTAGGCTGTAGGGGGAAGTGATTTCTCTTGAAGTAGACTTCGTATCTTGTCTTTTCGCAGCGTACGTTAGCGTGTGTTTTGTAAGGCACATAAAACCCGAGCGTGGTGGCCGGCCAGCCAGTGGTTTAGACCCAAGTGTGTGTGTATCAGTGGCCGGGCACGCCCAGACACTTTTGACCGAGGTGCTGCTGCTGGGTCAGATAAGGTTTGCTCCCCTCGCTGTGAAGAGGAGATTTGTTGAGAGCGCAGGAGAGGGAGGTTGAGGGAGGGCTCCTTTCACTAGAGAAAGGCAGGCAACACCAGTGGCTGGAAAGAATGGACTAATTCTGGGAGCAAGAGGTGGGGCCCCTGAGGATGGATAGCAGGGAGGGAGGGGAGCACCCCCTCCCACCACCACCCTGGGCGGGCTCTGAGCCTTGTCCGTGACCTAGGACAGTCTGCACCCTGCCTCTTCCCCTTCGCATGGGATGGCACAGAGAAGTGGGGGCACCCGGACCTGTTCAATCTGTTTCTCCGGCGGTGGGGCCCAGGCACCAGCCGCTGTCAGCACCCCCCGGGGCCATCTGACACGCAGCCAGAGTTGAGAAGCAGTGACCCACCCCTCTGAGTGCTGGAGCGTTTAACGAGGTCCTGCAGAGGTCTGTGGTGGCCCCCGGAATACAGCTCTTAACAGGTGCTGAGTAGATGTTTGCAAAGCCCAGGCTGACGCGTGCGGCAAGGAGCCCTTGAGCAGAAAGCCCAGAGGGAGTGAGCGTAAGGAACTGGCGGCAGCACTCAGGCCTGGTGGGTTTGGGGGGGCGCAGAGGAAGATGTTGAGGCGCGCTCTGGCTGCTTCGCCTGCAGATGGGGAATGGGACGAGAGGGAGGGGCAGCCACCGCTTTGAACTTGCGTAGAGCCTCCCTAAACGGAGTGGGCAAGTCCAGGTGCGGCGCAGGGCTGTTCCACCTGCGCATCCTCGGAGCCGTGGGAGGACTCGGCGCCGAGGACGCGCTCCTGGGAATGCGGTGGAAATACCCACCTTGAACGCCAAGGAGCGAGCGGCGGCCCCCCACCCCAGAGCCCAGTGGCTGCGCAGCATCCCCACCACACACCCCCCCCCCGCCCCGCCCCGCCCCAGGCCCCTGTCTCCCCCGCCGGCAACAACCCCGCCCGGCCCTGTGCCCTCTGCGGTTCTGGCCAGAAATCCCGATGTGGTGGGAGTTTTTATTGTTATTGTTCCTTCGAAGTTTTATTATGAAAATTGTGAATCCGAAAAACAGACAAAAATAGTACGAGGAGCACACATATGCACACCTCCTAGTTCAACTGTTTCACATTTTGCCGTAGTTGCCCTAGCCCTTACCCCCCCCCCAACTACCTCCGCCCCCAGTTTGGCTTGGTTTGCTTTGCTGCACCATTTCAAAGTAAGGATAGTCATCATGACTCTTTTTCAGCCTTGTATTTCCAAAATATAAGGATAACCCTTATGACCATATACCATTATCCCACTTAACAAAATTAATGATTCCTTTTTTAAAAAATTTTATTTATTTATTTGAGAGCGAGAGAGAGAGCATGAGTAGGGTGAGGGGCAGAGCGAGAAGCAGGCTCTCTGCTGAGCAGGGAGCCCATCGTGGGTCTCGATCCCAGGCAGACGCTTAACCGACTGAGCCACCCAAGCGCCCCTAATCATGATTCCTAATGATTCAGATTTCCCCAGTTATCCTCACAATGCCTTCATGGCTAGGATTTTCAAACTAGGCTCCAATTATTTGATTGTTATGTCTCTTAAGTTTATTTTAATCTCAAGCACCCCCCCCCCCCCCCAACACACACACTTTTTAAAAATGACAGGAGCTTCTGGGCAGTTTAGTTCTGTAGCTCTGTGTACCGTCCCACATTCTTGTCTGGTTGCTTCCCCGTCGTGTCATTTGGTTTGTTCCTCTGTCCTTCGTCCTTCCTGGCAGCTGACAGTTCTCAAAGCCTGGGGAGATTCAGGTTAAACCTCTTTGACCAGAGAACTTACTACGGGAGACCAGGTACTTCACGTTGCATCATTTCATCCCGTGCTCTTGTCACGCTCTGGGGGAGGTTTTTAACGATCCAGTTTTCTGGACTCCGCCCCAGAAAGTCTGATTCAGCAGGGCTGGCTGTGGCTCCCAGGTGTCTGTATTTTTCAAAACCACCCCCAGCGATCTGGGCGCCGTAGGGCCACGGCCTGTGCCCCAGACTAGCCGCAGACAGCTGATAAATGCTTGTCCCCCTTCTTCTGGAAGGTGGTGAAGTCCTCGAGAGCCCAGCCTTCCCCAGTGTGTGATCCGTGCTGTCGGGGGTGAGGCAGGGCGGGTGGGCATCTGGGCCCCAGCAGGGGAGGAGCGTGGGGCTTCCGGGGGCAGCTCCCTGGCTCAGCTGGGAGATCTTGCAAGACCAGAGGTGCCCCCCGCCACTTCTCTGTGCTCCCAGCGCCCGGCACAGGGCTTGGCCCGGCATACATGTTTGTTAAATGAAGATACACACCAAGCCCATGGCTTGCAGAGGAGCAAGGAGGGCTGCTGTGAGGAGGAATTCCCAGCCAAGTGGTTCTCCTTTCCGTGGTCCCTCCTGGGCTTCTTCCTAGGAGTCAAACAAAGGATTTCTGGATGGTAGAGCCAGCAGCTGCTTAATAAGGCCCAGAGAGCCAGTAGGGCTGTCCCCTGCCCTCAGCTTGGCCTGCTGGTGGACTGCCGGAGCCGAGGAGGTGAGGAGAAATGTCTGGGCTAGTCAGGTGGAGCGCTCCGGGTGCCTGGGGGAACCAGACACTCTACCTATCATACAAAAATGAATGAAGTAATTCATCCTCTCAAAAAACTCGGTTTTAGTGGAGAAACAGAGTCATTCAGTGGGATGTGTCTAAGGCTCCCCTCGGGTATGTATAAGAACCGGGAAATATCCAGAGGGAGCAGTTCAAACTGGACCATTAGGAAGGGGGTTTTAAAATCAAACCTTGATGGATGAATAGGAGTCCAAAGTGAACAAGAGGGCTAGGCAGGCTCTGTCTTGTCTTTCACTGGAACTGGCTTGAAGGGTAAAGGAGTGTGCGAACCCAGAAAAATCCTGGCCTGGGGACCAGCAGACGTGGCTTCTCAGAGCAAGCAGTCTAACCCTGTAGGGCCCTCATTTCCCCATCTGGAAAATGGGAGACTGACCCCTGCCTTATATAACTCAGGGGCTGGAGGAGAGGGGAAGGGGAGAAGTGTTCCCAGGCTGTAAACAGGAGCTAGAGGTGCAGACATGGTTTAGGAAAAGTTTAAATCAGAATTCTTTTTGGTGGAAGGGGAGGCAGAAGAAACAAATGGCCAAGATCCGGGAGTCACAGGTGTCCAAGCTGAACTCGTCTGCAAGGCCCAGCTCAAAGGTGACCCCTTTGAAGATGCAGACCCACCCGTGTGGTTTCCACCCTCACGCCGTGCTATTCCCGTGGACACCTGCGGGGATGTCTGTCCTGCTCCAGGGTGGGGGCCTCTGAGCAGGATGGAGGCTACGTCTTAACGCACACCAGGCACGTGATGCCCGTGTACTGAATGAAGCCCCCACCCTCGGACGGGGGGCTTCGAGAAGGAACTGCACAGTGTAAGGGAGACAGAGGTCTGGTTGGGGTCACAGGGCCTGGGATGACCCCTGCGCTGCCTCCAGCCAGTGGAGGAACCCTGAACAAGTCACCCTGCTTCTCTAGGCCTTAGTTTCCCCTGAGGGAGTGGACTAATGAATTAGCCCAAGACCCCACCCAGCTTCAACATTCTACGGCCTGGTACCGTGCGTAATAGAATAATGAACGTGTGCGGCTCTTTACAGACTGCTTCTGAAGCCTTCCTCGGGCATCTTATGCCCCTCCCCGCCTCCTCCAAGTAGCCAGAGACCAGCACGAGAACCTCCTCGGGCAGACACTTTTATTCAGCAGGCCTTTAGTAAGCATCTACCTTGTACCAGTGAGCACCCAGAGACACCTGGTCCCACCATGGTTTCTAGAACGCTTTGTGTCTCTCAGGTGGGAAAGACAGGACCCACTGAGGGAACTTTCAGAGGGCCACCCAAAACTGGTAGGCAGGAGTGTTGTGACCCTAGGCTAGTCATTTAATGTCTTTGGGCCTCCGTCGCCTCATCTGTAGAGAGCATGGCAACCCCTTGTGTGTCTGAGAGCAGAGGTTGGGCTACAGCTTTAACTGGGAAGGAGCAGGACGCCACCGAACAAGTATGAGATCATGTGGGCTCAGCCGTGAGTCCTGAACTGCGCAGCAAAGCAAGTGGGCCTGGGAGCAGCTTCCCCTCTGGTCCCCTGTGAGCATTCGTCTGCCTGTGGTCTTGGTGCCTCTTGGGGGAACCTCAGGGAGTCTAGGGGTGAGGCCGTGGGCCTGGACCCCTTTCACTTCTCTCTGGGCCAATACCTGCCTGAAGGAGGGTACCCTCAGCTCACTGTGTCCTCTCGGGGTGCTGAGGGAGGACACAGCCCCGAGGAGACCCACGCTGGAGCTGCCAACAGGCCACCAACTCCCCCCCTCCATTCTCCTCACCTTCTCCCCCGCCACCCCCAACTTCTGTCAGGCCCTTCCCCCCTTCATCTTCCCACTTCTCACCCTCCTTTCCTCCTCCCCAGGTCTGACCATCCTGCTCTGAGCCCTGCCTCTCAATTTGGCTGAAGGGGACAATCCCTTTCTCCCACCCTCCTCCCCTTCTCCACTCTGATCAACTCCACTTTCCTATGAAATTGAGAAAAAAAATAAATAAATAAAACCCTCATGCTCACAACACAACCAAAAAACAGGTTTAAACATTTTACAGGTTTCAACATTTTTCAGGCCGCCTTGTCACATCTTATCAGATCAGCCGGGAGCCGCAGGCCAGGCGCTCTGGGAGCTGCTTTGGAGAACAGAAGCTGTAACATTCCAGCTGAGGCTGGCCCGCCTTCCCCTCCCGCCCTCCCTCTTCTCCCCGGAGAAACATCCCACAGGGCTCTGGGACGGGATGGCGGATGGAGCTCGGGCCTCCGCCTCCTCCCTCTGACTGGGACTCAGTCTTTGATCCCTTGGCTTGGAGCGTCCACCAGCCACCCCTTCTCTTCCTCCCATGCTTGCCCAGAGCATGGCCCCTCTGGGCTCTCAGGTGGTCTCAGCGCACCTCCTCGGAGGGCCCCACTTGGCCCTGCAAGGGGACCTCTAGAAGGCGGCAGGCAGAGGGCAGTGGTCAAAGTCACTCACTGAATGTAGAAGTGACCACTTGGCCAGTAGGGCCAGCAAGTTGTGTTGGAGAGTTTAGGGAGAGAGAGGAAGGGAGGAAGAGCCTTCTTGGGCTCTCATGGCGAGTCCTCAGTGCTGCCCAATGGGAGGGAATGGCTCTTTACTTTGGCTTCGTGTTTGGGGGATGTGTGGGTTTCCCATCTCTAGTGGTGTAGACAGTTGGCCTGGAATACCCCCTTCCCTCACGTTCACTCCCAGTCTCCCATCTTCCTGTTCCCGCCACACTCACGGTGACCTTGGGCACACACTACAGGGTGATAGGTCCAGAAAAGGCTGACCAACGTCCAAAGGCCCAGATTTCAGCTGAGCCAACCTAAGGGAAAGGCCCAGAATCTGTGTCCCAGGGTGAGAGGGAAGGGCTAGCTTTGCGGCTCCCAGGTAGGAGGAGAAGGGTCAGGCTGGGAGGCGCCACCCATGTGCACAGGGCGGGGCCCCATAGGAGGATGAGGGGATGGGGATGGGATGGGTTGATGGTTTAGTGTGTGTTCAGATCTCTCACCCAGGGAGGAGGGTGGGGACAAGAGTGGAAGGGGGAAAGACCAGAGCAAAGGAAGGCTGTGGTGACTCACTCTGTCCAAGTACGCTGGCCGCGCCTCCGCGGGGACCTCATCAGAAACACCGGGAAACAAAAGGCAGACGTGGGCGCTTGGTGCCTATGTCGCCTAATGAGGCCCAACCGAGCTGCCTCCTGCGGGGTTCTGGGAGAGCCCTCCCCATTTCCTGGCCCGAAGTGTGAGGTCCGTGTGATATGATGTCCCCACCCCCGTGCTGGTGCCCTCCCTCCTCCGCAATCCTGGGGCTCCTCCCTTGGCACGTGGCGTCCAGCGCCCACACTGTGAGGCTCCCAGGTTGTCTCACCCTTTACCGTGTGCCCACCAGGGAGGCCTCAAGTGTCATTCAACTGTTAGCTCCAGCACAGATCCCCAAATCTGAATCTCCAGGCTCCGTCTTTTTCCAGCACTGTCTGGACTTGGGTGCCTCATCGGCCCCCAAAAACTGTCTTTGTTCCCAAACCTGCTTCACCTCTTAAGTTCCCTTTCTTTACTGACATCATATCCATCTTCCTGATCATCCTGGCTTAAAACCTCGGTCATGCTCTCCTCCTTCCTCCTGTGTCCCCTGTGGCCATCCTTAGTCACCGCTTCCTCACTGCTCCTAATGCCTCTCTCCTGAGACCTGCTGCCACAGGCCCCGCTAGCCCAGACGGGCGGTGCCCAGCCCCAGCCGCACAAGGGGTTCACCCCAGACCCATGAAACGTGCCCCCCAGGGGTTGTAACGTGCAGCCAAGCCTGACACTCTCCTTAGCATCAACTGTCACACCAGCCTCCCTTTCCCAGCCGTGGGTCACTAGTGCCTACCCCCCGGGGCCCGTTTTGCAGTTAGATTTTGTCTAATAGACTAATATTTCCAAAGCCCAGTTCAGGAGCCTCCAATGGTTGCCCAGGTTGCCTGGATAAAGCTTGGCACTCAGGGCTCCTTTCTCCTCCTGGCTCCTTTATACAGCTCTGGGCTCCAGCGGGGGCTAGAACGGCTGCGGTTCCGTCTCCCACCTCATGCCTGGGGCTTCCCTGCCACCCCAGCGCCCCCCGGGGGAGCCCCCCCAGCCATGCCTTCATGATCACCACTGGCTGAGACCCTCTCGCCTCAGCCTTCCTGGAGGTCTCGGCCCCGACGGTGCGCTCTCTGGCGTGGTGGTAACTTGGGTTGTCGGTTACAAGGGCCTTGGGGACGCTCTGTCCCTTGTTTACGGCAGCCCCGGCACCCAGACCTAGTAGGCGCTGGAAAAATGCTGTGGCTCCATAACTGGACAGATGTGTCCTGCTCTGGGCGCTCCGTTGGTGTGGCTAAGGCCTCTCCATGTCCCCAGCACCTGGCACTCTGCCCGATTCCAAGTCATCACTCAAGTGCGTGTTGAGTGAATAGGCGGGGAATGAATCTGTTTACCAAAGGAAGACTTTAACCTGCTCTCCCCCCAGGTGGGCACCTCCAACCATTCCTCATTGCTTATTGCCCTCCCGGGGCCCTCGGCTGCCCGGCTGGCTGGGACTAAGTCAACTTGGGGAGCCCAGCAGGAGGCCTGGGCCTCCGTGGGCTCAGAAGCTCTTCCTTCATTGATTCCTCTCTGGTCTCCGGGTCCCAGCTCAGTGCATGGACCCTTTCTACCCTCCCCATCCCCTTCCCTTCCTATACATAAACGAGGGCTTCCTAGGCTGCTGGAGGCACACGAGAACCAGATGGTCCTTCCTTGATGAAAGGCATCCCTTGCGGCGTCTCTAGGCCTGCTCTGTGGATGGAGGGAGCTCAGGATCCCCTCTGCGCTCGGAAGTGACTCCCTAGCCTTGACCTGCACTGAGATGGGTGTGGGGTTGAATTCGTGCTCAGCACCCATGGGGCCCACACGTGCTCCAGGGAGGATCAGTGGCGGGGTCAGGAGAGATGTAACTTGTGAACCTTGAGTTAGATCTGTCTTGTCTGTCACAAGCTCCCGGCCAAGGCACCAGGGTGAGCCGAGCGTCCTGACCGGGGCCTCCCACATCAGGAGCAGGGATGGTCTTGCCATTCTGGGTTATAGCTCATGTCATTCCAGGAGTTAGATGCGTCTGCCCCTGGCCTGCCCCACTCCGTATGGGCCACTGAACTCGTCAGGCTCCCCTCATGCTGTCCACCAGCCCTGAAGGGCCTCTTGACCTCAATGGAAAGCTAGTAGCCTGCCTTATGTTCCCAAACCAGCACTTGGCTCTTGGACTTCCTGTCCATTTTCAAGGCTTTCCTTCTCCTTCTGGAAGTTTTCGTCTTGTCCCAGGCCAGGGTGGGGCCCCACTGGACCCCGGAGCGGGGAGGGCACCTGTCCAGTACTGCCCAGGAGCCAGCAGGTGGAGCACCAAGCCCTGGGTTATTGTAGGGCTTCTGGAAGCATGGTGGTCACTCTGGAGGAGAGAGAGACACAGATGACCGCAGGGGAAGTGGTTTCTGTCTCCTTCCCTCCCTCTCAACACCCATGGCAGGTGCCCTGTCTGGGGCGGGCAGAGACACTGAGGCTTGCCCTGGGGAAAGGTGAGGACCTTCCTGACTCCAAGAAAGGCACAACTGGGGGAGGCTTGGCCATGGAGCCCACCTGAGACCGGAAGGAAGAGAAGGGGAGACTTTCCTGGGGCTGTGTCCCCGCCCATCTTCCATATGTGACTGTGTAGCTTGGGACCCTCTCCAGGCCTCAGTCTTCCCAACTAGAGAAGGAAGGGATTTGACTAGAGCTGTGGTTCTCAGGTTCCATCCTGCAGAGGGGCCATGGGTGGGGGCAGAAACTATACTCACAAAGCACTGCCTTCCCTCCCACTCCCAGCCTCTGGTAACCTCTACTCTACTTCTGTCACGAGGAATTCGCCTATTCTGGTCCCTCACGTAAGTGGGATCCTACAATAGCTGTCCTTTTCTGACTGGCTCTTTTCACTCAGCATCATGTTGTCAAGGTTCATCCATGTTGCAGCAGCTGTCCGAACTTCATTCCTTTTTGTGGCTGGAGAATATTCCACTGAATGGATAGGCCACATTCTGTTGTGCATTCATCGGATGGACACTTGGGGTGTTGGCTGTGGTGAAGACGGCCGTCATGACACCGACAGCCCGGCGTCTCTTTGCGCACCTGCTTTCATTTCTCGTGGGCACGTAGCTGGGACTGGAATTTCTGGATCATGTGGTAATTCTCTGTGTAGCTTTAAGAGAGGAACGGGCCCCTCTTTTTCTCGGTTTTAGGTATGGCAGTGGGGGGAGGTTGTGTATGATTCCACCTGGAAAAAAATAGCTAACACATACAAAACACCCGGAACTGGATGCCTCCCGAGGCCCCTCCATCTCTAAAATCCTATTATGCCGGGGGGATGGCAGAACCTGGGGGTCGACAGTGCCAGCGTCACCGGCCAGGACACCTTGCACAGGACGCTTGTTAGTGTCCCGCCGTGTGATAGATGTTTAAGTCAAGTTAGCATCTAGGCTGGCCTGCATTCTGTGGTTAGAAGTTTTACCTCTGCCCTAGCTCGCGGCACGAGCCCACCTTCGGCCTTCTGGAGACAGAGGTGTTGTCGGGGCAGGGGAAAGGGGAGGCCAAGAACCGGGGAGCAGCGGGAGTCCCCCAAGGCCGTGCACATACTGAAGCCCGGCCTCCTCGGGGAGGGAATTTCACTCTGAGAGGTCAACATCGAGGGCCCCACGAGCAGCCTGTTGCCTGCTGGCACCTGCTGCCCATCTGCCCGGCTGTCTGTGTCTGTCCTCAGCCCAGCTGGGCGGTGGGTGGTTGGGGTGGAGGATGAGCTGTCCTCAGGGAAGGGTGGAAGGGCCCTCGGGCAGGGCCGGGCCAGGAGCTGGGTATAAATAGCCCCTGCCCAGCTGGGAAGGCCTGGCAGTGCCCTCCGCCCTCCCCCTCACCAGCTGCCGGTGCCAGGCGGGGTCCCTACCTCCCTTGGGAACCTGGCTGTTGTCTGAGGTCCTAACCGTAGGGACTTCCTCAGCGGAACCGAGCAGTCTTGTCCTGTGTGGAGGCGAAGCCTCCGGATGCCTGGATTCCTGGGGAGTGAGGCTAAGGAGCTGCAAGACAGGGGGCATCAGACTGGCCTTTTGGGGAAGGAGGTTCCTTCATTCCTACTTACCATGTGCCTGGCCTTTCGGTAGACCGTGCCCGTGTGTGTGTGTGTGTGTGTATGTGTGTGTGTCTGGTGTGGAGCAAAGTGTTGGGGAAACGGGAGGAGGGGCACCCTCTATCCTCAGGGAACTCCCACTCCCACAACCAGATCGAACTGGAAACAAATGAGTCCAGCACTTGGAGATAAGAAGGTTTGAATAGGATGCAGGAAAGACACAGAGGCAGGAGAGGTTACTTCTGTCTGGGAGCCCAGGGAAGTCTTTAGAAAGGAGGCGACCCAGGAGTCCTTTTTTTTTTTAAGATTTTTTTTTTTTTTTGAGAGCAAGAAGGAGCAGAGGGAGAGGTGGAGGGAGGGGCAGAAGGAGAAAGAGAGGGAGAAGCAGGCTCCCAGTTGAGCAGGGAGCCTGAGGCGGGGCTCGATCCCAGGACCCTGGGATGATGACCTGAGTCAAAGGCAAAGGCTTAACCCATCTGAGCCACCCAGGCGCCCTCCAGGAGTCCTGTCTTGAGGACAGGGTAAGATGTTTGCCGGGGGCTGGCAGCGGAAGGCTCTCCGGGAGGAGGGGGCTCAGTCTGCGCAGAGGTGTGGAGGGGTAAGAGGAGACGGGCGGGCCCAGCACCCGGAGCTGCTTGCACTCTGGGAGGAAGACTGAAGGAGAATGAGGCTCACTGTGTGACCCCCTCCAGGGGAGCATGCACTTCATAGTGGGGACAAGGAGCTGTGGGTGAAATTGATGCATCTGTGGTGGTGGCATTTCAGTCCTGGGCTCTGTGTGGGGAAGAGGCTCAGGGTCAGGGGTGCCAGGCCACGTGTGGGGGAGGGCAGCTATCCCGCAGAAATCAATCCCACAGCCGAGGCCTCATTAGCCCCATCCCCAGCCCGTCGCCCCCATCCCCAGGGGGCCTTGCCCATGACCAGCAGGATGTCCAGGTCGGAGCTGAAACCCTTGAATGGAGCATTCTGGGAATGTCCCCCTGCCCTTGCCTTTTGGGTTACCTTTAACACTCAGCCAGGTCACAAATGTCCGCGTCCAGCTACCCCAGTTAGGACTGAGCTGCCAGGGAAGGGGCCGACTTTGCTCTGATCCAAGGCATCCTTCCCAGTGATGGATGGGAAGGGGCTCTGGAAATTCTGACGTGTTCTATCAAGTCAGGAATGGGAGGGCAGGAGGCAGGAGTTTGCTGACAGGACAGGGGACAAAGTGCTGGGGACAGCCCCTAAACACAGGGCTTCCTATGTGCTCGGCGCGTTTTATCATTCCTTCCTCTTATTATGTCTATTTTACAGGTGAGGAAACTGAGGCAGGGAAAGGCTGAGTGAATTGTTTGAGATCAGTAGTTAGGAAACAGCAGAGCTGGCTCTGCACCGGGGAGCCTGGCTCTGGGTTGCACACTGGGTTGGCCCCTGGGCAGCAGGGAGGAGCCCGGGTTTGGCCAGAAGGGAAAGAACTCATCATCTCTGGGGGCGCCTGGGGGGTTCAGTCGGTGAAGCGTCTGCCTTCGGCTCAGGTCATGATCTCGGGGTCCTGGGATCGAGCCCCGTGTCGGGCTCCCTGCTTAGTGGGGAGTCTGCTTCTCCCTCTGCTCCTGTTCCTGCTCTCTCTCTCTCAAATAAATAAATAAAAAATCTTTAAAAGAAAAAAAAAAGAACTCATCATCTCTGCGGCCCAGAGTTGTTTTCAGAGGGCGTCATACTCGGAGTCTGACAAACCCAGCGTGGAATTCTGGCTCAGCCACTTCCCTGTGTAAGCTGCCCAGCTTCTCTGTGCCTCGGTTTCCCCCTCTGTAAAATGGGGGCAGCAACGCCCACCCCCCGGAGCTGTTGTGAAGATCTAATGACGTGATGTATGTGACGTGCCAGGCACAGACGTGCGGAAGAAACGGGCGCCGTCGTGATGGCTGGCATTGCATGTGACCGCGGAGGGCAAGACAGAATGTGCTTGGGCTGGAGGAGAGACCACAGTCGTCCAGTAGGAAGGACTTGGTGTCCTTCAGAGGCCTCTCCCTGCTGGGGGAAGTTTGGGGAGCAACTCTGGCCTCTGCGGCCAGCCGGTGCCAGGGGCTCGGGGGTTCTGCCGGGCCGGGGAGGCCCCCCTTGGACCCCGGGGAAGGGAGCTGGTGAAACCAGGGAGCGGAGCCCCTTTGGAGGGCGGGGACGAGAAGTGGTGTCGCCAAGTGGAAATGAAGAGCCAGCAGGGGCGTCCCCACTCCTTGGTGTCCCTTCTCTGCTGTGGCCGGCGGCCCGACGTGGCTCCGTGGTTCTGGCTGTGCAGCCGTGGGCAAGCCGCTTCTCTCTTTGGGCCGCTCGCTTGTTCATCTGTATAAATGGGCTTCGCGTTCTCTTAGGGCTCCTCTCATAGGTTCTAATTCTAGTCCGGGACTCAGCTTGGCTTGAGGGGGCCTGGGCCTGCCGAGGGGCTAGGAGAGAGCTAGGAAGGAGGAAAGTGATGGAGGATGCCCATCTCTGGGCAAAAGGAGGCTGGAGACTTGGGGCACTCGGGGCCTTGGCTGGCGAGCAGACCAATAATGGGGGGGTGACATGGGAACATGGGCAGGGCCCCTGGTGCCAGAAGTGACTGTGGGGCAGACCGGCCCAGATCAGAGTGTGTCGGGGGGACAGGAGGCCAAGCTGATGGCAAGCGTGGCCACCACAGGGCCAGTCCACACCTCCGGACCCGGGCATGGACCGAGGTGCCTATGATGAGGACACTGGGGAGACTGGCTCTGGCCAAAGGAGAGGGACTCTGAGGCTGGGAAGTGGGTGCCAGGTCTTCCCATGCTGCTCTGGGACAGGCAGGGGCCAGACCAGGGCACGGGGAGGTGGCCAGGAATCACGACCCCATTCAGACCAAATCAAGGTGCGGTTCCGGGAGTGGCAGAGGCCCCCCTATCAGGTCTCAGCTCCCCTCTCCGATTGTCCTCTTCATCTGGGGCTTCAGGTCCTAAATGTCAGAGGAGGAAGTGGGGAAGGCCTGGGCTTCTCCCCAGGGGAGCCTTGCTCCCTCGCCGCCCGCTCGGCGCTGCGCTGACTCTCCACCCCGAGCCCTGGGCCCGGCTCCCGCTGCAGGGATTGTAGAGCTGCTGGGGCGGTGGGCAGGGCAGGGCAGGGCAGGGCTGCAGGTGCGGGTTGAGAACACATGGGGAGGGGCGCCTGGGGGGCTCAGTCGGTTGAGCGTCTGCCTTCAGCTCAGGTCATGATCCCAGGGTCTTGGGATTGAGCCCCATGTCGGGCTCCCTGCTCAGCTGGAAGTCTGCTTCTCCCTCTCCTCCCCACCTGTGCTCTCTCTCTCAAATAATTAAAAATCTTAAAAAAAAAAAAAAGAAAGAAAGAAAAAGAAAAGAGCACATGGGGAGGCAGCCTGAACGGGGAGGGAGGCTCAACTCTGACACTGTGCAGTCCTGCAGACTGGGGCGGGTTACTTAGCTTCCTGGCCTCAGTTTCCTCGTCTAGGAAATGGGATAATAATGATGATAATGAAGTTCCTACCTCATAGACTTGCTGCAACGAGGATTACATAAGGCGAGAGACATGAGTGCTTAGAACTGGCCCAGCATATAATCAGTGATAGATAGTTGAATATCATTATTCTCGTGATAAGCTGTTTATAACCGTAACCAGGGTGGGGGCAGGAGAGAACAGGCTGCAGGGCCCCATCGGGGGCTGTGTGCCATGTGCCCATCAGGGGGCTCTGGGCTGACCCGCTCTATCCCACTCAGGCATGGGATCCACAGTGAGGCTCAGGGCACAGATGGGCCAGGCCTACAGGCAGCCCCTCACGCCACCCCCCTGCCTCAGGCCCCAAGCGGGCATTGCCCAGAAGGCAGGCGGCACAGTGGTTTGACCCCCAGGCTCTGGAGTCAGATGGCCTGGGATCCAATGAGCAGCTTCTTAGCAGCTCTGTGGGCTGGGCTGGATGCTCCGTATACAAGGCCACGCCGCCCAAAACAGGGCCGCTGTGAAGGCCCTTCTGTGTCATACAGTTGTTATAAGGAATCCACGAAGCAAACCCAAGGAAAAGGCTCAGCCCGGTGAGCATGCTCTGCTCTGCCACGGGCCGGGCACCAAAAAGCCTTGAACAAGCTAACTTACTTCCTAAACCTCGGCTTCCTCGGCCGGGGGCTGGTGATGTTCTCCAACCTTGGAGAAGTGATCAGAAACGCTACAGGTAAAGCAGCTGGCACGGAGTAAGAGCTGATAAATGGCAGGCATTTAGTTCAGCCCTGTGTCTAGTCCAGGAAGCCTGTGTGTGTGTGTGTGTGTGTGTGTGTGTGTGTGTGTGTGTGTGTGTGTGTTTTCCCGATCTGCATTTGGGGTCTTCTGGTCCCTCTTCCCAAGGCTTCTGTCATGATTTTGGGTGGGGGACTCGACTGAGGTCACTGCCAGACTGGAGCCTTGGGTCAGTGCTGGATGTGAAGGGGGAGGAGATGGGCCCCCATGCAACCCTTCTTCCAGCTCACATGGTCCCTGATCACAGGGCTGATTGCTACTGGCCTTCGAGTCCACTGAGACCCACAGATCATTTTCTCAGTTTCTCCTGCAAAATGTCATCCCTGCTGTTCCAGTGCTGGGGGAGAGAGGGGACGAACAGCACCTTGGTTTTCTAGTATTTTAAACTCTTGTTCCTCGCTCCCCACAAGACCTTCCCTTCTGTTGACTCTTTATAAAAGCTGAGAGGTTGACAGGATATTGATTGAGAAATGAGGGTTAGAAGAGTAAGGTGACTTGACTAAGGTCATGAGTGTTGGCTGGGAGAGCATGATCTGGGATTTCTCCCTCCTGACATTGAGCTACACTTGTCTTGACACGAAGCCAAGCTCCAGTCTCAGCTGAGAGGGAAGATGGCACTCTAGAAACTTCTAGGAAGCTGCCAAGATGGTCATGGAGGCCCTGGGGGACAAAGGACAGAGGACCTAGTAGAAGCCACCAGTTCCCTGGGGAAGCGCTGGGGGGTTATTGGCTGGGCAGGTAGCATCCTGGGGAGGAGGCTCAGGGACACTGCCATGGGCAGCGTGTGTGTGTGTGTGTGTGTGTGTGTGTGTGCAAACCTCAGGCACACGTGTACATATGAGTTCCCTGCTGGGACTGGGGCTTCTCTGCTTCTCTACTTCATCTGAGATGGGACTGGGGTCAAGCCAACTCCTGTCACCTCCCTCGCTTTAGGTTTGGGTTATTTCCCATGGGTCACTGGAGTCTCTGTGTGACCCCAGACGCTTAGACTCCCTAGAAGATTGTCCAGCCCAACCGCTTCAGGGCCCATCAGGGCAACTGGCCCAGAGCCTAGGAGGGACTTAACCTGGGCCCCCAAATCCACCTTTCCAGTCCAGGGTTTTTTTCATGGTATTGTGTGGCCCCCAATGCCCCCGCGAGAGGTTTCTGTGGGTCCCCACACTAACGTCCGACATGCCCGCATGTCGGTCTGCCCTTCAAGGGGCAGTGTATTGCTGAGGGCAGGGAGCGCACTCAGGTGCCGGGCTGCCCGAGGCTCTGGGCTCCGGCTGACCCACGGGCCGGCATGGCTCCACCTACCCCAGAGGGCTCACGAGGAAGAAAAAAGGCCCCTGATGGGCCATGTGCCTCCACCCTCTGTCTGCCCGCAGGTCCCTGGCCCTGGGCCAGCAGTACACATCCCTGGGCTCACAGCCCCTGCTCTGCGGCTCCATCCCAGGCCTGGTCCCCAAGCAACTGCGCTTCTGCCGGAATTACATCGAAATCATGCCCAGCGTGGCCGAGGGCGTGAAGCTGGGCATCCAGGAGTGCCAGCACCAGTTCCGGGGCCGCCGCTGGAACTGCACCACCATAGACGACAGCCTGGCCATCTTCGGGCCCGTCCTGGACAAAGGTACTGTCTCTGGGCCGGGTAGCGGGTGGGGGGAGGGCCTGAGGACACAGTGACTCTTCCCCCTTGGGGTGCCTTAGCTCCCAGCCCGGGGTCCCCAGGAGAGGGCCGTAAAGCTGGTCAGGACCCACAGCCTCCACAAAAGTGGGTCAGCTCCCTCTCTGGACCAACCCACACTGTCACCATGGCCGCCACCCCTTCCCAGGTGCTGCTGGGGGCTGAGCAGCCTTGAGATGCTCTGTGTCCTGAGATCCTAGGGCAGGACAGGAGGCCATGGCCTTCCTCCCCACCCCCCTCCCAGCTTGCACAGTGTGTGGGGGGGGCAGGCTTTGTTGTGGACTTTTGTGACATTTTCCCAACACTGTGTTAAGTGCTATGCAAATCTAGCTTTGGGGGGTGGGGGGTGGAGAGCATCACCACCTCTAGGTCCCTCCCGTATAGAAAATTCTGGAGCTGAGGAAACTGTCAGATGCTGGTGGCATTGCATTGAGAAGATTCTGCTGACCCCCATACCCCTGCACGCTGGATCTGCCCAGACTGTGGAGGGGCTAGAGGGCGAGCCGGCCTCCGGGTAACTTTCCCGCCCTCCTGCAACCTGCCAGTCTAACCGGCTGGTGCCTGAAAGGAATGGCATTCACACAACTTGACCTCAAGCATGACCAGGGGAGAGGGATGAGGGGGGCCACTGCTCCCAAGAAGGGGACTTTGGGGCTGGAGAGTTCTGGGCTGAAGATGGACACCTCTGAGGAATAGCCGTGTCCTGGAATTTAATGACCCCAGCTGGTCTCCTGGGAGCCACCACTCCCTTTCCGCAGCAACTTCAACCCTCCCGACCACCCCCCGGGGTTTTGCCACCCAAACTGGTGAGCCTGGCCCTCCCTTCTTTTACAAGAACTGTATTTATAGCCAGAAGGAAAAGGGATCTGAGAGCAAGGTGGATCTGACGGGGAGGGTGTGGGCGATGGGGGGCACTGACCCCCTACATATTAGTGTGCGGTCCCCCTTTACCTGGGCCTCAGGTATGCTGGGTCTGTCTGACCTACAGGCCATTGTCAAGGGACAGAAGAGCAATTAGCGAATCAATGGATGATGATTCTGTTTACTCTTCTATTACCAAAGCTAATTATTCCTTGTTTACATAAAAGGTTTGGCCTCTAATTGGGGCCAAGTGGCGGCGGTTTGCATTTCAAACCTGATCTTGCCCGGTGTGTCAGTCTCACCGCCTTCCGGTGCCCCACCTCGGGCCAGGTAGCGCTTAATCAAACAGCCTGGCGTCTAGACGCGCTCCCCAAAAGCAAGACTCGCCTTCTGATTGCTCTTCCCCGCTTGGGACATTTGGCAATGAAAGTCGGGCCTTTGAGCCTATTACCCATGCACGTCTGTGTTCCACCTTTTCGATCACCGTTGTAGGTTCTGGTACCTGCCTTCATCTCTAAATTGCAAGAGGGCGGTTCTGTGTTGGCCGAGGGTGGGGAGCTGGGTAATATGTCAGAAACTCTAGGAATTTGATGAAGCCGAGGAAGGTCCGGGAAGAAGGCTGCACGCCGGCACGCGGGCTTCGGCGGGTCCCCACCAACGCCGCGCGGCCGCCACGCGTTAATCTCTGCACACGCCCCCCCCCCAACACACACGCTTTGAGAGCCAGGGGGGCGGCTGCGGCGGGGGGGGGGGCGCCCTGCCAGGGGCGCGCACCGTCCGCGGAGGCCGGGCCCCGCTGCCCACGGCTGGCCGGCCCGGAGGCCGGGCGGCGGCCGGCGGGGGACTCGCGCGCACCCGTGGGGCGGCGGGGGGGGGGGAAGGGGGCCGCAGGGGTCAGCGGCCGGAAGGCGACGGGCCGCGACGGCGGGGCGCAGGCGAGCCCGGGATCGCGTTCCGCGGGCGGGGCGGCGCGGGCGGCCCGGAGGGGCTTAGGCGGCTTGAAAGGGGCCCGAGCGCCGCCCCCCCACCGCGCGGCCCGGCCCCGCGCCCGCTGCGGCCGCCGCGCCATTCACACGCCCTCTGGCCATTCGGCGCGGCGCGGCGCGGGGGCGGGGGGCGCCGCTTCAATGGGGATTTCGCGGGCCGGCGCCGGGGCCGGGGGCGCGGCCCGGCCGCGGGAGCCGCCCGTTGCTACGCGGTGGCGGCCGGCCCGGCGGCCCGGGCCCGGCGGCCGCATTATGCGGGTAATGCGGTGTGACACCGCGCGAACAAAGGCGGATTGAGCGGCCCAGCGGGCCCCGCCGGACGGGGACCGGCACAGCGGGGCTGTCAGCGCCGCTCCCAGGCTAATCCCCGCCCCGCCCCCGCCGCCCCCGCGTCCCCGGGGCTGGGAACCGAGCGCGGCCCGGGGTCCGGGCGCCGCCGCCGCCGCGAGAGGCCGCGGGCCCGGCCGGAAGCGAGGCGCTGGCCCTCGGCGCCGCCACCCCCGGGCGCCCAGGGGAGGGCGGGAGCCGGAACGGGGGCGAGGAGAGGGGGCCCGAGGGGGGGGCGGGGCCTTGGCCGCTCGCGGGATCGGTGCGCCGGCGGGGCTGTCCGTGGAAGCGGGACGGGCAGCTCCTCCGCAGGTGGCCCACGAGGCTCCCAGGCTTCCCGCTTGGGTGCCGGGCCGCGATCTCCCTCAGCACTCGGGATGGGAGCCCCGGCTTCTAGGCCGGCCTGCGTGGCCTTGGGCAGGTCACCTGCCGCTCTGGGTTCCTCTCCTGTCCGGAGAGAGGTGGTTGGACTGCAGGTCTCCCAGGCCTTGGCCTTCTAATCCTCAATGTCTGCGTCTGTAAAATGGGCCTAAATTAAGACTTTCTGCCTCCTAGTTAAGAGGATTAAATGAGATCAAGAACATGAAGGGCAGAATCTGGTGCATACTGAGCTCTCAAACGTGGTTATCAGGATCATGAGGTTGGGGACACCCCTGAGAAGTTCTCCTTTTCCTTCAAGGGATCCTGCCCTGTGTTCCGATCCTTCCCGTGGTGGCAGGGAGAGGGTTTGGGATTCGGGCCATTGCCCTCCTGGTCAGGAACTCTGGTGGCAGAGGGAAGTTATGCCCGTTTTACAAAGAGGGTAACTGAGACTCAGAAAAGGAGGGGTCTGCCCAAGTGCATCTAGGTGGGGGATGGGGTGGACTTGGGTAGTTTAGGCAGTAGGTTCCCAGGCTTCCCTCCCGCAGGCCTCAGGCTCTCTCAGCAGTGGGAGGGCTCACGCCTGTGCTGCAGTCTCTGGACTTTGGGCAGATGGAGGGTAGGGGGCCCGGGGCCAGGACAGAGCAGGACGACCACATCTCTTCAGCAACCTGCCAGAGCTATAGTTTCTGCCCCTGCTTCTAACAGGCTCAGCTCTGCCCTGAATCAAGTGCTGAGGCCCTGGGTTAATCAGTTAGCTGCCCCGGGCCTCAGTTTGCTCATCTGTAAAGTGGGGATACCTCAGAGGCTGGGCCAGTCAAAAGGGGTCGGAAGGGCACCTTGGTTCCTCCCGCTTTCTCGGGGCTGGTGAGCCCTTCTTCCCGGCTGGGGAGGTCGAGGCAGGGCGGCTGTGCCCCAGGACCCGGCCTGAGCCATGCCCTCCCCGCAGCCACCCGCGAGTCAGCCTTCGTGCACGCCATCGCCTCTGCCGGCGTGGCCTTCGCCGTCACGCGCTCCTGTGCCGAGGGCACCTCCACCATCTGCGGCTGCGACTCGCACCACAAGGGGCCACCTGGCGAGGGCTGGAAGTGGGGCGGCTGCAGCGAGGACGCCGACTTCGGGGTGCTCGTGTCCCGGGAGTTCGCGGACGCGCGCGAGAACAGGCCGGACGCGCGCTCGGCCATGAACAAGCACAACAACGAGGCGGGCCGCACGGTGAGCTGCGGCCGCCCTCGCACGACCCCGCCCGGTACCCCTTTGGGGACCCTGTCCCTGCCCCTCCTGGCTGGCCTCGCCCCTGCCCCACCCTGCCCTTCTGGTGACCCTTGTGCATCCCGGGCTCCCTGCTCTCCTCTTTCCCCTTGATGGAGCTTGGCCCACACCCACACCCCACAATCACCCCTTCTGTTCACCCATTCTCCCCGGGCTGTTTTCCATCTGCGCCCGCCCAGGGATGCGTCAGCTCGGGAGTGAAGGGCCCCATGGAGCAGGTACCCGCCAGCCCACCCAGTGCACTTGGGCTGCCCTGGGCAGGGCCGTGAAGACCGGTGGGCCTGACTGAATTCAGCCTCCACGGCTTCCTCTGGTTGTTTGATCTAGGGCGAGTCACTTAAGCTCCTGGTCTCAGTTTCCCCATCTGTTAAACGGGGATCACCATCCCCATCTCCTACAGCTTTGAGAAATGGCTGTGATTTCTGCCAATGCTTGGGCTGTGAAGGGGAGGGAAACAATGGTCATCAGTCTTTAGGTCCGCACCTCGGCCCCCAATCCGTTCTCTTCCTGACCCCCAGTAGGAGTAGAGAAGGCTCCAGGGATGGGGTGGGCAGGGGGCAGAGCGGGAGGGCCTAGGTGGGGTCGTGTTGGGGGCCAGCTGCTTCTCCTCTTCCCCAGACCATCCTGGACCACATGCACCTCAAATGCAAGTGCCACGGGCTGTCGGGCAGCTGTGAGGTCAAGACCTGCTGGTGGGCCCAACCCGACTTCCGCGCTATCGGCGACTTCCTCAAGGACAAGTACGACAGTGCCTCGGAGATGGTGGTGGAGAAGCACCGCGAATCCCGCGGCTGGGTGGAGACCCTCCGCGCCAAGTACGCACTGTTCAAGCCGCCCACCGAGAGGGACCTGGTCTACTACGAGAACTCCCCCAACTTCTGTGAGCCCAACCCCGAGACGGGCTCCTTTGGCACCAGGGACCGGACTTGCAATGTCACTTCCCACGGCATCGATGGCTGCGACCTGCTGTGCTGTGGCCGCGGCCACAACACGAGGACGGAGAAGCGGAAGGAGAAATGCCACTGCATCTTCCACTGGTGCTGCTACGTGAGCTGCCAGGAGTGCATCCGCATCTACGATGTGCACACCTGCAAGTAGGGAGCCAGGTAGGGCGGCGGGCCGGGGGCGGCTGCGGGGCCTTGGGACAGGGACCTGGGTTTGCCCGGCTCCTCTTCTTGACCAACCCACTTCTCTTTCTGAGCTGTCCAAGACACACGGCCCAAAATAGGAAGCCAGGATTTCCCCAGCTGCAGTGGGAATGGTCCCCGGGCAGCTTTGGGTGGACTACACAAAGCACAGATACCAGCCAAGTGTGTGCACGCAAGAGTGCCAGCAACTGATTAATATTTGTATACAAGTTAGTAAATTATGAGCCAGGTCAGATGTTTGCATGGCCACTGGCTATCATTGCTGAGCATCTGGGAGCCAGAGGAGGGACACTGTGGGGCTGGAAGCCAGGACACCTGACTTCTGGTCCCAACTTTGCCCTGTTCCATGAAGTCCCCAATTTCCTGTTCTTTCACTTCCATGGGCCTCAGTTTTCTTACCCGTAAAACAAGGGGGGTAAAATAGTTGAAATAGTAGGCCAAAGATCCTCTTTTACCCCTGGGGCAGAGTCATTTTGCATCCACCTTGAACTTTGAGGGCAGGTTTTTGCACAAGCATAAATCCTACTGACCTCGAGGAGGTGGGTGGGGGAAGCGGTGTATAAGCCCATATCCTGACAGATCTGAAGCTTGGGTGGAGCGGGGCCACTCTCACCGAGTTTATGGAAGGGGATGGGGAGGAGGAGGGATTCAAGTTCAGAGTGATGGTGGTGAGTAATCAAGGGATCAAAGGCTGGTGGATTATGTTCCCAAGCTTCCCAGAGGTGGCCTGCGTGGGAGACACGGTGCCTGGCCCTTGGAGCCATCGGTCCCCAGCATAGGTCAGGACTGATGTAAGGTGGTCCTAGAGTCTTGGGGCTGGAAGGTCTGAGGCCACTATGCCCTCTCTCCCTTTTCTCTGCCCTGAGAAGGAGCCTAGCATATAGAGGCGTGAGCCCTGGTCCAGCTGCCGTCACCTGCCAGCTGGGGGGACCCACACAAGAGAGTTTTTATAGATCTGCCTCCTTATCTATCATCCTCCCCAGAGGTGCTGTGGGGACAGTGCTTGGTTCATTGCGAAGAACTTACCTGCCTGAATCATCGCCCCAGGACAGTGCAGGGGAGAGCACCCCACTGGGTGACGCAGCTCCACAGAGGCCACCTCTGAGCTGGTGGCACGTGTCTACACTGTGTGGGCCTGGGGGAGGGGCCTGGGGCCTCTCTGAGGTATGGAGGAACCCACATCATGGGGAGGGCTCTGCGTGAGTCCATCTGGGAGGCCCCTTGGTGTAGCTCAAGCTATGACCTGCCAGGGACGGGGTCCAGGAAGGCAGCAGGCAGCACGCCTTTCTTGGTGTCTGAACGGGCGCAGTGTGGCCGGCGCACCAGGTCAGCCCGGAAGCCCCGAGGCCCGTTTCCTCATCCGTACGGTGATGGTGGGAGCCTAACAGGAGTTTTAGAAGCCCCAGTGAGCTACCAGCGGCGAATGCTTGTCTGAATCTGATACTAATAGGGAGTGATAACTGCCATCAGAGAGCCGTGACATGAGGGTGTCATCCCGTAGTGAGATGGTGTCATCCGCGTGGGCAAGTTTCGTTTCCTGCTTCTCACAGTGGTAGGAAAGTCCGCGAACACGAAAGAGCTCACAGGCTCATTGTAGCATGCCCACTGTGGCCCAGGCAACGTGGTGCCCCGAGCAGGACACAGCTCTGGCCATTCTGAGGGGGAGCCGAGGGGAAATCAGAACTTCAGAACACTAACAGCAGACCCATTGCTAGGGTAGGGACACTGAGCCCAGGACACTTTCTGCCTCCAGAAAGCTTCCAGACGGGTCCTGCCGAGGCTCCAGCGGCCGTGGCTCCAGGGGGCTCTGGGGTGTCACCGAGTCGGACCCCAGCAGCTGCGTCCCAGCACCTCCCCTCCCCAGGTGGGCCGCCAAGATAAGCCATCAGCCAAGCAGGGAAGGAGGTGCTGGTTTGACCCTCGGTGTCCAGAAAAATCCTCTGCCTGCCACCCCTGTAATTAGTACTGATCCTGAGAGGCATTAATACATCTTCAGCACTCTTTGCTCCCATTTCTGAAGTAGAATGGTGTTTTCTCCAATCTTACAGAAAGTGCTACACAGGCATGGATTCGAAATGCCCTGTCCAGGTAGACCGGTGCCCCCGAGGCCCTTCCCTCTGGTCGCTCTGGAGCCCTTGCTCTGGGACAAGGGGAGGACTCGCTCCCAATGTGGTACCTTTGGACAGATTCTCAACTTGCTGAGTGATTTGGGGCAAGCTGTGGAGCCTCTCTGCGCCGCGGTTCCCTCATTTGTGAACTGGGTGGGGGGGTTGTTGTGTGGACCAGAGGCTGTAGACACCAAGGGCCCCAGTGCTGGGCCTGGCTCGTGGTCCAAGGAAGCAGCAGAGATTCCCAGGCTGAGCAGAGCTGACCTCCCAGAGCGACGGTCCCAGGCGCGCTGCGTGGTCTCGAGCCACAGGCCCAAGATGGGCGAGACCTGGCTGGTTAGCTCCCCCTCCTTTCATCCACACTGACACTGCAAGCAAGATAGGAACCTTCGAGACAGGATGGCAGGGACATATGCCCTCCACACACTGGGTGGGGAGCCCCAGTCTAAATGGCTTGATTCCTGGTCCTTCCCTGGTGGGGAAAACATCTTTTCCATTGCCCGTAGCTTCTGTCCAGTGTCTCATGCTGATGACCGATTGCCTACCCTACGAGTACCAGGTGCATTCCTTGTTATTCAGATGTTGCGAGCACAGTAAGCTGGAAAGGGCTCTCTCTGGACAAGAGTCAGGGGGCCTGGCTGGCCCCAAGTGCTGGATCTGTCACTAACTTGCCACAAAACCCTGGACATGTCCCTTTAATCTTGCTGAGGCTCGGTTTCTGCCCCTGTAAAATAGTCTTCCACTGGCCCTGTCCGCCCCCTGGGGACTGGAAGGTTGATTGGGAATGCCCTTGAAAGCACTTCGGGCCTCAAATCCTCGGTGAGATGTCAATACACAAATGAGTAAGAGGTACATATTGGTTCTCCCCTGAGAAGGAATTATTCATAGTTCATTAAACAGCCGTGCTCCTGTGTGGACAGCTCATTACCAAACAGCTGGTACAATAGAAAAGCACAGTGCCCACATCTAGTCTCGTGGGGAACGGGACCCTGGACCGGAGGGTCCTTCAGTCTCTCTACGAGGGGGACTCCTGCCTGGCGGCAGCTGCCCACCACTAGCCTTCCTGCTGCCCAAGCTCCCAGCTAGGAGGTGGGGCAGGTAGGGTGTGGATCCCAGTCTGTGGTTGCTAAAGCCCTCCTGTTCCTATTTAAATCACGCGCCCTTCCTCAGCGGCAGATCCCAAAGCAGAGGAGGGGGGTACGGGAAAGCCACTTGGGTTCCCCATTGCCCCCAAGGACACGAGAAATGTCGAGCTCTCCTGTCCACAGCCTCTGAACGCGGCACCCCAACGGGCGGTTCCTCGGAGAAGGGAATTAAGTGTCCGATTCTTCCTCTTTGTTTTCCAAAGGGCACTGGGAACGGGTGAAGTGTGTGGCTGGGCAGATTCACCGAAGTCCCATGGGAAGCAGGACCTGGAGCCGGGCTCAGCGCTCAGCACCAGGCAGCAAGGAACCCGGACTGTTGCCAGACGCCCGTGCGGTAAATGACCTGGACCTGTGCCGCCCGCTGCCGGGGAGGCCTCCCTCGCCCTCTCTCTTAAGTTTCTCACCCTGCTCTGGATGGTGTGTGGTTTTTAAAGAAGGGGCTTTCTTTTTAGTTCTCTAGGGTCTGATAGGAACAGACCCCAGGCTTATCTTTGCACATGTTAAAGAAAATAAAAATGGAAAAAAAAATTCTACTCCGACAGAACAGGCTGGGCTGCCATGAGCTCTCTGCCTGGTGGTGAAGAACTCAGCACGGGCAGGATTGTTTCCAGACGCTTCTTCTGGTGACATGCCAAGATGCCTGTGAGGTGGGAGTTAGGAAGTAGGACAGACCCCTGCAGTCTCCTTTTCTTGGTCTCCTCCTGCTCAAATCTGATAGACTTCCACATTCGGACAAAAGCCATAGGTGTAGCTAGGATCAAGTGGGAGGGAGGCCCAAGGCAATTGTGGGAGTCGGATTGGGAGTTTTGAAGAACCAGGAGCGCTGGGCGGCCTGGGAAGCTGTTTGAAGAGCGGCTGTGTGTTCTTCTCATCTCGTTTCCTCTGTCAGCCTGTTCTGCACCAGAGGCTCTTAGGAATTGCAGTCAGAGCTCCCAGTCTCTGTTGTCCTTCTGCGGTGTCTACCAGGAACGCAGCGCGGGGTGTCTTGACTTTTTTTTGTTTTTTCTTTTTTTTTTAAGAGGACGAAACGATGTAAATAGGTTATGTTTAGGGGTGGTGAGCCTTCTGCAGCTCCAATGGTTTCCTAAAGAGAGAAGTGGTATCTTTAGAAGGGGCCATTCAGTCCCTCCCGGCCCTGCTCACCTGCCGATTCCCCACGAAAACAACTCCAGGTAGAGCAGTTTGGAGTTCAGGTTACCTCAGTAGAAATCAAGACAAAGGGTCAGAGAGAGAGTAGCGGTCGATTCCTGAAGTTCCAACTTGGTGACTTGTAGCTAGGGAGGATAGAAACGGTTCCTTCGTTTCCGCTCCGATAAAGACACATCTTCTGGCCTCCTTTCCCTGCTTTGGCCTATGCGGGTAAAAGAGAAACACACACCTGCTGGCCTCACCTGTGTGCAGAGAGCACGCCAGTCCACGCAGTTCCCAAGGATCAGGAAGAGGTGTTCGAAGGGGGGCAAGCAGCCTCTCCCAGCTGAGCTCCCCTTGCTCCATGCGGGTCCTCTCGAGGGTCCTGAACGGAGGCCAGCGGATCGGATGGCACGAGCCAAGGCCACAGCTCTGTCCTAGGGAGAATCAGCAAGAAGAGAGGCAGCTGGGGTAGAGATGAGAACAAGGTTGTTTCTTCCTTTACTCCCTTCTCTCTTTGGTCTGCCTCACACTGACCTCAGCTACCGGGGCAAGTGATCTTCCTGCTTCCTCAGGCAGGCTTGCCAAGACCATCTAGAAGCCATGCCCGCACTCTTGATTCTGCTGGCAACGAGCCCGGCTAAAGATACACATCCCACCCCCCTCTCCAGAGAGTCCGAAATGCCCCTCCCCATCTCACCTTAGACTGAAAAGTTTTCAATCATGTCAACCGGATAATGCTTGCTTTATGTGAGAATTATTTCAGCAGAATGGATACAAATTTTCAGAACAGTCTTTTCATATCTATGTATTCTATATTAAAAGTGATAAAGTCATGTTTCTGGGGCGTATTCAAGTAGCCGACAAGTAATTATTTAATAATAGTACACTGAGCGCATTGTAATTATTCTCGCCGTAGTCAGGTAATAGTATCCAACAGAAATTTCCTACCGATCTGCTGTATCCAAAGTTTTGTAAAAAGTTGTAGAAGTTGTTGATCTTTTTGATTTTATATTCAAAAAGTCTCTTTTTATAAATATTATTTATTATACAATGTATATACCTTTGAGTTAACTAAGATTATATATTATATAAATATATATATATTTGGAGAAAATATATTTCATCATGCAGTTTTTTTCTGTTAAGTCATTAAAGAGAAGGTAAACAAACTTAAAATGGATACATTGTACCATGTGTGGAGTTTCCAGATTAATGCTCAGGAGGTCAAGAATATCCAATTTCTGAAGGTGGTGGCCTGAACTTGCACCCTTAATTGAGTGGCCCAAAGTAAAGCCATTCCCTCTGTTCTCTAAGCAGGATCATCTCAGACATCAGGGACATCGGGTCTCATCTACTGTAGGACTTTCTTACAGGCTTACCTTGTTCTAAGTCCACATCTGACCAGTAATTCCTAGGTTTGGAAGTAAGCGGTTTGGGCTGTAATTCCTTTCCTAGACTCTAGCACTTCACTGCACAAATGAATATCACAGACACTCAAAAGATGTGGCTCAAGGCCAGCAGCCCACGGGGTTGGTTAATCCTTTCCTCACCCATGTTTGCAACTCCATTTATTGGGAAAATAGGATTTGCTCTATTGAAAATGAAACCTGACTGGAAATGGCTTCCCCTCCTGCTAGCACAGCTATAGAAGGGGTAGGTTGGTCGGGAAGAAGAAATGGTTTGGCCTGGCCTCTGGGTGGCCTGGAACAGGTATCATCCGAAGTTGGGGGTTGGGCAGAGAGGACCCAGCAGTGGGCACGCTCTGGGAAGGGCATTTTCTCCTTGGACTGCTGCTTCAAAAGGACTCACCTGAAGCTCAAAAGCGATGCGCTCGACGATGAGGGACAATAATTTGGTTTTATGACATTAGACAATCCTTTGGTCTTCAGACCTGCCCATAAAATGTCACCTTCAGTTTGTGTAGCACAGCTAAAATGCTTTCTTTTTCTTTCTCTTTCTCCTGATTTACCTTTATTAGAAGCAAATCTTATTCATCTCCCTGCAGAGACGAAAACAACATAAAAATAAAGTGGTCTGCCTTGTGCACCGGCGATGGGCTGCCCTTGCGCTCTATTCAGACCTCTAACCTGAGATTAGGAATGGCCACTAGAAGTTCATGAACTTTATTGTGCCCGTGATGTGTCATTACTTAGTCCCTGAAAAGCGTAAGCCACAAAAATGGTTGTACTGGCCGCGCAAGGAATTGGACGTAGAGCGCAGAAAGAAATCTCTGTTTCTCACAGCCCTGCTCATCTTGTACTTCACTCTGACATAAAACTAATACTCATCTCCCCCAGCATCCTGGGTACCTTTTTTTTTTTTAACCTATAAGATTGCCAAACATTTAAATGGTCCCTATTCATACTTACCAAGGCCATTTGTAATCCTTTCTATGATTAATCATATTCTATGATTAAAGAGAACACAGTTTATTGCAGTGCCTGAACATTCAATTTCTCCGTAAGTATAAATACTAATAAACATCTAAAAACAAGAGGAAGTTTAAAAAAAAAAAAGATCCAAAAGAAAGAAAAGAGACAATATAGTGGGAAGATCTCTTTCAAAGTGGTCGTTTATGAAAAAAGCAGGGGAGAAAGGCTGGGGGTGGGGGGGACAAATAAAGGCAAAGGAAAGGCAGAGAAAAGCAGGGGGAGGGATGATGGGGAGGTGATCCTAGGTGGATCCAGTGATGGGATCCAGTGATCCAGTGGTACATCCATGCCAGCCCTGGGTATATGGACGGACATGTAAGCTGTGGCTGATCGACACACACAAGGGAAGTTAATGCGGCAAAATGATGGTGGCTATGCTGTCATTTCTCTTAGCTTGACAGAGAACTCTTGAGGAGGCAAAGAATTACCTTACCAATAATCTGATACTCCCAAGGGAGTGTGACAAAGTCAGTTGCGTGGAGAGACCGTATGCGGGGGAAAGTTCAAACTCAAGTCCTCCTTGCAAATGCTGTCTACACGGCTTGAGATTCTTGCCCATCACAGATACTCGGTAGAGCATTGTCATGCCTGGGTGTCCGCACAGCCCACGCCCTCTGTGGGCTCTGCTCCAGGGCCCGGTCTCAGCTCTGCTTGCCAGTGGAGGAGAAACTTTAGATCATTTTGCAATAACTTCTGAAATTTACATGCTTTTTTGAACTTTCATCCACACCTTCCCCGGTGTCTTCTTTGAAGAGGCTTATGAATCAAGTGGCCAGGCAAGGAACAGGAAATCTTGCTTTTGCCTTCTGTGCTTGGGCAGGGTTGGTTGTTTATTGCTGACTCAGTGCTTCAACAAGTCTGTTTACCAGGATTTGATTATTACACACTTGAATCTACTCTATGACTTGCTGCTGAAACTTAAAGCAGAGGCGGTTCACTGTAATTTTTAGGACATGAAAAGACAGCCTTAAAGCAAACCATGTTTCAGATTTTAGCCACCATTATAGTTTTTCTGTTATATATAAATATATATATATAAATATATATAAGATTTTATTTGAGGGAGAGAGAGAATGAGCAGGGGGAGGGGCAGAGGGAGGGGGAGAAGCAGGCTCCCCACTGAGTAGGGAGCCCGAAGCGGGGCTCAATCCCAGGACCCTGAGATCATGACCTGAGCTGAAGGCAGATGCTCAACCGACAGAGCCACCCAGGCGTCCCCTCTGTTACATAGTTTTGAAGGTATTTCAGTGAAGATGTACAAATACATGTAGGATGAGATAACCTCCTTTTCTGAGGTTTTAATTCTATCTGCTGACAAAAACTAGCCTGTTCACGGTGCATCCGTATATGAAGAAATCTAAAGTAGCAACTGGCTGGCCTCCTTTGCTTTGTCACTAGGCTTATGACGTCGTCATACACTCGCTCACTCTCTGCCCAGGGCAGCTTTGAAGAGCACTGGGATAGCTTCAAGACCCTACCTTCCCAAGGTTGTGCAGGGACCCGGGTGGCCTCGGGGTCCTCCTAGGAGGTGTGGACAACTCCCAGGGAGCTGACCTCTTTGCACTGAGCCTTGCTGATTCTCTGAGCTGCCTTTCCTCCTAACCTCACCCCACTCTAAGCATCGGGCTTTTAGGCTAAGAGATCCAACAGCTCAGAAAAATGCAAAAAAGGATTCCAAAATGAAACATGTGAAGAAATCCCACTGAGAGTGTCTGAATCCCTTGGTTTGTACATTTCAAAGGAGTAATTCTAATTGAGAAACAGTTTTCCTTTCTGGATTATTACTAACCCATTTATGGCTTTGGTCTGCTTCAGTTTTTTAATAAGGTGGAAATAAGTAAAATAAGTATGAAGGTTCTTGTTATGCATTAACTCTTGAAAATATGCTATTGATGTATTTCTCTTTTCAAGTGACTATACTTCCTAAATAATGAAAACCAGAGACTTTTAAATAAAAATCCTCCATCTCCTTAGGCTAGTTATAACAAAACAAGGAGGGGCTTTTCTGAGCCCCCTCCTCTTAACACATTCCTATCAGTTATGTGTGTCGTTTTGTACAAAACATGGTCCACAGAATGTTTTCGAGTATAGATACTCTTTATTGCATTCCTTCATTTGCAAGAAACAATATATATTTTTCAATACAGTTTTGGACAAAACACAAAAGACATGAACCTCATTTAACGAGAGCCATAAGTTAATACAGTGTGTGTTGCTTTCCTGGGAGGAGAAAAGAGGCAAGTTGCACAAGAGATAGGGGACCCGGGGTACTGGCCATCAGGGATCACAGAATTACACAGTACAAAATCCACTTTAAAAAGCCACAAAATAAGCTAGGGATGAAAACCCAAAATGAAGTAGATATGACACAGAAGTCAACCAAAAATATACAGATGGCAGGATCTGGAGATAATTCGCCTTCT
Organism: Halichoerus grypus; assembly: GCF_964656455.1. NCBI lineage: Eukaryota > Metazoa > Chordata > Mammalia > Carnivora > Phocidae > Halichoerus > Halichoerus grypus. Next base: position 192,497,755 of record NC_135713.1, read on the forward strand.
ACCACGGGGACAAATGACAGCTACACCCAAGTGCCACTGTGGCCACAAGCCTCATGGGCGGCGTGAAGCACCTTCAGGTGGCTGCTGACCGCTCATCCCTGCATTTGAAGCTGCGGGGTGGTGGTGGGGGAGGGGGGGGAGGTAGGGGGGGTGGAGATAGTTGACTTGCTCCGTAAGTCTCATCACAGATATGATGACCTGATTCATTCCTTCTGACTCAGTTATAAGACTAACCACCGGTTCTCCTTCCCTTTGGAAAGAGCATGTGGAGGGGAAAGGAAGTGTGTTAAACATACTGGAATGGATGTTAAAAGACTCGGGATGAGGGCTAGAAAACGGTTTCTTCTGGAGAATAGTGTTTTATTTAATGCTAGATAGCACAGAGGGTTTAAAATAAAGGAAGAATAAATTCTAAGTCATTAAGATGAGGAAAACGACAAATGGTGATACTAATAAGAAGCCTTTAATATAAAGAACTGTCCCATTTAGAGTTGGACATTAATTAGTGCAGAGAGATTTATAAATGACTTCATTTTAATGACTCCTTTCTGTTTAGGGGTGTAGGCTTTTTCCATACAGGTCTTTCCTAAGTCGTTAACAACAGCTACCACGTGGTAATGGCCAGCACGTCTCTTGCCACGGAGCAAATGGGTAACACTGAGGGGACGCCACGGCCAACACAGTAATACTCGGACTTTCTATTAAGAAAGATGTCCTGACTGCAACTTGGAAACATCTCTGAAAATGAGAACAGCATCTTAGAAATTCAAAGTCCTGTTTCTTCAGGCAAAGATAACCACCAGTTTTCTGGGAGAACCTTTAACCAAATACCCAAGTACCTTTAGTGTTAGCGGAGGGGAGCTGTAAGATATAATCCCTCTGAACCCATACCTCTAAGTCACTGCTCCTGGTTTACATCTAGAAAGTCTTCCTTCTAACAGGCCAAGTGTTGTCTTGCAACATCATTACATTTACTGAGAGTTTTTGGGTGGTGATGGTGGTAGGGAGCTTAAAATGTGTAGTGTTCACAAGGGCAGTGTATGTCCCACACTTCAAGACTGAGGAAGAAGAAATCATCCTAGCTTGCACAGAGAGGTAAGCATAGCATTCTAGAGCAAATTTGTACCTTCCACAAAACAGAATATCTGAGTAAGCACAAGGAAGGGAGTTTTATTGCACTAATCATGCAGAGTGAGCACACATTGAAGGTAGGGATCATTTCACTTTGTCTAGGATCTTGAGTAAGTTGAGTGAAGATCCCAGGCCGTCTTCACCTTGGTCACTTCCCTTGGTCACTATGTGTGTGCAAAGAGTCCATTTTCAAAGTCCAGGGGGCTACTGAAAAAGAAACACCCAAAACAAAAAAAAGCAGATGAGGGTCTGCAAAAAACCATTTACCACAAAATCACTAAAAGCTTGATGGTTTTTCTACATTTTTTGCTATGCATCTGCTATTAGATAAGCATTTCAAAAAAGAAAATGGTCATAGCCCCATGCATTTAAAAGCAGCTTCCAATAAATATGTACCATCGAGTTTTTTCCTGCATTGCGACAAGGAAGTTTTGCGAAGCAGGACAAGGAGAGCAAACCAACAGTACAACCAATTTCCTTGCTTGGTCTCTCAGACCTACAACACAGTGAAGAATGCTAATAAATGGAAACAAAGTTGTCCAAGAGAAGTTGAAAATTCAAATGTATATGCACTGTACAGCAACACTTAGAACAGGTACTGGGATTTAACAGTGTGGTAAGTCTGGCTGGTGGTCTTAAGTGTTGTGTGTACTTACGCTCCTTCTTCTCCTAAGAGGGCCAAGAATTTTCTCACACGGTATTCAGGATCCATCTAAATACATCAGAAGAAATAAAGAACACAGGTTAATGGTACCTTCTAATAACTATGCACTTAATGCCAAGGAAATGCTCGGTTTCATACTTCCACCAGTGCTCTGCTGAGTCACAAAAATATGTTACCGGCTCCCTGACCAGTATTCTGATACACAGCGAAGCAGATTACATCATTCAAGAGGAGTGAACAGGACTTCCTAGCACAGAGAATCACTGTGCACGAGGTTCCAAGTGACCCAGCTGGTCATTCCCAGGCACCTCAGCCGAGTGCCCCCTCAGCTAGCGCTGTGTGAGGAGGCAGCACGTCTGAGAGGACACGTGTGAGACCAGACGATGGCTATTCATGGGGGTTCGAAGGGCATCCAAGTCATAGGAGTCATCCAACATATAAAAGTGAGACCAAACTTAAACCAGTTGAGGTTGATTAAATGACTAAAAAGTAGCTTATTAACTCTTCATGATCAACATATTCATTCGCTTTTCTTAGCCTTGGTCTTCCATGCAGTTTCTTCTTTGCAATTAATGAAAAAAATGGTGATGAAAGTAAAAAAATGAAGAGTGGGGCTGACTCCCCTAACATGGCCCCTGGATAATCTGGATCTCCTGTGACAGAAAAGCATCAGGATAGGGGAGCCTGACTGGCTCAGTGGAGCATGTGATTCTTGATCTTGGGGTTGTGGGTTTGAGCCCCATGCTGGGTGTAGAGATTACTTAAAAATAAAATCTTCAAAAAAAAAAAAAAGCATTCCTAAGTCTAGGAGAAGATAGGGGAATTTTGGTTCAGAGGCCAAGTTTAGGATATTACTAATTTTCTCTATTTATTTTCCTTTATATTCATGTTTATACTAATTTATTTAATTATATTTTGTTCTCATTGGTCCACCAGAGATGTTAAGTTATCTAAAAAATGATCATTAAAAACATCTTTAATTCCTTAAGATGAATTTTTATTGTAAGAAACATACCTAACTTTTAAAAAATGTTCCAGGGCAGGAGTCTGTTTCCCAAGAGGGAACTCCCTGCCCTCCAGGGAGAGCTTTCAAATGTCAGTGCAGCTGTGGGTAAATGTGCACTTGGATTCCCCCTACCACCACATTTTTTTTTAATTTTTTTTTTAAGATTTCTTCTCTTCTATCCCAAAAAAAACATTGAACAGAAGTTTCAAATGTATCAAAGTTAAGAGGTCAGACTACAAAGGACTAAGAAAAAGTGTGAATAGCTAACAAAAGAAACATTTTCCCTCTTTGGGAATAGAATTACATATGAATCAATTGTCAAGTTCTTTTAAAAAAATGGAACTGGCTGGAGCTCAGCTGTAGTCAGTACTTGCAGGTCTTTGCCCATTAAATATATTTAATATGTGTGAGCAACGACTTACTGACTTGCCTGTAGCTATGGAATTAAAAGTCAAGAGAAAGGGAGGAAAAAAGTAATCTAGATAAATGACTTTATTCCCTCAGGTGACATCCAGTCAGAGCAGATCCTCAGCACTGTGCAAGTTTTAACAGAATCGTGTATAGTGAACAGAGAGGTAACATGACTTATATTCTGCTCAACTACATGCCTCTCCACTTAGGCTCAGTCTCTCTCAGGCAGATCTAAAGAGAATTCACTCAGCTGCACGAAATCCATTTGACAAGAAGGGGTTCAAACTCAGAGGCCTATGAAGTGTCAGTCGCTGAAGATTAGGCCTGAGTGCCCCGCTCTCACTTTCTGCCCCACATACATGAGAGGCATTAAGTTGATCACTGACCTGCAGGCATCAAAGGAAGAAGGGGTAGGGACTGGAGTGAAAAGCCCACATAGTTTCTTCTATGCAATTATTGAAAAAAAAATTATGCTGAAACCAAAAAAATGAAGAGTAGAGCTGACTATCTTGACAGATTTATCTTTTCCCAAGGAAAGAGCTAATACATCTGTATACGCCCCTTTACCGAGGATAATCCCAAGCAAAGTGATCAGTCTGTAACTTCAATTTACATTCATCGTGGAAAATAAATTTCAGTCCGGCTGAATGTTCAATACATTCAACTTTAGGTTTCTGAAAGCCACAATTTTGTTTTAAAATAAATGTTCCAGCAAATCGAAAAGCATTCACTTCGTGTTCTCCATTTGTTATTGGTCCAAGAGCCTATTTCAGGTGTAACCGTGAAACTTCACTTCTACCACCCACTGCTCACGGGGCGGGGATGGCAGGACTGAGCAGTGACACATAATGCCAACAGCCTGGCCAGTCTGTCCACCAATGACCTGGGATGGACCCACATGACTACAGTTCACTGAGCGCCCTACTGTGTGTCCGGCTCTGTTCCAGGGACTGTGGATTCCAATAGTGAGTGACAGCCAAGGTCCCTGAACTCACAGAACTTGGCAGGAATACATTTATTATCTAACCAGTGTGTCAGATAAGGATAGGAAGACATAGGATGGACATGTGGAGGGGTAGAGTTCCCAAAGGAGGAAAGGTAAGTTGCCAGTAGACATGAGAAAGTCCCAAAGAAATTTCATCTGTCTTTGCCCAGGCACTAGCCTAGGGCTCGGTTTTCTATGTGATCCTGGATGCTTTAACCCTACAGTAGTTTGCATGAAATTTCTAGGAGCCCAGCCAGGGGAAAATATAGAGAGCCTAAGTCTACTCTGTACAATTCAATTAACTTGTCCCTTAAAACAGTCTCCCAGGCCCCTTTTGGTGTAATGCACAGTAGCTTCCGGACCTCTGATAAACAACGCCATCTTCCTTCCATCAATAATTGGCTATGTGATCCTGGATAACCCACTGACCACCTGTGGGACACTCAGTATCCTCATCTCTAAAATTGGGGCAGGGGGTGACGACAGGAGAGCAATTGCCTCTTTGAAGTCCTTTCTAGTTCTAAGATCTAATCACTCCCTAAATTAAAATTGAAAGTAACTTTATAATCTTTTTTTCTATTTCTGAATTTTAAGAAGTGAGAAAGAAAAGTACTCATAAGTTATTGTTCGGTCTCAGAAGCAGGCTACTAATAGCAACTTGAGTTCAGAAATAAGAGAATTATAACAAACTAATTAAAACCTTAGCAAAGGAGGGGCACCTGGCTGGCTCAGTCAGTGGAGCAGGCGACTCTTGATCTCGGGGTTGTGGGTTCGAGCCCCATGATGGGTGTAGAGATTACTTAAAGTCTTTAAAACAAAACAAAACCTTAGCAAAGGAAATATAAAACCTTGGTATGTCATGAAGCTCCTGTGTCTGAATCCTATGGAGAATGCAATATCTTACCTGGAGCGACATCTCGATCAACATTAGTAACTTCTTGATGCCTATCCAGACCTTCTTCCCTTTGACTTGCTGTGAAATTGTGGTACGTTCCTTATCTTTGAAGTTGCCCAAAAGCTACAAAAACAATAAAAATGACAAAAGCACTTTTATAGTAAGTGCATCAACAACATTAGTTAATGGTCACATTTATCCTTAAAAGAACAGTAGTAAGAACTATCTGACTGGTTCAAGTTGACAGGATTTTCTCCTATTTTAAAATCCAACCTGACCTTCTTAAACCCACTAGGTACAATTAATGAAAGTGAAAACTGGTATCCTAAATCCTATTTTCCTAGAGATCTCCATTATAATTTAGAGATATGTTTGCTGGGGGTTGGGGGAAAAAGAAAGCTTCAACCCACAATAAATATCAGTTAAAAATTTTAGCATGTGTCAAAGCAGAGACTAAATTTAATTCTTACCCAACCTCGGCACAAGAGCTGCTCACATAATTAATCTGGAGACATTTATCATATAGATAATTTCTATTTTGTTGGGAGTATGCCCCAACTGCATGGGTCTTGAGGATTTTAAGAAGCTTTTACCACTGTCAAACAAATCATTACATAACATTTTTTTCAGATCTCACCAAGATCTGAAGATTCGTGTACATTGATATTAATCAAAAGTTTAATGAAGGTTATAGTTTTTAAAAATTTAACTTTGTCATCCTCAAAAAATTTAAGAAAACATTTCCATATTATGAAATTGTTAATAAAGCAGTTTCTTTTACTTCCATAGCATTTTCGCAGTCTCTAAGGTTTTAATCACCGTTCCAATTTATTAAATGCAAGTAAATGAGCGGAAAGCTATTACGAGTGACCGAATTTTCTACATATTGATTACTCTACCACTCTACCCTCTCCTTCCCCCATTCCAAGTTTCTGGCCCATGTAATTTGTATGTATCACTCCTGGTGGGCACAGAGTAATTCATTCCTGGCAGGCTGCCTATACCAAGGAATGGGAAATTCATTCACTTTCACTGACATTCATCTCTTCCTCGAATCCCTGAAACGACTGAAGGTATATCCCAGGTGCCCTATTCCAGGTTAGCACAGAGACTAGGCACCAGGTGCAATGCCCGCTGCGCCCCCTTTAGCATTATTCCCAGCCCCGACTCCTTTCTAATAGACACTTCGCAATCCATTGACTCATTTTCACCTCCAGAGCCTCCAACAGCTGCTCTCCGGTAGCAATGTTGGGCACGTGGACGGTGGTGCTGAAAGCGTTCAGCATCTCCATCTCCTGAAGGACATCTTTGCGGCTAGTGGTCCCAATGATAAGAAGCTTGCGGCCCTGATCACAGGGAGAAAATGTGTTAAGATGCAGGATAAGACTGGTTAGGAACCTAGAGTAAGCTTGAACAATGTCCATTTATTTAACTGCAGAAATGTAAGTGGTTAAGCAAAAGAAAAGAAATTCAGAATTTTCTTCATGAAAATCTAAAGAAAAGTATCAAGGACAGGATTCAGAAAGGCAACAGCTCCTTCTTGTCATTCGCGTCAATAAAATAATGGATGAGTAAGTCAGGGAGACATACAACCCAAATAAAAAGATACTGAAGTATATGCTCTAATTCATTTCTCATGGCCAACATGGTGTACGTATGGTGGGGATTGGAAAAAAGGAAATGAATGAACGGGAGGTCTGTATCACCCACTTAGCAAAGATTTATAATGCTTTTAACAAGGAGTAGGGTAGGGGCGCCCGGGGAGCGTAGTCTGTTAAGTGTCGGACTCTTGGTTTCAGCTCAGGTCATGATCTTAGGGTCCTGGCGCCGAGCCTCGCATCGAGCCCTGCATTAGGCTGCTCAATCAGCAGGGAGTCTGCTTGAGATTCTCTCTCCCTCTGCTCCTCGGCTCGCACTCTCTCTCAAATAAATAAATCTTTTTTTTTTTTTTTTAGAGTAGGGTAACAATAATTGTTTACATTTCTGCAACACTTACCTGTAAAAGACATGGTGCCAAGTGCTTTACATAACTGTGTCATTTAATATTTTAAAATTTCAGTTTTATTTTTAACCCAAAAACATACAAAAAACGTTTAAAAACTATAGCAGGCCTACGCCACCATTCCTGATTCCCTCTCTCCAAAGGCAATCATTTTAAACTCTTAGCTTTCTTCTTGTATTTACCTCTTCTTTAAATAACAAGGTTACACCACTATTTTTAGGTTTTCGTTTTCAGCTTTAAATATTATTTACTGACCACCTATTACTGAAGATGGGGATTTAATATTGATTTGTCACACACCCCTGCCATGTGCCCCTTTTCTTGTCCTTCCAATGTGGTTATTTCATAGTCTTTGAATAAAGCTATATTCAGTATTTATCATGATTATATAAGTATGATTGACAGCTAAGCCATGTAGTATACTATTACATTTCCTTTCCTAGGAAACATTTTATATTTATTAGAGTTAATAACTGTCATTTTTACCCTCTGCTTGTTACCAGGTACCTATTACAAGTTCATCCCCAAACACAACCATGAATATCCTTTCAATACATTCAAACATGTCAGGGAATTTTAAAGTTTGTTTGTTTGTTTGTTTGTTTGTTTAAGACATCCCCCTCCTGGAGTCCTCTATTCTCAGAGAGTCTGAATGGAATGCTGCTGCACAGCTGCAGTTCTAGAACTTTCTTCTCTCCTGTTAGATCCCCTACATCCTGGTCTTCACTTATTCCCTCTTTTCCATGGTGCATCTACTTCAATAACTTCCTGAGAGAGGGTGCACAGGAGGTAAAAATATAAAGACTTTGAATGTCTGGAAATGCTTTTATTCTACCATTAATATTGTCCACTCTATACCTGAGAGTTCAGCTAGGCACAGAGAACAAGGCTAAAAATAATTTTCCCCTCCAGAATTTTGAAGGCATTACTCTATTGTCTTTTAATTTTCAGTGCTGCTGGCTAGAAGACTGATATTATTCTGATTTTGACTCTTTGCTTCTACTTTTTTTTTTTTTAATTTTAAAGGACCTTTTCCTTACCTTTATATTCCATAATTTTAAAATCACATACTTTGAGATAAATCTTCCTTTACTCATTCTGCTGGTGCTAGATGGGTCCTTTCTAAACTGAAAAATGATTCAGTTTTAGGAAATATCTTGGATTATTTATTGGATTTTTCTTCTATTTGTCTTTTCTTTTTTTTTTACTCCTGGTTTTTACCTCTTTCTCTTTCAAATACTTTTTGGGTTAGGATCAACATTATCTTCCAGCCTTTATATTAAGTTCTTTCTATGATATATTTTCATTTCTAAGAGCTCTTTCTTGTTTCTTGAATGCTTTTTTTTATTGTATTTAATGGATATGATACCTTATTTTAGATTTGTGTGACTATTACAGATTTTATAATGTTTTCTTCTGTTCTCTGCTTTGTCCTGTCGCCCCAGAGTTCTTTTTTTCCTATTTGTTCACTGGAGCTTTCCCTCAAGTATCTGGTGATTGCTGGATGACTATTCAGATTTAAGAGTTAAACTAGTGACTGGAAGCTCTGAGTCTGAGGGCTTCACTACAGGTTGATCAGATAAGACTTGGCTGATTATTGGGGGTCCTTCAAAGGTCAGGATGTGTACATTTTTCCCAGAGAAGAATCTTCCAGTCTTCTTCCTGAAGGCTATAAAGCCTAGTTTCCAGCATACTGGGATTAGATGGGGGAAGGGATCTGGGTAGCTCACCATTCAATATGGAGACTCCCATTTACTCCTATTTGCAGAATGGCATCTCTTGAGATCAACATCTCATTTCATGTTCATATAATCCTGAGAATTAAGTACTTGTATTATCTCTACTTTACTGATGAAGCTATTGAATCTCACAGATGCAAGTAATTTGTTGAAGGTCAAATAGCTAATATATGGTGGATCCAGGAATGGAAGCCAGATCCAGAATCCAAAACTGTATACTGCTTTTCTTGATGAAGAAAAACACATTTAAAAAAATGTTTACTTGGGGGACGCCTGGATGGCTCAGTCGTTAAGCGTCTGCCTTCGGCTCAGGTCATGATCCTAGGGTCCTGGGATCAAGCCCCGTATCGGGCTCCCTGCTCCGTGGGAAGCCTGCTTCTCCTTCTCCCACTCCCCCTGCTGGTGTTCCCTCTCTCGCTGTGTCTCTTTCTGTCAAATAAATAAAATCTTAAAAAAAAAAAAATGTTTACTTGGAAAATGGAAGAGGAATGCATTTTAAACTATGTCACTAGATTTATGGTACACACTTACTCCACAGATAAGCCTTTAATACAATCATTAAACCTATTCATGGATCTTAGAAACTCAGGATGTTAAAATGAGAAAACAGGGGTTCCTGGGTGGCTCAGTCAGTTAAGTGTCTGCCTTCGGCTCAGGTCATGATCCCAGGGTCCTGGGATCGAGCCCCGTGTCGAGCTCCGTGCTCAGCCAGGGGCCTGCTTCTCCTTCTTCCTCTGCCGCTCGCCCTGCTTGTGCCCTCCTGCTGTCAAATAAATAAAATCTTAAAAGAGAGAGAGAGATAATGACAATACACTATGGACAGGTGGGAGGTATTATGCATAGGATGTCACGGTAGAGGGAGGGAACAGGTGGCAGAGAAACATCTGCTCTTTCTCTGGAACTGAGTCTTAAGGAATGAGTAGGTTGATTAGGAAGTTGAAGGGCAAGGATATTCCAAGCCAAAAGGAGCAGAAATACGTAAGTCTGAGGGCGAAATAATAAAAACAAAAATTGGGGTATTTACAAACACACAAAGACATACACATTTCTACTATCACAGAAGAGTGGTGCTTTAACATTCAACACTAAACTCCATCTGTAAACTTAGGAACACATCCCTGAAGGCTAACAGATGCTAAAGGCCACACAGGCTTATTATAATGAAAGGCAACTGTTATCTCTCCTTATGTTCTATAGCCCATAATTCAAACTCCCTCATCTTGCCTTCTCTCAAGGAGGGCCACACGTTGGCTGGCCCTAGAAGAACGGCATTGAGGAAGAAGCTTCTTACTCACTCCAGAAAGCTGGAATTGCCATTTTCCAAGTGAAACTTTCTCTTACATTAACCGTGACTATGCCCTTCGGAGTGTTGAAAGACTGGGAAATGTAGAGCAACTTATAATGGAAACACTAATTTATGTTTTGCTTTACTTCTTGTTTAACAAGACTGCAAACACTGCAGAGAGGTCATGACCCAGGCAAGTTCAGGCCTTGACATGTAAAGCCTCATCTTTAAGAAAACACCGAAAATCATTACCAAATAATTAAATTGTGCTGGGTCATTCTGTCTATTAATTAGTGGTAATGCTCATGAGGAAGCTTTATCATGAAAAAAACAACTCTGAGTGTGTTAATGTAGTAAATCATACTGGAGAACAGTGTGGATGAAAAGCTGCCAGCAGCATGTAATAGGAAAGCCGCCTTTAAAAATAAAAGTAGAGTTCAACCCAAGAGGGGAAATCCAACTCATTAATGTGTGGCTACTAGTCTTAAGTCTACAGCATGGAAACATGCCCCTTGATGGAAAGAAAAAAAGTAGACTGGTAACTTATTTGAGGGATAAAAAAAATTGTTCCCAGAATACTCTTTACCGAGATTTGCTAGTTCCTGATACAATAAAGAAACGGGCCTAAATAAAATGACTATCTGCCAATCGGATTATGATAAACATTGTTCCAAGGTTAAATAAGTATTAGTTAACTAATTCTTGGTACCATAAGAAGCAACTCAGGTGAAAACATTTCCATGAAAAAGGCAGGGCTCAGTCAGGTGTTGATCCTTCAAAAAAACACTTCTTTACATGATGAAGAATGAACAAAGTACTAAGCAGTATCTAAGCCTTTTGCCACACAAAGGACTAACCAGATAATCCACACCCTTTCATAGGTCCTGCCCATTGATTGGCCCCAATAAACTGATTTGTAACAAAAGTTCATGTGGAAGAAAGCTTTTTTTTCTTAAATAAAAATGCCACCAATATAATACTGCAGTGAAATGGAAGGGCTGATTTTAACCTGTGAACAAAAGTAAAGTCAGTTATGCAGTAAAGAAAGGCCATTCTTTCCATATCATTCAATGCTGAGCAAGTGTAATACACCCTCGGTAAGAAGAATTAACTGGGAACAATTGGGAACCCTGAAATGGATTAAGAAGTGAGTTTAAAAGTGCAACTCAAAACTGCTGTGTGTCGGGGCCTTAAACTTTATTTTCTGATTGTTAGAATCTGAGGCTTTTTCTGAGAGAGAAAAATTTCAGAATATTAAGAATTTATAAACCCAGTATGTAAAAGACTAGTCGTTCAGATCATTAACGAGAATTTACTCTGTTCAGGTATTTACGGAATTATGAGATTTGGTTTGTGCCCTCAAAGTGATTATAATTTAGCTGGGAAGAGCAAATACACATTCAGGGACCAGTACCAAGTAACACATCAGCAAACACAAACTAATCATGGCCGAGGGGACAGAGCATAAGGGAACAGTTTCATCGGAGTGGGGGCATCTAGGAAGATTCCCATAGTGCTGTAGAGTCACGGACACAGAGGAGGCCCTGGAGGAGAAGGGACGGGTCTCTAATGCTACTCAATCCCATGTGGGTGGTGGAGGCAGCTGAGCCGGAGTGCTCAGGGCTGAAAACGAAGCCTTTTTAGAGAGAGGGGAGTGGGCAGCCACTGAAAGGAAGACTCAGAATGCTTAACTAAGGAAGGAGATTTGATATAAAAAGCAACAGGAAACTAAAGAAGGTTCTTGAGGAGGCAGAAGAATGAGGAAGAGAAAGAGGATCCAGCAGCTCCAGGCAGGACGGTCTAAGGGCCGGTGGAAAGCTGGGGCACTAACGATGTGCAGCTCTCCAAGTCAGCATGCCCAGGAAGGATCTGCACCTTCCCCCCAAGACCTCACACACGACATCCTTTTTAAGGCAAGCCCAGGGCTGGCAGGCAGCAAGGGAGGTGAGGCAAGTCCCCTGATGGATAGGTGGCTTGGTGCAGTAGCAAAAGGACAGGCTCCGTCATTCACAGCTGTGTGATTTGGGGTAGATTTCACTTCTGAGTACCCGTCTCCTCCTGAGTCATACAAATGGGATAAAAATCCTACCTACCTGTCAAAGTAGAGTGGTCGGGGCAGGGGTGGGGGGAAGAAGGTTGGTGAAGGGGAGTCTTTCGGAGGAGGCAAGAATGAAAGGAGGTACGAGCTTAAATGAATGGTCTTGAGGGGAACCTGGAAAAGCACTCTGTGTAGGATGTCAGGACTCCCCAACATTATGGTTAGGTCAGGGTTAGGTTGGGTGGGTGAGCAGTGGGGTGTCTGCAAATCCCTCTCCTCCCAACACAGGGTACTGACCAAATGATGCACATTGAGCGCATTCTCCCAACATTCACTCTCAGGGGAAGAGGAGAGCTCCAATCTTCAGCTTGACTAGGGTTCCAGTGAGGCCCAGATGAGGTCTGAACTAAAGATCAACCATCGCCTTTAGGAGTCGTGGCAGAGGGTGAGAGTGAGTGGCCTCAGCAAGAGGTTTCTAAGGGAGAGGTCAGTTCAGGGCAGGGCTGTGAAGAAGCATTCCCAGTAAGCCATGCTTTACTCTCCCACTTATCCTAGCTTCATTCACAAAATGGGAAGAATTTCACATATTTTTACTTAGTTTGTATTATTCAACACAGAGACTTTTTAAAAAAAAACACCCTACCCACCATAGTTCTTATATAACTTTATCATTGCCCTTATTTGCAAGTCTGAATCTGTTCCTAGCCTGTCAACTCCCTGCGGGTAGGAGCCATGTTTTATTCATCTCTGTCCTGGTGGTGGTTAGCACAGCATGCCTGGCACACAGAAGATACTCCTGTCCTCCCTCCACCTAGAACGCTCTTCCCTTACACATCCGCATGATTCTCTCCCTGACGTCATGGGGTTGCTTCCTGCACAGGCCCACACAGCCCTGCATGCTCCGCCATTTAAAACTGCAGACTCCCCTTCTTCAGCTCCCTTTATCCTGCTCTCCGCTCCCCCCCATATGGATCACCTTTTAACATGCGAAATACTTTACTCATTTACTGTCTTTACTTATTTATTGTATTTATTGCTGGTCTTCCTTCAGGAGGACAGGATTTTTGTCTGCTTGGGTCTATTGATATGTCCAGGGCTAGCATTGTGCCTTGTACATACTGGGAAGTGAATACATTTGTGTTGAATGAATGAATGGTGATCTCACTGTAGGCTTCGAGGGTGCAGATCACTCCTTCCTTGTTACAGTCTCTGTCCTGGCCCTGGAAAAATGCACGCTATACCAAGTGTTCAACAGGAAAATAACTATCTACCATTTCAGAGTCTATACCTCGGAGCCCCAAATGGGGAATGCTATAACAAGTTTTCAAGAAAATAATCTAGAATGAATGGCATGTATGCTTCATTTACAATGTCAGTGGATGCCATAAGGCTGTCATTCTCTTTCTTTTAGTTAATCAACTGATAGTTAAGCTATTGATTATATAATACAGACTTCTCTAACAGGGAAAAGAGGAGATTCATTAGAAGCCATTAAGTCAAGCTAGTGAAATAACAAGTATTATTAAGCATCTCCTACAACTCTTAAGTTTCCCCAAAACAAGGGAGAAAATTGACTACCACTAAAAACAACCAGGAGCCAGGACAGTAAAAGGAGAGGTTGGGGCCTCTTTGCATATTCTGCATGCATTTCTGATTTCTCATGCTCAAATGTCTGGTAACTTTTTTTGTGTGTGTGGTTAAATGTTTAAGTTGAATACCAAAGGAAGGATGTTTCAAATAAATCATGCTACAACTAGGCAGACAACTACACTTGAACTTTCCATTAGATTTTCCCCTGAAGCAAATTCTTAGTCTACTGTCTTTTAACCATCCTCATGGTGCTGCTAGCAGGGCAGAGGACAATAAAGAGGGGAATTCACGATGCAGATTGGATATGAAATGAGAAACTTCACTCCAAATAATTTAAAATAATTACTATAGGCAAGAGCAAACCACTTTATGATATTACAGAATATTTTAGTATCAATTTGTGAAAAAGACACTGAATCATCAGATTTTATACTTGAGTAGCTCTTGAAGATTACCTCGTCTAAAGATGACCTAATCCTCCCCTGGTTATTTTGTAGATGAGAAACCTGGGATGAGAGGTGAAGTGACCTGTCTGCAGCTTTTATACCCAGGCAGGGAGCTGAAGTTAGAGTTCAGGCCTCTTAGATATTTCCGTTATGCTTTGCTGTCCATTGTTCTCATCTGTGCAATTTTTAACTCATATCAGCAATGGCTGATCTCTTAATTATGAGTCAGGGAGACACACCACCTAGGAATTATGATCTCTGAGCTCTTAGGAGAAAAGTTTAAATTAAGAAAATAAAGCTGTACTGACCATGCCACAGTATTCTTAATGCCGAAAGGAACAGTTCTCATTAGAAACTGAACTAAGACGACCACTGATTCATTAGCAGATTCAAACTCCTCAGTCTTGCATCCACAGGAAGTTTCCCTCCCTCTCTGGATGTTTAGTTTGATGCGCCCCACAATGACCTCTGTGCTCTAATCAGGTCAATTTTCTTCTTCCTTCTCATTTAATTTCTACCTCTGTGACTTTTATCCACAGCCTTCCTCTTTATCGAAACGCTTTCCGGAGTTTTCTAGCAGTCTGCAATGGTCTCTTATGTCCAAGATATTTCAGAACTTGCCTTCTCTCCACACTCTGCCCTCACTTAACCCGACACAACTCCATGTACTCCTGCAGGCCCCAACCTTTTCGAACACAGATCAACATGCGCTCACTTAACTGGAGGCCAATCTGCTAAACAATTCAGCTATCCAGAACACAGAACCAAGAAATAAGCAAAAATCCTCTAACTTCTAGGACCAAAACAAAACAAAATAAAGTGAGACTCAAGTGACTTTACTCACTGCTAGTGTCACCTTATCCACTAGGCACGTGGGCACAGTGGCCAGGGCCCATAAAACTTGGAAGGGCCCACAAATATATATACATATATTTTTTAAGTAGGCTCCATGCCCAGCGTGGAGCCCAACGCAGGCTCGAACTCACAACCAGGAGATCAAGACCTGAGCCAATCATCAAGAGTTGGACACTTAACTGACTGAGCCACCCGGGTGCCGCTCTCTTTTCTTTTAAAACCAGAAGAAAACAAAGAACTTTCAAGTCAAAAAAAATGTTTTCTTGTTGTTGTTGTTTTTAAAGATTTTATTTGATTTCATTTTTTATTTTTTTTAGGTGGGGGAAGGGCAGAGGGAGGGAGAGAATCTTAAGCAGGTTCCATGCCCAGCACACAGCCTGACTCGGGGCTCGATCTCATGACCTTGAGATCATGACCTGAGCTGAATTAAGTCGGATACTCAACTGACTGAGCCACCCAGGTGCCCCTAAAGATTTTATGTTTAACTCTACACCCAACGTGAGGCTCAAACTTACAACCCTAAGATCAAGAGTCACACAGGCACCCCTAGAAAATGTTTGAAATACCAACAGTTGGAAAATAAAATTCTGAATTTTTTTTATGGAAGAAAGGGCCCATGTAAGTCATAATGTGGCTCTGTTCATAGGAAAGCTCCTTCAGCTCTTGTGGCCTGGTTATTCTTCCTTTACAAACAACTCAGGAGTCCCAGTGGTTGCCTTTTTTAGTTCACAGCTGACCAGAAGCAGCAAATTAGAAAAGTGGGAACCATCAGAGGCAGGTAGGCTAACACAATTCAATGGGATTTTGCAAGTCACAGCTAATAGCAAAACCATTAAGAACAAGAAAAGGTACAAAAAACTAAAACAAAACAAAACAGGGCACACTGGGCCTATTTCATGACTACCTTGACAGAGCTGTACACATTCCAACAGTTCCTCCTGTTACCCATGATATTACTGACCCATGTGATTATGATTTGTAATGATGATCCTTATTCTTTAACACAGTTCAGACACCAAAAATTATACAGCAATTTTTTCCTCTTAAAAAAGGCTAAAGTATAACAACAATAGATATTTAAAGAGGTTAAGCTTTCATCATCTGAAAAAAAATAAAGCTTTTGATTTCTTATGAATTCCTATTCTTGTCTCCAGGGAAACTGAATATGCCATATGAAGCCTGAGATAAGTATTATACACAAAACATATCCTTACATTTCCAAATATCAGTTAGTGTGTAAATAATAAAAATTTGCTAATTCTGGCATAGACGCATCTTTCACCATCTCTCCTCATTGCTTCAGAGCTGGAATTCCTTAGCGTGGCAGCATGGCCCTGACAAACCCCCCTTCTACTCATCTTTCAAGACCAAGATCAAGAACTATTTGTGGAACATTTGCAGATTTTCTCAGCAAAATGGACTGTGCTTTCCTTTATGTTCCACTGGAACCCACACAACTTATAAAACTAGATACATCATGTTTACACATCTCTCTCTGTCACTGGATTGTGACAGGGATACAAAAAACAAAACCCTTCCTTGGTGGATGAAGTAGGAAGAAGCGTGCAGCTACTTTGCCCCACCCCCAAAGCCCCAGTACCTTGTAGGAGCAACTCTCAGGGCTAAGGTTGCCAGATAAAGCCCCAAGTTATGCCCCAAACACTGCACGAGATATACCAAAAATTATTTGATATCTTTCTAGAATTCAAATTTAACTGGGTGTCCTTTATTCGTATCTACCAAATCCAGCAACCCCACTCAGAGAGGATGCAGCCCCACACCAGGGTGGATGGCTTGGTGAGCAAAGTGTGGGCTGAATGTTAACTCTCAATTGTCACTTGACTTTGTACACACCTTGTTCACCAACTGCACAACTGACCAGGTGGTCCTGGATGATGAGCTCTCTGAGGGCGGGCAGTGTCTCATTCATCCTTTATTTCTACAGTGTGGAACAAAATGCTTATTGAGTGCACATCCCAGGGAAAGCATATACTCTATAAAGTCACATTTCAAACTTGCATGTCAAAAGAAATATTTCTGGATGGGGAAAAAAAACCTTCCCATTGCCCTTCCATGGAACTTAATACAATTGTCACCATCTGTCTTCGTCAACCTTGGTCACACTGCCATTCCAGCATCAGAAGTTCCTACTGGAAGCACAACACTGAGCTGACTGCCAGGTGGGTCTCCAAGGACAACTGGGAGAGGCATGAGACACTTTCACGCTTCTCCTCTCAGGACCACAGGGCGTCTTACAGACTAGACCTTAAATTAAATCAGCCTTACAAGAAAAAACAAGGTTAAAAAAAAAATTACACATAGACAAGCTTAGAGACAAAGGTACATCCATTTAACCCTGTTAGGCAAATAGCAAATCAGTTGGAAAGACTGGAATTGAAGAATTTTGACAGTTATATGCTGCTAGTTAAAAATGAAAACAATGGTATACACATTAAGTTTTTCTTTTTTCCTGATTATAAAGTAATAAATGCTTACTGTTGAAAGTTTATAAAATGTAGGAAGCAATAAAGCAGAAAAAAAATCACCTATAACCCTGCCATCTAGGGTACAGCAGGGGCCTTCAAGATAGAGAAATAAGAGAACTTCCTTTTATTTTTTATTGCATTCTTCAAAAAATTTTTTGTGTGTATGTTTTAAAATGAACATCATCTTATAGAAGAAGAGATGTATTAAAATGTTGGGAGGATAAGCTCATATGCTTTTTTTTTACTGGTAGGGGTACGCCTTCAAAAAGCTGGGGGGCCACTGACATAAAGGCAACCAAAAGGAACAATTTTGGCATTACACCCCCTCACCCCCAGTCCTTTTTTCTTTGACTGAAATCACACTCGGAGAGCAACTCAGGATTAAGTGAAAGGTGACTTGACAGTTATGCAGGCAGTTTCTGACACAGGCCCAGTTTATATAGACAGTGGGTTACTGGCTGGGTGGTCAGAGTTTTCCATCTGACTGGTTAATTTCTCCCTGTCTTCCCTTCCCATTATTGCCCCTCTTATTCTGGAAACTGGCCCCCTTCTTCAGCTTGCTCCAGGGCTGGCTAAGGCAGACAGGGGCTGCAAGGAGCAAGATGGCTGGCAGAGAAAGCTGCTATGCTCTTTCTTCCGGATTTCTAGGGCTGGTTTCTCCAGCAGCAGCCACGTGGAGCCGAGCTCCTTTGATATGCGTTGTTTGCTTTGTTGGTTTTATATATTTTTTGTGTGAGGAAAGACGACAGTCAGAGTTTTCTTTGAAGTGAATAATAAACTAATAACTGAGTTGTGCTTTGCAGTTTACAGAGAACTACAATAAATACTTATTGTATTTAATTCTCACATCCTCAACTTCAATATTACTATTGTTCTTATTCTAGAAAAGTGAAAATTGAGGCTCAGAAGTGGCTGAATTCAAATTCAAGTCTTTGAATTCGAACCCTTGTGCTCTTAGGTCCACCACCAATGCTAGTTCTATGTGTAGTTAAGACCCACCATCTTCAAAATACCCATTCGTAGTAAATATTATCATCCGCATAGCCTAAATGGTTTAAAAAAAAGGAAAGAAAAGGCGGGGCCCCTCAGATTGTCTGAAGCCTGCCTGTGGAAGCCCTCTTTCCATTCCCCAATGTGAGGGGCAAGGAAGGTTGTCAATACGAAGATGTGGCTGTAGACCAAGTAGTGACTTAAAAAGATCAAGACCTCGTTCCATCTACACATCCCAATAACTATGAGGAATACTGACAGACTGTTCTGGACCTTTTGTAAGATTCCTCTTACTGGCTCTTCTTTCCCAACAGCTGTTATGCCATATCCCTAGGAAATCTCCAAAGATCTGCGTACTTGTTTCAGGGACAAGAAGGCAGGAGAGAAGCTGTGAGACACTACTCTGGTCCACCCTAAGTTAGGAGAAAAGGGGAGCTTTAGTCACAAGCAACAGGTGGCTTTAGGGGAAAAGCAAGTAGGTGGGTCAGTCCTTGGAGGCTGAAGATAAATGTAATAGGTAGTGTCCTCAGGGATCTGACAATGGCCAGAAGCCCTGTTCCTCCCTCAAATCCTTACCCTGTTGAGCCCTGAACCTCCTGTCTCTATTTCATTCTTCATTTATAACAGGGATCTCTAATTCTCAGACCAGAGTACTCAGGAAGCTTCTAAATTCCAGCACATGGGAGAGAGGGAAGCAGGGCATACTTATGTTTTCCCAGTACTGCAAATGAGGGAAGCTGTATCTGGGCGCTCAAGGCTGGAACTCCAGCTCACTTTCTGATGATCTGCTACATATAGCAGTTGCATTTTTTAGTTTTCCTATTTTACAGGCTAAAAAGATTCTGTGGACTATCTAAAGGCACCTCTTTTCTTCAAAAACAAACAAACAAACAAACAAACTGGAAAATACATTTCTAGTTCCAGAATAGTCTTAATGAAATACTAGACCCTCTAAGAACTTTGAAACAGCCACAAAACAGGAACAAACAGAATCTGAGATGGTCAACCCTTGGCCCCAAGCAATGGGAATATTCCAATCAAGAGAACATCCATTCTCTTTTCGAAGATGTTAGGATAAGACTCTATAAATCAATCCTTTACAGATGGCATGCTCTGTGGACAATGGCAGGTTCCTCCTTTTCAGTAACTCCATGCTCTTCACGATAAAGCATCAGTACCTTCTATCTGTGTAGTCCGCAGGTTTATAGAGGACCTCACAATACATTATCTTCGTTGGCCAATGGGGTAGGTACTGCAGGGAGAATTACCTCCATTTTACAGATGAAGAAATACACAAAGATATTAAGGGACTAGGTCAAAGTTGACTAAGCTACAACTCAAACTCAGGTTTTCTGACCCCAATAAAGAGCAAGTTCTGCAGAGGGGGGTCCTCACAAGATTCATGGCACTGTGGAATATTATGGTACTAAAATCAACACTTTTCTAACGCTGACGTCATGTCACAATAACATATTTATGGCAATAGTGCTCAGTGAAGACATTCTGGCAGGGAGAGAATATTGTTCTCAGCACCATTAGCAGTTCACCGATGATTAAACTTTAGATACTTAATTTTGAGTTAGCTGAAAATGGTGTATACGTGTCTTACAATTTTTTGTATTCATTAATACCTATTATAGATGTGCTCTACCAAACCAAACAAAAACCCTATTTTGAAACCATGTTTTTTTTAAATGTGTATCTGTTTTTATTTATTTACTTGATTTATTTTTTAAGTAGATTCCACACCCAACGTGGGGCTTGAACTCACGACCCTGAGATCAAGTCTCACATGCTCTACTGACTGAACCAGCCAGGTGCCCCTGAAAACGGTTTTATTCAGCAGGTATCTGTAGCAATATTTTATAAAAGGACTCACTAAATTTCTTTCACTAGTGCCTGAAATCATTCTCCATATATATGTATATATGTATATATATATAGAGAGAATGTATATATGTAGAATGTAAATATATGTAATATTCAATATACATGGAGAATGTAAATATATATAATATATTCAATTTACATAGAACTTTCTGAGACAACCTACTATACTAAGCGAAGTATAGAGAATTTTATAAACTATAGTAGCCATCTAATGTCACTGACTTAATAAATGGAAAAACTGGGCCACTGAATTGTCAACCATCATACAGCTTTTCTTCAACAAAGCAGTCCAATGCACAAGTCATCACATCAGTGATTACGATTAATGTGTCTGGCAAAATGACTATACCTCTTTCCTAAAGTGGTTATACATCTTATTGAGTCATATTGTAGTTATTAGCCAGAGTTAATTTTGAACAGATAGATGGGGAGATACTCATGTTTAGGCCTGCACGATTTGGAGTCTCTTCCATTATCTGCTTCTTTCGCTGAAGCAACCCAAAGGCTGAAGAGTTGCTTAATATTACCAAGACTTCCAATAACATCTCTGAAGTAAGACTGTACTCAGATGTCGTGTCAGGATTACATGAAGAGCAATCTTGTCTAGAGACTGGTGATGTTAAAATCCACGGGACAAACAGATACCCCTGCCCGAGTTCCCACTAGCAGCTCACTATAGTTTTTTTTTGGTACGTGATGCCAGTCCTGGCTCTAAACCCCTACTTCTTTCTTACTAGGTAATATTCCTAGGTGCCAGAGCAGCGAGGAAGTTGTTTTTTTCAATAACATTTACTTTAACAAAATCTCTAACAACCGCTAGGTCTGAATTCTACTTCAGTAATACTGCTATGAATTCAGAGTGGTCTTCTCTTGTAAGAGTTTACAGTTTCCAAAGAGTTTTCCAACTGGTATGCTGCAAAGGAGTTCTAGGTGGACAAAGATATCAGTTCTCATCAGCCCTGGGGAAGGCTGGGTGGCACCTGGGGCAGGGGGGACTGCGCTGAGAGTGGTGGCAGCCATTTACCCAAGTACCTCAACAGACGCTACCATTTTCTATATACTATTACACTGAACTCAAAGAGGAATGGTTCTCCATGAGTGGCAAGGCCATTCTGGTAGCTATAGATGCAGTCTTCCAATCTGATTCCCCAAAGCGTCAAGTAAACCTAGCACTGAAGCAGTCAGGTTAATGGGCTTAACTAACTACTCCCGCACTTGTTGAGGAAACTGGGAAGTCATGTCATTTTAGAGCTTGAGGAGTTCCTTTGCGGGCACTTAATTTTGTCTCCCAAAAAAAGAAAAAAAGAAGGTGCCAGAAGAGCTCTCTGAGAAAAATAATAAAGCTGTCGATGCTGCAGGTTGCGGGAAGATTTACCTGGCCTTACGGCTTTCCTACCGTTTCTTCCTTGACATTAAGACTAAGGCTTTCATCCTCCTGATGTTGAAAAGCACATTCCCCTCAACTTCCATAAATCTGCAAAACCTGAAAAGAGCCCCAGTGTCACTGAGTAAAAGAGCCGGCTTTAGGAATCTCACTGGAAGGAGGGGTGTCTTCAAGCCTCTCACTGCTAAGCCGGACATTTCCTAACACTGGACAAATTGTACATCCAGCTCGGGGAGGGTGAACTGCAGTGGTCTTTTACCCTCCGAGCCAATTGTTAGCTTTTCACAGGAATCAGCAGGGAAGCACATGTGAAACCTCTGTGGTGCCGGTGAGCACCCCCATGCCTTGTGTGACTCTGCATGTAGATGAAGCAGGCCGGGGGCTTTCCGAGCCGCGGCCGGGAGTTCTCAGAGCAGCCCTTTTCTCCCGCGGGGCTCCCTGCTGGGACAGCCCTTTTCAGTGTTCTACCCCCCCTCGATCTCTTCTCCTGCACAACACAGGGCAACTTGATTGAAATAAAGACCTAGGGAACATGTTTTATTTTCTCCTGTTCAATCCATTTTAGAAAAGCTTTTAATTGGTTTTAAAAAGATGCTAAACAAAATGTGATGATGTTTTTCAGTCTTCATGAACTACAGATACCACTTTTTATACTTTCAAAGGGCTAATAAATCAATCATGAAATTAACTCTCCAGCTAAATTTAAAGCAAACCCACTGTATACCGGGTTCATTAAAAATCTATGCATTTACTTAGAAAAATTTAAAATTCAAAGAAAATTATCCTAGTAACTGAAATCTGACTTGAATTTTTAGTCCTACACTGAAAATCCAAGACCAAAGCAATCACAAAGGGAAAAAAAGAAGGCTTGTGAACCAGTTTTAATAAGCCAATTTACAACGAGGGAGGGGTGTGGGGGAGGGGAGGAGGAGAAAAGAGAATATCTTGATACATAACAACATAGTGCCCCTGAAGGGATTCTTTTATTTGAGCATGTGCACACATGCACACATAATTTTTCTGTGTGAAAGCTGGAATTACAACAAATACAATATTAAGGATTCTGTGGCTGATATGATTACTATATTGTATCCATGCACAATTCCTCTTTTTAAAGAAAAATGCCTTCAACTTCTGTTTTCTGGACAGTGATAAAAATAATAGTTTTCTACCATCCTACGTGGCTCTACAACACTCAGATTCATACACTTTTAATATTTAATTGAAAACATCTGAAAAACCTAACATGGATAATGGTTTGGTGAATTGAATGCTTCCACTTTAGAAAGACAAATATTCTCGACACTGGATCAGCCTGAAAATTTTCCCTTGTTCTCCTGAGAGAATACACACTAATTTAAAAAGCAAGGTGGTACAGAAAAGGCGTATTTTTATCTTGTCAAATGTACGCCAACTAGAGATATTTGAAACATTAACTTCTCCGGCCACGGATGCACTTATATAGCAGGCCAGGTCAGAGTCACCAAATTCTGATTAATGACAGGCTGGTAATCCTTAAAAGAGAATCCCTGCCATTTCCAATCACTAAGGCAACCAGATCTATCTTTGACTCCTTACATATTCCTATACCTTTCCTTTTCAGTCCTTAGAGAAATGCATTCCACATCCCTTTTTAATGATCCAATCCCTGTTTCTAGGACTTCTCCCAAGTTGGGCCATGTACCTGGGATGCTCAGTCCTTGCTTCTAGCTCTCCCTATAACCCTCCTTTCATCAATTAAGTAGCTTCTGCAATCACTTTCTTCTTTAAAATCTGTTTTATTGAGATATAAGTCATAGAACACACAATTCACTGATTTACAGTGTACAATTCAATGGTTTTTAGTATATTCACAGAATGTGCAACTATCACCATGATCAATTTTTGAAACCCCGCACCCATTAGCAGTCACCCCTCATTCTCCCTATCCACCCCTCCCAGTCCTAGGCAACCATGAATCTACTAGATTCTGTTTCACAGATTTGCCAATTCTGGACCTTTCATACAAATGGAACCAACCTGTGGTCTTTTATGATTGGCTTCTTTCACTTAGCATGTTTTCATGGTTCATCCATGTTGCAGCATGTAACAGGACTTCACTTCTTTTTATTGCTGAATGATATTCCATTGTATGGATATGCCATGGTTTATTTGTGAACATCTGGGTTGTGTCCACTTTTTGGCTATTATGAATAATGCTGCTTTGAACACATGTACAAGCTTCTGTGTGGACATATACTTTCATTTCTTTGGGGTATATACCTAAATTGTTGGGTCATATTGTAACTTTACCTCTAACCTTTTGAGGAACTGCTAGGCTATTTCCCAAAGGCTGCACAATTTTTATATTCCCAGCAGCAGTGTATAAGGGTTTCAATTTCTCCATATGCACAGCAACACTTATTATTATCTGACTTTTTGGTTATAGCCACCCTGGTGGGTATGAAGTGGTATCTCACTGTGGCTTTGATTTGCATTTCCCTGATGGCCAATGATGTTGAGTATCTTTTCATGTGCTCGTTGGCCATTTGAAATTTATTTATTTTTGAATGTTTTCACTTTAATCATACCTTGCCAAATATAAATTACAAAAATACAAAATAGTTAAGCCCACCAAAATGAGCACTCAAAAAATATCTTTAGAAGTATGTTATCTATATTTTTTGTTGAATAGGTTATTCATGAAGTACATCTGTATAAACTTGTGCCAGACGCTGTGAGATTTAAAAATATTAGATAATGTTCCTTTCCTCAAGAATTTTACATTTTTACAAAATGGAAAGTTATTCCTAAGTCTTTAATCAAAATGCTGCAAGTCTTTTTAATATGCTCTATTTATTTCTATCAGTATCTATTTTGGATTACAATAATTCTCAACCAGGGAATGTCTCTCTGTTTAAATAAATGTATTTAACAATGTAAAGGACAGTTTGAAAAACATCATTGAAAAATTATTCTTCCTTCTCCCAAATGACTTCTAGCATAAATTCTTTTTAGCTAAAGATTGAATAAGATATATATATTTTTAAAGATTTAATTAATTTATCTGAGAGATAGAGAGAGAGCACGAGCAGGGGGGACGAGTAGAGGAAGAAGCAGGCTCCCTGCTGAGCAATGAGCCCAAAGCGGGACTTGATTCCAGGCCCTGGGATCATGACCTGCTTAACCAAATGAGCCACCCAGGCGCCCCTGAATAAGATATAAATTTAAATGCCTGGAGAAAGTCTCCCAATCTAATAATTTTTAAAATGCTACTTCATAGGAAAGGATTTTTTTGTATGTGATATATACGGATATTGGGGTTATTTACTTTTTCCAACAACTTTATTTATAAAGATTTTATTTATTTACTTGAGAGAGAGAGACAGAGTGAGTGTGCCTGTGTGAGCAGAGGGAGAGGGAGACAAGTAGACTTCCCACTGAGCGGGGAGCCCGACAGAGGGCTCGACCCCAGGACCCTGGATCATGACCTGAGCCAAAATCAAGAGTCAGATGTTTAACTGACTGAGCCAACCAGGTGTCCCTTTTCCAGCAACTTTAGATTTATCTATTTACATATTTATTGAAGGAATCAGAGAAAGGAAAAATAAATACTCACTTCTCTAACTTCTTTAACCCATCTAGGATGAGCTAAAACTCCAATTACTGGGAATGATGGTTTATGGAAAAATGATTACAAAATTCTTACAGTGCATATATATGGTAAATTTTCAAGGTTGTTGTACCTTATGTTTCTTTTCACTACTCTAGAAATACAAAAAACCAAAAATATCCTAGAAAATCAAGACCCATCACTTTTAGTTCTAACACACACACACACAATTTTAACTGTTAAATTAAAAAGCAGATTCACCAACTTAACATGAAATATTTTCCATACAGCCCAGTTAAGATCTCTAACTTCAAATACAAGATTCCCATAGACATTAAGATGTTTTTCAAGTTACCCCTTTGTATCTGTCTTTGGCATTTCTCAAAGGTTACAGCACACAAAATCAATCAAGAGAATTTGTATTGTGTCATAGCCAAACATGCTCTGGCAGCCTCTACATAATTAACATATTTAACCAACCCCCATAGATTACTTTTAAATGTGGTTAAGTTACCAAAATCACCAGTCTCCAGTAGCCACATCAATAAAAATGCAACCACATGAACAAAGATCCTGGCTATGAACTCCCTCCTCAAAAGTGCCACATGACACAAGAGAAATAATTTAACAAAAAATGTAAACATTTTTTAAAAAGAAAAAGAAAAATCTGCCTACAGGAAATAAATATCCCCAAATATAATTTCTTAGGAAAAATCTCTATCAAATGACAAATGAAACAAATTGGAATGTATATTCAATCCCTTCTACATGAATATCATGATCTCTCATGGGAGATGAAGGTGGCTAGGGATGTGTAATATCCTGGGGAATTTATAGAACAACAAAAACAGAACATTAATCGAAACTAGGATTTGGGGATATTCAGAAAGGAAACTTCTCTGTTAAGAAAATCATTTACCTTAAAACAGAAGGCCAGACCAGATGACTTTTCCAAAGCCCCTCAACAACAATTTTATGTTTATGATTGCTCGCTTATTTAGCAGCTTATTTGCACCATTATATGCAATATACTGGAAAAATTCTGTGAAAATGTTTCTTATGCTATTTTTTACCTGAGGAGGTGCCTTTTTGAGAAGCACAAGAAGAGCCTGTAATACCAGATTAGAAAATCGAGGGCCAATAGGGACATAATCTGGAAGAGAAACATTGCTATGTTTTAGGGATTCGATACACGTCTGCACATATTCCAAACATTCAGATTTTTCTGCATCAAGAGTAAACATAGTCCTAGGTAACTGTCATGCAACTAACGATAATTAGAAAAATAGTATCTGCAATAACTTAAAAGCTTAAAAGGTTATGTAAGAACTCTCATCTGTAAATTTTTTTTAAAAAGCTTCTAAATATCCATTTTGAGTTCAGGTAGACATTTTTTTTTAAATTTTATTTTATTATGTTAATCACCATACATGACATCATTAGTTTTTGATGTGGTGTTCCGTGATTCATTGTTTGTGTATATCTTTGTCTAATATTCGGAGACAGTTGTTTTTGTTTGTTTGTTTTTGTTTTTTTAAGGAAGAAAAAAACCCAGGTGTATTTACCAAGCATTTCCAAGAAATTACTGCAAACTCTGGTAATATAGTAAGCTCACAGGCAACAACACATACTAGAAAATGAGTAGAGGGGGAAATGGCAATTACTAATGTACATAAGGTACTTCAGTATAACTGAAATGATGGTAGAGTCACTAAGACTGGTCCTCAGATGGTGAAGAACAGAGAACTTTCTAAAATTTTCTGTTAAACTTCTACTAATTCTTCAAGATTCAGCATAAATGCCCCTCCCCAGCTTTCTCTGCATACTGCATATATATGTACCCTTGCCTTATGCTTAGAACTACCTTCAGGCACCAGCCCTCTGAAGTCAAAAGTGATCTTTCCCCTTTCTGAATATCCAGAACACATAGCACATTCTACTTTGCAGTAATTTTTACCAATGTGTTACAACAACAGCATGTTACTTATTTTTTCTGAGACCCTAATAATTCTACCACAGTAGTAAGGGCTCAGCTTACTTGTCGAATAAATGAACAAACAAGTACAGATAATAACTATTCATACAAGTGAAAATATACTCAGAGGGCACACATTCCTGACATAGTAGTGTTGCTATGACCACACATCTCAATTGTGTTTAGATAAAGGAATTTACACAGAGCTATGAGTTTGTGCTTAAAAGCTTTTAAAGAAATAATCCTATAAACTAGGCTGAAATGTATCAAAAATAGCAGACCAAAAACCCCAGGTCACTAGATAAAACTATCACATTAAGAAGACCTCAGATACACCTTATTACATATAGGTACATCTTTGCTTTATAACAAACATTGCCTTAAGAAACAAGAAAATAAATAACGGAGGACCTGAAGCAAGCCTGAAAATCATGAGGAAAATATGGTAAGAACAGTTGACTTGAAATCATTACTACACCATTTTGGATAGCTTAAGAAGGCATTACTCAGGTGTTGGGTAGTATTTTCAGAAGTTTATGAAGTCACCATGTGGGTTCAATTTCAATACAGTTATCACAGCATCCCGAGTCACAATTATAATGCATTTATTCCAGATTTATCTAATTTTTGCAATGAAATAAAATATAAGTAACAACACTTTTCTGGCATTTACTGGGATATTACACCTTATGAGTTGCATACAGGGACTGTCTTATTATTCATCTTTGTATCCTATAGCAGTGCATTTTATTTTTTAAAGATTTTATTTATTTATTTGACAGAGAGAGAGAGAGAGACAGCGAGAGCAGGAACACAAGCAGGGGGAGTGGGAGAAGGAGAAGCAGGCTTCCCATGGAGCGGGGAGCCTGATGCAGGGCTCGATCCTGGTACCCTGGGATCATGACCTGCGCCGAAGGCAGACGCTTAACGACTGAGCCGCCCAGGCGCCCCCGTAGCAGTGCATTTTAGCATAAGAGATGGGTAATCAATATTTTTAAAATTTTTTTTAACTATACAGCACCTGTAAACATTTCAGAATGTTTTCAACACTGTTACCCCATTTTTGTCTGCACAATTACTCAATGGGATAAGTAAGGAAGGGAACACAGCCTCTGTTCTTATAAAACAGGCACATTTGATTTCATTGCAAAAATTAGGTAAATCTGGAATAAATGCATTATAACAGGGACTTGTTCTTATAAAACAGAGACTGAGGTACAAGAGAACTTGCAGCTTCTCCCAAGTGTTATTTCACTCCATTCATAAGCCCTTCTTCCCTTAGTTCTGTCGAAGTTCCTAAGTGGAAATTCTGGGGTACAGGCAAGCTCAGAGGTACTAAATAGCAAATATATCCATCAATGGAAACTACTAATCATTTACTAGGGGCAGAGAACTCTGTGGAAGAAACAAAATAATATGAGGTGTGGGCCCTGACGGGAAAGCAGTTTATGATGGAGTTACGGTCATAAGGCATATTTAACATGAATACCATCACTGACTTCAGATATAACAGATAACATAATTCCTTGTAAGACAAAGAAAAGTATTTTTATTGCCCTATAGTTTATAAATACCCGTTATTTTTCTCTTGTACTTTGTGAGACATTAGTGTAATGTCGCAAAGATAGTACAATGGCAGAGGTTATGACTTACCAAGCAGTCTTTCAATGTCATCCACAACCACACAACTAAGCTGGGATTTGTACGCATCATCAAAGATCTGGAAGAAAGTAAAACCATTTATTATCTCACTGCTCTCCATAATTTCCAAGAAGATAAAATTTAGTTAATTCTTGAGTAATGCCTACACGAAACACAGTAAAACACCACTATTTCAGACTCTCCTACATTAGAATTTAACAGATAATAGGATTTTAAAACTAAGAGTTCTTACAACTTAAAAATGAGGAAATTGAGGCCCAAACAGTTAAATGACTTTGCTCAAGATGACACAAATGGATCTTGGCTGAGCAAGGAGAAGGGTAATGCTGTTTTCAGCCCCACGAGCTGGATGTGTCACACCTGGGCATGCTGAGGAGCAGCTGGTCATGAATCAACTGACAAATCCCATCAAGTATATCACAATGGTCTCCCCTATGTCAGGAGCGTGACTTCAGTGTTGTGACTCAAGAGCTAGATGGAGCCACAAGGGATGGGTAGAATAAAACTGAAT
The DNA here is from genome assembly GCF_964656455.1 of Halichoerus grypus. NCBI lineage: Eukaryota > Metazoa > Chordata > Mammalia > Carnivora > Phocidae > Halichoerus > Halichoerus grypus. The sequence goes on from NC_135713.1 coordinate 192,527,292, forward strand.
GTCGTTTTATTATTGGTGAGAACTGTGGCCCTGTTAAGCAGGAGCAACACTAAGAGAACAGAATCCTGTTCACTCAAATCAGACCATAATGGTCAAAATGTTCACGGAAGAATTAAAGTTGGTTATAAAGGATTAGACAGATGTATCTTTAGAACCAGACAAAAGATAATAGTACACTGTCTTAAGACAGTGAAAGAAATGCAATAAAGCTAGCAGTAAAGGAAGCTATTATATCCTGACAAGGATGTAGCAATTTCAAGCCAGACAGAAGACTTAATTTATGTATAAGTTGGACGTAAGTGCCCTCAGCCTTGAGACCAGCCTTTTCATAAATGTGGGGGTTCCTATTCTAGGGGCTATAACTGGGGTTCAGGGCACCCCATGGATGTCAACGGTAAGAATTAATTTCTGCATCCCAGCCCAGTCTCCCTGGTTGATAAATAACCTCAATGCACCAAGATGGTAACCACACCCTCCACCCATCTTGCTTGGGGTGGCATAATATTCTTCTGTGGTTATCTTTTAACCAGAGATAATTAAGTATTAGGCACAGAAATAAAGTAAATCACGTCTTCAGTATTAATATTTTTCATATTAAATTTAAAGACAACTTGTGTATACTTGGTCTCGAAAGTATTTGTAACAATTAAGAAAATTTACCGTCAAGATTAATCATTAGCCTTACTAGTTCGTCAAGATTAATAGATAAGCCTTACTAGTTCAATTTAAATACGCCACTGAATAATTCATTTTGATAAACTTTTACGTTGGAAGGTAAAAGATAAATTTAATAGCCTTACAAATGGTAAAGATAATCTAAGATGCACCATATTTATATTATTAGTTGTATTTTAACTTAATGCTAAATAAATATAATTATAGTTACTTTGAAACTCAATGTTTTGTTAGACAAACAACTGAAGTACTTCAAAGAGAAAATAAAACATTTTAAATGTGTAAATATAGTTTAAAATATTTAAAGAAATTTAATTAAGCTGTAAAAGTCCCCTTTGAACTGCTAAATTTCACTAGACCTACAAATAGAATAAGAGATGTAACTGGACTTTTTTAAAGTTTGTTTTCTTCTGTGTTAAAAAACTAGGTTTTAAATTACAAAATTTTAATATGTTGACTTTTCATTTTTTAAACCTTAAATTAGCTATACATGGTCTTTTTTATGCTCAAAAGTCACCCTCAAAGATGCAAAACAAAAACGTGGCAAAACAAATCAACTCATGTTGGCAATCCAGATGGTAAGTTCCTCCCAACATACTATCAGTTCTTTAAGGTAGGGATTATGTCCTCAGTATTATGTATTCAATGTCTGACACTGCACTGGTGCTTAATAAATGTTTCCTGTATGCCTATATGAAAGAAAGCCTCTGTTGCTTTCCTTTGCACCATCCCCTTTACCCCTCAGTCACTCTCCCATATTGTGTTAAAATCCCATTTACCCTTTCATCCTCAGCTACCTACCTGTCTCCCCATTGGACTGTGAGGTGGATAAAAACTTGATTCATGTCATCTCGAGGACCCGGCATAGAACAGTATTTATACTTGCCCAGTGAATTCAGTGGTTGAAACAACACAAGTTCTAACTCCATCTTGCCATAGATCACTTGTCTCTGTTCTGCCCTGGTACAGCATTTTGTATATTGTGTACATATTAAGGATTCATTACATTCTTCCTTGTATTATACTAGAATATAAGCACTCTGAAAGCAAGTACTATTTTAATTATCTCTGTATCCTCATATCATTTAATATAATGCCTTACCAGAAAGTAATCAATAAATATTGACTGCAAGAATAAATATGCATTTTATTTTGTTTTTTAAACATTTTATTTATTTATTTGAGAGACAGAGAGCGAGTGCATGAGCAGAGGGAAGGGGTAGAGGGAGAGGGAGAAGCAGACTCTCCACTGAGCAGGGAGCCCGATGCGAAGCTCCATCCCAGGACTCTGGGATCATGACCTGAGCCCAAGGCAGATGCTTGGGCCGACTGAGCCACCCAGGCACCCCATAAATATGCATTTTATATTCAAGCAGAAATATCAAGTGAGTAGTTGGAGACATATGACTGAAGTCAGGGTATGGAGCTCACCTTCCGGGCAGTGACGCTGAAACCATGAGAGGGGAAGAGACCTCAAGGAGAAATGGCAGAAGTAAAAGAATAACAGGCTAAATACCAAATCTCGGAGTGTTACAAATATTTTCGAACTGCCATTACGCGTTAAGCATCAATGAAGGCAATGGAGAGAGTAATGAATGAGACAAATATGATCATACCTTCCCAAAGCTTGGAGTAGGGCAAATAGGTCACAGGTAACCATAATAAAGCATGACACTACTATGCTGGAGGAAATACAAGATGAGATGGTAGTGTACACAAAAGAGCTGTGGCAGTCGGGGATACCCACACATATACTGATTTTCTTTCTAGCATGTGGTAGGATTGTAGTTCCCCACCCCCTCTCAAGGCAGGGATGACTATGGGGCTTGCTTCAGCTAATGAAATATGACTGAATATGCATCATTTTCTAAAAGGAGCTTTAGAGCTACTGCATGGTTCACCATATTCCCTTTATCCTGCTTTGGCTATCATGATCTCACATGTGAGAGGGAGCTTCTATTATGTGTTAGCTTGAGTCTCTGAGAAGCTACAATGAGCAGAGCTCCTCCTCTGAGCCATGATGGACATGTAGTATGAGCAAGAAATAAACTTTGTTATGTTAAGCCACTGAGATTTGGGGGTTGCTCCTTATTGCAGCAAAACTTAGCCTATCCTAACCAACATGGAGGATTATGGAGTCAATGCTGGTATCCTAAATTTAGGAAGTGGCATTTAAGCTGAGATCCGAAGGATAAACAATCAGTGAAAAATGGGGAAGAAAGTGTTTCAAGCAGAGTGCACTGAATATTAGGAGGCTCAGAGTGAGAAAATTCAGGAGCACTGTAGGAACTGACATATAGTCAATAAAAATTAAAATGAAGAGGGGCACCTGGGTGGCTCAGTTGTTAAGTGTCTGCCTTCGGCTCAGGTCATGATCCCAGGGTCCTGGGATCGAGCCCTGCATCGGGCTCCCTGCTCCGCGGGAAGCCTGCTTCTCCCTCTCCCACTCCCCCTGCTTGTGTTCCCTCTCTCACTGTGTCTCTGTCAAATAAATAAATAAAATCTTTAAAAAAAAAAAAAAAGAATTAAAATGAAGAGGTGTTAGTGTGGTATGCGTGGGGAATGGTAGGTGAGAGATGAAGCAGAAGAGGTGACAAAAGAGCCTGGACACGGAGGGTCTTAAAAATTTCATACCAGTTGAAATTTTATTATAAAGGCAATAAAAAGCCACTAAAGGATTTGAAACAATGCACCACCACGTCAGGTTTATGATTTAGAAACATTTTTCTCGCTGATATACAGAAAAGCATCAGAGGGAAGTAATCATTGTTCAATACTTTAGAACTCCAGGTGAAAGATAATGTGGTCTGGAGGTGGGAAGGGGAATGGGTGTTCTGATAAATGGATGGATTCTAGAGATATTTAGGAGGCAGAACTGAAAGGACTTGGTGATGAATGGGTGTGGTAATGAGGAAGAAACTAGAGTTGAGGGTTCTTTCTGGTTTGGCTACTGAAATAGAGGACAGAAGAGAAGCTGGTTTGGCGATGGATCATAGGTACATGTAAAGAGCAGGGAAAGAAGAGCCCTTTACCTCTCTCTGTATCACCTACCCTCCCCCCCCAAAAGAGAAGAAAAATAGGACATTTATTTCAGCCTCTTGATACATAATGATCAAGCTTTGAGTTGGTGAATACAAGACAGGAGAAAAGTTTAGAAGTAGTTTCACAGTGGTTCTTGGCTATGTTTTTTTTGAAGACTGGACCAAGATAGCAGTCAATGTAGTATCCTATAAATTCCGGTGATGTTAAGGAGTCACTGAAAATAATGTTTGCTCTTCAAATCATTTCTCAGAATTCTACTAAAGGCTCTGATGCAAGCATGTAATTCCATCTGTCAGGCTGTACTAGGGTGGATTAGAGCCACAGGGGCCCGGGATGGTGAACTGGCTATTTGCAGTACTCCATTTTTCCCGAGTCAGCCCTTCTCCCTTCTCAAGGAGAGTATAGAGCTTACACAGCTATAGGAATTCAGTTTGCTGGGGTCAAAACTGATGATAAACTGTATGCTGTTTCACCAATTTATCTCAGATACTGTGTTCATGAAGCATTATAAATCACTTCATAGCTGACTGCATGATTTACCCATAAGATTTGAGAAGAAAAGTACCTACGGCAGTCATTTAATGTAGGTTTGTTTTTTTTTTTTTTTTTACAGACAGCTCTTAATGTACTAATTACTATCATGAGGAGAGGAGCACTCAGGGCTAACTCTCTTAACAACCTACTAACCATGACAAAGACTGTGCAATTCCAGTTGTAACTTGACCAGTTTCAGTTGACAGGTCAACTGAAACTCCTTTGGGTAGCAACTCTGCTCTAATTTAAATACACACACCCCTTTCACTTCTTACACATATAATTCTTTACCTTACCTAGTCACTAGTGTAATATAAGGTCACCATTCTTCCTCTGGATCCTTGTTTTCCGCCTAGGCTCCTCAGCCCCTTCCACTCCTCAACCCCTGGCCCAGGCCCCAGCCCAACGTTCACTAAGAAGACACTCAGATTGGTGTGGCAATTACGTGCGATTAGCTGCCACGTGAAAATGTAAGTGAGATTTACATGGTGAGCTGGGAAGTTCTACCACAACTTTAGGTAGATAAACCCAAAAAGGAGGCGAAGTACCAGAAAGAAAGACGCAGAAAAAAATAAAATTGTACAAACTGCCCACAATAACCGAAGTGCCAAACCTGCCCCTGCTAACAGCACCCGGCAGACACAGTGCCTGCTCCAGATCAAACGACGCCAACGACAGTTAGGCAGGTGGGCTGAAGCTGGAGCTAGTGGATGTATGCCAAAGACTCTTTAAAAATCAATTTAAATTCAGATCCTCTCATTTAGTAAGATAAATGTATGACTCTTAAGCCTTTTCTTGTTGGAGAGGTTATCAGCTGGGGATCACATAAATAGTTATCATGCAAACCAGGACATATGAAACGGGGGGCGCTGTTAATAATGCTGGAATAACAGGTAAAAACCAGGATTGCTCAAAGCAAATTGGAATGTGTCTGGTCACCTAGTTTTATCAGGACGTTTCCTGTAGGGCAGGTAAAATTATCAACGCATGTAGTCTTACAGTCCAGTGAGAAATCTGAAAGAGAAGGCTAAAGAAAAAGAATCTGAAGAACTGAAGAAAGAAAAAGTGTGTGAAAGAGTGGCCTTCCATCAATATGGACATAATGAGAGGTCTATTCTCGAAGATGAATAGGATCTCTAGAAAACACAGAATCCCACAGTCTATTTCTGCTCTCTGGTACCACCCCTCTTGTGTGCAAAGGCAGGTAGTAGGTCATAAAAGACAAACTAAAATGTGAGGAGACCGGGCTGAAGGCAAGAACATGCTGGATGCACCACGCAAGCAGGGAGGAAAGGGAGGCACGGGGCTCCTGCCACACAGGGGCTGGGGCAGGTCTGAATACGGTCCCCAAGGCCACTGCCAGCTCTCTAGGCACAGAGCCCACTCCTGGAATCTACAGACAAGCTAGGAGGCACCTGTGTGCAGGGGAGGGGCAGCAGCTGCCGGTTCTGGAGTCCGCATGAATACAAATGGGAACACGCCAGCATTAGCTCCATGTTAATCCCAGCCTTTCAGAATCACAAACCACAGCAAAGCGTGTTCTAAGTGGATTCCATCCTCCATTTTCTATAAACTCGTTAGTGCTCTGAGGTAAGTGAAGCCAAATTCTCTGGTTCTTCTGAGGCTGAAAGAGTTCATCTCAATTCCGAAGTGGCTGGCGTGAAATACCTAGTTAGGAATCTGATGACAGTAGGAATCTGATGACTTAGAAAATCCCTAATGCAGTAAATCTGTCAGCAATTAGTTGAAAGCATACCCTAATCATATTTGGTAGCATATAAAAACGTAAATGAGCAAATTCAAATCGGTGCTATCAGTAATAATCTCCAGTTTCTAAAAATAACTTGGGAGTAGACCAAGCAAACATTAGCTGTCTTCTAATGAAACTGCCTCAGGAAGTGGACCTAAACTTTTGGCAAAGCACTAAAGCTTCCTGGAATGACCTTAAAATCCCTCATTTGTTCTCCCTGCTTTTCAGGAAAAATTCTTACATTTTTCACATAACACAAACCACAGAGTGGGGTATTCTTAATAATATAAAAAGTCACAAGGTCTGAAAGTTCTACTAAAGGTTGCACCATCCTCCTTTGTGTGCCGAAGAGATACAAACGCCAAAAGACAAAGTGTATTAAACAAAACAACAGGCGCCTACCCCCCAGCCCTATGGGGACCAGTAGGCACTTCTGGAGTGTCCACTTCTCTCAGTTAATACATGCACAAACTTCGACAAATCAGCTACATGATATATTAGGATGTTAACCAAAAACATCCAAATTCTGTTGCTTAGTAACTGCTGTCAAAAGATCCAATTTCCAGCTCTGCTCTTTGTATGGACTAAACCATGAAAAGAGGAGGATTAGGCACCATGATTCTGTTCTGTACAGACTACAATTTGCAGTGGGATTTACAGGAGGATATTCAAAGAAGATTATTTCCTTCCTGCAAAGCTAGTGGAAAGGAAAATTTCTTCCAATAATTTTCAGTCCTTTAAAAACAAGACTATATTATGTTATTAATGAGTAGTTTTATAAATCACTGATACTCCTACTTAATTTTGTTCAAACAATTTAGTCACATCGGATTGTTCTATTTCATCTCTGTACTGATTGTGTACTCAGAAAGCATCAAGATTAGGTAATTAGTTAAAATCAAACTCTATCGTTTTGTTCTTTTGTTCATTTAATGGCACTAATAGAACTAGTAAAATAGATTTTTAAAAAAATATAGATGTGAATATGGATAAAGGAACTGAAATTTAAAAATAGAATGGAGTTGGGAAACAAACATAAAATGGGGGAGAAGATGATCTGTAAACACTTCAAACATCTTAATGGAACATATGGTATCTCCACCCACCCCACCCCCCAATGTGAGGATAATGGCAGTGTTGAGGAGTTTATCCATGGAGAAAGGATTTATTAAGCAAATTAAGAGAAGTACAAGGTAAAATTTAAATTAATTGAAAATAAACCACTTTCATGTATTTTAGCACCATCCATATGTGAACAAGAAGCAACAGCTTAATTACAATTAGTTGTAATTAAATCTAAGATACTCATTAAAGCAAGCCGAATGACCCTCTCTACTAACAAAAACTCTTACCTCTTGGTTTAAGTAATAAAATGGTATATAAAGATGTTCTATGAATCAACAAATCAGACCACCTCTCTTTAACAAAAATTAATGTGTTAAATTATATGAAATTATAATATTTCTGAGTTTCACTAACTATTGCCATTACAAAACACTTAAAAAATCTTTTAACTTGAGCACTTAGTCATTAAAATGTAGCTGAAGAAATAATTTTAAATGCTAATCTTTTACCTCTCAAATTGGCAAAAAAGATTTTAATTAATTAATTGTTAAAGATTTTATTTTCAAGTAATCTCTACACCCAACATGGAGCTTGAACCCACAACCCCGAGATCAAGAGGCACATGCTCCATCGAATGAGCCAGCCGGGCGCCCTGGCAAAAAAAATATTTTAATAACATCAAGTATGGGTGAATGTCCAAGGCAATGGACACTCACTCACATGATGGGGCTGCGAGTGTAAATCAGTACAACTTTTTGAAGAGGTGGACTTTATAAATCAGCAGTATTTTTACATAAGAGTTTTGATACCAATATTTATCAAAAATCTTCAAAATATTAATGTTTTTACTTTAGCAATCCCAATTCTGAGAATTTATCCTAAGGAAATAACCGGAAATGTATATACAGTATTAATGATACGTAAAAATAACCACTACACTTTACTGAGCACATATGATATCCCAAGGCACTGCATGATACTCTACATAGATTATCATCTCACTTAATTCTGAATATTATCTTCATTTCATAGGCGACAAAACAGAGGCTTATAGGTTAAGTGACTATAAGGCCTGGTAAGTGTGGTGGAGCTGGGATTCAAAGGCAGATCTATCTGAAACCTAAGCCCAAGTTCTCAGCCATTAAAATATGATGCTACTCTCAGAAAAATCTAGTAAGAAAATGGGGAGTAGTGATTACCCTAGTTTGGTGGTTCTACAGAATATTTTTTTAATTGTGAAAAAACCTGGAAACAAACTAAATGTTCAGCAAAAGGGGAATGTTTAAACGAATACTATACAGCTATTAACGTAATACTGAAATACATTTTAACGACACTGAAAAAAAAAAAAGCCATAATATATTAAGTGAAAAAAGCATGTTTAAAACAGTATGTCCAATGTGATCCCCAATAAACAATGTGTGTGTGTCTGAGTATAGAAGTATAGAAGAAAACTGAAGGACAAATATGGAGTCCTTTTTTTTTTCTTCTGTGCTCTTTTCTATATTTTCTAAATTATTTTTGTGATTAGAAAAGCTGCATCTTTGAGGAGGAGCAGCACGTAAAAGGAAAGAAATGTGTTTCCAGAATTGATAAAAAATTATAGATTATTTGTGCTCTGAAAAAAAGAAAGAAAGAAAAAATCGTCCTATCCTAACACTAAAAATGAAGGGAAGAGAACAGCAGTGGGAGGTAGGCTAGAAGTACTGAGGAATGGCATTTTCATTTTCAAAAGCAGCCTGGAAGACTTAGCACCTTTAGACTGGTTTGAGCCCGCAGGCTTTTGTCAACCTATCATTAGGCAACAATGTGAAAACTACTTGCAGGGAAAGATTTTGCAATATTTCTAATATATTTCTAAGACATCTATGCCTCATTCTTTTTTCTGTTACTGTACTTAGTTAAAGGGAATGACATTTTTTTTCCCCCCGAGAAAACCAAAAAGTCTAATATGAATTTATTATACTGGTGACATGGAAATAATTTTTGTAACTTTAAGGGTACATGGATGATCCAGACAGTGAATCATGAATCGAAACAATTTTGAATAAGCTTGTATAGACACTTATTTTTCTATTCCTTAGCCTTCCACTCATCTAAAAGTCTACCTTGAAAGGCTTTAACAATTTAAAGATTAAATCATAAGTTATTAAGCCATTAATTTAACCATTTAAGCCTCTAAACCCAGCACACATTACCTTCCCCCCTCAAGTCAATTTGCAAGAGATTAAAATAATAAAAATGATAATATCTCACACTTACAAAGCAGCTTTGATCTGTAGGAGCCTAAAGTGCTTTTTTAAAACTTTATAGAAAAACTAGGACCATTCCACCCACATCTCAGAGGACATCTGAGGTAGAAGCTGGCAGCTGGTGAAAAGCGATGCAGTAATTTACCATCTGCAAGGGAGACTACTACTTTTGAACAAGTACAAGGAATAGATGCAAGTTAGGGAAATGCGAACAGAATTAGCTGTTCAATTAAATGCTACATTCAATGGCCACAGATTCCAAGGGCTATTATTTAAAGTTTCACCAGAGGAAGTTTAGGTTCCCTCAGAGGGGAAAAAAAACAAAGAAAAGCCACCCCCACCTACATTAAGGAAGTTACTGGTTCCAGTGATTCTGTCTAGATTTTCCCCAGAAGGACAGATACTACTGGTTTCACCTCAGGCACAGATAAACGAACTATGATATTTAAGTTCTTTTTCTGTCTGGCAACATTTTCCTCTCTTTCACACTCAACTTCAAAGGCTTTTATATAGAATATTTAGCTTTTTTAAAAGATTTTATTTATTTTATTTTGAGAGAGAGAGAGAGAGAGAGAGAGTACAAGCAGGGGGAGGGGCAGAGGGAGAGAGAGAGGGATAAGCAGACTCCCCACTGGGCAGGGAGCCCGCCACAGGACCCTGGGATCATGACCTGAGCCAAAGGCAGAGGCTTAACCAACTGAACCACCCAGGCGCCCCACAGAATATTTGTCTTGATGGTACAGTGTACAGGACAAGAATCCTGGTTCAAGCTCTGCCCCCTCCATCCATTTCAAGCATGCTACTCGAACAATCTTCTGCCATCTGCACAAACAAGAAGCTAACTTCTCAAACTTACATTTTTTTGGAGTCTGCTTATTTTAAAATATTATCTTTCCTCTTCAGTCTCTTCCCTTAAAAAAACCTAAAGTAACTGTATCCTCTATCTTTAAAAAGTGGGGGCCTAGGAGCAAGGTTAAAGAATTCCAGAGCTGTCTTTACTAGGCAGGACCCCAATTCTCAAAGCTCTTTTCTCAGATTCTGATTTTCCCACATCTCTTTAACAGTCAGTTTATATCTATGAAAGATCAAGCATGAAAAATCGGATTTAAGTAAAAGAAATACTTCAACTAGATATAAAAAAATAACTTCTTCACTGTCTGGGAGATCTGGGAACACAGGCTACCAAGTGACATGAAACAGTCATTACATCTTCATCAGTGACTTTTGTTGTTTTTAAAGAGTAGCCACTTACTATCCTAGAAGCCATACATGGCACTTGCTTGAATGTAAGAGAGATGGATCAGATGGTCTTAGAGTTCTTTCAGCTCTAGGATTCTATTCTACGTTGCTCTAACTTTCCCTGACGGTTCAAAGCAGCTGCATTAAGAAGGTGACAAATGGCACTTAGAGATAGGAAGAAGGATGAGGGCTGTGTTAAGTTGACAAGCAAACTCTGATTGTCCTAAAGGACCATCATCCCTTTGTAGGGGTTTTGAGAATATCTTTCCAAAGATGTACCTCTGTTCTTTTCCAAACTACATAGTCAACCTAATTGACCCCAAACAGTGCGATTTTGTACACTGATTAAAAAAAAAAAAATCCTAAGTGAGTTTGCTCCACTCTACTCAAATACTTTTAAAAAAAAAAGATTTATTTATTTTAGAGGGACAGAGAGAGAGAGAGAGAAAGTGAACAAGAGGAGGAGCAAAGGGAGAGGTACAAGCAGACTCTGCGCTGAGCGCAGAGCCCAACGCAGGGTTCAATCCCAGGACCCTGAGATCATGACCTCAGCAGAAATCAAGAGTGGGATGCTTAACCGACTGAGCCACCCAAGTGTCCCTCTACTCAAATACTTTTAACTTGATCTTTCTTTCAATCAAGTCAATACAAACTTAAGAAATGAAAATTAACGGTAATATGTATTAAACAAAACATAATTTGGGGGCACCTGGGTGGCTCAGTTGGTTAAGCATCTGCCTTCGGCTTAGGTCATGATCTCAGGGTCCTGGGATCAAGCCCCAAATCGGGTTCCCTGTTCAGTGGGGAGTCTGCTTCTCCCTCTCTCTCTGCCCCTCCCCCCACTCATTCGCTCTCTCTCAAATAAATCTTTAAAAAAAAAAACACATAATTTGGAAGATTAAAAACTGCTAATAAGAATGCAATACAAAGTTAAATCTACCTAAAACAATGATTGTTTCCTCCCAAATTCTGCTGATAATTTAGTTCCACTTGAGAAGAATATCGTTGCTATGGCTTTTACATACATACATGTACAAAGACAGATATACAGGTACTGCGTACACACACGTATCTAGGAGACAGGAGATTAAAATGAAAGTAAAAACCTTGATACCTTCTTCATGGCCTGACACTTGGCTGTCTCAGAAAAGCCAATCATTTTATCAGGAGAACAGATCTTGATGAAGGGGAAGTTGGATTCCTCTGCAATCTTCGCTGCTAAAGCAGTCTTCCCACTATGAGGAGGGCCTGCATAAAGATAGGAGCACGTCAGGGGAAAAAAGCCAACCTAAGCAAAGGGGAATAAGACAAGTTTAAACGTTTATCCACAATGTACTGAGGTCTCAACTAGTTGCTCATTAACATTTCCTGACACAATTTCATAGCAGACATGTTTTCTCTTATTTATTAGCAACTAAACTTAATGAACTGATTAGCATTTCTGAAAGGTATGATGAAATACATTCCTTCTTTCTTTCTCACAGTCTTAATCTTTCGAACTTCTGGCTAAATATATAAAATGCAAGGGTTTTGTTTCTTAAAAAAAAAAAAGAATGCATTCAAATGCATATCCGTACTCATATTATTAGTTCCATCAAATCATATGTCTAACAAAAAAATATGATCTTCTTAGGAGATGACATTGGGGGCAGGGAAAAAATGCCTTATTGAAGCAAATGTGACTTAAAAAGCTAAAATTTTAAAGATTTAGTTAGGCCTTCTCATAAAGGCAACCAAATCTATAAACTTATCTGTATTTGGACATCTCCTCTTTCCCTTCTCTTTCATCCATAAACCAACCAATTCTTCCTTCCCATCTTCTCAGGAACCTGACACTGACTGAATCCTCTTCCCCATTTGTTCTATCTCTTGCTCTTCCCTACGGTCTGTCCAACAGCATCTCAGCATGCTTTAGTCTACCTAACAGTTTAATAAACAAAGCAAAAAACTCTTCCTGGGTTCACACCCCTCAACACCACTCCTTCTCCCTTCAAAATGAAACTTCTCTAAATAATTATCTATGCTGGCCACCTTCACTTTTCATTTTCCCTCCATCCTCAAACCAACGCTCTGGCTTCCATTGCCATTACATGGAACAGGCTCCCCTCTGGGTCACCAATGACCTCCATGTCACCAAATCCAACAGACACGTTATCTGTTGGCTTCTTAGGAATATTTGATACAATGGATAACTCCTCTTTTTTAAAAATACTTTTCTTGACTTCTGTGATAGCTCCTTCTCTTTCTCTCCCTCTTACCTCTTGCTCAGTCTCCTTTGTCAACTCTTCCTGATCTACTTGGTTTTCAAATGTTGACACACCTCAGAGATCAGTTCTAGGCCCCCTTTTCTTTTCAACTTACACCCCTTCTGTAAGTAACCTCACCCAACTCCTATGGATTCAACAACAGTCTATATACAGACACTCATGAATGTTATTGCCAGCCAGACCTCTCTTCTGAGCACACATATCCAATGGGCTGCTCAACATTTCCAATTCAATTATCCTATAGGAACCTCAAACTCAACATATCCAAAACTGAACTCATAATCTTTCTTCCTGAAATGTTCTTCTCCACTAGTGTTCCCAATCTTAGTAAACAGCACCATTTACCAGGTCGTGTATAGTAGAAACCTGGCGATTTGATAACTCTTCCTCATATTCAATCTAGTTACTTAATATTTCTAAGTTTAGCTTCCCCATCTACCAAATAGACCTAACAGAAGCATCTGCCCTCAGAGGATTGAAGTGGGGTTTAAATAAGATAATAAGTGTAAAGTGCCAATAGAGTGACTAGCAAATAACAGTCCAAAGAATGTTGGCTTAATTATGATTAATAATTAATAATAATAATAATGAAGTCTCTTTTATTCTCTCTCCTACATATTTCTCAAAATGGTCTACTTGGGCGCCTGGGTGGCTCAGTCGGTTAAGTGATTGCCTTCGGCTCAGGTCATGATCCCGGAGTCCTGGGATCGAGTCCCGCATCGGGCTCCCTGCTCAGCGGGGAGTCTGCTTCTCCCTCTGACCCTCCCCCCTCTCATGCTCTCTCTCTCTCTCTTTCTCACTCTCTCAAATAAATAAATAAAAGATTTTATTTATTTATTTATTTGAGAGAGTGAGAATGAGAGAGAGAGAGAGAGAGCACATGAGGGTCAGAGGGAGAAGCAGACTCCCCGCTGAGCAGGGAGCCCGATGCGGGACTCGATCCCAGGACTCCGGGATCATGACCTGAGCCGAAGGCAGTCACTTAACCGACTGAGCCACCCAGGCGCCCAATAAATAAAATCTTTAAAAAAAAAAAAAAGATGCATTAATGCAGCTGCTTCTAACCATTGGTTTCTCCTGTATCTTTTCTGACCCTCCAATCTATTCTCTACCACAAAGCAGTCATGATGTTTTGAAAATACAAATCTTATCATGTCACTTCACTGCTTAAAACCCTACAAATGGCCTCCATTGCCCCTCAGACAGAGACTGAATCTTTAATATGGTCTACAAGGCTATGTAAGAACTGGCTCCTGTCTACTTCTTCAGTTTCATGTCTAGCCAATGTCCCTTTCTGTTTCAGTCCCCTTCCCGCCCAGGCCTTTTTCACATGCCGGTCCCTCTAGCTAGAAATCTTCCCCAATTCCTTTGCTGGGCCAGCTTCTCCTCATCCTTCAGGTCTTGGCTTAATGTGTTTCAGGAGGCCCTCACTCGCAGACTTTGGAAGGAGTTAGATTCCTCTGTCATGTGGACTCACCAAACCTTTCTGTTGTACTAATCATAACTGTAAACAGGTAACTAGGGAATAGAATGTCCCTGCCTTTCCGTCTACTTGGTAAAATCCTAACTAATCCTTCAAAGTCTAAAATTAAACACCACCTTTAGCTTTCTTTGATCATCCCTGGGCAAAATGACTTGCATTCACATACACCTTTACACATATATACTGTAGTTAAGAATTTGTTTACGTGTCTTTTTTTCATGACCAGACTGAACTCTGTGAATGTCTTTGTATCCCCAGCAACCGGTTCAATGCCTAAAACATTTTACTCAATGAATACTTATTTAATTGAATCGAGTACTATGTGCTATCAGTCTATTATATAACATAGCACTCAGTGGATATTGATTTAATTAACTTAAGTACTCTGTGGTAGCATACAGTCTATTAAGTAACAGAAATTTAGATACAATCCCACAAGAAAACTAGTTGCTATCATTCATCAGTAACATTCTACCCCAAGAAAATTTTAATTTATGCACAATATTTATATATAGACTGGATTACTATTTTTAGATTATGAAAAGATTTAGAACGGAAAATAATTCATTTTTCTGGAATGTGCTAAATAACTTTGCAAAAGTTTTTTTTTTTTTCTTACTTTTAATGCCATCTCCTCATTCTTTCTTACCTTCCAAAAGGACGCTAACCAGTGGTGTGCGGTCACTATTTTTAGTCTGCTGAACCAGCAGCTCCCCATCTTCTAGAACTCGTGTAACTGGATCACCCCATTTGATAATACCATTCATAATGTAACTTGCATAATCCTCTTGGTTTGTGCCAAATGCCTATGGAGGAAAAGGATAATTTAAAGCATTTTGAGTGTTAGTATACAAACTAAAATACTTAAAGGTACAAAAGATGAGTAATAATTTCTACACACTAAAAGTGTTGAGCAATATCCCATATTAATGTAAAAAGCTTGAAAAGGAAAAACAAAAAACCCATTATTTTATAATTTCTTATTTAACCTTGTACCCAGTGGTGGAGGAGTTACTTTGGGTGACTTAATGGAGTAAAACACAGATCCTAGGGTCAGATTCTACAAGAGCCCAAGCCCTCATGATCCCTGAGAAAGGGTAGTTTCAACGTGCTTGTTTCTGTAAGGAGTACATTGGTTGTGGCCTTCTGTTAAGAACAAAGAGAAAAAGAGGTTATGGACTTAGAAGCAGTTGGCTCAGCAGACGGAGATACTATCTTCACACTGACGGTAGGTGTCTCGGATTAAAATGGAAAATGAAATGGTAATGAGAAGATCTGGTCCACATCAGCTTGGTAGCAGGGGACATAAGTTAAATGGCAGCAACGTAAGCCTAGGTTTGTAAATATAAGATTTAGAATGAGGTAGAAAGGAGCAGCTATACTGAAGGACTGAAGTAGGAGAAAAAGGAAATAAAAGCAATTACTATAAATAATAATCTTAAGTGTGGTTGCTACATATTAGAGCTTAAATCACATCCCTCTTCATTTTCAACTTCTACTTTCACATTGTAACTCCCAACAAACCAGCTGCCAAGAAAAGTCAGTAACGTTAGCACTTAGTGACTTAATTGAATTGCATTTTCATAAGGTTAACAAGTGAAGAAATGAGTAAGAAAACATAACCCAACGTAATCTAAGGGTCACATATCTTGAGAATTTCAAATTTTAAAAAATTATCACATCCCTCAAAAAGTCAATTTTTCATTACCCAACATACGGAATGATTTTAACATTAGAACTTGTACCTCACAGAAAATCATTCTCTGTAATACTGTCTCTTAACAATATACAGTGGTCTCATTACTCTGTTACTTTGCCACCAAATCACTTTGCAGACCACCCTCTCGTCCTTGCACACACTAGTCTTTTGATCCCTGAATACAGAAGAAAGTTATCATTCCCTGTTCTGGATATAGGAACTGAATGGCCCTGTAAAAAGTTATAAAGGAGGAGCCTAGGAAGCACTGGTTGGATGGCTACTGTAGGAAATATGTAGACTGGCTGGCTTTTGTCTTTAATGATTCCAAGTATATACTCCAAGCCTCACAACAGCAGGAGCAAGATACCTGAACCAGGAAACAGTGACCCCCCCCCGGCCAAGTCTAACCATATGTAGCAGTCTTCCTTACGTATTCTGTCATTTTATTTTCTGTTTTATCCCCCAGACCCGTGCAATAAATAAAAGTAAGTTATTAATTACTTAACTAAGTAAGTTATCTTAGTTTCCCCTTCCTGGTGGCCAAATTATTTGTCATTAAAAAAATCTTGGCATAGGGCGCCTGGGTGGCTCAGTTGGTTAAGCGACTGCCTTCGGCTCAGGTCATGATCCTGGAGTCCCTGGATCGAGTCCCACATTGGGCTCCCTGCTCGGCAGGGAGCCTGCTTCTCCCTCTGACCCTCCCCCCTCTCATGTGCTCTCTCTCTCTCTCACTCTGTCTCAAATAAATAAATAAAATCTTTAAAAAAAAAAAAAAATCTTGGCATAAAGCAGTTAGGCTGGGCTCTAATATTTTTGGTAACTATTACGGATGACAGCAGCAAAAGATTAAATTATTTCCATTGCTCGATAACTTTTGAAAGTAATTATTTTATATTTAAAAGTCACAATAGTCATAAAGTAGACAGGGCTAAAACAAATTGATTTTTGTCTTTAAACGAGATACTTGCAACAAATAATTATTGTCAAGAATATAAAAGCAACTTATACAGGCCAAATAAAAATAAAGAATAAACAATACAACAGAAAAATAGGCAAAAGACATGAACAGCATTTCACAGAAGACACTCATATGGCCAATAAACATATGGAGAGATGCTTAACTTCATAAGTAATCAGTGATGTGCAAATCAAAAATAAAATGAGATTTAATTTTACATCCAACTGAATGGCAAAAATTAAGTCTGACAATACCAAGTGTTATGAGATGGCAATCTCCCTATCATGAGAAATAATTTCAATTAAGTACTGATTAATTACCCAGCCACCAGCATTAATGTGCAAATGTTTCTCACACTGGACACTTCCAATACTGAGATTTCCTGATTTTTAAAAGTATGTATGATATAACCTTACAGAATATTGAGTAAAATGGCGTTTACTTTTCTCTTGAATCACTCAATATCCATACTCACTGGTTTGATATCATTCTCCAAAGAAGCAAGGAAGTCTCCTCTTGTCACCTGCAGGCTCTCTGCTTTCTCCATGTCCACTTCCACCTTAGTACTGGCCTAATTAGAAATGAAAACAAAATGTAAGGACTTCCAAGATGTAAGAATATTTCCAGTCTAAGAACATAATGCCTGAAGACTTAAAAGGCATCTTTTCACAGACAAAAAACATCTCTCTCAAATTCACAAACACACATAACCTTTGCCTGAACAATTCCACTTCTTGGAATTTATCTCATGAATATATCCACAAATGTATGCAAAGTTATAGATATCAGAAGATCTATTAGAGTAATTTGTAATAATAGAAAATTAGAAGCAAATTAAATGTCTAGCAAGAGGGTACCAGTTAAGTAAATTATGACACATCTGTACCAAAGAATGCTGGATAGCTTTTTTTTTTTTTTTTTTTTTCCAAATAAGGCACGAGGAGAAAATACACACAGAGGGTCTCCAAGAACAGTGGTTCTCGTCCTTGGCTGCATACCAGCATAACCTCTAGAGCCTTTAAAGATATGCAGAAGCCCAGCCCCACTCCCTCCAGGATTTTGATTTGACAGGTCCAACAGAGGGCCCATACATTTATATTTTCATAAAGTGCCACAGGTGATTCTGATGCTCAAGTACGTCTGTGAACCATTATTCTAGAAGACCAATGTCCTACAACTTTGATTTGTAGTCATACTCAGTGGTTGAGAATCTATGTGCCAGCTCCAAATATTCTGCTTACTGCACCTGGAGCTAACACTTAGAACAGACATCTGGAGAAGCATCAAGGCCTTTACCAGCACTTGGAGCTGCCTGGACCTGATGAGTGATTGAGATACCAACACATTTTTTAATGTGACTGGGCTCACTCCCAAGAGCACAAGGCAAGTGAGTCTAATTTTTAAATGGCACTACCTTTTTTAAAGAGAGTATCTTCCAAAAAAATCTGACTGTAAAACAAAAGTATATTAAGCAATATCAACCTTCCATTGATTATTATAAAATATGACTCATGTTCTTTTAGGAACAGATTGTCGAGACAAATGAAATGACAGACATTTTGTAAAAAGTCAGCCTTATGGGATAAAAGGAACTATGTCAGGAAACTGGATCGAGATGGCAAATAGAACATATTTATTTATCTCCCTTCCTGCCCCAAATCCCATGAAATGACAAAGTGAAAGAGAAAGGTTAAAAAGCATGGAAGATATATCCAGAAACTTAACACTGACCCAAGAGGAGTCTCAGAAGGAAGGAAGTGGAAGAATGATAGAGAAAAAACAATAAGAGAGAAGAAAAAATGTTTTCTGCAGCTGAAAAAAGGAGTGTCTTTGCAGTTTAAAAGATTCAATGAGTGCTGATCAGGATGAGTGAAAAAACCCCACATCTGTCTAGACACACTGTTATAAACTATCAGAACACTACAGGTGAAGAGGAAGTCCTTGAACCTTTTTGGGAGACAAAAACACGTTACCTGCACAGAAACCAGAATAAAACTGGTATATCTCTCACCAGCAACACTAGAAACTAGAAGATAATGTAACTAAATGTGGTCTTCAAAAATACATCCAGCTATCTCCCCTAGGAAATGGTTCTCACATGCACTTGGGGAGGGATAGGCAAGCACTTTCACAACAGTATTATTTACTGTTCTAGGCACCAGACTCATATCAGAATATAAAACTGACTGAGTTCCTGCTCTCATGGATCTTACATTTTAAATTATAATATTCTAGAATACTGTGCATTTGTCCAAAATAATGAAGACTTGTATATACTGACATGGAAAGCTATCCAAGATCTACTGTCAAGTGAAAACTATAAACTGCAGTATAATTCCATTGATTTTTTTTTTAAAGCACATACATATATGAATGTAAATGTAAGGAAAACAAGACTATACAGATATAACCCAAATGTTGGCTACCTCTGGAGAGGGAAAGAGAGGGGGTATTGGAGACAGCGTTTCTCACTTTTCCCTCTATCACTTGGCATCCTTGAGTCTTCTACAGAGAGAATATATTCATACATGACTTCTATAATTTTAAAAAGAAAGTAACAAATAATATCTAAATAGATATAATAATAGATTCTACTTAAATACAGAGAACAATTAGCATTTAAATTATTAATAGGGCTTTCATCGGCACATATTAGGCATTTGATAAATATTAACCACATTTGGGGCATCTGGGTGGCTCAGTCGGTTGAGCATCCAACTCTTGGTTTTGGTTTGGGTCATGATCTTGGGATCATGGGATCGAGCCCCACATCAGGCTCCGGTTCTGCTTGAGAGATTCTCTCTCCCTCTCCCTCTCACTCTGCTCCTTCTCTCACTCGTGCTCTCAAATAAATAAAACCTTAAAAAAATATTAACCACATTAATCTGACACTTCTAAGTGAAAGAAAGGAAATGGTGTTACAAGAAACAAGCACCTCTATGAAAAAATTACAGTGCTCAGTTCATAATATATAAATCTCTATAGTGCTTTATAGTTTATTTTTATTTATTTTTAATTTTTTAAAGATTTTATATATTTATTTGAGAGCAAGAGAGAGCAAGCATGAGCCAGGCGGGGGTTTGATGGAGGGATGGAGGGAGAGGGAGAAGCAGGCTCCCTGCTGAGCAGGGAGCCCAACACCGGGCTCAGTCCTAGGACCCTGGGATCATGACCTGAGCCAAAGGCAGATGCTTAACTGACTGAGCCACTCAGTCACCCCAGTGCTTTATAGTTTATAAAGTATATTCATATACATTATCTCATTTCATCATACCCATTATCTCACTTTATCCTTATACAAGCCTCGAAGTTTTCTTAAAATAAGGGTAGGATAATTTAACTAAGGGTAGATATAAGATTTCCTTCCTAGGTAATCTCATATAAAGATTTTAACTCTGATTAAAACTTTTTGACACATCTTCAAGGATTCTACAAGATGTCAACTCTCAGGTCAAAGTGAAAAAGGAGCTCTGACAGAATCATGTTAAAACCCCAATGAAGCCTCCGGCCTCCAGCCTCATTCCCAATGTCTCCTCTGTCTATAGCCTATGATGTTTTGTGTTTTGATTTCCTCTGCTGGTGAAAGTGAACTCAAATGATAGAAACATAGCAATATGAGGGGAAAATCTTAACTTCTGACGTTTGCCAAAAAATATGATAGATTTCAGGACTGAAGCTGTGTGAAACTTGTCTGTTTACTATTAAGAAAGGACTTACCCAATGAATTAAAAGTGAAAAGCTGGGGGAGAGTTATTTTAGAACAAGTTGTTAGGCACGCCAGGAATTTTAGAAGTTACCTAATTGTAAACCATCAATATTCTAACTATAAATTATTCCTGCCTATTCATTAAGGTTTCTAAGGACTTCTCTTAGCTAACTTTTACTATTTTATCAAAATTAGTAAAATCTAATTTTAAAATATTCTAGAATTCTGAATTTTTATTCATTCAGAAAACCTTTTCTTGTTTGTCTGAATTACTGTGATTTTTTCCTGCAATTTTATTTATAACAGCTAATCAATATAGAAGAGGCAACATCTTTCAGCTTATACCTGCAGAAACTAATAAACTTGTATTTCAACACTAGCAAATATCAAGTGGTCACCCTTAAATTTCATAACCTTTTAAATCTGACCTTTCAAAGTTCTTATCATTCCTCTTAAATTAAGGGTAGAATGACCTTAATCAATCAAAATTCTACAGAAAACAAGAAATAATTTTATTGAAATTCTGCAAGCATAAATCAGAGCTTTGATTCAGATAGAGTGTTGTGTGTGTGTGCATGTCCTCAATTTACTTCCTTAGAACCGATTAGAGCAGAAGAAATTCAGGTTATGAATCTTTTCTACCTGAAGCAGAAATTCCTTTCAAGAAAAAAACAACCAAATGTCATATGAATTTCAGTTGACCACAAACACGGGTTCACGTACAAATGACATGAACATCAGGTGTTTATGACCGGATTTTCTCCTCGTTTCAGAAAACTTGAAAAAAGAAAAAAAAAAAAAGTCTAACAGGGAAAACTTGTTTAGTTGAGTCTACCTGACTTTATTTAAGCCTAAATCTTTTGAAAAGGATGCAAAATGAAACCAATTAGGGCTTCTTATAATACAAAGACAGGACATTAGAACAAACAGTTGAATGCTGTGGATGTTTTAAAATTGTATATCAACTTCAGATCATAAGCTTCAAATTAAATACTTACTCATCATTCACTACTAGTAAAGCTATGAACATCTACAATAATGGAAATATTACAACTTTATGCCTTTTGTTCAGCTGAGGAGTCTTGCTGGGAAAACAGTCTTTCAAGACCTTTGACAACACAGATTTTTAAAAACATAGAAAAGAACATAAATGTTCACATTATTTCTCCTTGGGGACTAGGGTTAGTGTCCTTTAAATCCTTCTCTTCCCTGAAGTGCCTAAATAATCCCTTGTATTAGATATTACACAGATACTGAAAAAAATTAAAAGCTCTCTCGTATAAAAGATACTGATCGCAAGTCAATATGCATTACCTTAAGTTTAAAAGTAACCACATGGGGAAAGTGAAGGCAAGAATATCAACTATTTGCACTACTTCTTACTTGCAAATCTGAAGGATAACATATTCTGTACAGTGGTAACTAACACAATGGAAAAAATTACAATTGCAAATAGTCAACAAATTCAGAAACTCAGGCATTGTAAAAGATATATATGGTTCTCAAATTAGCCAATAATAGCAAAAAATGGCAACAATTAACATTTTATATAGTTTGGAAGTGATTTGATTTTCACAAAAACCTGATGAGGTAAGTAGTTATTTCCCCCTGACAGAAATAAAAAAGTCAGGGGTGCCTGAGTGGCTCAGTCAGTTAAGCATCCGCCTTCAGCTCAGGTCATGATCCCAGGGTTCTGGGATCGAACCCCGTGTCGGGCCTCTGATGGCAAGGAGCCTGCTTCTCTCCCCCACCCCTGGGGCTCTTGCTGTCTCTCGCTATCTCTCTCTCTAATAAATAAATTTTTTAAATCTTAAAAAAAAAAAAGAAATAAAAAAGTGAAAGAAGTTTAATGCATAGCCACATCTTCGGACTATAAAATCTGTCATCTCTCCACCATTACTCATTGTTTTGTGTGTAGATAAACCCAATATATACTTGAAGAAAGTATATTTCTTAGTGACAGAATGGCTTAGAATGACATTTTGAGATAGGACTATTGTGGTAAAAATAACAAGTGACTAAGAGAAAAATCCAGAGGCCACTGCATATGAAAACTTTGATAATACACCAGTCGCTGTGGATTATACCAAGATGCATTGATGTGGTCTGAGATGAAAGATCAGTATGGTGGGGAACAATCCTCACATCATTTACACAACTTTTCTTGAAGTCCCCATCACTTCTAAGACATTTCTTATGGCAAGGAGAAAGGATGAAAGAATGAATAGATGGATGGATAGATCCATTCTATAAAGGAACCAATACTGTATTTCCACACTATCCTGACCTTTGGCATTCCTGAGCTAGAACAAAGTCACTTCTATTACGTAGGGAAATTATGACTTATGGGTAGAGCTTGATTCAGAATACATATATGTTTACTAATTTTAGAAACTTACCAAACACCTGCTACGTTCTCAGTATTTAGACCTATTTGGGGCACTGTGGGATATTCAGACACGAATAAGATATGGACTTAAAGTCTAGAACAGGGGTTGACAAACTTTTTCTGTAAAGAATGAGACAGTAAATATTTTAGGCTTTGTGGGGCCACACAGTCCTTGTTGCAAATTCTCAACTCGACCACTGGAGCATGAAAGCAGTCACTGACAACACATACATGACTGGGCATGTTCCCCAAAAATTTCATTTATAAAAAGTGGTGGTGAACTGGATATGGCTCATGGGCCACAGTCCTCAAGTTAGAACCAGTGATAGGATGTTGCCAACTCCACTCGCCTCAATACTCCACTCGACACAGCTGCCAGAGTGAGCTTATGTTTTAACACTATGTCACTGCTATTCTTAAAACTCTTCAATGGCTTAGCACTACTCACAGGAAAAAAGTCCATACTTCTTAGCACAATATAAAAGGCTCTTTGTGCTCCACTCCCTGCTTTAGTCTCCTGACTTATTCCCCACAATGTCTCTCTCTACCTCCCCTCCCTTTTATGCTGAAGCGATACTGAATTACCCTAACACACCATGCTATTTTGTGTCTCTGTTCCTTTGCCTTCTACCTAAAATGTCCTAACCCACCAAGAGACACATTCACCCAGAACTGTCTCTGTGAAGCATCCTCTCACCCCAGGAGTTGACCACATCTGACACCCTTTCACTTCCTTACGTCTCCTGTCCTTTCTGTTACTGAATGTGGAGATTAAACCATGGGCTGCTCAGGGTAGGCAGTTTACTTCTTTCAGGTGTAGCATTAGCTGCCTGCATAGTGTCTGGCATAGAGTAGGTGCTGAATAAATCTACTGTGAACCAAAGTGAACCGAAAGTACCGTAAGTGATACACTACTATTCCAAGAAGGAAGACAATACATCCTTCTTAGAGGAGACAATCAGAAAAGGTTTGAAGAAAAGTGGTGGCATATGAACTAGGTATTAAAAAGATAAGTAAACATAGAGGGTAAAGACTTCTGCAAAAGCAGGTAAGTGAAAAAATAAATTAATGTCTGATGACCAATGAGTATTTCAGTTTGGCTAAAGTATGGAGAATAATTGGGAACACACTTGGAAAGGCCAGTTTAGGGTCAGATCTAGAGGACCTTAAGGATCAGGCTAAGAAGTCTGTACTTTGTTCTGAAGTTTCTGTAGGGTAGAATAGTATGAAACAGGAAGACTAATAAAACAGAAGGTGGGTAGAAACTGAAGGACACAGCCAAGATAGAAGTGACAAAATTTGGTGAATGACTTGATATAGGACACAGTAGAGTGGCAGGAATTAAAGATATTCCTGAAGTTTTAAGCCTGGGAAATTGGGATAAACAGGAAAATAGGAACAGGAAGGAAAGCAGTTAAAAAAAAAAAAACACAGTGAATTTGGTTTGGGAATATTAAATTTGAGACCTGATAAAACATTGAGGTAGAGGTATTTTGTGTAAATCTGAAAGTGGGAGAAAGAAGCTTTCAAGAGATGAGACATAAATCTGGGAGTCATCCATCTATCCCTGAAGAGGAGAAGGGATGGTAAAGACTCAAAAGCACTTCATCAACATAAAAGTATCCTGGTATGTCTTCCTACCATAGTATCAATAACATTATTGTACTAATTTACAAACATGTCCATCCGCCTGACTCTGAATTCCTGGAGGGGAGAGGTCATGGTTTATCATCTCTGTGTCTCCAGTTTAATACTCAGAAAACAGCAGGTATTCAGTGTATGTGCTGAACGAAGCAGCCCCTATAATTCTAGCATCTAGAAAACCCAATTTCCTATGACATGTTACTATTCTACACAGTACAAAGATTAAAAACTAAATTCTTCATACTCTTCATCTTCACATGTTTGTATCAGATGGCAGCAACCCGAGGCAAATGTGTTAGTAGTTACCGTGGGGCAGGTGCCAGCATCATCTACTTCCTACCACTCTGAAGCTTTGGCAGCGGACAATTCCTATTCCTTTCACCATGTCTCTTCTCTGTCAAAAGTCAGCACTATCACAGCCCTTGGTACATTTGAAAGGAAAGGGAAAGAACACTGACACAGTATTTATGGAGCTGCAGAACCCTAATGTGTTAGCTGATTTTCCTGACCTTGATGTGTCGGTTCATAGCAGTGGACTGTGCCGCCCGCACCAGCCCCTCCAGTTCAGCACCGCTGAAATTCTTGGTCTCCACAGCCAGTTCTTTAATGTCTACGTCAGCAGAGAGTAACTGATGCCCTCTCATCCTTGCAGTGTGGATGTGAAGGATCTGTAGTCGACCTTTCTCATCTGGTAAGCCTGGTAAAATTGAAAATAAAATAGATATTATTATAATCCTAATGCTTTTCTTATAGGTACTTAAGCAGGTAAACATGTGCTCCTCATGATACACAACTTTTCTAACCAATGTTAAGTTACAGGACTCTGCTCTTACTAATGAACTCCCCTTACTAATGAACACACCCCTCCCCCAGCCAGTGACAGATCTGCTTACCTATCTCCATTTTAACTTCCAGTCTTCCAGGTCGAAGGAGAGCCTCATCTATCAGATCTGGTCTGTTGGTCATTCCTGAGCACAGATTTCAAAAAGAAACAACAAAAGTTAAAAAATAAGATAAAATGTCCCTTCGGTATATGTAAGAATAGTAATTTCTCAAATAAGTTAAGATATTTTATAAAGGTCAAATAGAAAACCAATTATTCTCAAATAAAAATATCATTTGTTCTTGATCTGTTCTAATGGAAATACCTGAAGACTCTGCTTTAGTATTTCACTATACTGCCAATGGAATATAAATGTAATGAAAACTTCAAATATTTAAAAAGAGAAGGTACAGTTCAGAGAGGCTAAGTAGCCTGTCCAAGTGAGAGAGGGACAATGTGAACATGATCTGCCCAACCCCAAAGTCCCTCTCCTTTTTTGTAGGCCAATGGTTTTTAACCTTCTAAATATCAAAAGTTTTGTTTTGTTTTTTAAAGTCATCTTAAAAGAACCTCAGTACATGAAACAGTTAAAAGAAGAAGTTATAATTGGGATACGTGATCTGAAGCTCACTCACAGACCCTGAGGCACCTCTGAGGGCCCCTCGAGGCCTATAGGATGCAATTTGAAAACCACTGCATTACACTATGCTGCCTTTTTCATCTTTGAGCTATGAGCATACACACCCATGAGTCACTAAAATCCATCTTTTATTTGTCCTATTAAGGCCAGACATTAAAATAGGTACTTAAGATTCTTCAATATCACCTGATTCTAATTTGGAAACATGGGCAACACAGTATTAACTACAACCTACAGAGATCTTAATTCAGAACCTATGTGTCTAATGTTTTTGAAATCATAAAACTTTTTTTTTTCAAAGCAAACATACCAATGACTAAGATGTTGTTCAGTTGCTCTACCCCATCAATTTTGGACAGCAGCTGGTTGACGACAGTGTCATGAACTCCTGTGCTACCAGCCATGCTCCCTCGCTGCTTGCAGATGGCATCGATTTCATCAAAGATGATTATGTGCAAACCGCTGTTAGCACCAAGCTGTTGAGGGAAGAAATTATAGTGAAGGTCATAATTTGAATATATTACTAAACAAACTAGTCAAAGAGAGCAAAACAAAGCTGTCACAGATTGATTTTGCTCCATTTTGACTAATAAATACAGCAGGTGTACTCATGGCTTCTACCCTTCAAAGGTATTGGAACTGCATTCTCAGAATTCTGCAAACTGAAAAGGCATTCCAGAACCTCATATTTAATAGCCATAAAACAAAAATGTACATTATATATTAATGAATGTGAATAGTCCATCAAATAACAACCTGTTCATTGACATGCATTCCTTCTCTCACTACTGAAAAGAACAACTCATAATTATCAGATGTCTGTCTTAAGTCAGTGAATGGCAACTCCCTCCCATTTTCCCTGAATTTTGGTGAGAGAACAGTTGCAGGAGGCTTAACGTCTGTCATATTATATAACCAAGCAGTAACTCTACCCGGAGGTTGACTGGGAAGTGGGCAGATGACGGAAGGAGGTGAACATGATTCACATTTGGTTATATCACACGAAAACAAAGTACTTTTTTCTAACAGTAAAGTGAGAACAGAGATATAGTTTATAGAAAGAATAGTCAAG
Organism: Halichoerus grypus; assembly: GCF_964656455.1. Taxonomy (NCBI): domain Eukaryota; kingdom Metazoa; phylum Chordata; class Mammalia; order Carnivora; family Phocidae; genus Halichoerus; species Halichoerus grypus. The sequence continues at coordinate 192,554,530 of NC_135713.1, forward strand.
GGGGTGCTATTTCTTCTGCATAGTGATTTGAGTTTGTTGAATACAGAGTCATTATAAGAAAATAGTTTGCACATTGTAAACTTTTAATAGATGCAAGTATTTTCAAATGCCAATAATTCATTAGGTTAACATGGACCTTCTAACAATTTATATTCAAGTACTTAAGTCTCTTATAGGAACCAAAGAAGGAAGTGCACTCCATAAATTTTTTTTTTTAAACAAACAAACAAAATCAGAGATTAACAAAACAGGTGAAAATGAACATTAACTTACATATGGATAATATAAATAATGGGCATAATGAGATTCAGGATTAGATATGATTGGTATTCATTAAACCTCTGGTATGGATAGAATTTTTTTTTTTTTTTTTAAGAGTTGGGACTTTTTTGGGGCGCCTGGGTGGCTCAGTCAGTTAAGCGTCTGCCTTCGGCTCAGGCCATGATCCCAGGGTCCTGGGATCAAGGCCTGCATCAGGCTCCCTGCTTGGTGGGGAGCCTGCTTCTCCCTCTCCTCCCTGCTTGTGCTCTCTGTCGCTATTCTCTGTCTCTCTCTCAAATAAATAAAATCTTAAAAAAAAAAAAAAAGAGTTGGGTTTTTTTTACTTCGTTATAAAAGCATTAGATGTTAACTGAGCAAAAGTTGTAAAACAAATGGAAATAAGTTAAAAATATGCTATGTCATATCATACCTATGATATATACTATATAATACCTAAAGATAAATGCTGTTAACATTCTGTAGATTTATTTCTATATTTAAAATTTATTTTAATTAAAAAATTGGGAACTCATTGCATCTTGTATTCTCTTGAACATTATTCTTTGAAAACTAAAATTTTTATTTTTGTTTCTATTTGCAAAATACATGATCATTATAGAAAATGTGGAAAAACACTAAAAAATGGAAAGAAATCACAATCATCCAAAATTCAACTAGCTACAAATAACTCATATTATTAATTAGGTGCTGTGTAGGTAGTTTGTATCCCTTTTTTCAGTACAGATATTATCTTCAGCCCTTTCACATGGCTATAAATACAACTATATAATTTTTAATGGCTCCATAATATTTCATTGTATGACTGCTTCCACAGAGAACTCCCCTAACTTCACATTAATTCCTTCCTATCAGATATTTAATAATTTCTAAGTTTTTAGTATTATATATGTTGTTACAATAAACATTTTTTTAAGATTTTATTTTTAGGGGCACCTGGGTGGCTCAGTCAGTTAAGCGTCTGCCTTTGGCTCAGGTCATGATCCCAGGGTGGTCCTGGGATCAAGACCCACATTGGGCTCCCTGCTCTGCAGGAAGCCTGCTTCTCCCTCTCTCACTCCCCCTGCTTGTGTTCCCTCTCTGTGTCTTTCTCTGTCAAATAAATAAATAAAATCTTTTAAAAAAAAAGATCTTTATTTTTAAGTAATCTCTATACCCAACATGGGGCTCGAATTCACGACTCAGAGATCAAGAGTCACATGCTCTACTGACTGAGCCAGCCAGGTGTCCCATGATAAACATTTTTGTACTTAACTCCTTGACAATAAATATGATTATACTTCCTGAATGCAAATTGTTACTTTAAAAGGTGTGTTGAGTATTTTAAGGCCCTTGAAATAGGTTGTCAAATACTTTTCCAGAAAGATTTTATCACTTTATAATCCCACCAAGGTATATGACAGTGACTATCTTGGTATATCCTCACAAGTAATGAATATTAGAAAAATCTAAAAAGTAATTCCCAACTTGATAACCAAACAATGGTGTTTTCCAATTGTTTTTTTGTTTTTTTAAAGATTTTATTTATTTATTTGAGAGAGAGAAAGCATGAGAGGGGGGAGGATCAGAGGGAGAAGCAGACTCCCTGCTGAGCAGGGAGTCCGATGTGGGACTTGATCCCGGGACTCCAGGATCATGACCTGAGCCGAAGGCAGTTGCTTAACCAACTGAGCCACCCAGGCGCCCCTCCAATTGTTTTTAACTGGCATTTGTCTGATTACTGAAGAGGATGGTACTTTCTAAAATCATGTTTTTACCATTTGTAATTTTTCTTTTATTATTTGTACATATCCTTTGCACATTTTTCTTTTGGGATTTAATAGTGTTGCTTATTGATTTATAGAAAAATTCTTTATATATTAAGGGTATTATTCATTTGTTATAAATATTTTATCCCAGCTTGCCGCTTATCTTTTAATTTTATTTATGGTATATTTTTGAATATAGAAGGACCTTTACTTTTTTTTTTTACTATGTTGCCAAAATTACCCATTTTTAATTTTATGATTTTTAAAAATTAATTTTACCCTTAAAATCCTTCCCCATTGTAGACCCTGATAGTCACCTATATTTTCTTCTCTTTAAAATTTTTACTTTACATATAATTTTTCAATCTATCTGGAGTTTCAGTTTTGTAAATGGTACATGTGAAACAAGAATCCAAATATTTCTTATTCAAACAATTAACTGATCCAATACTATAGACTAAATAATCTTTTCTCTTCATTGATTGTCATTTCTATCGGGCTTTATATTTTTTTTTTTTTTTTTTTTTTTTAAAGATTTTATTTATTTATTTGACAGAGAGAGACACAGTGAGAGAGGGAACACAAGCAGAGGGAATGGGAGAGGGAGAAGCAGGCCTCCCGTGGAGCAGGGAGCCCGATGCGGGGCTCGATCCCAGGACCCTGGGATCATGACCTGAGCCGAAGGCAGACGCTTAACGACTGAGCCACCCAGGCGCCCATCGGGCTTTATATTTTTATATTATTACCAGCCTATTCTACTACAGCAGTAGATTGGGTAAGCTTGCTCCCTCCACACATTATTCTTTGTTATAACAATTTTGACTATTTTATGGGGCACCTGGGTGGCTCAGTTGGTTAAGTGTCTGCCTTTGGCTCAGGTCATGATCTCTGGGTCCTGGGATGGAGCTCCGCATCAGGCTTCCTGCTTAGAGGCGAGTCTGCTTCTTTCTCTCTCTCTCCCTCTGTGCCGCCCCAGTTTGTTCTGTCTCAAATTAATAAATAAAATCTTTAAAAAAAATAATGTAGAATCTGTTTTTCAGTCACAAAATTTCCAAGAATTAATACCCTATCATACAGAAGTATTTGGCAAAACTGAAGGTATAGTTCCAATTCCTTATCCTCAGTCTTTTCTACAGTTGGAAAGATGATAGCTTTTGGTGTTGAAATTTTTTTTAAGCAACCAAGCTATCATTTATCATCAGACATCTGTTCAATAAATATGACTATATTGAGAAAATTATTTTTTTTCAGATTTGAACTTAGTTTTTAAAACATTGGTGGAAGGAAAACAATCTGTAAGTAGTTCAGGAAAAAAAACCCTAGTTAAATTTTAGAAACCTTGATGAACACATGACTATCATTTTGCAGAGAACTGCATTAAAGAGTGAACAATAATCCAAATATGAATAGAATGTAAATATTATATTTTATCTGTTTTTAAAAATTCATTATTATGAAGTAAAACTGATTTTTGGTATGAAGTTTTGTGAGTTTTAACACACGTAGAGTTTTTTTTTCTTAAAGACTTTGTTTATTTGAGAGAGAGAGAGAGCGCGCACAAGTGCATGAGTGGGGGGAGGGGCAGAAGCAGACTCCCCACCCAGCAAGGAGCCTGATGTGGGGCTCGATCCCAGGACCCTGAGATCATGAGCCGAAGGCAGACGCTTAACCGACTGAGTCACCCAGGTGCCCTGAGATTCTACATTATTTTATTTATTTTATTTTTAAAGATTTTATTTATTCATTTAAGAGAGAGAGACAGAGCACAAGCAGGAGGAGAGGCAGAGGGAGAGGGAGAAGCAGACTCCCTGCTGAGCTGGGAGCCTGACATGGGGCTCAATCCCAGGACCTGAAGATCATGACCCAAGCTGAAGGCAGACGCTTAACCATCTGAGCCACCCAGGTGCCCCTCTACATTATTTTATAAGACATTTTTATTCAAGGTTGTCTGCCAATTTAGCATGAAACAAAAAGCTGCTAAAATGTATGAATTTTGCTGTCATTGTGCCTTATGTTGCCACTGGAATCATGACTTCCTTCTCAGTCCGACCTCAAAAATCATCTGTGTGGATGGGAAGCCAGAGACAACAGGAACACTGTAGACCCACAGGAACAATCTGTCTTATAATCAGTACCATTCTGACCTTTTCAGAACCTTACTAATCTTGTGACCTGTCATCACGTGCCTTCCTCCAACCTAGTCAGTACAACCACACCAATTTTTACAGGTGTGTTACTTAAATAAAGGTAAATTCTTGCAATAAATTAGGAGTCAGGTAAGGAAGATGTCAAGATTAATCTTCACAGATTAATATAGCTGACTCATCAATAAACCCTTTACCAAAGAGTTTAAATTTCCACCATGCAATCCTCTTTAATTCACTGGCCTCTAGCTCTGTTCTTACCATCTGCAAAGTCTCCCCACAGAAACAGAGCTGATGCTGTTGAGCCCCTGGCAACTGCCTTCCATAAGGGCTGTTCTATATTTAACCAGTTTGACCTATATGCAAGTGTTCATCTCTGTCAGCCTGGACTGTCCAGAATCACAGAGGTGATGCTCTTCTTTATTATGTAACACATCTACCCTCCATGGGGTCATTAGCTGAGTATACCAAGCCATTCCTGGATGTAAGAATTGAGAAAAGGTATAACTGAAAAGCCTGGCTAGATTAACATCTACCTAGAAATTCTTTGTCAACTCAGTTGTATCATTAGCAGTGTCATATTTAAACTGTCTGCAAGTTTAAAAACAGCACCAAAGATACCTATGCAGCCATGTGGAAACTATCACAACAGATTTTTATAAAATGCCTCTTTAAAAAGGGGACATTTTGACTCACCTGCACCTAGTGTTTAATCCTCAGTATACCATCAGCGTCCATTAGACACCATTTCAGTTTTTAAGTTTTTTTGTTGAACAATTTTAACGATTTATATTGATATTTCATGACTTTTTAAATTAGAAGTCTTCCACAGAAGAAAATGGAAAATATATTTTAAAAAAATAGAATAAACAGGGCACCTAGGTGGCTCCAGTTGGTTAAGTGTCTGCCTTCGGCTCAGGTCATGATCCCAAGGTCCTGGGATCGAGTCCCTGTGGAGCAGGGAGCCTGCTTCTCCCTCTGCCTCTGCCCCCCTCTCTCTCTGTCTCTCATGAATAAATAAATAAAATCTCTAAAAAAAAATAGAATAGAATAAAACTCATTCTATCTTGCAATTACCATGTGAGTCCACCGGACCTTTTTATAAATCTAAGATTTATTATGCTATTTCAACACTCCAGAAATTACACCATCATTACTCATCAATTATTCCAAACTATCCTAAAAAAGATTAAAATAAGAAAATGAAAGAATGATGGAATTGCTCAGAGGGATAATGCAATAGTGAAATCAAGACCACTATGACATCATCCTTCAGTTTTCTTACTGTGTTGCCCAAAAAATTACAACATCTTTCAAGAAGGTACAAAAGAAGTCTGGAGACGCCATCCACCATCTTTGTTGCCTGGTTTTAGCTTTAACTACACACAGTTGAGAATTCAGACCCCCCCTCACTGGCCATAATGGCAAAGAAAAGACAACCAATAGAGGAAAATATTTCACTTATTACATCTAATCCAAAGATTAATGCAGAGTGATGTAGCAGCACTTGAGACTCTAATGAAGATGGTGAAATTGATGATTATAAGTAAAATCTCAGCCTATGGCCTCAGATGATGTTATCCTGCATATTTTTTCTCAAACTCAAGTGAGGGGTGCCTGGGTGGCGCAGTCAGTTGAGCGCTGACTCTTGGTTTCAGCTCAGGTCTAATCTCAGGGTTGTGGGATCAAGCCCTGTGGCAGGCTCCACGCTCAGTGGGGAGTCTGCTTGAGTTTCTCTCTCCCTCTCCCTCTGCCCCTACCTTGCCGCCACTCTCTCTCTAATTAAAAATAAAGAATGAGTGAATAATATATTTCTAAGGACAAAAAAATGGCATTTTCATCTAGTTATTCAACAAAAATCTTCATTCTGCAATATTTTGTGACAAGAAACTAGACCATCTCATTTTTCTAAAAGACATATGACAGTATTCTTTCATCTTTTATTTCATTAGGCATCAAAATTTCCTTGATATGGTTTCTAAGTAGACAGATGCTGAAGACAGGTATTATAGAGAGATGATGATAAGAAACAGGTGATATAGATATTAAAAATCTGACCATTCTAAAAGGTGTATACAAATCTAAAAATGAAAATGTTTTGCAATTATGGAGTATCTGGTGGCCATCTTCTCCTCAACAAAATAATGTTTTTTAAAAAAAAAATTCTTCAAGTATTGTGTCTTGACAATGCAAGTACAAAAAGAACCAGAAGTAATGACAAGCTAGACTCCATTAAGGGTGTATTTAAAACTTAGAATCAGGGACACCTGGGTGGCTCAGTCAGTTAAGTGTCTGCCTTCAGGTCAGGTCATGATCCCAGGGTCCTGGGACAGAGTCCTCGCTGAACAAGGAGCCCGCTTCTCCCTCTGCCTGCCACTCCCCCTGCTTGTGCGCGCGTGCTCTCTCTCTGACAAATAAATAAAAAATAAAACCTTAAAAAAAAAAAGAAAATAAAAACTTAGAATCAGTATGTAGAAGTTCATGCATGACAACTGATGAACCATTAGTCACATTCAGAGGCTCCTGCCCATTTGGATGGGGATAGCTATATAGATATCTGCATAGATATAGATATATAGATATATATCTCTATCTTCAAAACCAAGAAAATGAAATAAAAATTTAGTTTGCTATATTTAAGTTCTTATTAAATATATAATAGTCTTTCACTCCCTTTTATTCTTACATTTGTAAATTATTTGTAAAATAACTGAAAAATAATTTTTAAAAAGGAATTCTTTCAACCCAGATAGTAAATGGTGGTGACAACTTTTCTTGGTACACTGAGTGTTAAGATTTTTGAAGGAGAAAATATTGTAGTAATAGGGATGAACAGTAAAACTGAATGGTTCTGGGACTGTCTGAAGAGTTACTGGACTTGTGATTACTGGACTTGTACCAATCCACCAGGACCCATGCCTTTTAGAACCAATGTGGCTGAGGACAGAGACCTGAGATCATGATCTGAGCCAAAACCAAGTCAGACACTCAACTGATTGAGACACCCAGGTGCCCCTGCTAGTTGTTATTTTTAATTGTGGTGTTTGTCTTTTTTGTACTTATTATAAAGGAGTTATTACAGAGAATTTATAAAACATCAATTCTTTGTGGATTATATGCATTGCAAATATCCTCTCCAGTTTGAGACATCTGTATTGTGTGTAATTTGTCAGAGGGAGTTTTCTTCATATTATATTAATGTAACCAAATTAACATTTTTTTTCTTTTATGGATTTGATCACTGTATCTTAATAAAGAAATTCTTCTTGGGGTGCCTGGGTGACAGTAAGTGAGTGAGTGAGTGAGTGAGTGAGTAAATAAATAAATAAATAAATAAATAAATAGGGCGCCTGGGTGGTTCAGTGGGTTAAGCGGCTCCCTTCGGCTCAGGTCATGATCCTAGGGTCCTGGGATCGAGCTCCATATTGGGCTCCCTGCTCAGCAGGGAGCCTGCTTCTCCCTCTGCCTGCAGTTCCCCTGCTTGTGCTCTCTCTCTCTCTGTGTCAAATAAATAAATAAAGTCTTTTTTAAAAAAATAAATAAATAAATACCCCCCCCCCCTTTAAAAGAAATTCTTCTCTAGCCTCAATTCTTAAGGCTTTTTGCCTACATTTCTTCTAAAAATGTTTTCTCTGGTAAATTTTAGTTTTAGTTTTTTGTAAATCCATTCTGTAATTCTGTATGATATGATAAGGACTGTATTTTATTTTTATGAAACAGAAAGCTGATGATCTCATCCTGATGCATGGAATATTCTTTCTCCTTTGATTTACATTGTCACTTTTCACATAGCAAGTTCCTCCCGTGTTCTATTCTGTTTCCTTGGTCTGTTTATACAAGAATATATAACGATCTCAATACTACAGCTTTCCAGTAAATCATGATATGAAATAAGTCTTTGTAATTTTCCAAAATTTTCATGGCTCTTCAAGCATCCAAAAAAAAAAAAAATCAAGTTGTCAAATTCCAAAAAAGTCCCATTAGACTTGATTGGAAAAGCATAAATTTATAAATTAATATGGGCAGAACTGTCATTTTATGATATTGTCAGTATTCCCACACATAAACATGGTTTATCATTTATTAGCTCTTGAAAAAAGATTCTCAAAAATGTTTATAATTTTCTCCCTTAATTTTCCTGTTAAGATTTAATTCTAGGTACCTTATTATTTTGACTGTTGATATAAGTGAAATTTTTTTTTTTAAAGTTACATTTTCAATATCTTCACATTTTCTTTGAATCTTGTCTTCTAAAGAATTTGAGTTTTATTCCTTTCCCCGCTCCTCCTCATGCTTTGGAAAAGCATGAAAGTTATACACAATTTTCACATACACACCTAACTTAAAGTTTGATGTTAATTAACAGTATCATCTTCTTCCCAAATAATACAAAGATCTTACATAGACTTAATCCACTTCCCCTATGTTTTGTTCCATATTTTAGTTCTATCCTTAAAAAAAAAAAAAACCAAAAACCCATATTGATGACTATTATTGTTGTCCCATGCCGTGATTATTGTTTATTTCTTTTAAACTTTTTTTATGGTGAACTACAGCATACAGAGAGGGGAAGTTCACAAAATATGAATGCATGTTTCAAGGAACTGTCATAAAATGAACATCCATATAAGGTAACAAGAAATAGAACAGTGCCAGCATCGTGGGCACATGTCCTCACAACTCTTCCCCAATATCCCTCCCCATTATTCCCCATAGGCAACCCCAATCTGGTTTTTTATGGAAACTACTTCTCACTCTTCTTTATAGTTTACCACCTAAGCATGTATCATTAAACATTATATTTTAGTTGAACCTTATATAAATGGAATCATACAGTACGTATTCTTTCTTGTCTGGTTTCTTTTGCTCAACATTTATTTGTAAGATTCACAGCTATGTATAACCATAGTCCGTTTATTTCTTATTACTCTGTAATACTTCATTGTATATTTACATGACAATTTATCCATTTACTGGATACAAAGTTCTAACTTAACAGTTCTTCTCTTTCAGCTTCTTAGAAATAGCATTCAATGGATTTCTGGTTTCCATCATCATTTGTGTTGGTATTTTCTATCACTTTTCATTGCTTTCATCCTTTTTCTCTGGTTATTTTTGTCTAACATCTTTCAGCGCACTAATTCTCTCTTCAGATGTGTCTAATCTGCTGTTTAAACCCATCTACCTGAGTTAATTTCAGTTGCTGAATTTCTCATTCCCAGAATTTCCATTTGATTTTGTTTTTCAGTTTTCACTGCTCGGCCAAAATTCTCAATCTTATTTCCCTTTGAATGTGATAAGTGTAGTTATTTTAAGTCTGTATCTGAGAATTCCAATATCTGGAGGCCCAATTTCTATCACTTTTGTTTCTCTTTCTTCAAGTTGCCTATGTCTTTGTATACCTGACTGCTTTTGATTATAACCAGGCATCTCATTTGCAAACTATAGAAATAATTTGTGGCCTTGCATGATACTACCTTCCTCCAGGAAGGATCTATAATTCTGATGGATGCCGAGGGGCACTAGTCATTTAGGAACCTTCAATTTAATTTTAGAGAAATTAGATGTGATTCAAAGCTGGCCTCTGTGAGAGCATGTCTACTTCTGATTAACCCCTGCTTCTATTGTGCAGCCTTCCAGAATCCCAACTCAAACAGAGGCATGTTCATTAGGTGTCCTCTCTTCATGAGCCACGCATTTTAACCTCTGGCCCCTTACTCCCACTGGCCTGTCAAAAGGGCTGCACAGCTGTTTAGCAGTTCCCTCCAGAAATGGCTAATATCTCCAAAGGAATGGTGACCCTACACACCAGGACCTTTTCTTCTGGGCCTCCATTCTCCTCCTCCCCAGGGGTTTGCTAATAACTATCAACCCCATGCTATCATTAGGATATTTTTAAATCAATTTCTCAGCATGGGGGCCCCTGACCACAAAGGTCAGGGGTGGTGGTAGTGGTGGTGGTGGTGGTGGTGGTGCTGTGTGTGTGTGTGTGTTTTCAAATCCTAAGCATGAGTTAAGAATCCATAGTTCAGAATTCCCATGAGAGATTCTATAGCTCCCACTGCAGAACTCAGACAGATGGTTAAATGTTTTTGTTATTTCTTTGTGCTGGTAAGCAGACAATTTCTAGACCATTCTTTTCAGTGAGGACACAACCCCTTTGAAGGTTCCAGTTCCTAGTCCACATCTTAAGTGGGTTCAAGGGCCTGCTAGTGGGTACTAAAACCCAAACTCATACATTACCAAAACCAAAAGCTGCAGCTCTTATCTTTACCAGTCTAATTTTCAGAGTTTTCTTTTCATTTCTGGAGCTCTCCTTTTCTTTCTTGAGAACTAAATTATGCATTTAAAATGATTTTAGTTATAGTTTATCCAGCATTTGAAGGTGTTTATGGAAGACAGGTTTTCAGGTTACCTAGTCTACTGTATTGCTAGAAGCAGAAATCCTATGGCATTGTTTTTAAACTTTTGTCAATGAAATAAATATGTTAGTATTAGTGTATGAGGGTTTTCCAGAGAAATGTAATCAATAAGATGGATCTATAGATCCATCCTATTGGACACCTGAAAATACACATACATACACACACACAGATCTATATAGATCTAAATCTATATCTATCTACAGAAAGATTAATTATAAGGAATTGGGTAACCCAATTATGGGGCTTGACAAGTCCCCATATCTGCAGTTGGCAAGCTGGAGACGCAAGAAGGGCTGCAGTTTCAGTCTGAGTATAAAGGCAGGGAAGAACTCATGGCCCAGATAAAAGCAGTCAGGCAGTAGGAAATTCCCTTAGTCAGGGGAGGAGTAGCCCTTTTGTTCTAGTCAGACTTTCAACTGATTGAATGGGGCCCACCCATATTAGGGAGGGCAACTGCTTTACTCAGTCTACCAATGCAAATAGTAATCTCGTCCAGAAATATCCTCACAAACACACCCAGAATGTTTAACCAAATGTGTGGGCACCCTGAGGCCCAAACTGACACATAAAATTAACCATAACAATTAGTAAACTCTGGTTTGACTTTTAATTAATTTTTTTCTAAGACCCACATCAAACTTTCCTCTGAGACCTAACAACTCATACCTGTCACTCTACAAGTGAGGAGACTCAGTGGTAAGTAAACTAGCTTTCTGCTCATGAAACTTACATATAGATAATTCTACAAGTCATTTTACAAATTTAATTCCCCCCTTTTCCAAAGGATAAATGAGTTCAAGTCTCTGAAAGTAATGTGGAATAAAAGTGACGCCTGGAAATAAATTCATGATCTGTTTTTGCAAAACTTGGGCTTACACAATCATCTATCTTTGTATTATGTACATGTGGGTAATGACATCTGTTCACATCATGTAAATTCCCCATAATCCCTGGTTCAGTGATATAATTCAGTATTAATAAATTTTACCTGCATGTTTTTCAAAACATGGATCACAGTAACAAGTTTTCCACCATAGCTTTGGGTTTCATTCATTGTATAAATGAAAACAAACTTTTACTGAATTATACTTATATTAACATTACCCTCCTTTGCTCCTCTTCAGCATCAGCAAAGAGTTTACGAATGTTAGCCTCTGATTCTCCCACATATTTGTTAAGGATTTCTGGCCCATTGACCACTTTGGGCTCCCTTGCATTCAACATCTTGCCAATCTGTCGAGCCAAGAGAGTCTTACCACAACCTGGGGGCCCATATAACAGGATGCCTTTAACATGTTTGCAACCTAAAAAGGAAAAGAAAACAGTCTTATAACAACTAAAATCCAAAGGAAAATTTCCATTTAAAGGAAAATTTTCTTTCTTCTTCATATGCATGTTAGGAAAACTATAGTCATGTCATTAACATATAATATCCAAGTGCCATGAGCCGAACAAGAATGAACTAAAGCTCTTTTTTTTAAAAGTAGGCTCCACACCCAACATGGGGTTTGAACTCATGACCTGGAGATCAAGAGTCGCATGCTCTACTGACTGAGCCAGCCAGGTGCCCCTAAAACTCTTTTTTTAAATAGAAAATCCAGAAAAAAATTCCTACACAAGTACCAATATTTGAGTGTGAAAGCTGCCAATTAAAGGTCTTTGGAAAAGTATATTCGAACTATCATTTAGAATACTTTTAACTCTGAAGATGTCTCTCTGACCTAAATACCTAATTAGGAAGTATTACTTATTTTCCATTATTTTTTACTTTAAAGTCAAAGCATAAAAGAGATCTGCTTTTAGGCAAATTTAACTCAACACAAATCTATTATGATACGGTAGGCTATGGAAACCATATCTTAGTCATAGAAATTACAGGTCTACCTGTCAACACAAGCCCTTGAAGAACGGGCAAACATGTTTTGAGCTGGCTGGTAGAGAGCAATCCAGAAGGATCCAGATGGATGTTACAACTTAGTGGATAAAGTTCAATGTCCTACTTCATGTGACTAATGCCAAGGGAGGCACATGCTTGTCTCAGCACCACCCAGATGAAGATGAAGTTTCAGAAGAACAGTATTCAATTCTTTTCCAGGCAAGCATTGCTAAATGCCTTAAAAGGTATCAGTAACAACAGGGAAAAAGCAAGATTGGTGATTTAGACTCCCCAGGATTTCTTTAGCCAACTCTTCATGAGCATTTACTTCATTTCTAAGATTCCGATGACCTGTGGTTTCAGTTTACTAACTCTAGGAATTCTCACTTTTCTTGCAGTTTCACACTTAGGATGCATGACTCTTTTCTTATGAGTTTTTCCCTTATACTACACCAAAAAAAGCATTCTGTGAAATAATGATTTATTAGATTTAGGTGTTACACTCAAAAGTACAGGTGAAAAAGAAAATTTCTGGAAATGAAATATAGTGTTTCCATGTATAACAGTTTGCCCTCATTTGGAATGAAAGCCTTAAAAACTGTTTCTTCAAAAAAAATTATGACAATACATTTAATAACTCACATAAAAGAAATCACAAGGTACAACCAACTCTACTAGATATCTTAGATTCTGAGTAGGAAGACCCTTTGGGTTGCCAGTATGGTCACTGCTTCTATATGTCAAAAAAAGACTCCCTTTTAAATCCTTGAAAGTAATGAGATGCGTGCTTATGGTTAGATTTGTGGAGACAAGGGGAACTTAGTGGAAACCCTTGAAGGCTTAGAGTCTTAACCCTTCTCATCATAGAGTAAATTCCTGTCCTGAGAACCATGGCCAATAAAACGTCTTTGCCCTTGATCCACTCCTGGAGCACAAGGAGTAGTGAGGTAAGGGGTAAGCCCTGAGCCTCTCCTGGAGGCCATCATGAGGCCCTGCCAGCATCCAAACCACTGGGGCACTTCTGATGAAGACTCTGGAACCTGGCTAATCTTATCCTCCGAGCCAACTGCTACCATCATGACTTGAAACTATTCATATAAACCACAGCAGAGGTAGGTGGTCATGGTGGTGGTAAAACAAGGCACAGGAAAGGGGAGCCAAAAAGGAGAAAATGAAGACTTGCTGAGGACCAGGACCTACAAAGTACTAGGCCTTATCCTCATCCTCTAATTTCTTAACTTCATCCAAGTTTATCAACTTCCTCCTAATGGTACTTCCTTCCACATTAAGCTATACTCTCTTTCAATTCCCTAGCCTTCTTACACTTCTGTTCTACCCATCCCACAGGCCTGACCACTGAATGGCTTTACTGCACCTACACGTTGGCCAAAGAGCATAACCAGAGAAAATTACACCACTGTCCTGACTGATACTCTCACAATTTCCTATTATCCAATTTCAGTTCCATGCTCACTGCTTCTCAATACTGCATGCCACCCTTTACTGGTTTCTGTCAGTCCACCTCCCATTCTCTGCATTGATTATCCAATTAATTGTTCTTCTCTTCTCAAGTGCTACCCCATGTGTTTTTTTTGTTTGTTTGTTTGTTTGTTTTAGATTTTATTTATTTATTTGACAGAGAGAGAGAGAGCCAGAGAGACAAGTGGGGGAAACAGCAGAGGGAGAGGAAGAAGCGGATTCCCCGCTGATCAAGGAGCCCGATGCGGGGCTCGATCCCAGGACCCTAAGATCATGACCTGAACCGAAGGCAGCCGCTTAACCAACTGAGGCACCCAGGTGCCCCTACCCCATCCGTTTAATTCATAGAAAAGATCTAGATTCCTACTTCACATATTAAAAAAAAAAAAAAAAGACTAACAGGTATGAAATCCCTTTAGCTCATTGCTTCTCTAACCACAAATTCATCTGCAGACACATCCATTCTCAACCTCACCATGGCTTCTCAAAGGAGTTTCTTTCCTTTTCCCCAAGGTTTAAGTTGCAATTATTTGTTTATATACCTTCTCCATTAGACCATGAACTATTCAAGGGCAGGTGCTATCTCATCAAGCTGGAATTGCAAACATCCACCATAATGTCTAGCATATAATGTGTACTCAGTAAATGGCTAAATAAGTAAATTGTTGTTGATTCCTTTCCTACAAAACTCAAAAGAAAATGAGGGAGAGAAGACCATTTAAAAAAATTATTTGAGGGATGACTGGGTGGCTTAGTCGGTTAAGCGTCTGCCTTCGGCTCTGGTCATGATCCCAGCGTCCTGGGATCAAGTCCCGCATCAGGCTCCTTGCTCAGTGGGGAGCCTGCTTCTCCCTCTCCCTCTGCCTGCCGCTCCCCCTGCTTGTGCTCCCTCTCTCACTCTCTCTCTGACAAATAAATAAAATCTTTAAAAAAAATAAGATTTAAAAAAATTATTTGAAGCTCATTTATGGAACTGTTTATTTTCATAACTGAACTTATTTAAATACCTAAAAAACATATTTACAGTGACTGGGACTTTGCAAATTTAGCAGAACAAACTATATAATATATAACATAGACCCTCCTCAACTTATGATGAGGTTACCTCCTGATAAACCCACTGTAAGCTGAAGACAACTCTTGTAACGGCACGGCCAACTGGGAGCGGTGGGTGCTGCTGCCCAGAATCATGAGAGAATATTGTGCTATCTCTAGCCCAGGAAGACCAAAATTCAAAATCTGAAATATGGTTTCTACTGAATGCATATCGCTTTCACACCATCATAAAGTCAAAAAATCATTAAGTCAAACCATCGTAAGCTGGGGACTGTCTGTACTACAGTCTTACCTCCGTAACTCCGTTTTCGTCTGTGGAAAATGCTCAGTTTAATGTGGTTTGAATTAAATGAACTCAGACTTTATAAACAATTCACAAAATATTACCATGAAGTCTGAAAGAGATAAAATGCATATCCATGGAACTTACTGTATTTCATACAGATCTCTGAAATGACAGAATCTACTCGATATGACACCAACAGGAATGTCATAGAAGCTCTCGTCTGCATTAGAACTATAATTCTTTCAGGATCTCAAGAAAGCACATCAAAAATATACATTGACATGTGAAGATTTTCAAAATCCACTTCCACAAAGGAAGCAGTTACTTGAATAAGCAGTGGAAATGGGACTTTGTTATTACTACTATTATTATAGCCTATTCTGACTTATTAAATAAGCATTAGTCTCTAATTTTAAATGAGTCATAAAAACTCTTCGTAAGTAATTCTATTCAACAAAAGTGTATTAAGCTCCTGTTTGGACTAGGCATGAAACTAGGTGTTAGGGATACAAACATGAAAAAGGCAGTCCCTACCTGCAGGGCATTTCTGGTTTAGTAGGAAAGACAGAAATAAGAATAGGTTATCTACAATATAATATGACATTATCAGAGATATGTATGAAATGTTTTTGGAATCTGGCCATGAGAGACTGACTTCTGCCAGGGTGATGGCAGAAAATTAGGGATGGACACGGGAAGAAATAATATTTAGTGTAGGCCTTGACGGACAGATAGCAGGAGGTTCATGATTGGGCACAGGAGAGGAAATGGCACCTAACGAGGGAAACTAGCATGATCAAAGGCATAGAGGTATGGACATCGAAGCTGTCCTTTCAAAACAGCCAGCAGTAACCTGTTGTGGCTACAGTCTTGGAGGGGAGGGGAGAGGAGTGCCTGGAGACTCCCAACTATGGAAGGCCTTGACACCATGCCCGGGAGTTTTTAATTTGTTTTATAAAAACCCTGAGGTTTTTAATCAGGGAGGGTGTACAATGAGATATACGTTTAAAAACTAAATCTGGTGGTAGAGTGGAGGAAGGACTAGAGAACAAAGATGAGAGGGTAAAAGTGTAGTTGGAGGAATATTTTTAACCTTTTTCTGGGGACACTGCCTCATTGGCTGGCTCGGGATTTTTGCCAATTAAACTTTCATTTCCCTCCAAGCCCTCTGGAAGCATATGAACAAATGGGTCCAGAGGCCTTAGGAGGACACCTCCCTAGAGATGCCCCAGCTTTCTCCTGAGCTTCTGCGGGACATTAAGACATGGCTCTGATGCTGGAAAGCCTCTGACCTGTAGCCACTGGACTGTCCCGTCTGACTGCCAAGCTGAACTGACGGCTGTCACTTGTTCTTTCTTGATGTCTGATGTGCCTCGCTACTCAGAACTTAGAGCAGGCATGGAAAGAAGAGAAATCAGTGGAACTGACTCATTTAAATTGTCATATTCTCTCATTCTATCTCTTACATTCTTTCCCATGGAATCGTCCAATGGACCTGTCCCGAGAAATGCACATGTACAAAAAAATTGCATGCAGTTTTGAGGGTATTCTTAGATCCTCTGAGGCCTATTCACGGAATCCAAATTTAAAACCCCTGAATGTACTACTGAAATAAACCAGACAAGAGACCAGAAATGGAAAGAGGCAATAGTCGTAAGAAATTGTAGTAGGAAAAGAAAGGAAGATTTGGGAGATATTCATCAGAGTTCAGAGACCAAAGGAAAATAAAAGAAAGAGGAGTAGTCAAGGTTGACCCAAAAGGTATGTAGCCTGGGCACATGGTAAAATGATGAAACCCTAGAACATAACTAAGAAGTTAGCAAAAGGAGATTAGAGGAAATCGTAACTTTGTTTTTGGCTATAAGGCCTTTAAGATTCAAGTAGTAACATCCCTTAAAAAATACAGGTTGAGGGGTGCCTGGGTGGCTCAGTCAGTTAAGTGTCTGTCTTCAGCTCAGATCATGATCTCAGGATCCTGGAATCAAGTCCCGAGTCAGGCTCCCTGCTCAGCGGGGAGTCTGCTTCTCCCTCTCCCCTCTGTTCCTTCCCCAGCTTGTGCTGTCTCTCAAATAAATAAATAAAATCTTAAAAAAAAAAAAATACAGATCGAAAGCTCAAAAAAGATAGCAGAACTACTGGTTCCATGTTTTTGAACGCCTGCTCTGGACACATGAAAAGCCACAAGAAGTTTTAAGCAGAGGTGTTGTGATAATGGGGACAAATGCTGCAGAGATAGAGGATGGGGCCTGGAAAGAACACTAGATTTAAAAACCAGGAAGTTCATGCTGATCTGGGCCATAAGGTCTTAGGTCAGGGTCAGATCATTTCGGGTTGAGGTAGGAGAAGGAAGCTAGGTAATATAAGCAGGAACAAACAGAGATCACAATTTGAGAAACTCTGGCGATACAAAGGAGGGATTTCGAGAGATACCTTGCAAGGAAACCTCTTCTTCTGAGATTAGAGATTAGTTAGGTAAAAGGGGATGAGGAAGTGAGCTGAGGTTTTGCCTGCTGTGCTCTACTTACTATGTGAAGCAGGAGCTAGGTCATCTACAAAATGAGGGACAAGGAGATGATCCTGGGAAGCATGGTAAAGGTTTGGAAAGAACATGGGGAACCGGGAAAATGTGTGGGAACTCATGCCTGAGCAGACAGATGCCATTAAGTGAACTCAGCATATGGAACTCAGGTCACTGAGGGACTCTCCTCTTTGTTGTGATTATCTAAGCTACTTACAGTGTTAGGTGAGGCGCAAACTTTTTTTTTTTTTTTAAGATTCTCTTTATTTATTTGAGAGAGAGAGTGAGTGCACGCACACGCGCACACACAAGCAGGGAGGAGGGTCAGAGGGAGAAGCAGACTCCCCGCTGAGCAGGGAGCCCGATGCGGGGCTCGATCCCAGAACCCCGAGATCATGACCTGAGCCGAAGGCAGACGCTTAACCACTGAGCCACCCAGACGCCCCTGTAAGGTGTAGACTCTTACTCAACTCCATAGATACAAATTTCATTAGAGCTGGAATAAGAATCTTGACTTTTTTTGGTTTTAACCCCTTTACTTTTTTCAAAACTGAACCTTTAAGTGGGGCAACATGAGGTAAATAACAGCATAAATTTTCTTACTCAACTCCATAAATACAAATTTCATTCAAGCTGGAATAAGAATCTTGACTTTTTTTGGTTTTAACCCCTTTATTTTTTTCAAAACTGAATTTTTAAGTGGGGCAACATGAGGTAAATAACAGCATAAATTTAAAGTCAACATACTTGTAACTAAATTCTATTATCTAATTTTCCTAAAGTGTGAGGGCGAAACTATCACATGACTTGTTCTCATCCACAAAGTTTGAGGCTTTATCTTCATTTCTACATCATTCGCATATTTTCTCCTTCCTCTATCATTTATATAAGTTAGAACTATCGTGGTTTAACAGCATAATCAAACATAGTTCCAAAGGATTTCTTCTCTTAATTTCCTGTATTCAATTACTTAAGTGCTTATTTTACTAACTGCTCCTGTTAATAATCAACTTCTTCTTCTTAAAAACACCTACTTTTTATTTGGTTAAGGCACAAACATATTATAACTCTTGGTTATAGTAACGTAAAGGATGGTGGTTGGGAAAAGCATAATCTAAAATGGCCAAAAAGAGATTTATATAGTTTTGGAATTTAAGTTGCTTATTACATTTGAATATAGAAGTAAATAAAAGTTCTGGGATAGCATATTCTTTCACTCACTCAACAAATGCTACGTTTGGTGGTGGGGAAGAAGAGGCAGTTCTCTTCTGACTACTTCTATTTTCTCAGTGAAATCATGATTCCAGGGCACCAGCAGCTGGTGAGGAGGGACTGGAAGAGGTGGTGCCGGAGGTTTGAGGAGAACGGAAAAGAGGAACGAGTCCTCTTCGAGAGAAGGACAGTAAAGTGGCTAGACTAGGGAAATACAGAAGGAACAGCAGGAAATACTGATTCCAAGAAACACTGAGGGCCCACTTGAGATGTGCTTCTTAAATTTAAATTGAGATCAGATACCATGCTTTGTGCTCTTCTTAAGCCATATCCAATAGTCTGGGTACTGATCCAGAGTAGGCAGGTAGCGGAGACATACCCAGGGCTGTGACACACACAGAAGATAAGAAGCAAGGCCATTAAGGTTGTATTTGAGGAGGATAAACGTGATAGACCACAGACTCGAAGCTGGGTAAAGAGGGAAGAGAGATCAAAAAGGTTGGGAAGTGACAGAGTAAATTAACTGGAGGGTCCTGTGGGATCCAAGCTGCTAGAGCTGGAGTAAAGGCAAAGCTACCGCGGGACAAATGGGAGGCAGGATGCTTAACACTGAGATCCCTGAAGGGGTGGTTACTGGTAACAGTGAAGCCTGGGGTATGACCAAAGAGGGGGTGGCTGAGATGGGATGAAGGAAAGTTTCCTGGAAATGAGGAAGCAAAGAACTGTGAAGATGGATTGTTGAACAAATCACCAGCAAGGACACCCAAGTCCAGAATAACAGAGACAGAAATAAAACACACTAGAGATCACACTCAGGAAGAGCAAGTGAGTCGGGCAGCTTTTTATCTGGCTCCCCTGTTCATTCTTCTCGAGCGGGGCTACTCTTGCTCTCATTTTGTTCTCCAAATGTTACTGACAAGGAAAAGTGTTCATGTTTATTAACCCTATTATTATATAATAGCTACTACCAAAGGTATGAACAATATAAAATGCCCAAGAAATAAACATAGCCAATGATAATGCCATTGTTTACTAAGGATTTAAGTTCACGAGACACTGGAACCTCACTGTAAGACTACATTCAGTAAAGCGTTTGGTATAAGGCTGGCTTGTACCTCATTCCAGACCACTTGTCATAAAGAGTTTTTAATGACACCCTAGAATATGAACCACAGACTGCATTTTAATTATGTTTCACAATAGGTATCTGTCCACAGGATGAACATATGATTTGTGGTCAGGTGCCAGATGGATGAGGACTGATCAGATTAAATGCATTAGGAAATAATTTGAGTGAAAAATCTCTAGAGAACATTAAAAATTACTAACAGTCTCACTTTTCTGAGCAGTGGTTTTCAGACCTTGATTTCACAAACTAGAAAAAGTACTTTTTTTTTAACAGCGGAGAAGTGATGTCATAAGGTTGCTTAGTTTTTATTTGCAAAGTAAAGATTTCTTAAACAATAACAAAATCAAACCTGACATCTCCTAACACCACCATTTCATAAAAAGAGATATATCTTCATATCAAAAGGTAGAGTGGATGTAATCTCAGAATAAAAGACAGTCTTTATGTTAAATGAATTCCATTTTATATACATTGTCAGAAGTGCAAGCTCCAGACTCAGCTTGCCTGGTTTCAAATCCCGGCTCTTCAGTTTGCTAGCTAACAGCAACTACCTCAGAAGGTTAGTATGAGGATTAAATATAATGCACCCAAAGCACTTAGCAGACTTGCTGACATATAGTAAGAGCTCATAAATATTGGCTATTAATTAATATCAGCTTATACTTTACCATCTTGTTGGAGATGAGCAATGAAATGCAACCAGACTCCTAACTGTTCTGTGAGAATTACATCACTGGTAGGTGACTGTAAAGCTTGAAAATAAGTGACTATTTTGCTTATGAAATTCCTTCTGAGACTGACAATGGTGGCCCCTTAACTTATCACACACTACTGTCACTTGAGCATTGCAAGTGATAGTACACATTCTGCTGATGGACCTCAAGCTCCAAATGAGCGTAAATGAGGTGGACCACAGCAATTTCACAAAGACTTCACGAGGGTTTCAGTAAATCAGGATTCTCCATGGCTTCAGCCCCCCATGACATCACTTCAGCCTCTGTCTTCCAGGTAGATTGGATTACTATCAAAGTCAATCCCACCTGCTTCTCTTAAGCCTCAGGCAGAGTCCGTTCATACCTATGCCTCAAGTTTTCCAAGCTCATTTAGGGTCAACACATAACTCATTAACATAAACCAGGCTACTATGATTATCAGTTCCATGTGTATGCATCCTGCTATCTCCTCCACCTCTTGTTCTACTGTATGTTTCTTCTCCGAAGTCCCCTGTGTCTCCCCAATGTAACCACTGTCACAGTCCCTAGCTGCCACCTTCCTCTCAGGGAGCACACACCATGCTCTGCTGGCACTCACCTGGAATGATCTGGTGCTACCTGGGAGGAACTGAGGTTATTTCTGGGTACTTCATCCAAGAGCGCATTTGCCATGCTAGACTACCACAGCCTACCCTTTGCCTCTTCAGGTGAGGTATGATATGCCTTCCCACCTCACTTCTTACTCTCTCAGCTGAATTAGCAGTTAATTCTCCAGCAATGTATAAGACTTGGAATATTGTTTGAGCCCCAGGTATTGATACCCAGTGATTATAATCATACAAATTTTGGTGGGGACAAGTCGAAGAGGCTTTAAGGTGTGTGCTACAAATAACCTGAAATGATTTCTGATCTGAAAGTCTAAATTGTAGAGGACCTTATCCATTATAATAAGGCTTATCCACCCCTCTGATGAAAATGATACATGAAAATATAAGATATCTAATATGCTAATTGTAATCTCTCTTCTTAAAATAGCTCAATGGAAAATATATAGCCTTACCACTGCACTAAAATGAATAAACAGTAATGTTTGCTGTTTATAATCTTACAAAACACTATCCCAAAAAAGTGACAAGTATGTTTCCTAGGCTCTTTTATTTTAAAAAGCAGTGAATTTTCTTTGTTTTCCTGAGATGATATCAGAAGCAAGCTGCACTGAGGAAAAACTGTCAGTCAACTTTTAGGTATCTGAAAGAAGAAAAATTATACATAAATATAAAAAAACAACAACAACCCATTGATTTTACACAAGAGTGAACAGAATGATAATATATTAGAAGTGATCTCTGTCAAATTAGCATCAGGGTTAAGGAGTGTTTAGTTCATTTTGTGGGCAACATGATCTGTAAAGAGAGAAAGTGTGAAGTGGGTTTTGAATGACAGCTGATGTTTAAAGGGGAAGTCCAAGTAGCTTCCAGTTCAAATGCAGACAGATTTGCCATGTTTGCCTAAGAGGGAGACTATCAACAGACTAGTGGCAAGTCAGGACATATTCACAAGTCTTGCAAGCTTCTCTCTGCAGTTGTATAAACCAGATTTGAATGCTTATTTTTAAACAGTGCATGCACTTGCAGAAATATAATCACAAGTTGGTATTAATATATGATCTTTTGTTTTAAAGTTTGCGTAATTCCAACTTCTCCTAGAACAATGAGTATGTTCTCACTTCCATCCAACTCATCATTTCAGTAGTATGATAAGATTACTTACTTTAAGAAATAGTTTTGAATTTTCCAGCCATGCAGTGAGGACTTGGAGCATCACTTCCAACAATACAATGTAATACAGGAGGCCCTTTTTGTTTGTTTGTCCCTTTCAAAGACTGTCAATCAGCATCTAACACAGGCTATCATCTGCAATTTGCTGAGCTGTGCATTTATCAAATATTTAAGGAAAAGGCAAATTCAAGACTAAAAACTCACTCCTGACCCCATTTGGGCAGTCAGGTCTCTGATCATCCACAGGTATCATTCTGTCTAGCAGAGACTTGCTGTGCCCCGCCAACTTTAAAATATTCTCAAGAACACTTTGAGTTCCGTTACGATAAAGTGAAAAAGGCCTCCGCCCTGAGCACCAAGCAGCTGTGTGATGTCTACCACCTGACTGGTCTATATCCAAATTAGTCAACTGAGATTTAATATAGATCTTCTCATTAGATAGCCTAGAACTAAAGATGGGGTATGTGTAGCAACTCTCCAAACTAATCTCTGCTGACACCCCCACCCTTTTACACTCCCTTCTAGGGTGTGGCCTGGTATTTCATGAATTCTTGATGACAAAGATCACGCTTCTACTATGGCAGGTCCTGCCTTGCTGCCATGTGGCAGCATGTGTTCTTA
The DNA here is from genome assembly GCF_964656455.1 of Halichoerus grypus. NCBI lineage: Eukaryota > Metazoa > Chordata > Mammalia > Carnivora > Phocidae > Halichoerus > Halichoerus grypus. Next base: position 192,577,794 of record NC_135713.1, read on the forward strand.
TTAGTTTCAGGATTTTACAGCTTTCCCTTTCTTCTTTTTCCCCTCTGTCTACTTATTTTACTTGCTGCTCTACAAGGCGTCTGCTGCAGACTAGCAAATATCTTATCTTCTCTGGCAGACAACTTATTCTTTCTTTTCCTACACTTGGAACTTCTACTCACTCTATCAAGTTCATGTCCTTCTGCTCCTCACAAATCACCTCCTTAAGTAATGCCACCTAAGCCTGTCACATCTGACTGTGTCAATGTTACCTCACTCGCATCACATCTTTGGTTCTATTCTCCAACACTTACGGTAGCAGTCATCAAACTTTCACATGCACCAGTGTTCAATGGGGCCTGTTAAAATGCAGATTCTCAGGCATCACTCCTAGAAATTTGAATTCATTAAGTCCGGAGTGGAGCTGAGGAAGGTGACCAGTTAATAAGCACCCCCCACCCCCGACCCAGGTGAGTCTAATGCAGGCCAGAGGACACTGAGAACCATTCATACTTACAACTGACACTAAGTCATTTTCTAAGAGTTCTGAGAGTTTTATTTTATTTAGTGTATATGTTCTATGGCCTTAATTAAATCGTAAGCTGAGAAGGACACATTTCTTATTCCTTGATAAGTTGTAGCTGTAGAACAGCAAAGAACTATTCTAACAAGATAAGTTATCAAGAATAAATGTAAGATTTCTGTAGTTAAGTACAGCTGGGGGAGGTATGGTTTTGTGAGAGATGATCTGGGGGTTTTACTCAACACTAATTCAACATGAGATAGAATCCAAGATAGAATGTGGATGTCAAAAATGTTAATGCAATTCTAGCGCGCATTAAAAGAAGACTGAGGTTTTGAACAAAGGATGGAGTTCTGGCCTATTTTAGAACAGGGGAGACACTTGCAGGACATCACTGATTTCTGGGTTTCACAACTTAAGGAGAATATAAACAAATGTTAAAGTTCAGAGGAATGTGAATAGGATGGTAATGGGCTGAAAATAAATTATAAAAGGACTGGCTGGAGGAACCAACCCAGCTGGGAGATGTAGCTTAGGAAAAAGATGAATCCTGCAGGACTTTAGGTCTGGACAGAACAGCTCTCTTCATATGCCTTAAGGGCTTTCATGGTGAAGGAGAAGCATCCTTATTCTATATAGTCTTAGTGGGGAGAACTAGAGCTTGTAGAAGCTACAAGGATACACATCTCACCTTAACATAAGGAAGACTTACATGTACGGTTGTCCAAAAAATGGAATGTAACATTCAAAGAGAATGATTCCCGTCACTGCAGGAATCTAAGCTTAGACTAAGGAACTGGACAAGTTATTTAGCAAAAATGGAGAGAAAATGCAAACAAAAGTGTATGAACTAAATGACATTTAAGATCCCTTGCAATGCTGAGATTCTGTAATTCCCTTGATATTCTCTGACAGAGCCACCTAGTTTTGCAAAGACAACGAGCTTTGAAATAAATATTCCAGGACAGGAAGGAAAAAAAGAGACTGAGGCTAGGAAGATTAAATAAAGAGGATATTGTTTATAGTTCAAGTATAATTTACTGAAGCTATAAAAAAATAAAAAAGGAATGATCCAAAAAATGAAGCAGAAAAAAATTAGGAGTTTTCAATAATGGATTTGAAAAATGCATGCACACACAAATACAGCCAACTGATTTTTGACAAAAGGGCAAAGGCAAATACAATGAAGCAAAGATCGTCTTTTCAACAAATGGTGCTGAACTGGACATACACATGCGAAAAAAAAGAAAAAAAAAGGAATCCAGACACAGACCTCACACCCCTCACAAAAACTAATGCAAAATGGATCCCAGACTTACATGTAAAACGCAAAACCATAAAGCTCCTAAAAGACAACGTAGGGAAAAAACCTAGATGATGTTGGGTATGGAGATGGTTTTTTAGATACAACACCAAAGGTGTGATCCATGAGAGAAATAATTGATAAGCTGGAGTTTGTTAAAATTAAAAACTGCTCTGTGAAAGACTATGTCAAGAGAATGGGAAGACAAGCCACAGACTGGGAGAAAATATTTGCAAAAGACATATGTGATGAAGCACCAAAATATAGCAAGAACTCTTAAAACTCAAAAATAAGAAAATAACCCAATTTAAAAATGGGCCAAAGACCTTAACAGACACTTCACCAAACAGGATATACAGTACAGATGGCAAATAAGCATATGAAAAGATGCCCTAGATCTTTTTTTTTTTTTTTTAAAAGATCATATGTCATCAGGGAAATGCAAATTAAAGCAACAAGATACCACTACACACCTATTAAAATGGCCCAAATCCCTAGACTGACAACAGCAAATGCTAATGAGGATATGGAGCACAGGAACTCTCATTTGTTGTTCATGGAAATACAATATGGCACAGCCATTTTGGAAGACAGTTTCTTACAATACTAAACATACTCCTTCTATATGATACAGCAATTGCACTCCGTGGTACTTAGCCAAATAGTTGAAAACTTATGCCCACACTAAAACCTGTACACAGATGTTTATAAGAGCTTTATTCATAATTCATAATTGCCCAAACTTGGAAGCAACCAAGATGCCCTCTAGTAGGTGAATGGATAAATAAGCTGTGGTGCATCCAGACAATGGAATACAATTCAGCACTAAAAAGAAATGAGCTATCAAGCTGTGACAAGACACGGAGGAACTTTAAATGCATATTGCTAAGTGAAAGAAGCCAATCTGAAAAGGCTACATACTGTATGATCCCAACAATATGACATCCTGGAAAAGGCAAAACTACAGAGACAGTAAAAAGATCAGTGATTGCCAGGGATGGGGGGGAGGGAGGGCACAGAGGATTTGTAGAGCAATGAAAATACTCTGTATGATACCACAATAATGGATACATGTCATTATACATTTGTCCAAAGCCACAGAATATACAATACAAAGGGTAAACAGTAATGTAAACTATGGGCCATAGGTGATTATGATGCGTCAATGTAGGTTCAAAGATAACAAAGATACCATTTGGTAGGAGATGATGATGGGGGAGGCTATGCATGTATGGGGACGGAGATATACAGGAAATCTCTTTATCTTCCCCTCCCTTTTGCTGTGGGCCTAAAACTGCACTTAGAAAAAAAAGTCTTAATAAAAAAAAAAATGCATGCAAAGCAAAGCAAAAAGGGAAGAAAACATGACTCCACGGACCTAGAAAATAAAGGTAACTAGGAAGAGATAACTATTTGTGGGATGAGAAAACATGTCTAATATATGTAACAAAGTTTTGAACATTTCAAGAATTCATTTCAGTAAGAATTCCTTTTTTTTTTTTTTTTTTTTTAAATAGACTCCACACCCAGCTTGGAGCTCCATGTGGGGCTTGAACTCACAACTCTGAGATCAAGACCTGAGCTGAGATCAAGAGTTGGACACTTTACTGACTGAGCCACCCAGGGACCCCTCAGTAAGAATTCTAACGAGAGATGGTGAAAGCTTCTGGAGATAGAGCCATACGTTACACACAGTAAAGGTAATCTAAGAATCACCACTAAACGCTTGGACAGAAGGCATGAATAAGTTCACATGAAATATTACCTTTCGGAAACGGAATTATTAAACCTCCACTCTGAGCATATTAACTTCTAAGAGTTGGAAAAACATAAATGTTTTAGCAAAAGAAATGAGTAAATAATTAATGCACACAGAACCCAGGAAGGGACAGATGGAGGCTAGAAGTGCCGCTACTGAAAGCACTGTCCTAAGCGCTTTCTCGTATGTTCTCTTCTGTAACCATTTAAAAAGCCCTGTGAGCTACGTATTATTTTTACTCTTCTTATGGCAGATGAGGCACTGAGGATTGCAGCAGTAAGAAGACTTTCCCCTGGAGACACAGCAGAACAAGAGCGCCGGAACTTGAACACCAATCTGCCCAACGCCAAGTGAGCACTACAGGGACAGCTCAGCCGCTGGCGGCACTGCGTAGTCAGCTTTGCCTGAGGCTCAGACTCAGTGGACCTGAGGGAGAACCTGGGAATCCACTTCTGGGTTTTTTTTTTTAAAGCTCCCCCAAATTTTGATAGACCCCAAAGATGAAGAATAATTGTGTTACTAAATAGAAGTGGCATCAGAAGGACAGACATTTTGGAATAACCACCCCAAAACTGAAGAAACATGGTGAAGCTCTTCAGAGTGGGAAAAGACAAGGCTCAGTAGGAGGGTAGGCTCTTTGATTTCATAGGCTGGGGACATGGAGACCTACGTATCACTCTCAACTCCCACAGGTATTTACTGAGTATCCATTAGATACCCCAAAATATGCTAAGCCGAGTTCTTTAAGGAGATGAGTAAGATGGCCTTTGTCATAAGGAGCTCAATATTAAAAATCAAAGACACAACTGTACAGAAACAAAATAGATAAAGGGCTATGAGAAGCCAAAGAGAAAAAAAAATTCCTTCTCCTGGCAAGATCCATGTGTGAGGGATCCTCCAGAGAAGGTCATCAAGCTGCAACCTGAAGGATGAGTCTCCCTGCCAGAGTCTATGTACAGACTTCATATCTCACTAAAATGAGGTGTTCCCATGGTAGTAGTTCCAGAAACATTTCTGTATCTAGTCTATCTTCCCCTTTTTACTAACGAGGAAACTACACTAACGAGTCACACAGTCAGGCAATGACAAATCTAAGACTAGGCTCCAACACTCTACACCTTGTCCATCAGGTTCCCAGGAAACCGTTAGAGTTCCTACATTTCTCTCTCTTCCAGAGAACCTATTTAGTGATTGACTTCATCTATAACATTTTGATTTTTTAAGAAGGAAGTCTAAATTTGGCAGTGCATGAAAAAAGGGTTTACACTTGGGAATGCTCTTTGATTCCCAAATTCCGCTTCCAGGAATTTATCCTAAATAAATATGGACATGCAAAAAACATTCAGCTTCAAGGGTCATTGTCACAACATAGTGTATAACAGTGAAAAAGTAAATACAATTTATATGTCTAACTGTAGTGGACTGATTAAATAAGCTACAGCATTTTCATTCTATAAAATAAATTACAGAATATTTAAGAAAAACTTTACATTACTGAGTGGAGGAGAAGAGATTACAAAACAGGAAAACACATTTTTGTCCCCCTCCATACATACATATATATATGTGTGTGTATACATATGCAAAGCAAAAACTAGTAAAATGATATACTCCAAATATTAATAACAGTTTTCAGGTGTTTTTCTTTTATACTGAGTGATTATCTTTTTACTCGTGTATTTTTAAAATAATAAACATGTATTTCTATAATTAAAAAAATTAATAAAAGTATTTTTATAAACAGAAATCTTAGATCTGAGAGATCTAATAAAAGACCCTATCATGGGCGCCTGGGTGGCTCAGATGGTTAAGCGTCTGCCTTCGGCTCGGGTCATGATCCCACGGTCCTGGGATCGAGTCCTGCATCGGGCTCCCTGCTAGGCGGGGAGCCTGCTTCTCCCTCTGCCTCTGCCTCTCTCTCTCTCTCTGACTCTCATGAATAAATAAATAAAACACTTAAAGAAAAAAAAAAAAGACCCTATCAAAGCTGGAAAGGTGATGAGTAGATTTAAAAAAAAAGAAAAGTACTATCTCTGGAACCTCCAGGCCCACCAGAAAACCTGAAGTGGTCTAAAGGCAGGATGGGGCTTTCTGAATCAAATTCAGACTCCAAAAAATAATGAAGCTTATCCTAGAGAACAGGAAATATGGCTTCACATCCAAGTTGTGAAATCAGGAATAAAAAACCCAGTAATAAATCAAACATTTTCAGTGGCTGAATCAAGAAACCGAAAGGGTACCAGGCTGGGAGTAAGGCAACTTGGATTCTAGCCCCCTCCTCCTTTAGCTTAAATAAGCTGCTTACTCTTCTGGGGCCCCAATGTCCTCATCTACAAAATAAGAATGACATGAATAAAAATCAGTGTTTCTCAAAACTGGTGTTTCCTTGGAACATTATCTTTATGTACGTATGCTTAAGTAAGTTTAAGTAAATTTGGAAAATTTTAGACTAGTTAATTTCTAAGGTCTCCTACTCTAACCTGGTCTAATTCTGATTCAAATATATAGCTACCTTAATGTACTTAAATCTACTATATTTACGGATATACTGTCTGCTTGTGGTTCTCTCATAGAGAGGAGTATTAGATAATGCAAAATGGGTGACAATCCTTTTGAGCAACTGTCCTACCTTGACAGCAGCAACTGAGTGCAGAAAGCAAAGGGGCTACAAGCAAAGGGGCAGAATAGTGTCTGAGAATGGATTGGATAATTAAGGTAATAAACATAAACAATGACTTTTATTGTTTCTAGCTATCCTTCTAAATGATCTTTTCCTTCAAATTCTTATATGAGTTGTCAAAAACAGAATTATTCAACTACAAGTTCAACCAATTCAACTTTTTAAAAATTCATTTTTACATAAAATGAAGAAAAGGATTCAATCTTTTGTCTATGGTAAAAAACTATCATCTTTCTTTCCTCCTGTGGATACAGTGTCCCACCTGGAGCCATTACTACTTATAAGACAAATCTGAATTTTGAACAGCTGAGTTCTGTCATTTATTATCACATATGGGCAGACTTCTCCATCCAGAGAAAGAAGAGATTACAGAGAATCTGTAACTCAAGTGAAGCGCGTCTTCCCTATCTCCCTTGGTCTAAGCTCATCACAGCCACAACTGGTTGTCTAAATGAGTTACGGAAGAAGCCAAGTAATCAGGTGGCAGACAGAAAAGCAAAAAGAATCAAGAGAAGTTTTGTAGAAAAAGTTCAGTAACACAGGAAAAGGCAAAAAAGTAGTTGTGGATCAGCAGAGAAATGTCCCTGGAATGCACTAATAGTCAGCAGTCTGGATAATTCGCCTACGTATATCTGAGATTTGACTGAATGTATCTAATGTGTGGCTTGGCAGCATCCTAATTATAGGTTTATCCTGTAGTAACCATTCATTATCAAAAGGCTCTTAAGTCTTGCTAAGTTTTCTCCCTCATGACAGGATTCTAGGTAGATTTTTTAAAAATCAAAGCACTTCCAAAAAAATTATGTCATTGTGGATAAGTTCGAGTAAATACATGTATCAACGGCAGAGAAGTTCAAGCTACAGATGTATGTATCTTTATATATCAGTTTTCAGTCACTCTGGAATAGGAACAGAACTCAAACTATCACTTGCCCAGAGAAAAGATACCGTGTTAAGAGCCTGAGGTGTTAATGAAGAACTCAAAGCCACAAGTACAGGAAATCTTTGAGTACTGAATACATTATCTACAGTAACTTCCAATGTCAAATTTTACACAATTAGGAAAATGGTATATGGAAGGGATTTACTGCGGTCTACTCTAACTTCTTTGAAAAACCTGAAAGAACATCGTGTTATTTAAAAAACAAAAAGCAAAAACAAAAAGAAACCCACGTTTCTTGCAGGTTTTTTTAAATTATAAACATACTATCAAAGGTATATTGCTCCAAGTAACAAGTCATATGGAACTCTATGAAAAGTCTCTTTTTAGTGTCCCGGTAGAAGTACTCTCCTAAATAATTCTGTATTAAGTTCCATGCAGCTTTTTGCTAACATTATCACTAATTCTTTCTTCCACCTCCCTTCCTCCAATATCCCATCCAGATAGTCATTTTTCTAAATCAGTATTCACATATAAGAAACTGACAAGATTTATAGAAGTGGTAGAGCATTTATCACCTCCTCTCTGATGGAATGTGATAAAAAGTAAACATAAATCAGCCAAAGTATGAGTTCACAAATAAAAAATATTTCTAAGTGTCCCCTTGACTACCTTATCAACAAACACTGTTCAAAATGGGCAATTACCGAACATTATAAGAGGATAATCTAAGGCGTTAACTATCTTCAACAGCAACAAAAGTTTAAGATAAGGAAATAGATCTATAAACATTTGACTAAAGGCAATGGATTAAAGATTTTTACCTCCTACAGAGCTATAAGAGTATCTTAGGCAACAGAATCATACCAACCAACTACCTCTATGGAGTGTTTGATAGTGAGGATGAACAGGAGTGGGATAAAAAGATGGCGAAATGTACCCAGGGGTACAGAGGTAAGAGACAGTAGCATGAGCCATTAGAGGACCTGAAATAGGACAGGTTGGCTGGAACCCAGAGCATGCAGAAGGGGCACAGGCTTCGGGAAGAGGGGAAGTTTGTCAGGGGCCAGAACACATAGGACTTATAAACCATGGAGGAAGCTGAGAGCTACTGGAGAGTTTTAACCAGTGGAGTGACAGGATCAGACTTGCCTTTTTAAAAAAATCACTCCAGTTATAGTGTAAAGAATGGACTGGAGAAGGGCAAGGCTAAAGGCCCAGGGAGCAATGCAGGCAAGGGATCCTGACAAGGCAGTGGCAGGGACCGGAGGGAGGGGGAGACGGAGAGACTGGACAGATCTGAAAGAGTGAGGAGACCGTAGCACTGATGGTCTGTTCTGTGACTATCTGGGAAGTGGAGGGGAGGGAGAGAGGAGAGTTAAAGAAGGTGCCCAAATTTTCGGCTAGAGCACTACCTAAGACAGAAAACAGGAGTAGAAGCATGTTTAGGGAGGATGGAGGGGCAGGTGAATGAATTTAATTTTGAACTTATCTGTGTGATCATGAGATAGACAACAGGTTATGCCGATAAAAATCCAGAACTTTAAACTGAGACGGAGACAAAATATGCATATTTGAGAGTTGATGGCATCAAGATACTAACTGCAGCTATGGGAATCAGTGTGATCAGTTTACGGAGAACAGTCTCAGAGTGAGGAAAAGAGGAGATCTAAGACAGACTCCTGAAGAACTCCAGCATTTTAAAGGACACACACACCCAAAACGGACAGCCAGAGGTAGAAGGAAAATCAGAAACCCTTGGAGTGAGAGAAACCAAGTAAAAAGGATATTTCAAGAAAGAGTGGTCAACAGAGTGCTTCTCAAACATGCAGAGATTGAGGCTAGGCTTCACTAAATATAAATATCAGTAATTCTTCCTATCTTCAATTCAGGTTCTAGTTTCTCTTTGTGGTAACAAAAATATGTGCAATGACATCTCCACTCCCCACAAAGTAGGTCCTCCTGGTCTTCTCATTTCTAACATTTTCTCAGTGAGACCTAACTTCTCACCGCCAACTGTGTCACCCACAATAAGTAATCACCAAATTCTGCCAATTTCATCTCTGTAACCTTTTTTGTGTCTTTTCTTCCCTTTTCATCCCCACTGCCACCATCCCAATCCAGGTTCTAAGGACCACACAAATGGGAGAATCTACTGGTCTCCCAGGCTCTTCTCTAGAGCAATCCTTTTCATACAGAATAACCATATTAACTATCCTAAAACATTCACTTTGTCTTATCCCACTGCTAAAATTCTCCAATGACTCCTCATTATAATCATTTGTTCAGAAATTTCATTCATTTAGGGGCGCCTGGCCTGGCTGGCTCAGTCGGTGAAGCATGCAACTCTTGATCTTGGGGTTGTGAGTTCGAGTCCCACATTGGGTGTAGAGATTACTTAAAAACAAAATCTTTTTAAAAAATGTCATTCATTGGGGCACCTGGGTGGCTCAGTCGTTGAGCGTCTGCCTTTGGCTCAGGTCATGATCCCAGGGTCCTGGGATTGAGCCCCCACGTCGGGCTCCCTGCTCCATGGGAAGCCTACTTCTCCCTCTCCCACTCCCCCTGCTTGTGTTCCTGCTCTTGCTCTCTGTCAAATAAATAAAAATAAAAATCTTAAAAAAAAAATGTCATTCATTTAGCAAATATTTACATAGGGCAATACTTCTCAAACTATCTATGCTAAGGTCCAGTTTTTTTTTCTTAAAAAGTTTCTAATCGATATTCTTATAAAATACAATAAAAAACATTGTGTTAATGTTAAATTGCTAAAAAAGTTTCTAAATTCTTACTCTCAGTTTCAATATTTATCTCATCATGGACTGGAAACAATGGTTCATGGTCCAGCAATGGTCTGTAGACCACACTCCAAACAGCCCTGATGTTGATAAGACATGGGTAAAAAGACACTACAATTGTGCCTTCAAAGGTCTTAGAGCAGTGGTTCTCAATGCAGGGCAATTTTGCCATTGAGGCGAAATACTTTTGATCACTACACAGGGGGAAAGAGGTGGGGAACTACTGGCATTGAGTGGATAGAGGCCAGAGATGCTGCTAAACAGCCTACCACAAACAGGACCAGGCCTTTCTCCCAACAAAGAATTATCCACCCTAAAATGTCAAAAATGCTGAGGTTGAGAAACTCCCCCTTATGAGTGTAATGCAAATGAATAATTATAGTATATTAAGAAGAGAGCTACATTCTAAGTATATAGAAGGTATAGAGGAAGCACAGAAGAAGCACCTGAGTCTGTCTTGAAGGTCAAACAGGTTTAGTATTTACAAAAAAAAAAAAGAAGTCCTCATCTCCTGATTCATAGCTTTCCACATACAACCCCAACCTAACTTCTAAATCTAATTTCCTGCTTCTTCCAACAACAGCTCTGCTAGACTGGTCTAAGCTGTGAGTTCTATACCTTGCTGAGTCTGTCACTCTTCCCAGGGCATGGACGACCATCCTCTCTCCTCCTATCCAAAATCATTCAGCATTCACAGCCTCATTCAAGCTCTGCCTCCATGAAGACTTCAGGGATTCTCTCTCTTAAAATTGCAATAGGACTTTTCATCTATACCATTCATTTGGCACTTTATCATATACTGACTTTTGATATCACTTGTTAGGTTATGGTGCTCAACTTCTAAATGATTATTTGATTTTAGCATTTATGTTCCATCTCTAAGTTGACAGTTCGCTTAAGACAAAGCTTCCGGACACACCCATAGCAATCACTTCCTTCCTGTATTAATGCTACCATAGGTACCAAAAAACACATGAAGAAAATGGACTAGACTTATTATCTATTAGACACTGCAGTCCTACAACCAATGCTTCATGTCTTTGAGCTCATGACAGTTCTAATATATCCAGTTCCTAGAAAGATAGTTTATTTATAAAACCTTAGTGTTATAGAGAGTTCATTCATTCTCATACATTGAGCACTTCAACTTTTTCTCCAGGCCAAGAGAAGTCCATTGATTTTTGCCACATTTAAGTCCCAGAAAATCTGCCAGAAATAAGAAAATTTAAAAATCTCAATTGGGACAGTTTCTCTGCTCAAACTGTAAAACCCAAACAATAAAGAGATCTTTATATTCCTAGTCAATACCCTCCTGCCGTCACAAAAATCTGAGATTTTGGAAAATGCCACTAATCTAAAAAAGAAGAAGGGGAAGAGGAAAGGGGGTGGGGGAGGAGAGGAAGAGAAGCAGGAGAAGCAGGGAGAAAGAAGAGGAGGATGACAAAAAGGAAGATGAAGGAGGAGGTGGTTTAACTCGTTAGAAGAGACGGAGAGGTTGGAAAAGTTTAAACAGTTTAGAAAGTTGTCTTGTCTGATACCTAAATGCAGAAGTCCGATTTCTACAGTGTATTTTCTGAACACTTACTTATACCTGCATGTGGGCAAAGGTGGGTGGGGGGTGAGGCCAGACCTACAGACCTTCAGGGTTTCCAGTAACTCCTCTCTTCCGTCCCACCCTCCTAACCTGTCACGTCTAAGTTCTCAGAACCTTTCTATATGGACAACTTTGTAAATTTCTTTGAGAATTAATTAAGGGAGAAAGGCAAAAGCGGCACTTATTTACTCATCATAAAATATTCTTTGACCTAAACTTCAGGGCTTCCTTGATTCCTTGATTCTTGGCTCCATCTCTCCAGTACCTGGAGAGGCAGCTGAGAACTCGGACTCTGGAACCAGACATCCTACTTCCAACCCCAGCTCGGCCACTTACTAGCTGGACAAACTTAGTAAGTTACTTCCTTCTCCTCCTTCAAGGGTTCCTGAATCAGGAGAACCAAGTTCTAGTCCTAGTTCTGCCTGTGACTTGCTTAGTAACCTTGGGCCATAGCTTCTGCACCTGTAAAGAGAAGCCAGGGGCTTGTACTAGATCACCAAGGGTGATTTTGCCCCCCAAGGGCCATTTTGGCAATGTCTGGAGAATTTTTGATTCTCACCACTAGGGGTAGGGAGGGAGTGCCACCGGCATCTAGGAGGTAGAGGCCAGAGATGCTGCTAAACATCCTACAATGCACAGGACAGCCAGCGCCTCACACCAAATAATGATCGGGCCCAAAAATGTCTATGATGCCACAGTTGAAAAACCCTTAGCTCTACCTCCCTCAAAGACCGCCTCAGAGGCCCCAAGAAGTGGGGCTGAGAAGGCCCATTTTAGCAGTTTTACAGGATAGGCTTTCATGAGAGAAGAACAATGTAAGTGTTAAGGGTACGGCCTCTGAGGCCAGACTGCCTGGGTTCAAATCTGACTCCACCACTTACTAGCTCTAAGTCTTGGGACTAGTTAGTTACTTAACCTTTCGAGACTGTTTCCTTCTCCATAATATGGGGATGATACAGTATCTACCTGACAAGGTTGTTGTGAGAATTAAATAAGTTAATATATGTCAAGCATTTAGAACAGCACCTGGCACTACAGGAGTATTAGCTACCATTGTCATCAACATCATCATCACCAATCTAAATATGGGAGTAAAAGGGGAAGAAACACCCACCACTTTAAGTCAGGAGTCACGGGAGATGGATTCCTCGGTGGAAAGGTGTGAGGAGGACCGAGCAAATTCAAGCACAGTTCCTCACACATCAGAAACTCTGCTCTCCCTCCAGTCTCTGTGTCCCACTCTCCACCCTCTCGGGCTTCCACAGCTGAGTAAAGGCCTGGATGCAAATGTTCTCATGGTTTGCAGGAAGTACAAACTACTTATACCCATTAGCATAATGCTATGTAGTGTGTTACATATCAGGAAACTGGTTTTACCTTTTCAGTGGAAAAGGACAGGTGCCTCTGACTCCCCTCTGTCAGGGGCTGCCATCAAAGCCCTGGGGGGTCCCATTACCCCTGTGCTCTTCTCCTCCACAGAAACCTCATGAAGGACGTGGGACACATCTGTTCCTGCATTCCCTTGTTGTGCTGACAGTGAAGCCACCACAAAAGATAAAGAGCCTGTGATATTACCTTTTGGTTGTTTTCTTAACTATACAAGTAGAAATATAAGATCACAGTAAAACATTCAGATGCAGAAGTACAGAGAGTAAAAGAACAAAAATCTCCCTGTATTTCCCATCCTAACTTCCCTTTCACATAAATAATGTTTTTTCAACTTAATGTGTGTTCATAGAGACTTTTGTAATGCATTTAACTTTCAGTTTTATATATATTTCTTATTAAAACATCTCTATACATTGGGAGCTGTATCATTTTAAGACCCGCTTCACTGTATTCCATAGCAAGGGTAAGAGCATGTAGCACAGTTTATTTAATTATTTCCTTACTGCTGGACGTATAGTTTCAAATTTAGACTAGTGACCCAATTACTGATCCGTAACTCACCTGTAGTTGCCAGTAAATCTAACCCATTAGCTTAGACTCTATAGGCAGTTCTGCCTCCTCAAAGATTTATTTTCAAAAGTTTATCTATTAATAAAAAATGCTGACTGAATTTACAAATGGTTTGACTCTGAGATATGAGCATAGCTACATTATTTCTATTCAAATATAAGTAAATTTTATTTAAAAAATTAAAACCAGGGGCTCCTGGGTGGCTCAGTCGTTAAGCGTCTGCCTTCGGCTCAGGTCATGATCCCAGGGTCCTGGGATCCAGCCCAGATCAGGCTCCCTGCTCAGCGGGAAGCCTGCTTCTCCCTCTCTCACTCCCCTTGTGTTCCTTCTCTCACTGGGTCTCTGTCAAATAAATGAATAAAATCTTTAAAAAAAATTAAAACCAATGCAAGAATTAATTCAAGGTTAAAATTTTCAACTTATAAAAAAAGCACCTATAGTATTTTTTTAGGGTGTGTGCTTTAGCTCTAAATCTTGTTTTGGAGATTTTTGGAAATCACATGGTCATAAGCCATTTCTTCAATTAAAAAAAAAAAACTTTACAAATTTCCCAATATGAAGTCAGAACTAGTAAATTAGTAAATTATTACTTCTTCATATTCAAGTATCATCTATAAGTATTTGGTGGAAAAGCAGAAGGGGGAAGTTTTGCATCTCTAACTAGTGAGCAACTGCTTTCTTTTCCTTTCCTAATAAATTACAGGCAGACTTGAACAGATGTCAGGTTGGCATTCAAAACCTAAAATATAGCTGAAAAGCAAGTTATGACTAATACAAGGAAAAAAGATGAATGTCAGAAAGCTTCATTTTTTTTTTCTTTTTTTCAAATTTCAGATAAGCTCTTTAGCCTTAGGGTTCCTTTTACAGAGCCCTGGAGTTCGGCTAGATGTCTTAACCCCCATTTAAATTGCAATCTCTCCTCATGAGTGGGGGTGTGAAAATGCATCTTAAGAGTGTCAGTGTTTATGTTAATCTGAGCAAGAACTCCCTCTCTCCCAAATATGGCGCGTACAAAACCTCAGTGCCCTTTCTTCCACCGTATTTTATTTGCACTGTTTTTAGCTTATGAAAGATGTCTGCATGTGATTGAGAGGCTCCTTATCTTCTCGGCGCTCTACTCCATAGAGTAACTGCAGTTTCACTTACGGTATCAGAAGAGTTGCTTTCCTCTAGAATTCCAAAAGAAATCTTAAAAATACAGATTGAAAATGGGCTTAGAGAGGTAGGCATGGAGAAAGGGGACCAAAAAGAACAGAGTCGTTTCAAAGACGGGGGCACAAGATATCACAGAGGCTCTCCTCCCCGCTAGGTGGCCTGGATCTCTGCGAGGTATAGAGCCCCCAAAAGGCAGCGTGAGGTTGGAGACCCTCTCAGTCTGCACACCCTTTTCCTTCCAGCTCTAAAACGGGTAACTTCTGCCAAAGCCCCTTTCCTTGGCTACAGGTAAACCTAGTCCTAAAACTACTTTAAGAGATGCTAATTCTTTAACAATCATTCCACTGTCCTTTGAAGAGGATTTTTGGTGGGTTTTTTTGCCCTGGCATTTACAACTTAGGGGTAATTGCCAGGGATGCTGAAAAATGAAGTTTCTTTACAGAATCTCTATCTTTGCCAACAAAAGAGCCACAACAAGAACTGAGGGACTCAATCAATTATCCGCAACACTCTCCACAAAACTGCGTGCAAGGGAGTAAGTGTGGTAAATGTCTGAACGCACGTATATATTCAGCTGGCGCCTGACTGTGCACAAGGACAGCAATCAGCTTCTGGGTTTACTCACCAAGACTTTCAGACTCCACTTTGTGATGCCCACACCTCTACCCTGGGACTCAGAACGTGCTCCTAGGACATTTACTGCATGTGCATGACCTCACCTGACCTCGAACGTTCCTGCATCACTGTGTGCCTCTGGTTAGCCCTTTGGTCTTCGTATACCTCACCACAACATTCTGCACATTTCCAAACTACATCCACAATCGTGGAAAGGAACATGAAGTTTTACAAGCAAAAGGAAAGAACTGTATTACCTAGAAGCAAAATTATCACTCATAAACACAATGAGAGAAGAGAATTCTAAATCTATCACTCCGTGAACTTGCAACTTTGATATATAGGCAAAAAGATCCATTTACTTAGGATTCCTACTTACAAAGTAGACATAACTCTAGACTCCATGGTAAACACAATGATTTGGTCTCAAGCCAAAAGTAAAAAAAGTTCTCTGCTTAAAACAAAACAAAACAGCCCCATAACCTACATAAATTATTCTTTTCTAATCACTATTTTTTTCTATTTTAATTGATTTAAACAATCACGCCCAGTGTCCAATCGGATCCCCAAACCATAGAAGTTTAGCTATTTAGTTAATAAAGAGAGAGGAAAAAAATCAGACAATTTTGTTCCCACCTGACAGGGTAAAAGAACACAGCATATATATAAAAAGAACTTGTGCAGGGTTGTTTTTATATTCTATCCAAATGTAGCAATGTGTCCTTTTATATACCTTTACCAAAGCCTAATGAGAATTTTATAACCACACTGTTCTTGGACTGCAATGAGGTATTCCACTACGTAATTCCCCCAAAACTCAAAGGAAGAAAGAAGACTCTAATGGAAAACGCGGAATGACATATGCATAGCAAGAGAATTATTTCTCAGCCATTTTACCATAAAAATGAGCTTTAGGACACTGACAATCTTCATTCAGAATAAAGAAAATAATGTCTTTCAATTTAGCTCAAAAGCAAAGGTAGTTTTATATTTTTTGTCTTTTAAATCAAATTGATAACATGCATCTTGATGGCAAAAAGTCATAAAGAGAAAAAAAAATTTTTTTAAAGAACAGAACTCATTTTTTATCCAATTAATGTAAAAATATTAGAAAAATAAATCCACAAAAAAGGTTCTGGATAGTAGCCCTCACAAACAAAATTGAAATCCATGATTCTTAGTCAAAAAACATGTTGACGATAACAAAAAGAAAATTATTATAATTTAACTGATTTCAATATTATGGATTGCAGAAACACAGATTAAATTCACTCAAAAATTCCAAATCTGTTTTGATTTAATCCCAAACTCTCCAACAGCTGGCAAAGTCACAAATCAACCAATATGAGTTTTGCTCCTTTCGTATTATCTGCCCAACTGCAGACAGAGGCCCTCATGAGTAAGGTTTGGATAATGCACAAACAGGAAACACATATCTGAATAACTGAATCCTTGATAGCTTCCAAAAACTGTGAGAAAATATTTATAATATAATTAAAAATATAGCTTATTACAGAAGCCGTTATTTTTCTACTTGTTGGCCGGATAATATAAATGTTCAAAGAAACAGAATCATTAGACTCTTTCTGCACTGAGCTCAGCCTTGAAAACCAGTAAAAAATATGCCATAAGAATAGCAGAACATTTAAAATCATCCTTTTATCTCTCCTGATACCCAAAATATATGCAAACAACATTTCCATGTCTTGATCAAAAAGCTTTATGGACTTAACTGTGCTTCAAAATACACATTACCAAGATACTGAATTACCACATTTTTTACTATGTTCCAAATTAAAATTCTGTTTTTTATGGACTTGGCCTTTGTTATCTTTCAGATAAAAAAAGTATGTTATTGCCATCTCAAGGTGTATAAAACTCAGGTGATGAGGGTCTCTGTCATTTTCTCTTAATCCAACTCCAAATTCGACCTTTACCCAGAGAACAGGTGTGTGCTATGCCTGTAATTTATCAGAGTGAACGGCCAGGCAGAAAGGCTACCAACAATAGGAGGCTAATAGAACCAAGCACTTAGTGCCTAGAAAGCAGTTCTTTTCCCCACCATACTTTTATCTGCCAGTAGCAATGTAAAGATAAAGAATGATGGAGGTGAAGGGAGTAATATATTCATATTCCTTCAGGTTTTTTTTTAGATACTGTTTTTATACTAGTAGTCTGCCAGAAGCTGTTATGTTATAAATTCCTTTCTCAGATATTCTATTGCTCACATTCCAATTCAACCTATGATATGGATATGAAAACAGTCATGACAGCATTTCCACTAGGGCAAATAAAGCCACTTCACACAAAGATAAATTAAATAAACCTTCAAGAAGGAAATGATAAATGAATAGCACATTTCTTTATATGCAATATGGAAACTCCCATGTATATCCTGCATTTGTCTTTTTGGATCAAACTTATCTAATTGAAAAACATGCCAAGAATCCATTTACTAGGCATGAAGATGTACTAATTGGGTAATGCAACAGCACAATAAAAAGAAGCAATAGCTAACGTAAGAACAATGCCCACAGTCTAGTAGGTAATGATGATTTAGCAGGGTAAATCTTAGACCTACAGTGGATCTTTAGAGTCAGGTGAAATTCCTAAATATGCCCTAGAGAAAAACATTCATAAATAAATAAATAAAATGAAATTTCTAAAAATGTCCATACACATACTTAAATTAATAAATAAATCAATAAGATAAAGTAACCCCAAATATTTCTATTTTCCCTATAAAACTAAAATGTAATTTTAAAAATTCTAATACCTTAAAAAAAAATTTTTAGAACATTTTTTTAAAAGAAAATGTTAAAACAAAAATATACTGGCAGGTCTGAAAAATAATTTCAGAACATTATTTTAAAAAAAATTTCACTGCATTTTTTTTTTTTAACAATACAAGATTTTTATCAAATGTTCCTTTTTAAACTCACCCATCTGCTCCACAATCTCTGGAGGAAATACTCGGGACGCAAATGCTCGTCGGAAAATATCTGAAAATTCCTTGTCCAGACCTCCTATTCCCATTTTTTCAAAGTTCCAGTCAGGATTGATGATAGATTGGCGATTTTCCTTGGTTTTAGCTTTGCCTATGTCAAACAAAGGTAATCAAATGTGAAACAAGAACTTCATTACTGGGTGAAAAAAGACAGAAATCACTGGGCATTTTTAATGAATAGAGAAGCTACCCTATGCAAAGATGAACATACTCTTAGCTGATTTTCTAATAAGAAGAACGAGTTTTGCTATGTTAACTACTTTGTCTGGACCCACTTAGGGCCAGTAAAACATTTCAGAAATGTCTAAACTCATGCGGTAGTCCATTTGTGATCAATCCATGGAGCTCGGTCTTATTAACCTCTTATCCTAACAAAGTTAACTAACTTGGCTGATGAGAGGAAACACCATGTGTATATCTGATGAAGACAACACTAGTTGCTAGAAATGCAACTGAAATCTAGCAATCCCTCAAGGCTCCTGAAGCAAGTGTATTTAAAAATACATATATTTATCTAGATTAAGTTTATAAACTGTGTATGTAACCCCTTAGCCTGAGAGGATGCACTGAGTAAGTCTGATGTCTTATTTTTTTCCCCACTTGCACACAAAAGTCTAAAATCATCCTAAAGGCTTAATGATTTCAAAATTCACGTTTTCTACTTTTCACAAATAAAACTTATCTAACTTAAATGTCATAGTGCCACCTAAAGTAACTCAAGAGAACCACATTAGCCATTTCAAAAACAATAAAAGTACCTTAGTTCACTCTACTATAAACAAAAAAGAAAATGATATAGTTTTTTTTAAATTAGAGATGAAAAGGTCACATTAGAAAAAGTTGATCCTAGATGGTGATTTTATGGGTTAGGGTTTTGTGGACTCATTTTCTTTACAAAGGGATCAAAAATATATTTCTTACACTCTACTGCCCTCTTGTGGCCAAATTTACCGCATGCTAAATCAATACACAATTTTATTGATCAATGGGAAAAAGCCCATCAATCACACCTTTGCATGAATTACTTAGAAATATCCACGTTGTATGAAAGTCATGCAACTCCCTTAAGATAAGATACCTTAACAAAAGGTGTATGAAAGGTGTATAAAATACAAAGAAATCACTTCAGAAATGTATTGGATCAGTAACAGGAGATTCTGATAAAACCTACATCCGTAACAACATATATAGTCAATAAAAATTACATTGTTGAGGTGTATTAAGAGGTTTGAAATATGTTAGGCAACAAACAAATTATAAAACATTATGAAAATAGAATCAAATTTTAAAATTTTAGTGTGTGTGAGTTGTTTTTGAGTGAATGTTTCTATATTTTAGGAAACAAATATTTTATTATAAAATAAAGAAAAAACAGTAAGGAGGAAATGATAATTTATGGATCAAGAAAAAAGGTCACATATTTGAAGGTAAATAACCTTGGAAATAATGGTATGCAACCAATGAAAATCCTCTACGTTCTACTGGGGAAGACATCGGCAGAGTGAAAATCACCCCAAATCAGAATTACTATACAGTTAATGGCATCATCATTCTGGTGAGTTACTTTTCTTAGAGTCCAATCTGCATTATCTAACATAAAAGAGTAGGACTGAGCTATGAATCTGTTGGGAACTTTCTTTACCTGCACATTCACCATTTAACTCAATCACTAATAGAAGTGATGTTAGCATCACACTTAAAACACCACCAAGTGAGGGGCAGTTGACAAATAACTGACCAGTTCCCAACGTGCATACAGACACGTTATGCACCAAGGCTATGTATAAAGATAGCGGAAGCCTGAGGAACTGCCAGAGACCAGAGAAGACTATGGAAACTAAACAACTAAATGCAGTGTGAGATTGTGAATCACACCCTAGAACAGAAAGGACATAATGAAAAAATTAGTGAAACAGAAATAAAATCTGTAGTTTAGTTAGTAGCAATGTAACCATGTTAACTTAGTTTGGGTAACTGTACTACGATTATTTGGGATATAACATCAAGGAAGTTTGTGAAACATACAGGACCTCTCTGAACTATTTTTGCAAATCTTCCATAAGCCTGAACTTATCTCAAAATTAAAAGTTTAAAAATTAGGGGCGACTGGGTGGCTCAGTCGGCTAAGGGTCTGCCTTCAGCTAAGCATCTGCCTTTAGCTCAGGTCATAATCCAAGGGTCCTGGGATCGAGTTCCGCATCGGGCTCCCTGCTCAGCAGGCGAGTCTGCTTCTCCCTCTCCCTCTGTCCCTGTTCGTGTGCTCTCTCTCTCGCTCGCTCACTTCCTCTCTCAAATAAATAAAATCCTTATAAAAAAAGTTTAAACATCAATTTTATTCTGTATTTTTTCCTGATCAGTGTCACCATTATGAAATTAAAAATTACACATGGCCCACATTCTATCAGACAATGATGATCTAGTGAAGGTTTTGGACTTTTTTTTTTTTTGAAGATTTTATTTATTTGACAGAAAGAAAGATAGCGAGAGAGGGAACACAATCAGGCGGAGTGAGGGAGAAGCAGGCTTCCTGCAGAGCAAGGAGCCCGATGTGGGGCTCTATCCCAGGACCCTGGGATCATGACCTGAGCCGAAGGTAGACGCTTAACGACTGAGCCACCTACCAGGCGCCCTGTTAAATTTTTCTTTTTTCTTTTTTTTCTTTAAACATTTTTATTTATTTATTTATTTGAGAGAGAGAGAGAGAGAGAGAGAGCACAAGCAGGGGGAGCAGCAAGCAGAGGGAGAGGGAGAAGCAGGCACCCTGCTGAGCAGGGAGCCCGATGTGGGGCTCAATCCCAGGGCCCAGGGATCATGACCTGAGCTGAAGGCAAACGATTAACTGACTGAGCCACCAGGTGCCCTAAACTTTTTCTCTGTATCAGCACATCGGATGGTGATGAAATACTGTGTGATTATGTGATAAGCCTTCTCAACAGAGGTGCCCTTATTCTCCTGCCAGATTTGAAAATCACGGTAGTTGAGTCACGTACAATAACAGAGATAGTCCCACTTCATTCAGACTTTTCTAAAAATTGCAAATCTTACCAATAAGATTAAGTGATGAATTTTCTGCTTTTTCAAATGCAACTTGACTGTTTCCAACAACCAGTCCTACTTCAATCTGTATAGAAAGACAATAATTAGTAGTTAGCCTAATAGTGAACTTCTGGACTTCCCAAAGCAAGGCCAAAAATGAAGAGGGAATTAAGGTCTCTTCAAGCAAAGCAAATCTTCCAAACTATCATCTAAGTTACATTTATTTTTGTCCTACCTTCTACTATTTCTATTTAATTTCAATGCATGTATCTTTTGATAATGCCTGACTTACTGTTATTATTTGTGTGCAATAAATATCATTGCATTCAACCAGGATTACGAGTACACATACAAATTTCAAATTACTATTAAGTCTGCAAATAAGTGTAATTTATGCTATATTTTGATAACAGCGTTAGCTATAAAAGCAATGTTTTCTCCCTACTACCTTAAAAGAAAGAGTACATAATATGAAAGAAAACACTGAGCGAGAGAATGGCTAGGAATGTTATATTAATCTGCACAACTCACACCACAGCGACTATTAGAAATAAAACATACCTTCTGTCTTTTACCTGTCGCGGGCTCTCCCTTCAGGATGCTAGGATCCATGGCTTCAATGTCCTTTACCAGCAAACCAAAAAGCTTTTCGTTGAAGCTAAACACAAGCTATGTAGAAAAGAGATAAGAGGAGAAAAATCACTTCTTGATATAATGGCTGGATTCTCACATCATCACCAGTGTTTTCCAAATGCAGGGAAGGCAGCTTTCTCCTGTATATCCCTCTCAACTCTGCTCCACAGGCAAACTACTCACACAGGCAATGAGAGGAAAAGGGAACTAACATTTATTGAGCATCTTCATGTGCCAAACAAACACTACAGGAGGTCCTATACTTAATGCTCATGAACTCTCTCGGAAACAGATAGTCTTCCTCAGTCTTACTGGTAAGGGAGCTGAGACCCAGGGAGGGCCTGAGCAACGGAAGCCAGAGTCATAATAAACGAGAGTGCGAGGACTCGAGCTGGGGTCCTGGGTCCACAACTTGAAGATTCATGCCTTTCCACCACCAATACAAATCCCTGCCATACAAGTGCACAGACAGCTTTTGAATGCTCACTCATTCACCAAGTTTTTACTGAGTGCCTACTACAGCCTAGGCCCTCTTCTGCCTGCTGGGGTATAACAGTAACTACGGCAGGCGAAGCTGACTTCCAGTCCTGCCACTACTGAACTCTACAAATGGGAATCAATACAAAGAACAGTGATTTGGGGTAAGATATTTATTTCTTCTCTGTATTATGGAGGATTTTTCTCTCATGGGTTTATAGACATCTGCATGCTACTGGGTTTTAAATGATTACAAATACCAAAGCATCTTCGGGCGCCTGGGTGGCTCAGTTGGTTAAGCGACTGCCTTCGGCTCAGGTCATGATCCTGGAGTCCCTGGATCGAGTCCCGCATCGCTTCTCTCTCTGACCCTCCCCCCTCTCATGTACTCTCTCTCTCATTCTCTCTCTCTCAAATAAATAAATAAAATCTTTAAAAAAAAAAAAAAACAAATACCAAAGCATCTTCTATTAAAGTAGTAATGCTAAAGGAAAAGGTAAAAACAGTGACGTTTAGGTAAGCAATTTGAGCATAATTATTCATCAAAAAGTGTCGGGATCCAGAGGGAATACAGCACAGCTCAAAAAGCAATGGACAGGGGGTCACCAAATGATCAGAGGACTGTCATCTTGGGGAGCCTCCCCGGACCCTCTAATCTCAAGCAGTACCATGCTGGGTCTCTAGTACACCATTTCATTTTACTTACATCAAAGTACTTAACAGTGCATGGCAGTTCTTGCTTTGTTTCTATCTTCCCCAACTAGAGAGTAAGCTCTGTAAGAATAGGAAATGTGTGTATTTTGTTCACTGCTGATCTGCTGGGACTAAAATAGTAGCTGAAACATACTAGGTTATCCAGTAAATATTTGTTTAATTAATTAACTGTTCAATTAACTAATGGGTTCTTGTCTCAGCTATGGCCCTGGCTGTGTAGCCATGGACACGTCATTTACCTTCTCTGAATTTAAAAATTACTCATTTGCAAAATGAGGAAGTTAGACAAGATAATGCTGAGGGGAAAAAAAAAAACCTCTGAGGTTCACTCTAATTCTAACACTCTTAAAAATAAATAATAAATGCACTATAACCTTTTTCTGAATATCAGTGATTCAGTTTCACTTGTGAAAGCTTGATTATAATGTATGGATTATCCAGATCCCTGGTCTTGTTCTTCCAGATTCATGCCATTTCACTTAGATGAGAGAATCCAAAGAAGTGACACTCCTTTATTCCAAGAGCTAGTTCTTTCTACCACTTCTCTCCCTGACTGTTCCACACACTGCCCCAGATGAGAGCCTGCAAGGACAGTCTAGGTAAGTCACTATCAGAATGCCATAAGCAGCGACTCACAAACTTTTTGGTCTCAGGATCCCTTTATATGCCTAAAAATTTTTGAGAATCCCTGAAGAGCCTTTGTTTAAATGGATTATATCCACTGGTATTCACTATAGTAAAAATTAGAACAAGAAACTTAAAAATGTATTTATTAATACAAAAATGACAATAAATTCACTATGTGTGAACATAAATGACATATTTTTAATTTATTAAAAAAACCCTGCCAATTCCCAAAATAAAAAACGTAAGTGGGAACCGTGGCACTGTCACATTTTTGCAAATCTCCTTAATGTCTTGCTTAATGGAAGAAAGCTGGACCCTCACGTCTGCTTTAACAGTCAGTGTGCTGATGAGCTAGCACACATCACAAAGTCTGCAAAACTCCACTGTACATTCATGAGGGAATAAGAGAAAAAAGAGACATAACATCTTGGTATCACTATGAAAATAAGTCTGACTTCACAAACCCCCTGAAAGAGCCACAGGGACCCCCAGAAGTCTCTGGACCACACTTTGAGAACTACTGCTATGGAGCTATGAATGACAGGAGGAAGGAATTAGGAATAATTAAGGAAAGTCCACAAAAATGGGAGACAAATATAATGGTGAGGTTAAAAGAGCAGTGATTATTTCTGCGTTCAAACAAGCAGCAATTTATGAACTCACGCAGCTTTTTAAGTAAAATTTTAAGAGAACAGAATTTCTTCGTAGGAGGTTAACAATATATTAACTGAAGTCCAAAAAAAGGCAAGATCAGCAATATCACTTTTAAGGATAGAAAATCCGGGCTTCAGATGTTCCATGAAAAACCTGCAAATATATATACATATTTGTCTTAAGATTCTCAAGTTAGTTTATAACCAAAAGAGTTAAGAATTACTTTTCTACAGAAATATATCAGGTAAATGAGAATGCCATCCACAGACAAAACAAATGTCCCACAACAAGAAAAGTAAGAAATTTGAGACATATAAGTTTGCAGTCTTCCCAAATTTACAGAGGAAAGAGCTACTGTAATTAAATATGACATTGTAACCTAAAAGCTACTTTAGAATTTTTCTGACTGGACTCAGAGGTTCAGTAAACACATCTCCCATCACTTTTTATCATTCAACTGGATATATCAGTCCATATGTGAAGCTCCTTGCAATTTCTAAAAAGAATTAATTTTGGACAACTACAGAGACTGGAACGCCCATTAAGTGGGAGGAATGAAAGAAAATTCAAAACCACCTGCTGTCCCACTGAGAATGCCTGGTTGTTGAACTGCTGAATGAATTCTGCTGCCATCTTGTCAGTATCGTAAGGGTTGGAGTCAATGCTCTTTTTCTGCAGGAAATCAATCTCGATGGTCATTGTGCCAATGCACTGTTTGGCCTTGTCAAATGTATATAAGGATACTAGGGGAAAAAAGAAGAAGCATTTTTAAAATCTCAAGGACACCAAATACTTGCTGCATTTCGAGTAACTAAAAGTTTCACATAAATGAAGCCTAACAGAACTTGACCAAAAGGGGGCTTTCCATGGCCATCACTGGAGGGACACACAGGCACAGATTAAACAAAATAATAAAACCACTGGAGATTTTGCTCCCCTCTGAATTAATTAGGACATACTGAACAGCACTCTCCCTCTACCTTTACCCCTCACCTGACTCTTACGGGAAATCACAACCCTTCCCACACGGTCTCTACATCTTCCTCCTTCTCATTTAACAGAGGACAAAATGACAGCCTAGGAAGTGCCAGTGGAGTTGGCATAGCATGCTGCTTTCAAACAAGATTTTCGTTTGACACCAGCAAGAGCTAACGTGAGAAGTATGTGGACTCTTTTGCCCTGCAAGGTAGTGTGTGTAGGACAAAAAAAAAAAAAAAAAAAGCTTGAGAAACAAAATTTACTAGGCGGGTTTGCTTAGCAACTTAGAGTTTGACATTTCTTTTTTAATACTACAAAAATATTTACTGAGCACCTACTATAGCCAGGGAGTAAGTACTCTCAAGAGTGGGTACTCCCTGTACAACATGTAAAAGAAGGCAAGGACTGTTTTTAACTCATCTTTATATGAACAGCATGTAACAGCAAAAAACCAAATCTCCATGCTAATAACAAAGGAGGCAAGACAAAGGAACTTTGGAGTTGGAGTCTGTGTCTCAAAAGATTCTGTTAGGGGGCACCTGGGTGGCTCAGTCAGTTAAGCAGCTGCCTTCGGCTCAGGTCATGATCCCAGAGTCCTGGGATCCAGCACCACATTGGACTCCCTACTCAATGGGGAGCTTGCTTCTCCCTCTCCTCCTGGCTTGTGCTCACTTGCGCTCACTCATGCTCTCTGTCACTATCTTCGTCTCTCTCTCTCAAATAAATAAATAAAATCTTTAAAAAAAAATTGTTAGTTAAGTATAAGAATCTAAGTAATTCATCTAGCTCTCTGTGCCTTTGTCACATCTGCAAAACAAGATGGAACTACATAAACCTTTACATTTCTTCCATACCCTAAATTCTGTTCTAAACTTATTTCTTATAGTCTAGCCAGTTGAGTTATGTATGAAGATTTTCTATAAATTCTCTGAATGAAATTGCTTGTATAATCATATTTTAATATTTTGGTTTGCCATTGTAAAGGGGGACACACATAAAGATAAACATTTTCAATAGAAAATTCACTGAAGATCAAAGAATAACTTCAAATCTCAGCTGAAAGTTTCAAAAGACTTTCCTGCCTCCACTTCTGGGTGTTTTGTTCTTTCTTAACATTTTCCAGAAAGTACAGGTTACACATTAAGTAATTTTCATAAGCAAGAGAGCCTAATTGTTTCCTCATATAGTGAAGATAAGTACAGAATGAAGTATCAATATAAAAATGAGTAAGTTGGTTCAGCAACTTCATTTCCAGGTGTTTGTACCAAAAAGACTCCTAAACATTTATCTAACAAGAGATCTATAGAGAGGTTCCTTGCAGCATTATTTGTAACAGTCGAACATTGAAAAAACACTGATCAGTAGGGGAATGATGAGTAAAATGTGGCATATTCAGAATGTGGAATACTGTACAGCAATTAAAATTAAAACTTGATGTATATTGGGGCGCCTGGGTGGCTCAGTCGTTAAGCGTCTGCCTTCGGCTCAGGAAATGATCTCAGGGTCCTGGGATCGAGCCCCACATCGGGCTCCCTTCTCGGCTGGAAGCCTGCTTCTCCCTCTCCCACTCCCCCTGCTTGTGTTCCCTCTCTCGCTGTGCCTCTCTCTGTCAAATAAATAAATAAAAAATCTTTAAAAAAAAAAAAAACTTGATGTATATTTAATTGTGTAATTATAAATTATATTGTATGTATATGTATAATTTAGATGTATAAAATGTGTATAATTTAAATGTATAAAAGATGGATGGGCTATTAAAATATAACATTGAGTAAAAAACTGTGCGGCAGGAAGATTTATAGTATGATACCATTCTGTGCATTAAAGACTCAAAACCAATTCTATAATGTCATGTGTATTTATGCATGTGTGTATTCACATATACACATACACCTATGTGTGTATATACATGTGTGTGTCATCTATATATTAAGAAACTTGAATACATGTATTAAAGTGTCATTATTACTGACTATAGCTTTCAAATGTGCTTTAATTTAAGGTCAGTTTTCCTAACAGAAAAGACCAAGCTGTTACGATTACAAATCCTGCCGTCAGTACCATGGACAGTACCACAGGCAGGACCGTGGTCAGCACCACTGTCAGTCCCAAAGGGACAGAGGCCCTGAAGGTTTCATACAGGAGCAAAGAAGGGCTATAAGGTTGAGAATGTTTTCTTATTTTATGATTAATAGAAATTTAATGCCAAAGACTAATAAAAATTATTTTTATAAGCAAAGAATGGTATAGGCAGTGCTTTGAATAAAAAGACATTACAATGAAAGGCATACACTATAATGGTCAAAAGGTGTTAATTGGACATCAGTCCGTAACACTTAAATATGTAAATGATTCTTCTAGAAGATTCCTTCACACTCACTGACTTGACTAAAAAAATTCTCACCTTACAGACAGAACTCCTGTTTCAGAATCTTTGAATTAGCACTCCCCTTCATACCACACATCCTATCCTATCTGTGCCCACATTGCTACTTACACTGAATCAGCTTTCTTCCTTTATGGCCACATCATCCACATCACTCAGGCCCCCAAACTCTTCCTTGCCACAAGCTAAATCTACCTTAGTCCCACCTAATCACTTAGTTTTATAATTTTGCTCATTAAGTCTGTTTGATTCACTTAAAAAAAAAAAAACATTTTATTTTTTTAAAGTAATCTCTACACCCAACATGGGGCTCAAATCCACAAGCCCAAGATCAAGAGTCACATGCTCTACTAACTGAGCCAGCAGGTGCCCCTGTTTGATTTACCTTTTAAAGAACTGACTTTACAATCAAGACAACCATTTCTGGTAGCAGAAGAATGCTTTAAACATAATTTAAGTCACAAAACACATTTCTCAACTCATCAAGATTTATAATCTTGAATTTTCATACCTTTTCACAATAGAATTTACCTACATTAAAGGTTAAATTTAGGCACTCTTAACTATATTTAGAAGAATAAGTTTGAAGAAGAAACCTACACTACAAACACACCTATTTTCTCACTAGATTTAATAAGCATACATTTTTATTTCTGCCAATGTCTGTAAATAAGGAACCCTGATTTCATGCACTGACCTACTTCACTCTGGTGCTGAACTCCTTCCTTGTCTCAGCTTCTCACCAGGCTTCAGGTGAGGGGGTTAGAGTTAAGGGAATCACTTATGTCAGTGTTTCCCAAAATGTGGCTGAGGAATCACTTAATAGTGAGTGTTAAAAACACAGATTCATGAATCAGACTTCTCAAGGAAAGGGCCTGGGAATCTTTTTTTTTTTTATTTTTTAAACAAACTCTCCAGGTGTTTCTCCCAGGCAAGTGTGGAAAGCACTAATTGTGCAACTCTCTCCACCAACTACCCATATCTAAAGTAATTTCCTTTATTTTCACCCCCAATCAGAAAATTTTAGCCCTCATCCTATTTCCACAAAGGAAAAAAAAAAAGCCACCTAAAGATAACCCCAATATTTAAGTTCCTTCTAAAAAAAAAAAAACCCCACAAAAATTGAAAAAAATAACTCAACAAATGTCCTATAAAAAGAAAACACAACGTATATCAAAATACCACAGCATTTCAGCTGATAAAGTGTCTTCCCCCCAAAAAATCAACCATGAACTAGAAAAATATATATATAACACTTTAAACTGAATTAAATATCCTCAAACAAGTATGTAGAGATATAACAAAACATCTATAGTCAGAAGATTAAAATGTAAGAACACAAATAGACAAAAGAATGCAATTAGAGTTTATGAAACTCAGGAAGGAAACTGAAGAAAAAGATAAAACTATTTCAGAGTGAATAATAAATTACAAAGTGCCCATAGGAGAGTAGATTCAAATTAATATTTAGTAAGAGGCAGTGAAAGAAGAGGAAAACAACCAGATAACAAAAATAAGATAAAAAAATTTTTTTAAAGAACAAAGAGGGAGCACCTGGGTGGCTCAGTTGGTTAAGCATCTGACTCTTGATTTTGGCTCAGGTCATGATCTCAGGGTTGTGAGATCGAACCTGGGTCGGGCTCCACGCTCAGTGCAGAGTCTGCTTGAAATTCTCTCTCTCCCTCTGCCCCTCCCCCTGGCTCATGCTCTCTATCTCTCTATAATAAACAAATAAAATCTTTTTTAAAAAAATCTTTAAAAAAAAGAACAAAGAAAAAAGTAGAAGGAGAAAGGGGGAAATAGAAAATGATCATGAAATGTCATATAGGCAACAGATGAAAGTCAAAGGATATCACTTAGAACTGACAGAACAGGGGCACCTGGGTGGCTCAGTCGTTAAGCATCTGCCTTCGGCTCAGGTCATGATCCCAGGGTCCTGGGATCAAGCCCCACATTGGGCTCCCTGCTCAGCAGGAAGCCTGCTTCTCCCTCTTCCCCTCCCCCTGCTTGTGTTCCTGCTCTCGCTCTCTCTCTGTCAAATAAATAAATAAAATCTTAAAAAAAAAAAAAAAATAACTGACAGAACAGTTTCTGAAAAGGTCAAGTAAGAAAAAAAAAAGGAGGGGGCTAAAGGGACTATGAGACATATAAATGCAAAAGTTATCATTAAAACAAAAATATAAACACTCCAAATACCAAAGTAAAAATTCAAAAATAGCGAAGACAACATGCCAAAAAGGGAAACACAACTAAAATGTAAAATAACAGAACTGAGATCAAATATATCAGTCATATCAATAACGTGAATGGGCCTAATAAACCTATTAGAAGATTTCAAATTGGCTCATAAAGCAAACCCCAACTCTATATTGTATGCCACAGACACATCTAAAACACAGAGATTAAGAAAGGCTAAAAGTAAAGAGATGGGCAAAGAAATACTGAGCAAATTAAAAACAGTAAGAAAACAAGGTTTGTGATCCTGACATCAAAGTATAATTTACAACACATTAAACAAGATAAAGGAGGACACTTTATGATGCTAGTAGCCACAATTCACATTAAAAATATAACAATTATGAATATCTACATACCAGATAACACAGAAACTACTATGTAAAATAGAAACTACAGGAAATGCAAGGAAAAATAGACAGAAAAACACTAAGATTTTAACACACCACTCAGTACAAAACAGGGCAAGTGGCCAACAATAAGTAAGAATATAGAAGTTCTAAGTGGCGTAATCAGTAAAGCAGAGCTTCTGGATATACAGCAAACACTACACCCTGATAACAGAGAATATACCTCCTTCTCAGTGCACATTCTTTCTGTGTGTGTGTGTGTGTGTGCATGTGTGCACATGTGAGATGAAAATGCTTGACATCTACCCTCTTCTCAAAGTTTAGGTATACAATACAGTATTGTTAACAATAGTCACCATGCTGTACATTCGACCTCCAGAACTTATAACTGACACCTTGACCAAACAACTCCCCATCTTATAAATGTTTTCTTCAAAAAGATCACCGTCATGAAAGGAAAACAAAAAAGCTGAAGATTAGAGAAATGACAGCTAAGTACAATACACGGTCCTGAACTGGATCCTATACTGAAGGGGGAAAAGGCTGTAAAGGAAATAACTGGGACAATTATCAAAACTGAATTATGGACTACAGATTAAAGTTTCAGTGCTTAATTATATTAATGTTTCATTTCCTGAATTCAATTACTGTAAGAGCGCATCTTTGTTCTCAGGAAATACATAATGAAGTATTAGATGTAAAGAGGAATGATTTCTGCAACTTAATCTCAAGTGGTTCAGAAAAAAAATGTGTGTATGCAGGCATGTGTGTAGAGAGAGAATGAATTTTAAATATATAATTGGTGAATCTGGGTAAAAGTAGTAATATAGGGATTCTCTTATTTTTGCAAACTTTTCATAAATATGAAATTTTTTAGGTTTTAAAAGCAAGCAGAAAGAGGCGCCTGGGTGGCTCAGTCGATTGAGCGTCCAACTCTTGATTTCAGCTTAGGTCATGACCTCAGGGTCATGGCATTGAGCCCCGGGTCGGGCTCTGAGCTCATAGGGGAGTCCGCTTGAAGATTCTCTCCCTTTGTCCCTCCCCCCACTCATGCACACTCTCTCAAATAAATCTTTAAAATACTTTTAAAAAAGAAAAGCAAGCAGAAAAAACCCTGACTTAATTATACTTGCTTCTTCTTTCCTTCTCCTGCTGTACCCATGAAGTTGACAGGAAACTATCTGACAAGAAGATTCATACCCCATTTTCTCAATTTGTCACAGTGCCTAAGAGACAATGCCAGTTTTTGCTTATTAGCTTCTTGGCTTATTATCCACAAGTAGCTTAGTCTTTTTTTCCTCCTGAAGTCAGAAGCTGCTTTCCATGCCCTTCCCAACTACGGTGACTTGATACACACTTCATTTAAAAAAGCACATTTGGAGTGCCTGGTGGCTCAGTTGGTTAAGCACTGGACATTTGGTTTTGGCTCAGGTCATGATCTCAGGGTCATGAGATTGAGCCCCACATCAGGCTCCCACTCAGTGGGGAGTCTGCTTGAGGCTTTTCTCTCTCCCTCTCCCTCTGCCCCTCCCCTGCTTGCATGCACGCATGTGCTTTTTCTAAAATAAATAAATAAATCTTCAAAATAAAAATTTTAAAAAAAGTATACCATTTGCTTAAATACTGCTACCCTTTCCTTAACTTAAATCTGATTTATCTTTCCAAACACAGAAGAAAACATATCTCAGTATACAGTAAAATGGAATCACCAAGTAATACCAATTATTTCTCTTCAACATGACTTAGACTTTTTTTTTAAGATTTATTTATTTGAGAGAGAGAGAGCACAAGTGGGAGGGGCAGAGGAAGAAAGAGAATCTCAAGCAAACTCCACACTGAGAGCAGAGCCCAAGGCGGGGCTCGATCTCATGACCCAGAGATCACGACCTGAGCCGAAACCAAGAGTCAGACACTTAACCAACTGTGCCACCAAGGTGCCCCCAATATACCTTAGACTTTTAGAAAAATTTTTGCATAGCCATAATTTCACAAAGTCCTATTCAACTTAAGTCTAGGCAAGTCAAATGATCTCCAAGCTATTTTCCTTAACTCCTGAATCCTCCCCTTTCCTCACTATCCTCCACACTGACATCAGAATCTTTTTTTTTTTTTTTAAGATTTTATTTATTTATTTGACAGAGAGAGAGATAGCAAGAGCAGGAACACAAGCAGGGGAGTGGGAGAGGGAGAAGCAGGCTTCCTGCCAAGCAGGGAGCCCGATGTGGGGCTCGATCCTAGGACCCCGGGATCATGACCTGAGATGAAGGCAGATGCTTAACGACTGAGCCACCCAGGCGCCCAGAATCTTTTTTAAAGTTAGGATTTTGATGGGCTCATTCAGAAATTCTCAGGAGCTTTCAACTGTCTTTGAATAAAATCCAAAATTTCCAGTATATACTTTTAGGCCCTCCACGAACTGCATACTCTCATCGTTTAATAGACTCATTCAGGTAAATCCTTTCAATCACGCAAACATACTTCCTGAGCACTGGCTATGATTTGCTTGCTCCCATATGAATGCCTTTTATTGATATTATTTCTCATCTTAAGAGTCTTTCTTCCTTATCTCCACTATGTAATGCTTTCCCCCTACTTCATAATCATGCTCAGAACTCCAGTGCCTAAGAAGATTTCTCTGGCTGACTTTCCAGTCTCCAGTCAATTCATTCACTCCTGTTCTATCTTAGCACTTTCACACAGAGCTCCCAGTGGTAATATCTGTGCACTTATTTACCCTGTACACTTTCTGTGAGCTATGAATAAGTGGATATTCTTTCCCCCATTAGGTTGCAATTTTCAGGCAGAATAGCAAGTCAAGAGGTAAGTACCATAACTATTTACTTTTCCATTCTCATATATCTAACCAGTAACTTAAATAGGATCAATGTTTAATGGCCTGACAATCAGTAATAGAAAATTTTACAGATATCCACAACCATAAGAAACTCATAAAGAAAATCTACATAAGGTAGCTAAAAAACATACCTACCTTCTATTTCTTGCCCAATAGAAAGTCCAGCCCATTTTCGCTGTAAAATAAAAGAAAAAAAAAAAAAGAAACTTAAAATCAAATCAATCAAAATTAGAGAAATGAGGAAAAGAGGGATTTCTATGAATTTCAGTAACAGGAACACATTCAAAGATCAAAATGTGGTTTAGTGTTGTGTGTTGAACTGTGTTCCACAAAAAGATATGTTGAAGTCTTAGCCCCTGGCACATGGGAATACAACCATATCTGGAAATAGGGTCTTTGCAGATGCAATCAAGGTAAGATGAGGTCATTATCAAATTAGGGTAGGCATAAGCCAATATGACCCCAGTGTGCTTACAAGAAAAAAGACAGACAGACACGGGGAGAAAGTCATGTGATGATGTCGGCAGAGACTGAAGTGACACATCTACCAATCAAGGAACATCAAGGGTTGTTGGCAACACCAGAAGCTAAGCATGAGCAGATTTTTCTCTAAGGCCTTCGGACAGAGCATGGCCCTGTTTACACCTTGATTTCAGACTTCTAGACTCCCAAACTGCAAGAGAATAAATTTAAGCCACCCACTCTGGTACTTTGTACAGTGGCCCAAGGAAACATATTTATTTATTTATTTATTTAGAGATTTTATTTATTTGACAGAGAGAGAGAGAGCACAAGCAGGGGGAGGAGCAGGGAGAGGGAGAAGCAGGCTCCCGCTGAGTAGAGAGCCTGATGTGGGGCTTGATCCCAGGAACCTGGGATCATGTTCTGAGCCAAAGGCAGCTGCTTAACTGACTGAGCCACCCAGGCATCCCTAGGAAACATACTTATATACTATAGTTTATATCTGAACATCTATCTGAAAACATACAAAGCTTGCCTTTGTACAATAAAACTGGTATCACTGAGTAGGATGCTTCTTTGCACACTATATTGCTCCTGAAGGCCTTCATAGTATCAGATAATATTTCGGTGTTCTAAATGTACTATGGTTACTTATATTGTTTGCTATAATATCTCAAAAAGAAAGACACTCAATTCATGAAAACTAAATTAAAGCTGGTCAGCTAAACTAGCTTGAAACCTAAGCAGCAATTCCAATCATTAGATGGTCCTGATTACTCTTCGTACTAGCCAAAGGATTTTCAGGCATTTGCAACTAGACTTTGGCTTCTCCCAGATCCAGACTGGTTATAACGGCAAGAATATATGGAGGCAGGCCAGACTGTGTTTAGGCAGGAATTTAGGACTGGCTTGGTATGGATTCAAAATTAGTCACTACAGATAACACTTCAAAGAACAGTGGGAAAAATAATTTTTGGCTGAAAATCCACATTTTATCTACTCATCAAGCAGTGCAGATTTGCGGGTGGATGGTGAAGAGGCTGCACTGTGAATATGTGCAACACCTGCTTTCCCCTCTAGCTCTCTCAGCACAGGATGCTTCTCCCTCCTCTCTGCCCTTCATGCCCTCTTCTGTAATATCCCACCTCACTTCTGGCCAATGAGAAATTTAGCAGCATGCTGGGTAAGTCCAGACTTTGGGTCACAAAGCAGCCACAATTAGGTTCTGTATTTTAATCCCAAAGACAGACTCAAACGATGACAGTAATAGTATCTATCATATGGGGTTGTTTTGAGAATTAAATGAGCTAATACATGCAAGAGTACCTAGAATAGTAGTCCTGATAATCAAGAGGCATACAAATAGAGAAAAGGGGAATTGTGAGTAAAGATCTCCCATAATTTTTGAGGGCTTCAAGAGACCTTCAATAGATCCCTAAAGAGTGTTTGATCTCTTTCCTTCAGCCTCCAGGGGAGTAAATCAATGCTCATTAGCATACTAGAAGGTAGGGGTTGCATCACATTGCTGAGGACTGTGGGGTAAGTAGCACAAGTAAGATGATAAGGGAGTAAAGGATACAGACTAGTACTTGTAATGCTCCTCAAGTATGTATTAGGTGCCTGCAACAGTGCAAGACAGTTTTCCTGCAACAGTGCAAGACAGTTTTCCCGCCACAGAATCCATCAACAGTCATACATGTAATCATAACCCTTCCATTCCTTAAGAAGCCCAGCAAGTTACATTGTAATTTGAGAC
Source organism: Halichoerus grypus (assembly GCF_964656455.1). Lineage (NCBI taxonomy): Eukaryota > Metazoa > Chordata > Mammalia > Carnivora > Phocidae > Halichoerus > Halichoerus grypus. The sequence goes on from NC_135713.1 coordinate 192,613,208, forward strand.
AGCAACTATTCATATCATATTCATTAGCGTGACATCATTGCACTTTAAAAAAATCACTATTATTAGATGTCAATTTTATAAATTTATTTTTTAAGATTTTATTTTTTTATTTGACAGAGAGAGCGAGCGCAGGCAGGGAAAGCAGCAGGCAGAGGGAGAGGGAGAAGCAGGCTCCCCGCTGAGCAGGGAGCTCGATGCGGGACTTGATCCCAGGAGCTGAGCTGAAGGCAGATGCTCAACTGACTGAGCCACCGAGGAGCCCCTATAAATGTTATTTTTATATATTTTCTGTTACCCTATGAGTTAACATTAAAATAACTTGAGACTTTATCTGATAGCTAACTGATATTACCGCAGAATTTTTTTAAAAATTAGGAAAAAAATCAAGGCAATAAAAGGCAAACATAGTAAAACTCATAATTAAGAATGTATCTTTAGGGGTGCTTGGGTGGCTCAGTCGGTTAAGCATCTGCTTTCAGCTCAGGTCATGATCCCCCGGTCCTGGGATCAAGCCCTGCATTGGGCTCCCTGCTCAGTGGGGAGCCTGCTTCTCCCTCTCCCTCTGCCCCTTCCCCTTGCTAGTGCATGCATGTGCTCTCTGTGTCTCTCTCTCAAAAAAATGAATAAAATCTTTAAAAAAAAATAAAAGAATGTATCTTTAGGGGAAACTGGGTGGCTCAGTCGGTTAAGCATCAAACTCTTGATCTCGGCTCAGGTCAGGATCTCAGGGTTGTGAGATTAAGCCCCGGTGTCAGGCTCCGCACTGGGTGTGGAGCCTACTTAAGAGTCTCTCTCTCCCTTTCCCTCTGCCCCACCTCCCTTTAAGAAAAAAAAGAATGTATCTTTAAATTCCTTATATAAATACCTAGATGTTTTTCTTCCACATGAATCAATTCAGTTCCAGGATGAGGTTTGCTTTATATGAATTGATTTTTCTAGGACTTTCAAGAATGGAAGAGAATAGGGGCGGCTGGGTGGCTCAGTCATTAAGCATCTGCCTTTGGCTCAGGTCGTGATCCCGGGGTCCTGGGATCGAGCCCCGCATTGGGCTCCCTGCTCCGCGGGAAGCCTACTTCTCCCTCTCCCACTCCCCCTGCTTGTGTTCCTTCTCTCGCTATCTCTCTCTGTCAAATAAATAAATAAAATCTTAAAAAAAAAAAAAATAGAATGGAAGAGAATAAATTAGCATCTAAGTTACCTGAGGTAAACTGAATGCAATGCTCCCTGGAACCACTGACGGATGGGTCCTCAATGTAAATGTGTACCTGTGGTTGGGAGAGGTTCTCACAATCACATGCCTGAAAGACAAGAAACATAGTTAGGGCCCCATGTCAAAGGAAATAAAAAGCATCAATTCCACTGCATGTGTTCATTTCCAACAACTGATGCTTGATGGGTACCAGGTGGAAACATGGCAGAGTATTTGAGAGTCCTGAAGGAACAGAACCACAAATTTCATTTCTCAAAACTGTCAGCAATTCAAAATGTTTTCCAGGCATAACCTTGGGCCAAGCACACATCAAGGAAAATCAGGATCAAGTTCAAGAGAGTACATACCAGTCAAAATAGCAACACCATTATATTTCCAGTTTACATAAAATTGAAGACAATGATTTAGAGTCCTAGATATTAAGTAAAAATTAGATGAATTTCCTCTCCTGGGAATTATTTCACACCTTAAATAGAATAAAGGGAGGAGAACCAAAGATAGAAGAACCAGGATATAACAGTCCAAAAAAAGTTAGTTTTAGGACTATTCATTAAATCTCTGTAGGCTCTCACAATAGTTGAAACAGTAACAATCTATAAAATTAAAAAGATGGTAAAAATAAAAAATTGTCACAAAACACATCAGCTTTCATATAGATATCAATATTTATTATTTCAAAGCATTTTGTGCTAATTCATTCTGCTCAGAAGTTACCCATAATAGATAAAATATAGTCATCTCATGATAACCTCCTACAACGAGAAATTGCCATGGACTGTGTGTATGATAAAAGCTTCAAACTCTATTTTGCAACAGCACTATCTGTTTTAAAATCGTCTTTTAGAGGGGCGCCTGGGTGGCTGAGTCAGTTAAGCATCTGCCTTCGGCTCAGGTCATGATCCTGGGATCCTGGGAGCAAGCCCCGAGTTGGGCTCCCTGCTCAGTGGGAGTCTGCTTCTCCCTCTCCCTCTGCTCCTCCCCCTACTCATGCTCTCTCTCACTAGCTCGTTCTTTCTCTCAAATAAATAAATAAAATCTTTTTAAAAAATTATCTTTTAAAATGCTATGACTTTTTAAATATTAATGGTTAATGTTTCTATATACATCATTTTGTCACAACACAAGTTCCTTATATCTGCTATATTTCAAATAACTCTATCATGAGTATGGTGAACATTTGACAAATATAAGAGATTTCCATAAACAAATTCTTACACTGATTATCTATACCCCAGTTTATACATAGAAAGTTCTGTGTTCAACTTAGTATCAAAGAATTTTTAGGACAAGAAACAATATTACTGCAATAATGTAATGCAGCCCCTTATTCTAAAGCTGAAAACTACAGATAATTAGCAATTCTAACTTTGTAAAACTCCTGGATTTTACAGAGTTTTGATTTTTTTTTTTAAGGCTCAGTTAAAATTCTACCTTATTGTTCCTTATTTCCCTACTCTGCCTTCTGGTGGGACGACTTTATCTCCTTACCTCTACCAGCCTCAGAAGCATATGGGTGGCACTGAGCTTGGTAGTAGGGTTTTTAGAAATTCTGGCAGTGGGTGATGTGAATCGGTTAAAATAAATGACAACAAAACAATACTTATAAGTAAATACTTATAAAAACTTTGTTGTGCATCTTCTAATTTTCATGTCCCTTAGATTATCATAGTAATAGTCATCAAAATAGCTAATATTTATTGGGGCACCTGGGTGGCTCAGTCAGTTAAGCAGCTGCCTTCAGCTCAGGTCATGATCTCAGGGTTCTGGGATCGAGCCCCGAGTCGGGCTCCCTGCTCAGGGGGGGTCTGCTTGTCCCTCTCCCTCTACCCACCCCTCACTTGTGCTCTCTCATATAAATAAATAAAATCTTTAAAGAAATAGCTAATATTTATTGAGGACTTATTAATGTGCAAGGCACTGTTCTAAATGCTTTATTTATATAAGTCAATCTGCCCAACTACCCTGAGGAAGATATTATCATCATCCCCATTTCACAGATTAGGACACAGAGGCACAGACATGGTGAATAGATAAAACTTATCCATGGTCACCCAGTCTGTAACTGGCAGAGCCAGAATCCAAACTCAGACAATCTCACTACAGAGCCAAAATCCTAATGACTATGCTATATGATTTATAAAACCAGTATGTTTAGTTCTGCTAAGAAAGTTGATGAAAATAAAAGTTATACATAAAAAGCTATGTATGATTTTTAAAACCTATTAATCAAAGTTTAACATAGTAAAGACTAAAATACGTAACTCTCATCTCTTCCATTTTCCAACTCAGCAAGAGGAATTAAAAAATTATTCTCAAATTTCCTAAAATATAAGAGCTCTCTAGAAGTTTCTAAAATACCACTTGGCAGGTTAGGAGAAAACAAAGTTAGATACTCACTGGCCAGGCTGGAAATCCTTTTCATTCACAACTGCACAGTTGGTTAAAGATAATTCATCTGTAGGACATCTTGCAGCTTGCATACTCTATAAAAATCAATGATTAAGAAAATAAAATTAAGTCATCTTTCAAAGATTTTTTTAAATTTATTTATTCAAGAGAGAGCACAAGCAGGGGGAGCAGCAGGCAGAGGGAGAGGGAGAAGTAGGCTCCCCGCTGAGCAGGGAGCCCGACGTGGGGCTCGATCCCAGGACCTGGGATCATGACCTGAGCTGAAAGCAGACATCCAACCAACTGAGCACCCAGACACCCCTAAGTCATCTTTTATAACCTTAAAGAATAGTTTATGCCTCCTGTCCTCTATTCCTCATCACCTGTAGTAAATACCTATTGTTTTTGACTCCCTGCATTCCTTCCTCTGTGGTAACAGCAAACCCTTCCTTTGGGAAACTGTTCCTTCCCCATTCCATATGCTTTCATGGGCCTGCGAATCACAGCACACGGGCAACCACAGATTCTATTTCATCTGTGGGATTTTATACAGACATGTACCAGAAGGACACTCTTCCTTGCCTCACCACTGCATGGAGGACGACTTTCTGCTCTAAAAGAGAGTGAAACTATCACAGAGAAAGCAAAGGTAACAGAGACACAGACAAACAGACACCTTCAAATACAGATCTGACAACCAAGTTAAAGCCCTTGAGACGAGTACTGAACATTGGTTATGAACCAATAAATTCTTTTTTTCACTCAAGCTTATTTGATTTGGTTTTCCATCTTTTCTGAAGAAAAGACTTTTGACTCATTCAAATGCAATGAAGTAAATTCAGTAAGTTTAATAAAGTGTATCATGAAAAAATTATTTTTATAAGAGATCCCAAGTGGTCTGAGCCACATTTCCTAAGGATTAAGAAAGACCATCTTCCAAATATCTCCAAACAAAGATAATTAGAGGATACACTTTTTTCAAAGCAGCGATTAATCTTTTTGATCAACAGCTACTAGCAAAACATTCCTTCATATAATGTACTTAACCAATAACCATTCCACCATTCTCTAGGGTTTCCTAGTTAGTGAAATATGACCCTTGTAGTCATGACATGTAGTTTATGACTAAAGTGCTCATTCTTTAAATCTCAAGCCAAAGCTGATTCTTCTTAAATTTGCCTTCCAAATACAAATGTATAAAGCAAAATAAATTTTTTGCTTTGCTTTTAACTAAAAGTCTAGTTTCAATACAGTTACCCCAGTTGTTTAGAGCAGTGGTCCCTAAAGTAGGCTATGTGCACCAGAAGGATTTGCAGATAATCCAAGTATCAAAATTAACTGCATTTAGAAAACAGACCTCTAAATAGGTAATATCATAAAATATTAAGCCAAAATTTTTAAAGAATAATGAAGTAGCACTTTGCTCTTTGTATTTTTTAATAAAATAAAAATGAGAGTATGTTTTACATCTTCAGTTCATCCTTTTTAACACTTTTGTAAATGATTTATTATGTAAATAAATTATTAGTATGTCACTTATAAATAAATATGTATACATATTGGAGATACATGAACAAAACATGTTTAACTTATGGGATTCATAAAATGTTTAGAAATCACTTATTTAGAACATAAGATGAATAAAGTCTGGGTCATAAGTTTGCTTTATGAATAAGACAGTATTTTTGCCCATGGTCCGTCTGTCTAGCCATCTGACAAAAGTGTACCAAACTTTTTAGTTTGCTGCCCATCCTGGGGTCTCTCTCATCTACAAGCTTCTTCCTTGTATATACTTCATTCTCCACTAATGTTAAGCCTCTTGCTTAGCTAACTCCTACTCATTTCAACAATTCTCAGCTCAGACATTACTTTTTCTACAAGACCTTTCTAGACCTTTCCCTCCCCACTAAATTGATGCAAGAAAGCACCTGACTGTATTTTTATTGTCTGTTTACATGTATGCATGGCATAAAAGACAGTAAGCTTCTCAAGGACTCTGACTGTATCTTGCTTACATGTGTGGTTCCTCAGGACTAGTACAGAGCTTGGTACACAGTGAGTGCTCATCAAACATCTGCTAAATAAATGAACTTATGGATCAATACAAATCTAACTGCAGAATAAACAGTTCAAAGGACATGTACACAAAGGACGTTTCAAGGTTACTTAGGAAGTGATATGAAGTGATTTAAATTACCTAATAGTTCAAAATTGCACAGAACTGATATAGTCAAAGTAATAAAAAATTTACAAAATGCTAAGTTAACCTTTTCATTTATTAACTTGTTTAGTTGTCAAAGAGGTAGTGTCCTCACATTTATTTTCTTACAGTTTCTGTGGCTCAGGAGCCTAGGCATGGCCCATCTGGGTTGTCTAAAGTCTCACAAGGCCATAATCAAGAAGTCAGCTGGATTGCACTCTCATCTGGAGGCTTGCTTCAATGATCACTGGGATTGTTGGCAGAATTTATTTCATTGCTATTGTGAGACTGAATGTCCAGGCTTCTTGCTATAAAACATCCTCAGTTCCTGGAGGATATTCTCAATTCTTGGCTACATGGCATTCCCAATATAGCCACTTAGTTCATCAAGCCATCAAGGAAAGTCAGTAGGGTGACTCCACTAGCAAGCTGGAGTGTGATGTAACATGATGTAATTATGGAAATGACACTGCATTGCCTTTCCCATAATCTATTGGTTAGAAGCAAGCTGCATGTCCCATATACTCAAGAAGAAGTGATTACACAGAGGCACGAATAACTAGAGGCAGTGGTGATTGCGGGGGGTGGGGGGGAGGGTATTACCTTCCAGTCTGTCTGATACAGGACATTATTTGTAATACTTTTCTACATCCTCAAAAAAAAAATTGCCAAAGAGGCAGTGTCCTTCAAAAAAAAGTAAAAAACTCTGTAGAAGTCATCCGGCTAGCCAACCGAAAACAGATGCTATGAGCAAAAGGCCTCCCTACTGGAATCTAGAAGCATCTGTGTTTTTATGAAAGCCAAGCAGGGTATCTCATTTTCTCATCAAATTAAATTCAATATAAATTCCTATAAATAGTAGCTGTTTACTTACCACAGTAATGCCAAGGGAAAATTCCACAATTTTTCTAACATTGACCTTGCCTCTAGGAAACAATAATAAAAACTCAGCCACTACAGCCATGCAGCTATTATGAAATGAAAATACTACACTGATAGGCAATTTTATATAAGTTCAGTTATCTGAGATCTAGAACATTTAACCATCTAAAGGCTGTAAAATATTTTAACTTGAAATGTAAAAAATTATTAACTCACTGCTACTCAAAAGAACAAAAATCTCAACAAATCTTTAATGGAAACTTCAGTATAAGTAATTATATCATTACTTAAAAGGCTCTGAAGCGCAGAAAGAGGATTTGCTTCTCTTCATCAAAAAAAAAAAAGGAAGGATTTAACCAGGTCTCCTCTGGGCAATGTTATACAGTTTTCTTAAATTTAAATAGCATACTTCCACTGAAAGGTCCACCTTAAGAACTGGATTAATTAGATATATGCTTTATCATTTACCAAAGAATTTAGTAGGGTAAAATAAATAGAAAAAAACAGAGTGTAGTACCTAACTAGAAGAGCTCATTACCAAATAACTGCCCCTACCCTAACTAACTGCAACACTCATGAATGCACTGGTTCTTCCTCTGTGGTGCTTGAGGCCTTGGTTACATCTCTCTAGAGACACACAAATCCCCCACAGGAAAGGGAAGCAGGATGGATAACATGAACTTGCCCAGAGCCAGCTCCACTGACAAGTCTCACTCAACTATTTGTCAGACGATCTTTGCTAAAAAAAAATAACATTTTAGAACTGCACTGTTCAATAAAGTAACCACTAGACAGATATGGCTATTAAAATTAAAATTAAAAATTCCATTCAGTTGCACTAGCCACCTTTCAAGTGCCACATGTGGCTAGTAGCTATCACTGTGGAAAGTTCCACTGGACAGGGCTAGTCTAGAATGGTGTGAGAAAGGCCATCAGTGCTACCTGTCTTCAGGCCTATGGAATCTTACTCTGTGCTATAAACTCCTGTAATAATTTCTGTTAAAATTTTGAAGTTACGTGAGCCTAGAAGTGATGGAGTAGAAATAAGTTAAACATCCTGAAGTTATCTCTCAAAGAGCCTGTAGGGATACTTTCACATTATCCATTTCAGACCAATAACTATCCACATAAATGAGCCTCCTGACATCCCTTAGGGCCTTAAAATTCCTTTACAGATTTATACTGAAAAAGAAAAAAAGCAAGTTCCCATTTTCATCTTTTTTGGGGGGGAGGGACCCCAAAGAAAAATGCAAAGGGCCAACAACACTAAATACTGGCAAAGACATAATACAGTTTCTTATTAAGTTAAATGTGACCCAGCATGTCTATGCCTAGCTTTTTATTCAAGAGAAATGAAAACATAGCCACACTTGTACACAGATGTTCACAGAAGCTTTATTCATAATAGACAAAAATTGGAAAGACACACAAGTGCCTACCAACACATGAATGGATAAACAAATTGTGGTACAGCCATACAATGGAATACTACCCAGCAATTAAAAAGAAACTACGGATACCTCCAACAACATGAGTAAACTTAAAAAACATAATAATGAGTAAAAGAAGCCAAATGCAAAATAAGAGTTCACCGGATATTATGTAAAATTCATCTCATATTCAGATGAAATTCTAGAAGAGGCAAAAGTAATCTAGAGCAACAACAACAAAAGATCAGTCAGTGCTTGCCTGAGTGAAAAGGACAGCAAAGAAGTATGAAGTAATTTTTTGAGATGACAGAAGTGTTTTATATGTTTTTTTTAAAGATTTTAATTACTCAGGGGGCGCCTGGGTGGCTCAGGTCATGATCCTCTCCCACTCCCCCCTGCTTGTGTTCCCTCTCTCACTGTGTCGCTCTCTGTCAAATAAATAAATAAAATCTTTACAAAAAAAAAAAAGATTTTAATTACTCAGGGATGCCTGGGTGGCTCAGTTGGTTAAACTGGTTCTTTCAGCTCAGGTCATGATCCGAGTTCTGGGATCGAGCCCCACATCGGGCTCCCTGCTTGGTGGGGAGCCTGCTTCTCCCTCTTCCACTCCCCCTGCCCCTGCTTGTGTGTTCACTCTCGCTCACTCTCTCTCAAATAAAATCTTGATTTTATTTATTCATTTGAGAGAGAGAGTGCTCGCAAGCACGGGGGAGGGATAGAGGGAGAGGGAGAAGCAGACTCCCCACTGAGGAGGTGCCCAATGCCGGGCTCAATCCCAGGACCCTGGGATCATGACCCGAGCTGAAGGAAGACACTTAACCAACTGAGCCACCCAGGCACCCCATAAGTGTTTTACATCTTGATTGCATTTTACTGTATATAGGTTATACCTCAATAAAGTTGAGAGATTATGCTCTGATTTTAATGGCTGTACAACCTAATAATTTCCACAGCAAAGATAGGATAAATGCTAAAACTAGAAAATAGAGTTTCGGTACAATTCAAAATGGGGCCCTTATCCCTATATTAACATAGACCTAGACCTTGATACATCCATACTCCTACCTGGTAGAGAGATAGTTAGACTCCATTCACTCCCCAAACAGTCCTCATCCCAGATGTAGGGACATACAGAACTAAGAGAATGGTCAGACCTACCTCTAAAAGGCCAGTCCAAGGGTGCTGCCCATACTGGCCTGCCAGTCCTGGGCATAGGAAGTAAAAGATGAAGGATAAAACCTGCAAGTCCTTCTGGCACAAATGTCCCATACTGACTGTTAGATTGGTGATTCTTCCTCTTGAGAAGAGTGAGTAAGGATTTTTTTTCCCTGTAATAATTCTTCCCTTAAGAGGCAACCAAGTTTGATATAAAGTTCTACCCTCCCTACAGGCAGGGATGGAAAAGAGAGGAAACAGGAAGAAATGTGCACCCACCCATACATACACAACAATAGAACTAAATGAGATAATCCTCATTTACTGATGCAGAGTAAATACTCAACGAATCTTAGCTATTATTCTAACTATCCTAAAGATATTCAGTAATAGCAACAACAACAACAACAACAAACAAACAAAAAAACACAGATGCCTAAGCCTAAATAAATGCCAGAAATAGGGGTGTGGCTAAAAGAATCTCAACTATGCAGCCGTTTCAAAGGTCAAGGTACTTCTGTGTGTTATTGACAAGGGAAAATGTCCACAATATAGTGGTACACTTTTTTTTAAGTTACAAAACTGTGTGTAGGGTAAGCTTTTTTTTAATAAACAAGATACGCATAAATTACTGATACTGATAAATTAACAGTAGCTACCACTGAGGAGAAACAAGAAGGCATAAGGGAAACACACTTTTCACAATTCTTTTTTTTTTTTAAAGATTTTATTTATTTATTTGAGAGAGAGAAAGAGATAGAGAGAGCATGAGAGGGGGGAGGGTCAGAGAGAGAAGCAGACTCCCTGCTGAGCAGGGAGCCTGACGTGGGACTCGATCCCAGGACTCCAGGATCATGACCTGAGCCGAAGGCAGTCGCTTAACCAACTGAGCCACCCAGGCGCCCACTTTTCACAATTCTAAAATTATTTTTACAATAAATAACACTTGTCTTATGGAGATAATTTTTCAAGTTTATTTTAAGTAATCTCTCCACCCAACGTAGGGCTCAGACTCACAACCCCGAGATTGAGTCACTCCCTCTTCTGAATAAGCCAGCCAGGCACCCAGGGAAATAATTTTAAATATGGAAAACTTCTATGTACAAAATTGTTCTCTACAGCATTATTTTAACAGTGATGAATTAGAAGCAACCTAAAAATACTATTTCCAAGTAAAGGCTATGTAAACTACAACATAACCACTTAATTAAATATCATATAACCATCAAACTCCTCGTAATATACCGAGGGGTTTATATCACAGGAACATAAAAAAATATACGTTAAGTTTTACTTTACAGCTTGATTTTTTAAAAGAACAGCAAATCAACTAAATGGAAACACACCAAAATGTAAAAAACAATTGTAACTGGATAATGGAACTACAGATGATTTCATTTCTTTTCATCTTTTTTTCTGCATTTTCCAATTTTACCAAATTAAAATTTTTGTTTTAAAGTTAATTGATGGTGGGGTGCCTGGGTGGCTCAGTCAGTTAAGCGTCCAACTCTTGATTTCGGCTTAGGTCATGGTCTCAGGGTCATGAGATCAAGCCCCACATCAGGCTCCATGCTCAGTGGTGAGTCTACTTGAGATTCTCTCTGCCTCTCCCCTTCCCCCCACCCTCTCTCAAATAAATAAATCTTTAAGTTAATTGATGGCATTTCATTTTAGACCTCTGTCTGCTTCTGTATAGATAGTTATGACCATACACATTAGGAAAATAACACAAAGGACATGCTTAATAAAGGCCATTGTCATTATTCATGACATACAAGACACTGTGTCTCAACCTTTGTGTTTTTTTCTTCATAATTAAATCATGTTGGTTAAATCTAATTTTGATAATGGTGTGACAAGGATTTTTGTAAATAAAGAAAAAACACTTCTAGCAAACTCAGTAAGAAGCTATAAAATATGGTCTGAAACACAGAGCCATTTGATAATTATACAAAGAGTTACAGATTTATTTACATTGGGCAGGTTAACCAATGACAGCATTAAAATGAGCACTAAATCGTCGTCAGTTAACTGAGTCCTTGGCACTGTGAATAACTTCCTCTCCAAGGCTGCATTAATCTGGGAAAGTTCATCAATGCCTTAAAATAAATTACTTAAAAATTTGGAGAAGTACCTGGAACAATATCTAGCACATGACAGGGACTCAGTAAGTATTTGTTGAATTTTTTTAAATTTTTAGAGAAATATATCTACAAAGTTGAAGAAAATTAATGCCCATCTAAGCAGATAAATACATAAAATCAAAAACTGCTATAAATAGGAAATAGACAACAGGTTCCCAGTACAACAGAAACAAAAAATGCTTAAAGTACTAGAAAAAAGTTTAGCAAAAATGCATAAGACCCTCATAAAGAAAATCAATGGAAATACATAAGAGAATATCCATATAAATGTAGAGAGAAATATGATGTTACTGTATGCAATGACTCAATATTGTAAGGGTATCAGTAACTCCAAATTAACCTATAAATGTAATGTAATTATAAGCAGAATCCCAATGGGTCATTAATAAATTCAATCTAAACTGCAACCCGCCAAGTAAAATACATTAGAGGAGATGGGAGGGAATTTTTTAAATTTGTTAAAGTAACCAGGAAAACTTTCAGGAAGAATGAGGGAAACTGGCCCTACCAGACATCAAAACATGCTATATACAGTAATTAAAACAAGATGGTACTGGTACAAAAACAAACAGTTCAGGGAGTAGAACCACCAACCCAGAAATAGAATTAGATATATAGGAGAACTCAATATACAAGACTGACAATCAGTGGGGGAAACTATTCAATAATGGTGTTGATACAACAGACTACCCATTTGGTGGTGGTGAGGGAGGAGTGTTAATAACAATAGCTAATATGTTTGGGGAGCTTTATTATGAGTCAGGCACTGTTTTAAGAGCTTTACATACCTGCAAGCATCACAGCCCACAATTCTTTATTACTAAAATCTAACCTTACAGTTGACCCCTTGAACTACATGGGTTTGAACTGCAGTTTTTTTATAAATACATTACAATATTATAAATGTATTTTCTCTTCCTTATGATTTTCTTTCCATACACACACACACACACACACATATATATATATTTTTTTTTTTTACATCAAGTAAACTCTACGCCCAACATGGGGCTCAAACTCACAACCCCATGATCTAGAGTCACATGTTCTACCAACTGAACGAACCAGGTGCTCCCCCTTATGATTTTGTTACATTTTTTCTCTAGCTTAATTCATTATTAAGAATACAGTATATAGTATGTACAGCATACAAAATAAGTGTTATTCAACCATTTATCAATAAGGCTTCTGGTAACAGACTATTAGTAGTTAAGATTTTGGGGAGTCAGAAATTCTAAGTGGAATTTCAATTGCACAGGGAGTCAATGTCCCTAACCCCTGTGTTCTTCAAAGGTCAACTGTATCTGCCTCACTCTAGCTACTGCTTTTGTTTCTCACAACACAAGAAAATTACTTCTCTCTAAATGATTTTTTTAATATGATTCATTCTGAATACTGCACACTTAGAAGAGAAAAAAATTCTAATTTTAAGATGAATAACATGAAGATTGCACATTTTCATCCTATAGGTACCTCCAATATAATTCAAGCATGTAATATAGTTTCATTTCATCACCTTCAAGGATCACAACATTACACTGTTTGTTAACTTCAGCCATGGTGGCACCCTGATCTTGGACTTCTAGCCTTCACAACGGTGAGAAATAAATTTCTGTTATTTAAAGTTACCCAGTCTCTGGCATTTTACTATAGCAGCCCAAAGAGACTAAGACAATTTCATACAACATACAATTCATCATTTTAAAGTGTACACTTCAGTGGTTTTTACTATATTCACTGTTGTGCAATCATCACCACTAACATTTCCAGAACATTTCCAGCAAACTCCAAAAAGAAACCCTGTACTTATTAGTAGTTTAGTCCCAACTCTCCCCTCCCTTCACCTTCTGATAACCACTAGTTTAACTGTCTCTATAGATTTGCCTATTCTGGACATTTCATATAAACAGAATCATAAAATCTGTCATCTTTGTATGACTGTCTTCTTTGACTTAGCGTAATGTCTTCAAGGTTTTCTATGTTGTAGCATGTGACAGATCATTCACATTGTATGAATAGACCACATTTGTTTATCTATTCATCAGCTGATAGACACTGGGTTATTTCCACTTTTTGGCTATTATGAATAATGCTATGAACATCCATGTAACAAGTTTATGTATTAAACATGTACTTTCAACTCACTTGGTTATATACCTAGGAGAATTGCTGAGTCATTCTGTTTAACTTTTTAAAGAACTGCCAAACTGTTTTCCATAATGACTGCAGCATTTTACATTCCCACCAGCAGAGGATAAGGGTTCCAATTTTTTAACTATAACCAACCTAATGGGTGTGAAGTGGCACCTCATTGTGGTTTATTTTTCTTAATGCTGGGGGTGGAGCCTAATGCAGGGCTTAAACTCACCACCCTGAGATCAACACCTGAGCTGAGATGAAGAGTCAGACGCTTAATCAACTAAGCCACCCAGGCGCCCCTCATTGTGGTTTTAATTGGCATTTCTCTAATGACTATGATGTTGAGCATCTCTTCACATGCTTACTGGTCATTTGCACATCTGGTTAGGAGAGATGTCTATTCAAATCCTTTGCCGATTTTTATTTTTCCATTGCCTGTTTTTATTTTTATTTTTTTTAATTTTTTTATTGTTATGTTAATCCCCATACATTACATCATTAGTTTTAGATATAGTGTTCCACGATTCATTGTTTGTGCATAACACCCAGTGCTCCATGCAGAACGTGCCCTCCTCAATACCCATCACCAGGCTAACCCATCCTCCCAACCCCCTCCCCTCTAGAACCCTCAGTTTGTTTTTCAGAGTCCATCGTCTCTCATGGTTCTTCTCCCCCTCCGATTTCCCCCCCTTCATTCTTCCCCTCCTGCTACATTCTTCTTCTTGTTTTTTTCTTTCTTAACATATATTGCATTATTTGTTTCAGAGGTACAGATCTGAGATTCAACAGTCTTGCACAATTCACAGTGCTTACCAGAACACATACCCTCCCCAGTGTCCATCACCCAGTCACCCCATCCCTCCCACCCCACCCCCCACTCCAGCAACCCTCAGTTTGTTTCCTGAGATTAAGAATTCCTCATATCAGTGAGGTCATATGATACATGTCTTTCTCTGTTTGACTTATTTCGCTCAGCATAATACCCTCCAGTTCCATCCACGTCGTTGCAAATTCCATTGCCTGTTTTTAAACTGAGTTGTCTTTTAATGTTGAGTTGCAAGAGTTCTTTATATATTCTGGATACTAGACCCTTATCAGATATATGATTTGCAAATATTCTCTCCCATTCTTGGGTTGTCTTTTCACTTTATTGATAGTGGTCTTTGATGCATAAAAGTTTTAAATTTTGATGAAGTCCAACTTACCTATTTTTTGTGCTTTTGTGATATCTAAAAGAAAATCACTGTTTAGCCCAAAGTCGTGCAGATTTTTACCAATGTTTCCTCCTAGGAATTTTATAGATTTAGATCTTTGATCCATTCTAATTTTTTGTATGTGGTGTGAAGTAGGGGTCCAAATTCATTCTTTTGCATGAAGATATCCAGTTGTCCCAGCATCATTTGCTAAAAAGACTATTCTTTCCCCATTGAATGGTCTTGGCATGCTTGTTAAAAATCAATTGACCATGAATGTATGCGTTTACTTCTGGACTTTCAATTCTATTCCACTGGTTTATAAGACTATCCTTACACCACCGTCACATCATCTTGATTACTGTAGCTTTGTAGTAAGTTTTGAAATCAGGTGTGTGTCCTTCAACTTTGTACTACTTTTTCCAATTGTTGTGGATTCAATGGCTTTGCAACTCCGTATGAATTTTAGGAGCAGCTTATCCATTTCTGGGGAAAAAAGCAGTTGGAATTTTGATAGGGATCACATTGAATTTAGAGATCAATTTGGGGAGTATTGCAATATTAATAATATTAAGTCTTCCAATCCAGGAACACAAGATGTCTTCCCATTTATTTAGATCTTTCTTTCAACATGTTTTGTAGTTTTTAGTGTACAAGTCTTGTACTTCTTTGAACTTATTCAGAAGTATTCTTTTTGATGTTATTGTAAATGGAATTGTTTTCTCAATTTCATTTTCAGATTGTTCATCGCTAGGGTATAGAAATGCAACTGATTTTTGTGTAATGATCTTGTATCCTGCAACTTTGCTAGATTCATCACTTGTCAATTTTTTAGGGTTTTCTATATATAAGATCATGTCATTTGCAAATTGAATTTTATTTCTTTCTTTCCAAACTTTTTTTTTTTATCTTACTTAACTGCGTACCTAGAACCTCCAATGTCACACTGAATATAAGTATCAAGAGCAGGCATCCTTATCTTGTTCCTGATGCTAAAAGGGAAAGCTTTCAGTTTTCACAAGTATAATGTTAGCTGTGGATTATTTTGTTGAATTTTGCTTGTTGAACTGAATTTACAGAGTGCCAACTCAAGGTTGCTCCGAGAATCTAACAAGAAAAGATCTGTGAAGGTGTTTTCAAAACTGTAAAATACCATTTAGTTTAAGATATCCTTATTCAGTAACTTCGTGCTCTCACTCTAAAAAGTTATCTCTAAATGTTAAAGAAACGAAAACAATTGTTTGTGAACATCTCTTTTTAATTCCCGACATCCTGATGAAAGTTTAGCACCTATGTTCTTTTGAAGGGTGAAGAGGAAGAGAATAATCTTTGGAGAAGTAATCAGAACAAAAATAGAAGGACTAGAGCCTCACCCCAGTTTAAGAAAAAGAACTACCATTTCTTTAAATAAACTTTTATTGAAGAAAAACATACCTACAGGAAAGTACATATGTTAAAGTGTTTGGCTCAATGAATTTCTAAAAAGTGAACACACTGAGTTCAAGAAAGAGAACACTACCAGCCTCCCATACTTCCCCCTCCTAGTTACTAGCCCTTCACCCCCAACTACAGATAACCAGTATCTTGTTTCTATCACCAGAAATAATCACAGTTTTGCCTATTTTTGAAACTTTATATAAACAGCATGTATAATTTTGCATATGACTTCTATCCCTCAATGTTATGACTGTGAAACTCATCCATACCGTTGCCTGCAGCACTAGTTTATTCATTTTCGTTGCTTTTTATAGTATATAATTATATGAATATGCCATTATTTATCCATGAGTTGTCTCCAGTTTTTAATTATGGATACTGCTGCTATTAGCATGTTTGTACATGTTTTTTGAATAATATATGTATGCATGTCTATTGGATATACATCCCCCCACACACAGCCTCCAGCAGATTGTTGGGTCATAGCATACACATATATGTTCAGCTTTAGGGAATTTTGTCTAACATGTACAATGTGGTGTTTTGATATAAGTATACTTTGTGTAATGATAACCACAATCAAGCTAATTAACATATCCAGCACCTCACCTTGCTACCATTTTCTCTGTGTGTGGTAAGAACACTTAAGATCTACTCTCAGCAAATTTCAAGTATACAATTTATCATTTTTAACTACAGTTACTATGCTATCTAGCATTTTAAATTGTTTCTTTTTTTTTTTTTTTTTTTTTAAGATTTTATTTATTTATTCATGAGAGACAGAGAGAGAGAGGCAGAGGGAGAAGCAGGCTCCCAAGGAGCAGGGAGCCCGATGTGGGACTCGATCCCAGGACCCTGGGATCATGACCTGAGCCGAAGGCAGACACTTAACCATCTGAGCCACCCAGGTGCCCTTTAAATTGTTTCTATAGGAAGATCACTTAGAATACCAAATTCACTATATTGCAGGAAATAACTATGCTTTCTTTAATGTTTGAAAATTGGATACAGTTCAAGGTATTAAAGGGAAGAAAAGACAATAATCCTGAAATCTCGAAATAACAAGGTTGAATATACATTTGGAAAGAAATATGGGAAAAATATCTTCAGCAATTTGTTAAGGAACTAAATTGGAAAGCACAATATACCAAATCAAACCTTCTTAACTTGCATACATCAGAATCACTTGGAGAATGTGTTAAAGGAGATTGCAGGGCCCCACCACCAGAGTTTCTAATTTAATCGGCCTGAGGTAGGGCCTGAGAATTTGCATTTCTAACAAATTCTCAGGTGATACTGAATAGCTGGTCTGCAGATTCCACTTTGAGAATCACTGTATTAAGTAAGGAGAAATAAACTTCATAAAAACAGAAATACCTATAGGTTCCTTTCTTTTTACAATTAAAAGGTAGGAAAACGGATTCAATAATGCCCTTAGGCCATTTCATCATTTAATCTGATAAATACAATTAAGTTTATTTTGATGCTTGATAAGTAGTAAATTGATTGGGAGGCTTTATATATAAAAAATAATAATCAGACTCAGTATCGGCACTTGGAGAAAAAAGACTAGCATGAAATCCAGCAGCTGTTTAAAGTTAGATCTATACCATGTTATTAATAACCTGAATAACAGAATAAACATAAGTACAGTATTCAATAGCTTGACAAAGAATGTAACATTAAAATTCAAACTACATTGTCCAAAATGATGATTTATTAAGGTATTTAGAAATAAATGTTCATCCATTCACTCAACAATCATTCACTGTGTAATACCTCCACACCAGGCTCTGTTCCAAACAGTGAGAACCACGTCTTCTATCATCTCACAAAATGTTGTCAATATTATTCTCTAGGAGAAAAGTAACTAGGATAACTAAATTTTTTAAATTCCCCAACACTGATGTTCTTTGGAAGACCTAGAATTATCGATAATTGCTATTTTCATTGCTTGTCAATCAAGTAAGAAAGTGTTTGTTCATATGCACATAACACTAAAAACACTTTACAATATTTAAAAATCCACCAGCAAAACCCTAAAATATTCTTTTATTATTTAGGGATTTTAAAAATAAGTGAATGTTGGATTTCAAAAATGACAACTTATTTCTTACTTTAATAATTTTCCCATTTTCTCCATTACCAAAGATCTATATGGCTAGTGCAGAACACGTGAGAACTTCAGCATTTCATTCTGAATTTAGCAGAGAACCAAAATACCCTGCATTACTCACAAACAGCTGATGCTAATTCATTTGGTTTCAAATCTGTAGAGCACAAAGTTGTGATAAATTATTAGTATTTTTTGGCTTAACATCAAAAAAAGGAAAAGAAAATCAGCTTTGTAGAGGAATTCAGCTGAATTTTATTGAAATTATCTTTTATCTGCTCTTGTAAAACAAAGAAAAAATGTAGGTCAAAATCAGTAGCAATAAAGATAATTTTATTTCCTAAAGATTTTTTATTTTTAAGTAATCTCTACACTCAACATGGTGCTTGAACTCATGACCCTGAGATTGAGTCGCATGCTCTACTGACTAAGCCAGCCAGGACCCCAATAAAGATAAATTTAAATTTAAAGATAAAGATATTTTTTAAAAGAGGAATGATTACTTTCATATGGAAATGCCAAATAAAGAAAAATAAGGAGGGGGCAAGAATAATTTTAGCATATAGCAAGAATAATTTTAAAGCTATCATACAATATACATAACATCAAATAATAAATTATAAAATTTATAACATGATATACATTTAATATAATATTAAAGCTATTTTAATTAAAACAGTGGCATTGGTGCACATATAGGCAAACAGAATATGAACCACAATAGTCCAGACTTAGGGTGGTTATGAAACAGAGATACAATTAAAAATCAGTGGGAAAAAAAGGATTCAATAAATGATACTGGGACAACTGGCTAAACATATGGAAAAGATAAAATTAGCTTCCCAATTCACACCAAACACAAAAATAAATTCCAGATGAATTAAACACCAAATTGTAAAAAACAAAATTTTAAACCTTTAAGATGAAAATCTTTTTGACTTGAAGGTAGGTAAAGATTTCTTTTAGGGCACCTGGGTGGCTCAGTCAGTTGGGCAGCTAACTCTTGGTTTCGGCTCGGGTCATGATCTCAGGGTCCTGGGATTGAGCCCTGAGTCAGGCTCTATGCTCAATGGGAAGTCTGCTTCAGGATTCTCTCTCTCCCTCTCCCTCTGCCCCTCCCCTGCTCTCTCTCCCTCTCTAAATAAATTAAAAAAAAAAAAAAGATTTCTCTTAAAGCACACAAACACAGTAATCATAAAGGTAAAAAATGGGTAATTATAGCTATAATAAAATTTAAATCAAAAACTCTATATAAATATGAAAAGATCACCACTGTCTGGAAGAAGCTATTTACAACTAAATAAGAATTAGATTCCAAAGCATACCTTACTCCCCCCAAAAGGAAAACTCTACAAATCAACTCTTTTTAAAGATTTTATTTATTTGACAGAGAGAGACACAGCGAGAGAAGAAACACAAGCAGGGGGAGTGGGAGAGGGAGAAGCAGGTTTCCCGCCAAGCAAGGAGCCTGATGTGGGGCTGGATCCCAGGACGCTGGGATCATGACCTGAGCCTAAGGCAGACGCCCCTCTACAAATCAATTTTTTTAAAAAAATACTAACAGCTAAAAGGTAAAAATAGGCAAAGTTTATACAAAGGTGATTCAGAGAAGAGGATATCCCAATGACCAATATGAAAATTGCTCATCTCACTAGTAATTAGGAAAAAAAAAAAATACAAATTTATTTTTTCTAAAGATTTTATTTACTTATTTATTCATTTATTAGAGAGAAAGTATGAGGCAGGGGAGGGGCAGAGGGAGAGGGAGAAGCAGGCTCCCCGCTGAGCCAGGAGCCCAATGCGGGGGCTGGATTCCAGGGCCCTGAGATCATGATCTGAGCCTAAGGCAGACACTTAACCACCTGAGCCACCCAGGTGCCCTGAAAAAATGCAAATTTAAACAATAAGATTGTTTACACGTATCATATTGTAAAAACTAAAATGTCTGCAATGTTAAGTGCTAGAAAGGACATGAGTAACACACACTCATACACTGCTGCCAAGAGTGCAAACTGGTATAACTAGGTAAAGACAAAGGTAACTTACCACCCAGCAATTCTATGTAGCAATTCTACATAGGATACGATCTAAGTTTCTAGACATATATCCTAAACAAACTCTTACATGTGTATGTAAGGAGACATATAGACGAATGTGTACTCCATAAAAAATAAAATTGGAAGCCATTTAAATTATCCTCAGAATGTATGGGGATTAACATAACAATTAAAAAAATTTAAAAAAAAATAATAAATTATCCTCAGATAAGAAAACAGATAATTGTGGTATAGTCACAAAATAGGATACTACACAGTAAACAGAATTAACTGGCTCTCGATATATCAACATGACTAAATTCCAAATGTCATTTTAAATTTAAAAACTGCAGTTTGCAGAAGGAAATATACAGTATGACATCATTATATATATTTTTAAAACACACAAAACAATATATTACTTATGGGCACAAACATAGGTAAATGTGAACAGAAAGGATCTATACCAACTTTAGAATAGTGGTTATTTCTGGGAAAGGTTAGTGAAATCAAAAAGAGATACGAAAGAGATTCAACTGGGTCTGTAATGTTTCATTTCTAAAAATTAAAGTTCTGAAACAAATATCACAATATGTTAACACTTAAATCTGGGTGGTGAGCATATGGATATATTTTATATGCTATTTGCTGTACTTTTCAACATGCTTGAAATCTTTTTTAAGATTTTTTTTTTAAGTAATCTCTATATCCAACGTGGGGCTCGAACTCACAACCCCAAGATCAAAAGTTGCATGCTCTTCTGAGTGAGCCAGCCAGGTGGCCTATGCTTGAAATCTCTTAAAGTATGTATAAATTATACTTGTTTAAATGCATAGAGCTTCTAGAAATACTTACAGTCAAGCAAGGAATAGTTTCCATCATAAAAAATAAGTTGGAAATTATGAGATTAAATCACTAGGAAACTGAAGACAGCATAATGTAGGCCTCAGAGCCCATTCAGGGGTATTAATACTGAATTGTGAGAGAGGATCTCCTTAAGAGACTCTTACCTAAGATACCATACCCAGAGTATGGACCCTTAAGAACTGCACTATAGCAAGTGTCTAGTATATTGCTAATGCAGGTATTTCCAAGGGTTCACTGTTCTGCCAATTCAAGAATTTTCAACAGTACAATAATATACTTTCTTTTTTTTCCCCAAGACCTTATTTATTTATTTGTCAGAGAGAGAGCACAAGGGGGGGGGGCAGCAGGCAGAAGGAGAAGCAGGCTCCTCGCTGAGCAAGAAGACCCATGTGGAACTCGATCCCAAGACCCTGGGATCATGACCCAAGCCAAAGGCAGACACTTAACTGAATGAGCCACCCAGGCGTCCCCAATAGTATACTTTCACCTTATACCTTTGCACCTTGTCTTAAATACTTGAAAAAAGAATGCATCCATTTTAAGCATAAATTCCTTTTGTTTCAAAAAGAAGCTATTTTAATAGTGCTAAAAAGAGTTCAATTTTAGTTTCTAAAACATATTGCACTTGAAGACACTTTTTAAAAACTCCACTAAAGTAACATGCACAAACAATAACTACTGCATATAAGACTGCAGAAAGTTGGTATGCATTGGATAGCAGAACTCTGACTTTATGAAACAAGACTACAAAACATTCTGTATTATTTGGACTCGTGGTATTGCACATAAGGATCCCCAATTCAGAACTTGTTCCAAAACTACCTGAAGGTCGATTATTTGGTAAAGATGTCATACACCCACAAAATGTTTTAAATGGCTAGGTTTCTTGGGGCGCATGGGTGCCTCAGGCATTTGAGACTCTTGGTTTCAGCTCAGGTCATGATCTTGGGGTCGTAGGACAGAGCCCCACGTTGGGCTCCGCGCTCAGCAGGAGTCTGCTTCAGATTCTCTCTCTCCCTCTCCTTTTCTCTCCCTCTCTGTCCCTCCCCACTCACGCTCTCTCTAAAATAAACAAAATCTTAAAAAATACATGCATACATACATACATAAACTGCTAGGTTTCTAGACTAGGCTACAAGTTATTGATACTAAATATACTAGCCTGCCTCGTCAAAACATGAGATTAGTTAAATTTTACCTCTTTCTTTTTTAAAATTTTTTTAAAAGATTTTATTTATTTATGTGAGAGAGACAGAGAGAGAGAGAGAACGAGTGGTGGGGAGGGGCAGAGGGAGAGGGTGAGAGAGAGAGAGAGAGAGAGAGAGAAGCAGACTCCCTGCTGAGTAGGAAGCCCAATGCGGGGCTCGATCCCAGGACCCTAGGATCATCTAACATCTTTCTATAGCTCATTCAACTCCTAAAAGAGTTCTCTTGCTTAGATTCCTATTTAACATCATCTTACTCCATTCCTTCACAACAGATTACCTCAAGGAGGTGTAAGAATTTATGAAGAAAGTGATCCATTGGCTTTACTGGCATTTCTGTGTGTATTTTCAGAAAGGCACTGCTGAGTCCCCAGGAAGTGAAATTTCTGGCAATTTTAAAAGACAGAGTACAAAAAAGTTCAGGCAATGTGGAAAGCCTTTCTTTTTTTTTCAGTAACCAGGTGGTGGTGGTGATAGTAGGGGCCAAGAAAGCAATACCAAATAGAGCAGCTTTACTAAGGAGCCTCTATACTTAGAGTCAGCTCTCCTAAACATTTAAGGCTGTATTTCAGATTCTTTCTTTCCTCTACTGATTCTACGATTCCAGAGAAGCTGGAGCATAAGAGTTCTGGTAGACAGTGTGGAGGCCTGGGGCAGTGGTAGCCATCTGTATGGGGAGCTCATTTATAAATGAGTCTGTATTAAATGTAAGTAATAAGAATTAGAACTATAGAATCTGCTTTATTACCAGCAAAAATTTAAGACAGCCAAGAACACTTATTACCTAATTCAATCTTTGGAAAGGCCAAAGGGAGTCAAGTACGTTTAAATCGATTCATCATTTATTATAAAACGTATCCAACTTACAATTCCATATTTTTTTCTCATATAGTAGCTACACTAAAGAAGATAATGACAAAAATTATTTTCTTTCAGGTTCTTTGCTTTTCAGATTAGGAGCTTCAAGATATTTTAGGGATTAATCAAGTTCTGATGACCTAGACGCTATTTATTGAATAATATCACACATTTTATTCTTCAGCTAATTTCCCAGATGAACTAAACATGATGCTCTCTTTTGCCCAGAAAAAGCAAAGGACATACAGACAGGTTACTAATGCTACCAGTGATACATGTGATATAATGATACAGTGAAATAAAAAACCCTTCAATTACACAGTGAATATAAATACCATTTACAAGATATCAGAATGCCAAAATTAAACTAACCAAAAGCAGTAATAAGTCAAAATAGCTTTTCTCCCACAAAAAGGAAATTCAGAACTCATTTTAAAAGCATCACAACAAGGCTAACTCTATTTGTTAAACAACAATAAGTAGTTACTAGGAAATTATGGTTATCGGAAAAAATAAGACAATCAGGGATGGGCAAAGGTGTTCAGATTTTCCAAAAGATAGAAGGTAGTTTTTGAAAATTAAACTTTGGCAGCAACCTCCAAAAGTTCTAGGTAAGGTAAATCTACTCTTCTCTAGACCCTTGCAACTAAATTGGTGAAGCAGGTAATTGTAGCAAACTGAGCTGAATTCATATCCTGACCCTGCTTCTTGTTAGTTGTGAACGTGGCAAATTAACGAGCCCCTAACTCTGAGAAAAATAATATTAATACTGCCTAGCTTGCAGGGTGGTTTTGTCAGGATTAAATGAAATATGTTTGTATTTAAGTAATGGTACCCAAAGTATATTGATGTGTATCAGTCTAGAGGAAGGTCTCTAACAGCATGTTCAAGGGCTATTTCTGACCCATCTTATTCTCCTTATTATCAATGACTTGAATGTAGACCAGAAGTCATGATTTTAAACCTACAGGTGAAAACAAAATCGGCAGACAGAGCTACTATGTTGCATAACATGAAAGAATGGAGAATCAAGAAGAGCCTGAACAAGTAGTAAATAGGCCCTGACCTTAAAAAAAAAAAAAAAAAAATTGTAAAGGGGATAAATGTAAGGTTTTATACTTAGGTTCAATAAAACTGCACAATACATAGAATGGTGTGGGGGAGCCAATTTTAAAAGAATAGGAGAGTTTTAATTGACTGCAAGCTCATTATGAGCCAAGAGTGTGATTTACTGCAGAAAAAAAGCAAATACCCTGTATTAATAATGGTAGTGTCTAGCTTGAGAGATTAAGAGTTCAGCATATTCTTCACTAATCACTGTGTTCCACTTGGGGCACATTTTAGAAGAAACACTGGCAAAACAGCGTTTCCAAAGGAAGGTAACCTAAGTGATGAAGGGTTTGGAATACAGAATATTTGAGGAATTGGGGATGTTTAACTTGCAAAAGAGAAAATCTGAGCGAATGTGTAACCTGTCTTCAAATATATGAGGAACTATCATATGGAAAAGGAATTGTGTTTAGTTCTATGTAGCTCTAAACAGCTAAAAATTATATGGAACTCCATATAAAAAAGACCTTTCTAACATGACACTAAAATGGGTTAGCTTTAGTGGTGATGCACCCTCTACTGCTAGAGTATTCAAGCAGAGATTAGATTAGTTTCATTTTAAACAAAAATGTATTGAGCACCTAGGTCTGAGGCAGTGTGCAAAGCACAGGTGATGATGATGAATAAAAAACTAACATGGTCTCTTCTTTCATGGAAGATAAATGGTAAAGGCAAATAACCACACCAATAAATTTAAAATGACAAACAGATAAATCTCTAAGGAAAGGAATACAGTTAGTTCTTCAAGAGCATATAACAAAGGATCATGACTTGTGTGGGATCAGAACAGGCTTCCCTTGAGTAGATGAGTGATCTTTGAGTAGGAGGTAAATGGTTGGGAACAGAACATCACAAAGAAAGGAAACAGTACGTGCAAAGACCTTGTGGTAAGAGAAACTACTAAAGTTCAAGGAACTGAATGGTTTATATAACCTGAGCATAGAGAGTAAGGCAGTGAGTAGAGAAAAGCAGGAGTAGAACCACAAAGGGCCTTAAAGGCCCAGTTTGGACTGATCTCCCAAAAGTAACCTGATGCTATTGAGGTAGGGGTTTAAGTACCAACAGGCAGGGGAGGAAACAAGCAATGTGGAAAATGCTGTAAAGAGACCTCTAGTGAGCTTCCTGAAGTAGTCCAAACCACAATGATGGTAGTTTGGGGAAATGAGGTGGAAATGAGGATGCAGAGAGGCAGAGAGATTGAAGAGATTTTTAGGATATTAAAATGACAGAACCCACATGACCAGTAGTCCAGTGGGTTAATGGGTATAGTTTAAAGCAGCAATGCCCGGGGCACCTGGGTGGCTCAGTAGTTAAGCATCTGCCTTCGGCTCAGGTGTGATCCCAGGGTCCTGGGATCATCAGGCTCCCTGCTCTGCAGGAAGCCTGCTTCTCCCTCTACTACTCCTCCTGCTTGTGTTCCCTCTCTCACCGTGTCTCTCTCTGTCAAATAAATAAATAAAATCTCAAAAAAAAAAAAAAGGCAGCAATGCCCAAGCCAGATTCTTCGGCCCTAATAATACCCTTTTAGGGAAGGGGTGGGGGTGGGTGGAACAGAACTCAGTGATGAATTTTACTGGGGGGTAGAGGATGTGGTGAGAGAGAAGTATAAAGGATGACCATGACCACCACCACCACAACCACCACCTCCCCACCCCCCACTGGTTTCCAGCCTATGGATGGTGATGCCATTCACTGAAACAGAAAACAGGAAAAGTACTAATTAGGTGGGCTAAGATCATGGGTTTGGATGTAAACTGTAGAGTTTGAGGTGCCTCGATTTTTAATAGGCAGTTTGATATATTGATCTGGAACTTAAAGGATAGATCTGGACTGGGAGTCAAATACTGAGAATCACTGGCATATAGATGGTAGTTGAAGCTGTAGGCTTAGAAGAGATTGCCCAAAGAGAAAATGGAGAAGAGAGCCTTGAGGAATATCTGCATTGAGTAACAGGGTAGAGGAGGGTGAGTCTGCAAAAGAGACGTATGAGTAAAAACAGGAGCAAGGCTGCACAGAAACCATGGGAAGAGTGTTTTCCATGGAGGCTATGGTCAACAATGTCAAATGCTGTGGAGACATCCAATCAAAGAATGAAAAATGTTAATTAAGTTTAGGAGCACGTTTCAGTGGACTGATAGGGCCAGAAATCAGACCGCAGTGGGCTGAGGGGTAAGTAGGTGGTAAGCAAATGAAAGACGATAAATGTACACAATTCTATCAAAATATCTGGCTGAAAAATGGGAAGAGAAAGGAGACAACTGTGGGGGTGGAGGGAGGGTTTGTCTTAAGGTGGGAGAAGCTTAAGTATGTTGAGAGGGAACAGGTGAATGCACAGGAGTGGGGGTTCCTTGGGCGGGAAAAAAGAGAATCTAAAGCATGGTAGAGGAAGCAGCCATAAATAAAAGGAGAGGCTATGGGGAAAAGGAAGAGAAAGAGGTCAAATTAAATGACCTTTAAGGTCTCTTCTCACTCCATCATCTCAGAACTTACAATTTCTTTTAGATAGGACATTTGCATGCATGCGTAAATCTATACAAACTTGTTCAAATACTCCAGTATAAATAAACCAGTCAAGCACATCCTTATCCCCTAGTGACGCAGTTAACGTCCCCAGGTTTATGACCAGTGTAATCTCTGGGCAGGATCCATCCCTCAGAGAGCTTTTAGCTCAACGCACACTGCAGTACAGCACAGAACCAGCCCTATCTCCCCTTACCAAACCCACACTACACCGCGATCTTAAGAGGCTAAAGGAGGAAGTAAAATTTAAAACCCTGAAACTATAACATAACCTGCTGCATTCAAAGCGACTGTCATTCATAAAAACAAAACGCGACACCCCCCAATGCATCCCCACTCCAAGCTGAAGACATTCCTGCCTGTTCCGACAGTGACAGGTCCCCCCGGTGGCTGGGGTTTAACACTAAAAGTCATTTGCACCTCCTCCTCCTTTCACAAGACCTTTCACTCAAATGGGTTCCTAATGTTCCTTCCCACAGCCCTCGCCCCCAACGCAGCAGACGGATACCCCGCAGTTATTCCAACGGCTGCACCTAATAAGCCCTAGCAAGGGGGTGCGGAGAAACCCCCAGAGCCCGTCCGACCGGGCTGGGACCGCCACAGTCCTGCGGCTGGCTTGGGGGACGCGGGTAACAAGCCCCAAAGGATGGGAAGGGAGAATTAAAGGAGACCCAGGAGACCCATGGTAGTGAGGGGGTCACCTCCCCTCGAGCTTCCTTAGGGGGATGGAGTTTCTGAGGAAGGCTAATCCCCTGCCACCGCTCCCCCTTCTTACCCTCAAACCCTTCTCTGGCTTGCCGCCCTCCAACCCCCCATCTACTCAGACTCACCCCCCCCTCCCCTGGGCCGTCCGGACCTCAGAGTGCTCGCGAGCCCGGGACCCCCGCCTCCAGCCGCAGGTTCGGGGCCGGCACTCACCCGACCCGCCATCTTCGCGGACACGTCCGGCTCCGCGGCTGCAACTGGGCGCTTAGTAGAGCCCGCCCCCGCCGCGCGCGCGCGCGCGCCCGCCGCCCGCCCTCGCGCAGGCGCGTAGCCGCCGTGAGGCCGCGCGCGCGGCCGCCAAGGAGCGGGCGGGGCGGCGGCGCCATTTTGAGCGGTAGTTGCGAGTGCTGTGACTTTGTATTTTTTCAGAGCTCCTGTCCGCCGGCAACTTTCTCAAGGGCTTTTGCGAATCTTGTCACAGCTGGCCGGTTGCGCCGGACTTTGTAGCAAGGCCTTTGATGTTTTAATCCCTTAGCCCTGCTTCTCTTTGCCCGCTGCTGCTTGCCCAGTAATGGCCTCTCTCAGCCTTTTAACTTTCTGCTTCCAGACTCTGAAATGTGAAAATGTGCGTAAGAGCACCCGGCGCGGGTACTGGCCTGCCCAAAGTTGGTTCTGAATTCAGGTTCTGCGTGAATTCAAGCTTTTCTCTGTGGGCAAGCTTGTACCTAGCTCCTGGAAATTACCAACGTTGGCATTTATATTTAGCTTATATGTAGCCTGGAAAACTCAGTATTTTCTTCAAATTTAAAAGTGAATTGTGATTGTTGCTATACCTTTATTTTCTACATTTTTTATTTCATTATTAAGTGTATTTATTTATAAAGGTAATGTTTTTTTTTTTTTTAAAGTATAATTCCCCAGTATTGTTTCAGTTTAGACAACACGGCGGAATTTGAATGAAATATGCCCAAAATTCGTTCCGTTTTTTACCTCGATGTTTCTACTATCCCATTTCCTCACTGGAGTCTCAGAATAGAGGATAATAATAATTAGAATAAATAATAACGGCAGCAGCACCCTGCAAGAAGAGAGATTCTGCTTAGCAGATTCCCTGATGCTTTTATTGCCCCTGCCGCTGATAGCTTGTATTTCTCTCCGTATTTACACAAGACAACGAGAAACAACAGGATTTTTTATCTTTAATTTCTCACAGCTGATTAGGAAAAAGTAGTTTTTCCAACATGAGCAAAGGAAAAAATTAGAAGAGCTGGGCATGCTTAGCAGTTTAAGATTGAGAACAAAAATCAGTAAGTGACCTGAAGGCGGGCCAGGGACAGAAGAAACAAAATCAGGCCAGTTTTATAAACTCTCACGCTGTGCCTGAGAACCACATTGCTTTATTGGGCAAATCAGATGTTAACTAAATCAGTGGATCAGAGTTTATCAGGAAAACAGAACTAATTGAACTCTGATCTATTAACTTGCAAAAGCTACAAAACAATGAGAATGAATTGGGGAGCCTGGAGGTGTAGGTTCTTGTCCCTTTTCTTGCTCTGCCTACTCATTTGCCATATTTCAACCTCTCTGAGCCCCAGTTTCCTTGTTTGCAAAGTGAGAGGTATAATTAGGTGAGCTTAATGGTTGTGTCTTACATTTTTTGATACTTTGAATTTGAATCTGTAAATCAAAGAGATTTACCAAACAGATCCAGAAGATGATATTGGTTCTCAGTCCAATGACCTGACATTATTTTCAAGGCCAGAGAATAATGCAAATATATTTACACCACTGGTTTGTTACTAGGTAAAATAGATTGCAAGGGAAAATGTCTAATCTCTCCAACAGGGAGGAATACTCACCACCTAGGAAAGATAGGCTTGCTGGAGAGGTTCCAATGTGTCTGTTTAGAGCGCGTATTCCCATGATAAGCCAACCTCTGTAGCATCTCGCAAGTGGTATAAATTCAGTAGCATCACGTACGCAGTCCTACAGGTCTGTCTACCAAAGAAACCAGGTAGACATGAGCTCTTGCCCTTAAGGTGCTTAGTATCCATCTGGAGCAGAAGGATTCTGAGACATTGGTACAGGCTGTCACAGTGTCTGTGCCTCCCATCTGTGCCTTACTCTGATATTCAAGGTTATCTTAGAAATAGTGGAGCTGTTTCTGCATTACCTTTGAGCAATTCTTACAGTGATAGTGATGGTCTATAGAGAATAAATAGTTTGCTGCCCCAAATCCTCACCCCTTTTTCTGGCCACAGTTCCTCCAGCTCATGCAGCTTGGAAACTGTCAGACAAGGTGCCCTGCCATCCCCTGGCCCAGGAGGGAGCACAGAACCCAAGCTCAATTAATCAGATGGTTCTCTCCCAAGCAACTGCAACCTTGACTATCCTGAGGAAGATAGAAAACAGTGAGAGCTGATTTACTGCAATGGTGACACCTTGAAAAGACCATGAATTATCTAGACCCCTGGAGTTTATCTGGTTTCTGTCTTCTGCAAAATCTGGCTGTCCCTCTTTGTCTTCATTTGTTTGTCAATTTCTTTTTCTTTCCCTTCCTCAAAAAAATACCTCCCTCAGCTCTTCATTGATCCTGAAATCTTTTTAATATGCTTTTCTTTTACAATGAGAAAGTAGGTAAGACAGCTAACAATGATTTAGATTTACCCTATTTTTTTAAAGTAATCTCGATGCCCAACATGGGGCTCAAACTCACAACCCCAAGATCAAGAGTCACATGCCCTACTGAATGAGCCAGCCAGGCGACCCTAAATTTATCCTGACGTGTAAATGACTAACATAATTTTCTAAGGGCTGCAAGGCTTTTTAGCGAGGCAGGAGGTGGATGAGGTGAGACTAGGGATAGAGACAGAGAGGAAAGGGGTATTAGATACCTCGAATGAAAGGACAAAAGATCATGACATAATAATGAATTAGATATAGCAGTATCTAGGATAAATAACAGTGAGGAATGGGGGTGGTGGTGGTAAGGGTTTGATCAAGATCAGTTCTTGTTAACATGGCCACTGTGTGACCCAGTGTGATGGTTAATGTTATGTGTCAATTTGGCTGGGTCACAGTGCCCAGATCCTTGGTCAAACATTATGCTGGATGTTTCCATGAGGATATTTTTAGACGAGATTTACTGATGAATCCCAGACCTGTACCTCTGAAACAAATAATACATTATATGTTAAAAAAAAAAAAAGGAAGAAGAAGAAGAAGATAGTAGGAAGGGAAAAATGAAGGGGGGGAAATTGGAGGGGGAGATGAACCATGAGACTATGGACTCTGAGAAACAAACTGAGGGTTCTAGAGGGGAGGAGGGTGGGGGGATGGGTTAGCCTGGTGATGGGTATTAAAGAGGGCACGTACTGCATGGAGTACTGGGTGTTATACGCTAACAATGAATCATGGAACACTACATCAAAAACTAATGATGTAATGTATGGTGATTAACATAACATAATAAAATAAAATTTAAAAAAAGATTTACATTTAAATCCATGGATTTTGGGGCACCTGGGTGGCTCAGTCGTTAAGCATCTGCCTTCGGCTCAGGTCATGATCCCGGGGTCCTGGGATCGAGCCCTGCATCGATCGGAGCAGGAAGCCTGCTTCTCCGTCTCCCACTCCCTGTGCTTCTGTTCCCTCTCTCGCTGTGTCTCTCTGTGTCAAATAAATAAATAAAAATAAAAAAATTTTTTAAAAATTAAAAAAAGTAAATCCATGGATTTTGAGTCCAGTAGATACTCTCCAAAATGTGGGTGGGCCTCATCTAATCAGTTGAAGGCCTGAATTAAATAAAAGGCTGATCTCTTGGGAGCAACAGGAAATTTTCCAGCAGACTGCCTTCTGACTTCATCTGCAAAATCACATCTTCCTGGTTTCCTAGCACACTGCCTTTGGATTGGAACTGCAAATTTTTTTTTTTTAAGATTTTATTTATTTATTTGACAGAGAGAGACACAGCGAGAGAGGGAATACAAGCAAGGGGAGTGGGAGAGGGAGAAGCAGGCTTCCCGCTGAGCAGGGAGCCCGATGCGGGGCTTGATCCCAGGACCCTGGGATCATGACCTGAGCCGAAGGCAGACACTTAATGACTGAGCCACCCAGGTGCCCTTAAATCTTTCTTGACTCTCCAGCTTGCCAGCCTGCCTCATCAAATTTTTGGACTCCTCAAGCCTCCACAAGTGCAAGAGTTAATTTCTTAAATAAATCTTTTTATTTTATACAGATATTTATACTATACACCCTATTGATTCTGTTTCTCTGGAGAACCCTGACTAATACACTCAATTTCCTGTCAGTGACAACAAAGGTATTCCAGGCTTCCACATAGTAAAACTTAATATCACCTGTTCCTCCCTCATGGATAACCAACATTTATAGGTGGAGGCCTGATTCAAAGACTTGAAGACTGCATGGATATAATTCTATGTACAAATTATGGTCCATTAAACATCACTTAGTAAGAGCTCCATTGGAATGGGGCTGAATAACTTTCCGGTTACAGAGGTATTTTGCTTGTAACAGTTGGGTAAGAATTTAACTGGGGGAAAAATTTCTTCTGTGTTTTGAAGAGTGAAGGCAACAGTAACCTACGTAGAAGTAAACTGAACCAGTGTCGTCTAGTTTATTTAACAAAGCAATACAGCTTTTTGGTTCTTGCCACCTTACCCAGAGGAAAACTACCTTTTGTCTGTGGAAACTCTAGGTTAAACAAATGGTGCTGGGAACAGAGAGGTGTTTTAGTCACTTCGCGGTGTGGGTTTCAAACATCTTCCAGCAAGACTGCATGCAGGTGTTTCAGGGAACAGGTCTATGCAGTGAATTCACCACTGCATTGTAAATGTTGGAAACCATCCTCCAGTGGTCCTGTGTATGTGAGTGACAAGGACTGGCACCGCCCCTCTTGTAGAAGATGTCATTGTGGAGCAATAAAAGTGGTCTCCAGAGCCCCTTTTACACTGCAACATCTCCTCTCTTTCCCAAGTTCTTTGAGCATTAGCAACCTCATATATTACACTTCTCAGAAGAATATGCAATTTAAGAGAATATTGCTGGGGAGAGCAATGCCTAACCTAAAGAAACAAATTGCTCCTGGTGGAATTTCAGAGATTGTGACATCTGTCTAGGGAGCTTTATGTGGATAATGATCCTTACTTTGCCCCTCCAATCATAACCCATAGGTCAGCCACCCATGCCCTAAGCCCAGGCTTAAGGGAGCCTTGTTCAAAACTTCATTTTACAGCCCCATGGTAGCCAGTTTTAGGAAAATGGAGTCGCCATCTGTTTGTTTTCTGTTGGAGAAAACTATTTTCCCAAAACAGTGGATAAGGCTAGGGAAGGGAGCAAAATGGAGAAAGGGTATGGAATTTTTTAAAGAAAGGAAGACAGGCTGATGCAATGCAGCGTTTTAGCTGCAGTCAGGTTTTTTATTGTTGGTGTTTTCGTGTTTTTTGTTTTGATGAATATGCCTTTTCTCTTTGGAAGATCAAGGACAAACACCTATAGTCACAAAAATCAATTCATTCTGCAAAGTCTGAGTGGGCAGGAGAGATGATAGAATCCTCCGTGGAAAGGAATGAATGTTGCTATGGAAACCAGATGATCCTTTAGTGCGAGTCCCAAAGCGCTTGCCAGGCTGCCTAACCCTGCATATTAACATTGTGGGTCCAGAGAGCTGCTTGCAGTTCTTTGGAGAGGGATTATTCAGATATTGGTCTGATGAGCTTTTATGCATCTTGTGAAAAGGAAGTCCGAGTCTCCTGGGAAAGGCTGAGTTGCCTGAAATCTTAAGATACTAAAGGCCCACAAACCACAGCTCACTGGTCATGACAATACTCGTTATCTGCGATGGTTCTCAGGAGGGCTTCTGAGAAAAAGTGAAGGTTGTGTCTATGGTTTCTGGAGGGCTGTTTCTAGGGCAAGGAACATGTAAAGTAGGGCTCCTAGAGAAGAAGACATCTCTTGAGCAGAAGTGTGACCGGGATAGAGGGATAAAGGGGTGCCTGGCTGGCTCAGTCAGTAGACCATGCGATTCTTGATCTTGGGGTCATGAGTTCAGGCCCCATGTTGGGCATAGAGATTACTTAAGCTAAAAAAAAAAAAAAAAAAAAAAGAATAGAGGGATAAGTTTACTTGGGGGAGGGTGGTATGGGTATACAGTGTGACATTTAGACACTCTAAACTTAAATGTTTTCATGTGAGAATTAGATGAGATGATTATCATACTGTACCTAACACAGTCAGTACCTGATGCACACAGATACTAACTACCACTACCAAGAGTACTATACTAGTAACCCTATTAGCTAATTTTAAAGTCTAACTTAGAGAAAGAAAGCTATCTCCAAATGAGATGTTTTTCGGGGTGAAATGATCTCTGTTTCTCCCCAGAGCTCTTTCTACTTGCCATGCTGTACAAATAACATTATATTGATAAGAAATGTTTTCTTCTCTCTCTCTCTCTCTCTCTCTCTTTTTTTAAGATTCATTTACTTGAGAGAGCATGTGAGCGTGCGTGGCGGTGGGGAGGGGCAGAGGGAGAGGGAGAGAGAGAATCCTCAGCAGACTCCCCGCTGAGTGAGGAGCCTGAGACACAGGGTTCCCTCCCATGACCCTGAGATCATGACCTAAGCTGAAACCAAGAGTCGGATGCCTAACCGACAGCCACTTAGGTGCCCCAAGAGATGTTTTCTGTTAAGGAAAAAACCCCACTCAATCAACATCACCATACGCAATTCATTTATTGAGTCACCACAATTGAGCTTAATAAAACTTCGCTGAACAGTTACCATGATTTCAATTAAACCTTCTTCCTAATTGTGGGTTTTGTTTAAAAAAAAAAAAAAAAAGTTGAGTTTTGCATTATGAAATTAGTATTTTCTCTCAATCACTTAAAGAAAAAAATCACAACCCTGTCTCCTAAATACAGTCATTAGTAAGTTAGACCTGTTTTCTTCTAGCCCCTCTCCCATACATTCCCCATGCATATTATTATTAAAAAATATATGATGGGTGCCTGGCTGGCTCAGTTGGAAGAGCATGCGACTCTTGATCTTGGGGTTGTGAGTTCGAGCCCCGTGTTGGGTGTAGAGATTACTTAAAAAAATAACATCTTAAAAAACATTTTATATGTTTATATGTATAAAACATACATATAAACATATAAAACATAAATGTGTGTGTATATATATGTATATATAAACATGTCTCTGTGTGAATATGTGTATCTATATATGGCTGTAATCCTTCAACAATTGAGTGCCATGTGGGCAGGGACTTTGTTTTATTCATAGGCATCGTGATGCAGATCTTGGGAAAATAATGCACATTCTCAGGTCATCGAGGTGGAGGGATAAAGCCCCATTATTATCAGCTCCAACATTCCTTCTGTAGGGTACAAACAGTGGTAGGAAAAATCTTTTCCTTGCTATTTCATCCTTTTTTCAGGTTATGATGAATCCATTTAAGCAGCCTTCATAATTACTGGCAAAACAGTTTTGCATCTTTGACATGGAAGTCAGCAGAAGGACATGAATAGATCATTTGTAGTAGATGAAATAAAAATACTAGTAAACATTTGGGGACAAATAAGTAATCAAAGAAATGAAAATGAAACCAACATGAGATACTTTTTTTTCTTTGGTTATCAAATTAGCAAACAAAATACATTAAAAAGAGCTTACCAAACGATGAAGTAAGCACTGTTTTCACTTGGCAATGGGAAATGTACAAATGTACATTACCAAGTGAATGGGAAAATGTACATTTTGGGATGGGAATATACATTTGCATAGTCTACTCAGAAAACAATTTGGCAGTGGTGAGTCCACTTCTGGGGATTTTCCTGAGGAAAAAAAATAGCCAGGAATGCAGGGGGAAAAAAAAAAGTTCACTGAAACATTATTCATATAGAAAAACTTAAAAACAATCTAAATGTTGAACTCCATGAAAGTGATTAAATAAATCAGGGTATATCCATATAACGGAATATCACACAGCTTTCAGAAATGTTTAAATGCTAAGTAATGTGGAAAATGCTCAAATTAAAATGTTTACTGGAAAAAACCCAAAATTTTATGTATTCATAGTCTGAACTGTAACAGTGATTGCCTCTAAATGATAGAATGATGGGTGATTTTTTTTTTTTCTCTTCCCCCTCCTCTTTTTCGTCCACACTCTGGTGAGGAATGCCATTTTTCATGTATTTTAAGAAGTGACTTTGTAGGGGCGCCTGGGTGGCTCAGTTGGTTGGGCGTCTGTCTTCAGCTCAGGTCATGATCCTGGGGTCCTGGGATCGAGCCCACCTCTCTCTCCCTGCTTAGCAGGGAGCCTGCTTCCCCTTTTCCCTCTGAAACTCCTCCTGCTTGTTCTCTTTCTCTTTCTCCCTCAAATAAATAAGATCTTTTTTAAAAAAGTGACTTTGTATAATTTTTTTATAGTCAGAAAAACATTTTTTAAGGAGTCACATAGAAAAACCTCTTATATATTTACTGTCATATATACAATCACTGTGACTGGGAAAGAAAGTATGTGGTAAAGAGATTAAGACCTAAGCTTTTATCTCTGTTCGGCTACTTATTGTTCCTCTTTGTAGAATGGAAATTATAGTTTCTAACTCACAAGGCATTATGGTCATGCAGGTAAAGTCCTTGACATAGTTCACGGCACATGGTATGTGTTCAATCGGTGTTCATCTTTCCGATTATGTCAAGTACTATTTGCAGGAGTTGGTTACCTTTTTAGCTAACCAAGTTGGCTAACCGAGTTTAAGGGGTCTGGGTTATCCAGAGGGCTGTGATACTGGACATCTGAACGGTGCAGGTGGCTAGTATCTTACTCAACTGTTGAAAATCTGTTCAGAGGCAGGGCTGCAATTTAGCTTCAGCCTGAGCAGGAAACTTTCCTTAAGCCTCACTTCTGTGTCAATGTCTGGGTATTTCGCACACAGGTCACCGCCCCAAACTAGTTTCTACTTTTAGCTCAACCGCGGCAAATTTCCTTAAGTATCTCTAGGAACTCGGCCCCGCCCACATGCCCCCACCCGGTTGGTTCGAAAGCTCCCGGGGTTTGTTCAATCCTAGGGATTTTTCCGAGTTGATTGGCGGAGCAAATCGGAAATCCTTTGACTTTTCTGATTGGTCGCGTACGGCATTGGGGCGGGGCGTGTGGGAGTGTCTCGTCGGGACGCGGGGAGCTGTCATTGGAAGATGAACCCGGCATTTTCAGAGCTTCGTGCCGTCGCCTAGGTCGCGAGGGGCGGGCCTCCTCCCGACCAGGCTCTAATTCTCCTTTGCATTGGCCAGACGTAGCGTCACTCACGGAACTTCGAGGTCATTGGTACGAAAGCTCCAAGAGGCGGTGGATGATTGGTTGGTTGTGGTTCCCGCCTCCGCGCCAGTCGCCATTTTGCAGAGGGAGCCGAAATCCGAAAGGCAGTGGTGTGGGTAACGGCGCTGAGTGCGGCGGCAGGTGAGTCGCGGGCTGGGGAGAAGGGGCGGCAGCACGTAAGTCCTGGCTGGTTTTCCGCACCATCAGCGGGCGGGAAACCAGAGAGTGGCGGTTGGCCTGCGGAAAGGGGTTGGGCTCCCTGCCTCTTCTCCACCTTCTGTGGGGCCGGCGCTGTCGGGATTCCAGGGAAGCTTGGCGCGTGCACCCGTGGTCCTCCGCTCTCTCGAGGGCCGGCACCTCGAGGGGGAGCGGCTTGGCGGGCGGGCAGAAAAGGCGTTCGGGGCTCTTCCCGAGGACCCGGCGCGCGTGCCCGCCCGCCCGCCGCGCACGCCCCCTTGGCCACCCGCTCCCGTTAGTGCCCTGGGGGTCTCGCCGCCGTTCGTCCCTGATGGATAGTTGGTGCTTGTGGCAGGGAAGGGTGAGCGGGCCGAAGAGGCGCCAGGGTCGGGGACGTTTCTCCCCAGAGGGTGTCCACAGGCTCAGCGGGATTTGGGCACCTCTGGCAGATGAGTGGGAAGAAGAGGAAAAGAGAAGCAGCAGGGAAAAACCTAGGTGGTGTACTGTGTATAGTTGGGAGGGGGAATCGAGCAGGAGTATTTGCCTCAAAGGACATCTAAGTGGGAAGTACTCCCCCTTCCATTTCTAGCACGTTCCTTATAGTTTTTCTCATCTATGCGCTTTGTCTTTTTTCGGAAACAAAGACAAGGCATCTCTAGTTTTGTTGCCCAAAAAGATTTTGACTGCTGCAGTGCTCCGGACGTTTATATACTTTACATACAGACCTACTATGAATGGTTAAAACATTCATCATTCTTTGGTTGTAGCAGTTCACTTTTACTTCGTTTATATATGGGACAAATGCTCTGCTTTTCTCTGGTCGTAGAATGGAATGGTGTATGCTTGGACATCATCCATGTTAAGCCACCGTGGGAAACCGCTGAATTTCAGACGTGGGGCCTCTGGAATTTGGTGACCTCCCCTTTGAGATCACTAGGGTCCAGATGAATGAGAGGTTGGCTGTCCTTGTTGCATTTTCCCTCTGTTCTGCCGGGGAGTAAAGTTTTTCTTTGGTTAGCAGTTTATTTTATTTATTTTGGGGAGGGAGAGAGAGAATGCAGGCTCTTAAGAAAGCAGGCTCTACGCCCAGCGCAGAGCCCAATGACAGGCTGGATCTCACCACCCTGAGATCATGAGCTGAGCTGAAATCGAGAGTCTGGCACATAACCGGCTGAGCCACCCAGGCGTCCCTGGTTAGCAGTTTAAAAGGAAAATCGTAGTCTTTGGAACAAGGACTTTTTTTTTTATTTTTGAAGAATCTTTGTAGACTTTCAGGAGCTTGGTTAGAGGTGCAGACATAGGACTACTTTTAAGTCTTTAGAATGTCAGGCTCACACTTCAAATAGGCTGATGTGTTAAAAGACTGTAGAATAAATTTCTGCAAAGCTGGTCTGTCTTTACTATTGCCTTTCTTTTTTTTTTTTTTAAAGATTTTATTTATTTATTTGAGAGAGAGCACGTGAGAGGGGGACCCCGCTGAGCAGGGAGCCCGAGGCGGGACTCCATCCTGGGACTCCAGGATCATGACCTGAGCTGAAGGCAGTCGCTTAACCAACTGAGCCACCCAGGCGCCCGTTACTATTGCCTTTCTTTAAAATGTTGAACACTTACGCTGTTAGAAGTCAATATAGTGACTTTTGGGAGGTAATGACTGGGATGGGAGACAAGGAGATCTGGGTCGCTGGTAATCATCATTTTGATTGGTTCATGACATTTCATTGAACTGTTTGGTTATCATGTGTGTTTTTATCTGTATGGAAATTACATTTCAATAAAAAGTTAACAGAAATTGGTTGAGAGTCAGGTGATGGTCAACACTGGATGCTGTGGGACCTCCTCAGCTCTTGCCCTAGTCAGTTTCTCTGTTAGCAGTGTGGTGTCACAGTGCTGTATTTCCTCCCCTCCGAAATTGTTTTAGGTTCTTTTCTGGGTGTTGATGCTGTTTGCTAGCCAAAGGCAACAACTAAAGTTCTAAGAGATACTGATATTTAACCTGCCTTAAGGACTTCGCTTCACATCCCGTTAAATAAACTGGTTCTCTGCTTGAGTTCTCATTTCAAGAGAGTTTAGATATGTTTGTCTTGGCACTGCTTCCATACTTAGGCTGACTAAAGCCTGCTGCCATAGTGGTAGCATTGAGACTGTGTTTCCACTTACCCACTTGGATGCTGCAGTGGAAAAGAATTTTCTGGCAAGGCATCAAAAGGCTTAGTTGAATTTCCCTTAAAAACAAGACACACTACTCTTTCTTGGCCAAATTATACTTAAAATTGTTTAAATTTTTTACTAGGAGTCACCTCTAATAGAGCCTTGTGTTTTATGTATGGTGTTTCTATATCTCTGCAAAGAACAATTACTTGACTTGCCTTTCTTTTCATTCAGGTAACAGAATTCAGTCACAATGGGGAACGTTTTTGAAAAACTGTTTAAGAGTCTATTTGGGAAAAAAGAGATGCGGATTCTTATGGTGGGTTTGGATGCAGCTGGAAAAACCACCATCTTATATAAATTGAAACTGGGAGAGATTGTGACTACCATCCCTACAATAGGTATGTTCACGGCCTGTGACGAGACCAGTTTACAAGTTAGTATGTTACACATTTACATGCCTTTTATATTATTGAATACTTCTTTCTGAAAACCTTGTCTGCCCCAAGAGCGTAAACTTTTTGAGG
The DNA here is from genome assembly GCF_964656455.1 of Halichoerus grypus. Lineage (NCBI taxonomy): Eukaryota > Metazoa > Chordata > Mammalia > Carnivora > Phocidae > Halichoerus > Halichoerus grypus. Next base: position 192,652,991 of record NC_135713.1, read on the forward strand.
CCCAAACTAGGTAATACAGAATTTCCTAATTGCTCCCTGGCACCTCTAGGACCATTGCTAGGTTTATGGGGCAATCAGAGGGACACATTTAGGATAAGCACAATTAACCTTATCTGCTTGGCAAAAAAGAAAAAGATAATGATTAAAACAGGGAGGGCGCAGGGGTCCCTGGCTGGCTCAGTTGGTAGAGCTTGCGACTCTTTTTTAAGATTTATTTATTCTAGAGAGAGAGCGAGAGTGAGCTAGCTTTGTTGGGGAAGAGCAGAGGGAAAGGGAGAGAAACCCAAGCCGACTTCACACTGAGTGCGGAGCCCAACGCAGGGCATCTCAGGACCCCAAGATCACAACCTGAGCTGAAACCAAGATTCCGATGCTTAACTGACTGAGCCACCTAGGTGCCCCAGAGCTTGCGACTCTTGATCTCGGGGTTTTGAGTTAGAGCCCCACTTTGGGTGTAGAGATTACTTAAAAATAAAAGCTTAAACAGACAACCAGGGAGGGCAGTTATGCCCTCTATTCCACTCAATTAGTGTGTGTCCCAGCCTAAGCCTGAGATGGGAGCTGGGAATCTGCTGTTGCCTCTTCAGCCCATCTTCCTTCCAGCTGGCCTTTCTAAGTGGAAGCATGTCCACAGGAAGTATGTTCCTAGGGTTTAAAGATGCAGTGTGATTTCCTTCACTCTGGCTCAAGCCAATTACTTGAGTTGGTGTCCAGCTGAAGAATCTGCTTTGTTCTAGTGCTGGAGGAGAACCTGGCAGTGGAGTTATTTCTGTGAACCAGTACTGTGTTTTGTGGGCCATTTGAGGATTTCACAAAGGCAGGTTGGATAGGACTTAATCTTTGCCTTAAAAACTGCCTCTAGATCCAAACTCCTGAGTGAGAATAGGCCCCACGGGATGGCATGTGAAGTCAGTAGTGTTCAGAATGTTGGATTAGTCACAGGAACCAAATGATCAACTTCCAACTTGGGCAGTAGTTTCAGAGATTACAACATTTGGAGAAGGAGGAAACCAGATGGAGAAAACGTTCACACCCACAATTTAAAAAATGTTATTAGTCCAAAATGAAAATAGCATAATTGCTTGGTTTTCTCCAATTATAAAAATTATTCATGCTTCCATAATGTTAGACATACAGCAAAACATAAACAAGTGTTAAAAACACTACTGTTAAGATTTTGGTGAATATCTTTGTAAAATCATATGCATTCTGTTTTCAAACTTTGCATTAAACAGTGTGTTTGGATCTCTTTCTATATTATTTCCTCTCTGTGGAATGCTTTCCTGCCTTTTTCCTTAGCTTCCTCCCCTTTTATGTAGCTAACACCAGCTCATTCTTTTGGTCTTAGTTTAAACATTATTTATCAGGGACACCTTTCCTAATAGCCTGGACTGGTTTTCCCCTGTTAAAAGTTTCCACAGTAACCGGAACTTCTTAATAATTCTCAACACATTTGCCATTGCTTGCCCACTTCTCTTCCTTCCAGCGGTGTGTAGATAAGGGCAGGAACCATGTCTGTCATTTTCACCATTGTTCCCAAGCCCCTGGCAGAATGCCTGGCACATAGTAGCTGTCCAGTAAATATTTGGTGAATGAATGGGATACCAGTCTTTTTTTTTTTTTTTTTTTTTTTAAGATTTTTTATTTATTTATTTGAGAGAGAGAGAGAATGAGAGAGAGCAAGCACATGAGAGGGGGGAGGGTCAGAGGGAGAAGCAGACTCCCTGCCGAGCAGGGAGCCCGATGCGGGACTCGATCCAGGGACTCCAGGATCATGACCTGAGCCGAAGGCAGTCGCTTAACCAACTGAGCCACCCAGGCGCCCATGACTGTATTTTTAATAAATTTCCATTGATGGTTGATTCAGTTATTTACAGTGGTTCTTTTTTTGCAAACACGAACTTTACTCCTTGTAGTAATTTCTGGAGGAAGAATTGTTAAAAGTAATGTACATTTAGGGATGCCTGGGTGGCTCAGTTGGTTAAGCGTCTACCTTCTGCTCGGGTCGTGATCCTGGGGTCCTGGGATTGAGTCCCACATTGGGCTCCTTGCTCAGTGGGGAGCCTGCTTCTCCCTCTGCCTGCCGCTCCCCCCTGCTTGTTCTCTCTCTCTCTCTCAGAAATAAGTAAATAAACCAAACCAAAACAGAGAAACCTAATGTACATTTAGGGGCACATGGCTGGCTCAGTCCATAGAGCATGTGACTCTTGATCTCGGGGTCGTAAATTCAAGCCCCATATTGGGCACAGAATTTACTTAAAAAAAAAAAACAAAAAACCCTTACGTACATTTAAAATGTGAGTACACATTGCCAAACTTCTCTCCAAAAAAGTTGTGTCACCAACTATTAAAAAGTGTTCATCTCCAGGGAATTTGCCAATCTGATGGGGAGGGAAAAAAAACCACTGATTTTTATTGGAATTTCTTTTACTGTAAGTGAATATATTCAAACATCCATTGGCCATTTGTATTTGTTCTGTACTCAATTTTATTTATTTATTTAGTTTTTAAGCTTTTACTTATTTATTTGAGAGAGAGCATGTGTGCGCATGACAGGGGAGGAGTAGCAAAAGGGGGAGAGAGAATCTCAAGCAGACTCCCCGCTGAGCACAGAGCCCAATGTGAGGCTTAATCCCACAGCCCTGAGATCACAACCTGAGCAGAAATCAAGAGTCGGACGCTTAACCAACTGAACCACACGGGTGCCCCTTATTTATTTATTTTTTAAGTAGTCTCCATGCCCAATGTGGGGCTTGAATTCACGCTGGGTGGCCCTTATTTATTTTTTAAGTAATCTCCATGCCCGATGTGGGGCTTGAACTCACAACCCTGAGATTAAGAGTTGTGTGCTCTACCATCTGAGCCAGCCAGGCACTCCAGTCTATGACTTGATTTTAATTTGGTTCTACTGTTTTTTTTCTTTTTGTTGGCATGTTTATATGTCTCTTAACAATTTGAAGGAGGACATCATGGGTCAGAGACAACTCTTGTCATGTGTTAGTTTTCTAGTCAATTGTCTTTCAACCTCATTTTTTCTGTTTTGCCATATAGAATTTTAGGTAGTCAAATTTACCAATTTTTTTTTTTTAAGATTTTATTTATTTATTTGAGAGAGAGAGAATGTACAAGGGAGGGAAAGGGACAAGCTGACTCTGCGCTGATTGTGGAGCCCAACACGGGGCTTGATCGCATAACCCCGAGCATGACCTGAGCTGAAATCAAGCCGGACGCTTAACTGACTGAGCCACCCAGGTGCCCCATCCATGCTGATATTAAATGCCTTCTTTATCATATACTAAGTTTTCATGGGTGTGTGTGTGTTTTTCTGGGCAACTCCCTGTTGTAGTCATTTGAACTTAATTATTTCACGTGTTACTGAGTTTTGATAATATCTTTAAAAATAATTTATCTGTTTTCAGAGAGTTCCTGGTTATGTTTACTTGCTTATTTTTCCAGGTTACATTTAAGATCATTTTGCTAAGTTTCCTACCCTACCTCCCTTCCCTCATCACTTTAGGATTAGAATGGCATTGAATTTATACATTTATTTAGCAAGAATTGAGATTGCTGCAATGTAGTGAGTGCCCCTCGCTAAAACAAGGCATGACTCAAAGTGAGATATGGAAAGTGAGCAGGCCCAGGTTGTGGTGGACCTTGACAGTCATGTTTGGGATTTGGGTGTGGGAAGCCAAGGAGAGATTAGTTTTTTTTCCCTTATTTTAAATATTTCAGTCAAGCATAAATGTGTAGCGAAGTGATATGACCACATAATGTGTTTTGAGAGTTTTGATTGGAAAATGGTAAGTGGACGGAGAGAGGAAGAGTAGCTGCAGATAGTTAGGTCGCTTCAATAATTGAGGCTACAGTCTCTTGGGTTAGGGTGACTATTAGATATTTAGGAGGTTGAATTGATAAGATTTGATAATGAGATGTTTAGGGGTGAGAGTGTTGGGAGTGTCAGGGATGCCTCCCAGATTTCCGGCTTGCGGGATGAAGTCAGTACAGGGGTAACTAGTAGAGGAGGGGCAGGGATCTTTTTTTGTTTGTTTGTTTTTAAGTAGCTCCTTTCCCAGCTTGGAGCAAAATGTGGGGCTTGAACTCATGACCCTGAGATGAAAACCTGAGCTGAGATCAAGAGTCAGACATTCAACCAACTGAGCCACCTAGGGACCCCTAGAGGGGTGGGGATCTTATGTTCAGTTTTGACATAATGCCTTATTGGAGCCTTTGAGACATCTAATCAAAGATGTTGGATAGAAGGTTAGATTATGAGCCTGAAGCTTAGGAGATCTGGGATGGGATAATGTAAATTTGAGAGTTGTTAGCACAAAGGTGGTAATGAAGCCCCATGAGTGAATGAGATTACCTCTTGGGGCTGTGGAAAGAGGAGAATGAATGGGGCAGGACAGAATCATAGGAACTCCATCACTTAAGGATCAATCAAATGTGGTTGAGCTCACTGAGTAGACCAAGAAGGTTCAGCCATAGAAATACAATGAAAATGGGAAACCAGGGAAGAGTTTCAAGAAGGGAATGAGCAGTAGTGTCAGATATAAAATCAAATTATGCAAGAACTGAAGAGCATCTGTTGGATTTATTGATGTGATCGTTGCTCACCTTGGCAAGGCCAGCTATGTAACATGGTGAAGCAGAAGGTGTTCTTGGGTGAGAGGTGACACAATGGGTGCAGTGAATGTAACTAAGCTTCTTAGAGAAGTTTGGCTTTGATGGGGAAAATAGAGGGTGATAGCAGGTGAAGAAGCGGAGTCAAGGAAGGGCTTTTTTGAAAGATGTGAACACTTAAGCATGCTGAGAATAGGTTGGAGACTTCAGAGAGGTCCAGACTGTATAGGTGGATGGAATCAGCATTGGATAGATGCCCCCTTCTCTTCTAAGAGGGAGAGAAAAAAGTGTGGGTACAGATGTAGGTCGGTTTCTATGCTGTGTGGTGGGAGGTGGAAGTCAGTCTCATTAATGGCTTCTGTTTGCTCTGAAGTACGCTGTAAGATCTGGGAGAAAGAGGGGACGTGTGAGGTTGGAGAGAGTAGAGAAGGTTGGAGACACTGGTCATGATGAATAGAAGAGCAGAGCTGACTAACATAGTCTGTTTTGTAAGCTATAGATCTTTTTTCTTTCTTCTTTCTTTTTTTTTTAAGTAAGCGCAATGTGGGGCTTGAACTCAAGACCCCGAGATCAAGAGTTGCATCTCAACTCATTGAGATGCAACTCTTGATGAGGCTGAGCCAGCCAGGTGCCCCCTGTGAGCTAAAGATCTGTGACTAGCAAGTTGCTTTGTAAATTAAAAGTAGTGTCCAAATATTAGCTGAAATTCATTTGAATTGTTCAACAAGTCTTCATTAAAATTTTTCTTCATCTTCCCAATTTAGGCTTCAATGTGGAAACAGTAGAATATAAAAATATCAGCTTCACGGTCTGGGATGTTGGTGGCCAGGACAAAATCAGACCTTTGTGGCGACATTATTTCCAGAACACCCAAGGTAAAGATTGTCCAGTCTATGGCCTTGGACCCATTTGTATTAAATGTGTCTAAAGATGGATGCTTGAAGCAAAACTTTGTGTTCTGCTTTATTTGGACTGTCAGTCATTCCTTCTCTTCTGATGACCCGCTTACACTTACTGGGGAGGTTTCTTTTTGGAAAATGGTCCCTGCCTTCCTAGAAAAAGTACTTGGGCATTAATGCCCTACATAGAAAACTGCTTTTAATGCAGACTAGTTAAAAAATGGCTATCCTGGTGAATTTTGTCTTTTGGTTAATTGAGAGCTGTATGTGCCTCAGACGAAGTACCAGGTTTTGGAGAATTTTAGTTTAGTATACTCTTTTAAACTCATTGAGAATATCTAAAAATCATGCCACTGGTGAGAAAGAGATGAACAAGCCTGGCTGGAACCCCAAATACCAGCATCTTGTGTGGCCACGGTCCCTCCCTGCTGCCTTGCTATTCTAGAAGTGCGTGAATCAACACGCATATACCAGATCATTACCTTATTTCCTTATCACTAGTTTCTGGGTTTTTATTTATTTATTTATGATTATTATTATTATTTTTTAAATATTTTATTTATTTATTTGTCAGATAGAGCTAGCACAAGCAGGGAGAGCAGCAGGCAGAGGGAGAAGCAGGGTCCCTGCTGAGCAAGGAGCCCAGTGCAGGACTTGGTCCCAGGACCCTGGGATCATGATCTGAGCTGTATTTCTCTGAAATACAGTGTATGTAACAAAGGCAGAAAAAGTGTTTAATTCTTTCCCTTTATTGATCTTCAGACAAACAACTTGATACCCTAGCAACTTCCATGATGACTCTTAGATTTTTCTATCTTTGTGTTTCAGTCCACTGCAGACAGTACTTTAGATACCCGGAGTGTTTGTTTATCTTGGCTTGGCACTTGCCATTTTGGCCAGACTGTCGCAGTTCCTTATTACTTAATAAAATGAGAAAGCATGGGTTTGAACCACAGCTCTGCTATGAAACCTTGGGAAAGTTTGTCTTTTCTCTCTGTTTCCTTATCTTTAAAATGGAGGTAGTACCTGCTGTGTTGGATCATTTGGCTTAAATGAGACTGATTTTGTAAAATGCTTAGTTCTGTGGTTGGAAGGTAGGCACTCAGATAGGAGCCTTTATTAGTCTGGGTTCTCCAGAGGAAACAGAACCAATAGGATGGATGGAGATATATATATATATACATATATATATGTATACCAGATTAATTATGAGGAATTGGCTCACATGGTTATAGAGCCTGAGCAGTCCCAGGATCTACATTTGGCAAGTAGGGGAACCGGGAGAGCCAAAGGTGGAAGATCCAGTCCAAGGGCAGAAGACCAGGTCCAGGATGGTCAGGCAGAGACTTCACTCCTCTTGTGCTCTTTTCAGGCCTTCAGTGGATTGGAGAGCACCCCCCCTCCGCCCCCCCGCCCCATGCTGGGAAAGACAGTCTGCTTTACTCAGTCTACTGATTTAAACGTTATTAACCTCAGCTAGAAACACCCTCACAGACACACCCAGAATAACGTTTGACCAAATGTCTGGGCACCCTGTGGCCCCGGTCAAGTTGACACGTAAAATTAACCATCACCAAACCCAAATTGTGAGAGGTTTTACTTCCTCATTCTCTGGCAGGAGTCCTTTTGCCTGCTCGATGTAGAGTCACATTCAGTCACCAAGTTGAAATGCCTTTTTGTTTTCAATCTTCTATTCATAACAAGCCCAATTTTATGGAACTTCAGTAACTTGCTGTGATGGAGGCCACCTGGCTATGATCTAGGGCCCTAGGGTGGGCCAGTTAGGCTCTTTGTGAAACTACAAATGGGGACTCTTTGAAGAATGGATTTGCTCTCTGTGATGGGTTCAGACATCTCAGCCAGGAGTAGCCTTGGATGCTGCCCCTGTTTCTCCTGCCAGCTTCTCAAAGGTCAAGCGGTCTTTTTTAATTTAAAAATTTTTCATCAGTATTGAGTATGACAGACTTAATGATAGCTTTTATCTCTCCATTAAGACACTTAACTGTGTGTTCACTTAGGCTCACTTGTATAGATTGAAATTTGAACTGTTTATGTGATTCCTTAGTTGATTATATTATATAGAGTGCATAAAATGGTCTATTAGTTCTCACTTGGAAAGATTTTTCTCCTTGATTGTAGGTTCAGTTATTTTAATTCGTTAAATGGCAATACATGTATATGGTTCAAAATTCCGAAAGATAGAAGAGTATATAAATGTACAGCCAGGGCTCTTCCTATTGGCTGAACCCACCAGGAAGTGAGAGGGTGACCAGTCAGCCCTGGGGCAGACAGCGGGTAGGGGAATGCGTAAATGTACAATTAGAGCTACACGAAACAAGTTGAACCTCTCTTTATGGCATAGCTCTTTAGATATGTAAAGATAGCTGTCAGTCCCTCCAATGAGTCTTTTCTCTCGGTAAAATATCCCTAGTATATCAGTTCTTTTTCATCTGACATGGTATCTCATTCCTTTGCCATCCTAGTCTTTCTTTGAATCCTTCCAGTTTGCCTGTGTTTTAGAGTGTGGGGTCCAGCAGCGACCACGTAATAGTCGCAGGATGTTCTGATTGTCGGATGATGGAGGAGGCTTTCTCTCGCTCATGTCCTAGAAACTGAGCTGCCATCACTGCTCTTGATACAGCCTAGGAGCAAATCAGTTCTGGCAGCTGCTTCACATTTTTGTCGCACAGAGGGCTTATTGTCAGCTAACCACCTGGTTCTTACTATCATTATTGCCTCAGGGAGTACTGCTGAGAGGGTCTTCCCTGTTCTGTATTTGTGTGTATGTTGGATTTCCCCCTGTGGAATGCTCTGGAGATCGTCTTGCCCTACCGCTCCCTCCATCCAGTGTGGTAGCAGCCAGGTCTGTGCAGGGGGCAGCCGGCTTGGTTTAGACTCTTGCTTCCTGGGGATTTCTCCGATGCTGTCTAGTATGGGGTCCTGCAAAGCTTTCCCGACACCCAGCTTCCTGGAGTTGGGCCAGACTTCACAGGTTAGGGGCACAAGACTCCCTCCCTTCAGATACCTGCTGAAAATGTGGGGGGGTTCCCAGAACATTGTCCTTTCCCTGTGGCATCAGGACGCACCACCTCCAGCACCCTGATGCGTGACGTCTGCAGGGTGTTGCCAACCAGGGATGCTTATCTGAACTTTGATGTCCCTGGTTTTTATTGGGACTTCGTTATGTAAACAGGATGTAGAAGTGAAGTGATTAAGCATGAACCTGGGGAAGGCCTGGATGCTTCTGAAGATAAGCTGGTGCAGTGTGTGCACGGCAGGCTCTCGTAACTCTGGAGAGTACATGTCCTTCCTTAGCTGATTGCTTTCAGTGAAACCATACGCCTAAGTCGGGAGAAGCTGTAAGGACATAGAAACCTCTTGTCCTTTCCAGATTTGGATCACCAACATGCTTGTGATTTCTTTCCAGGTCTGATTTTTGTGGTCGACAGTAATGACAGAGAGCGAGTCAATGAAGCCCGAGAAGAATTAACGAGAATGTTAGCAGAAGATGAGCTCAGAGATGCAGTCTTATTGGTGTTTGTAAATAAACAGGTATATTATTGGCTTTCTGAGTACTGGGACCGAAATTGCTGCCAGATACTCACTTAAAAATACAGATACTTAAATTAGATGTCTGCCTCCCTCTCTCTAGCCCCTACCATAACCTTTCCCTCCACCTTTTTTTTTTTTTTTAAGTAAGCTCTAGGCCCAACATGGGGCTTGAACTCACAACCCCGAGATCAAGAGTAGCATGTCCTACCGACTAAGCCAGCCAAGCGCCCCCCTCCTCCTCCTTTTTAGCTTATGTCTTCTGTTCATTCACTCAACAAATATGAATTGAGCATCTACTAAGATCCAGGCATTGTTTTAGGTATTGGTGACATAGCAGTGAGCAGCAAGATAGACAAAAATCCCTGTGTTCATGGAGTTTCCATTCTAGTGGCAGGAGAGTCAGTCAGTAAGTAATATGTAATGTGTCTGCTGGAAGTGTGGTAGAGGAAGGTAAGCAGAGGAAGGGGGCAGGTTGGATGTGGGAAAGGGCCAGAATGCCTCCATGATGAGATGACATCTGAGCAGACCTGAAGGCCAGCAGGAAGGGAGCTGAGTGGGGCTAGGAAAAGCACGGCTGCCAGCGCAGCTGGAACAGAGGGGGCAGGGGCGGTGAGGGCGGAGATGGTTGCATCATATAGGGTCTGTTGTCAAGGAAGAGAAGGGGCTTTTACATAAATGTAGTGGAAAGCAGTAAAGGAAGAGTGGGAGGAAGGCCAAGTGTAGAGCCGTCCCATCTTGGGATTCAAAGAGGAATGAAGCTGGGAAAAGAAGGTAGCATCGTGGAATGAGGTAGAGTCGTGGAATGCACCAGCCTGAGATGATTTCAGTCAGGTAGTGATGTGTTTTCCTTCCACTTTCTCTTTCATGAATACATTCGTTACGCGATTGAGCTCATGCTCTTCTGACAGGGCTGCATCCTGTTTTGTCACTTCACATTTATCGAAGGCATTTTCTCTTGCCCTCCAGCTCTTTGTAAACATGATTTTCTTTTATATTTTATTTTATTTTATTTTATTATTATATTTTTTAAATAGGCTCCACACCCAGCATGAGCCAAATGCAGGGCTTGAACTCATGACCCTGTTCTGAGATCAAGACATAAGCTGATCGGGACCAACTGAGCTACCCAGGCGTCCCTGTAAACATGATTTTAAATGGTGGCTGGACCGTCATTCGCTCAGTCTTTACCCTACCGTTAGGTTCGATGCCAGTCCTGAATTTCACTCATGAACATAATGGACTTTCAAAAAGATAATTACACTTGTTCTTTTTAATTATAAAAGCAGAACATGCTCATGGTGTAAATCTGGCAGCAGTTTAGAATACCAAGTGAAATATTCTTGCCTCACTCTTCAGGGTAAAATAATATTGTTAAATTTCTTCTGTCCTTTTTCAGAGATACAACTTTCTATGCCTGTATAAGCAGTTATATGATTGCATTCATATTTACGTTCTGGAGATCCACCTGCTTTTTCACTTAGCATATTTTGATGTCATTCCATATCAATATCTCTAGATATACCTTAGTATGTGCCAGGCACGGTTCTAGGAACTTGGAATATATCAGAGGACAAGATAGAAATTCCTGCTCTTGTAAAGCTTGTGTTCTAGTTGGAGACAGATAATAAGTCATCAACATAGCAAATAAGTCAGTTTTATAGTACAGTAACGTGTGGTGAGTGCTGCATTTGAAAAGATGAAGCAGGACCATTAGGGAGGGGTCCTGGGGGCTCGGGTCCCGAGGGCCTTGCAGACCACCGGGAGGACTCCAGTTCTTCCCCCTGAAAGAGATGGATCTGCTGCAGGGTTTTGAAAGAATGACTTGCTCTGACTTTCACTGGCTTGAACATAGACCTGAAGGGAACAAGCACACAAGCAAGGAGACCAATTCAGAAGTTTTGTCCGTACCCCAAGTTAGAAACAGCGGTGGGATCGGGTGGGTAGCCATGGAGGTGGTGAGAAGTGGTCCGATCCTGCATCTGTTTTCATGGCAGAGCCAGTGGGTTTTCCCGATGTGGAGTTGGGAGGTCAGAGAGAGAGAGAAATTGAGGATCAGCTGAGCTAAGACTGTGACTAAAGTTTTGGGAGAAGAGCGTTATTTCATTATACAAATGCATCATTATAAACTGACTTTTTTTTTTTTTTTTGAATTTGCTTTTTCAAGGATCTTCCCAATGCGATGAACGCAGCAGAAATAACAGACAAGCTCGGCTTACATTCCCTCCGCCAGAGAAACTGGTACATTCAGGCCACTTGTGCCACCAGTGGAGATGGGCTTTATGAAGGCCTGGACTGGCTCTCCAACCAGCTCAAAACGCAGAAGTGATTGGAAGCGCTCCATTCCCCATGCATTGTGGCAAAGTCAGCTGGCCTCTTCTGTGTGCGTGTGTGCGTGTGAGGAGCCGAGGATGGGTGTGTGGCTGGGAGTGGGAGCAGCGTTCTCACACCGTGCCTTAGACGTGCTATAAGAAAACCAGGCTTACATTTGAAGAAAAACCAGTGTTACACTTTAAATGCTACCTTCCATTTCAGGAGTTTCGAGGGTCAGCTTAGGAGGTGATGGAGGGGTCCAGAGGGCTTTCCTGGTGCACGACCTTCCTAAAGGCCCTGGGGGTGGGCAGGAGGAGGAGAGCTGGCGTGGGGCCCGAGTGGAGCTGTGCCGTCCTGGGTCTGGCGGCTCTGCCTGCCTGGGGTCCTGTTAGACTTTGGTGGCCTTTTGAAAAAGAGGAAGGGCCTGTCATTCTTCCCCATCACTGCCAGAGCTAGCAACTCACTTTTCAGTGCTTTAAAGCAAACGATCCTCAAGAAAAAAAGATTCCTGCTTGCTGCAGGGTTGAAGTTCAGCTTTGAACTTTTCCCTTAAGTTATGTTCTTCCTGGTTTAATGTGCTTTATTTAAAGGAACTCGAGATCTTTTTCATTAGAGTATCAAGACTCCATTAACACTAGAAAATCATCCAGGCCTTCCCTCATGCTAGTTCCTTCCCGTTTGCCTCTTATAAGCCAAATGGAGACCATTTGGGTTAAGTAACCCAGTGTGAGGCCAAGACTCTTCACTGGGGCCACACAGTCAAGCGAAGGGCTGGGTTATGGAAGCGAGCTGAGGGTTGGAAGGGAGGTGAGGGTCGTGTTTGTGTCCTTGTATCACCACCTCGGGTTTCAGGCTCCTGAGACTGCTGCTCCCACTTCTCTGCTCTGTGCTGAATGTTCTATGCTCGAAGCAGGAGGTTCACTCCTGGGATGGAATCGTCACCAGGTTCAGTTGTCTCCGTTCGACTTGCGGTTTTGGTTAGTTGTTCCCAGAACCACACACCTGTGAGTTCTGAGAGTGAGAGAGGATCGAGAGGTTCATTTTGGAGACGAAATTCCCGGCAACCCCTGTTATTGCCCCTGAGTTGGTGCTAAATTTTGCTATGAAAAATGTCTAACCCCGACCGCTCTCCACGGTGCTGACTCCCTCTTCTGGGTGGCAATAACGTTCTATGTGGAGACGTGCTTTATGTTGTCTTCAAAATATTTATAGAAATGGCCTGGGGATGAGCTCGGTTTCACGCGGTAGCCTAGAGCTCGTTTGTGCAAACAGCTGTCGGCCAGATGTGTACCTACGCGCTTCCCCTAGTTCACCTTTGAAAATTCCTTTTTCAAGAAAAATGTTTATTTAAATTACAGAGGAGGGGAATGTAAGGTGAATTTTAACAAAAGTAAACCTTGTTTATTGATGATAATGAAGTTGGTATTACTAGGAAAAAGTTTCATACCATGATACATGTGGGGTGTAATGTTTTTCTTTAAAATGTTGACTTGAAAGAATGTTCACTGCAATACTGGCATCCAAGTCCAGATTTAGTTTTTAACCATGGAGTAATTCCTGAGAAATATGTAGGTTGTATGCCTCAAATTGGCAGGGACTGTGTCTTACACTTTTGTATTTATACTTAGTACAGTGTACCTAGTACAGTGCTAGGCCTCATTAAACAATTGTTGATTGGTTGGACAATAAAGAACTTGCTTTGGAAGGAGGAGAGGACAGCCATGTGCTTCTCAATGTCTTGAATGACTTTAGAATTCCTTTTCCCCTCCATCTTTTTTTTTTTTTTTTAAGATTTTATTTATTTATTTGACCGATAGTGACAGCAGGAACACAAGCAGGGGGAGTGGGAGAGGGAGAAGCTGGCTTCCCGCTGAGCAGGGAGCCCGATGCAGGGCTCGATCCCCGGACCCTGGGATCATGACCTGAGCCGAAGGCAGACGCTTAACGACTGAGCCACCCAGGCGCCCCTCCCCTCCATCTTGGCAGACTTATTTTATGCCTTTACCAATACTCCTCACTGACAGTTTTCCTGGCGCATTCAGCTGTGGTCTTCTAGGATTTAGGGCTGCTGATTAGGGGTAAGTGGGGCCACCTCAGTGTAGTTACTTTGAACTTTGGACTTGGGTCCCTGAATGCCATGTTGACATCCCAGCTGTGTCCCTTACTAGCTGCTGGCCTCAGGCCATTTACTCCTAGCTTCTGTATCTCTGAGCCTCAGTCTGCTTAATGTTAAATGGGGATAATAATACCTGCCTAATAGGGTTGTGCAGATTCAGTGTCTCAGACCTTTGCACACCTTGCTCTGGGGTTTCCCTGGGAATATCTTGATGTCTAAGTGTGAACAGCAGTGCTGGCCGCAAACTGATGAACATTATTTATAGGAGAAGGGAAGTGGGATGGTGGGGGGAGGGGGGCTACATTTAATCTCTCTCTTGCTCTATTTACCTTCTAATCCTGCTGAGTGCTCTGTCCTTTTCTAACCATGGAGAATGCTAATGAGACCAGCCAGGATGCTTGTTCAACAAGCACATTGCTGTGTCCTACCCTCACCTGTTCCTCTTCCTTTTTTAAGTATTTATTTAGGTATGTATGTATGTTAAAGTTTTGTGGTTTCTAGTATATGCAACCACAACTACTAATTTTCAACAACCCCAAAAGAAACTCTGGATCCATTAGCATCCATTCCCCATTCTTCCCTTCCCCCAGCCCCCCGGCAACCACTAATCTACTTTCTGTTTCTTTGGATTTGCCTATTCTGGGCTGGTGAGGGGTCTGGGGAGCTAGTGGGAACTTCAGGGAGTGCTGAGGTGCTGTTGGCCTGACCACGCTCCAGCCAGAGGCATCAGTCTGAGATCCAGATGAGGCAGAACCCCAGGGAAAGACTGCCCCTTAGGGACCATGGCGTTTATTAGCTTGAGAGGGAATGCGGTGCCGCCAGTAATTACGTGGGACACGGCAGAAAGTGGGTTGTGTGGTCACCTATAGAATGGTAAGAGCTCTGAACCTGGAATCAAAGTCCGAAGCTGAAATTAAAGCTCTGCCCATTCACTAGTTGGATTCGGTTGGGCTACTCAACCCCTGACCCTCCATTTCCTCCTGGAAATGGAAGTTCCCAGGCTGACCTGGGATACAACAGCTCTGTGTGAATACCAACAATATGGGGTAATGTAGGGGTTCTGTGAGTCAGTTCTATAGACTGTGGGTCCTGTGGTTAGATCTATTTTAAATAATGTCTTAACAGAGCTGGGAATATTTCCATGTGAGTTGCTCAGCACAGGAGGGTTGAAGTTTCAAGTGAAGTGAGGTAGGACACCTAGAAGTGACCGGAGACCTTTGCCCACAGGTCTGATGGAGGTTGTCAAACGGTACACAGAAAATCTGATGATGCGTTGTGGAGATGAAATTTTTTTCCCTTTGAAAATTTTGATACTCACCTCACCTTTTTTGGTAGCAGCTTTGTAGAGATATAATTCACATACTCTACAGTTCACCCATTTAAAAGTTTACAATCAGTGGTTTTTAGTATACTCAGATCTGTGCGACCATTACCACAATTTTAGAACATCTTTCTTATCCTGAAAAGAAACCCCGTACCATTTAGCATTCACCTCCCATCTCTCTCAGATGCCCCCCCCCCCGCCCCAGTTCTAGGCAACCACTAATCACTCATTGGTCTTTCTGTCTCTAGACTTGTCAGAGATGCTTTTTTTTTTTTTTTTAAAGATTTTATTTATTTATCTGACAGAGACACAGCGAGAGAGGGAACACAAGCAGGGGGAGTGGGAGAGGGAGAAGCAGGCTTCCCGCTGAGCAGGGAGCCTGATGCGGGGCTCGATCCCAGGATCCCGGGATCATGACTTGAGCCGAAGGCAGATGCTTAACGACTGAGCCACCCAGGCGCCCCTCAGAGATGCTTTTTAAATTGCTTTGTCACACCCTGTGGTCTCTAGGAGCATCATGCGAAGAACTTCTGTTTTGATTTTCATTTTTTTTCATCTTTTATTCTAACGCATGGCATGGGAAGGATGGCGCCGTGCACGCACAAGCCTCTCACGCGAGCGTTGGATGGACTGCTGAACTTCAAGTGTGCAGTCAGACCAGCGACTAACCTGGACAATAAGTAACTTGCTGCGGCTCATCGCCACTAGGTGGTGCTGCTGCTTCGTCCCACTGACCTACCCGCAGCCCTGGCAGGGGTGGGCCTTGGGGGTGCCCAGAATCCATCTTCTTGCCTGGATACCGAGAGTAACCTAGAAAACAGGGACTGCAGGGACGCCTGGGTGGTTCGGTCAGTTGGGCGTCTGCCTTCAGCTCAGGTCATGGTCCCAGGGTCCTGGGATCGAGTCCTGCATCGGGCTCCCTGCTCAGTGGGGAGCCTGCTTCTCCCTCTCCCTCTGCCTGCCGCTCCCCCTGCTCGTGCTCTCTCTCTGTCTCTGACCAATGGGTGAGTGAAATCTTTAAAAAAACAAACAAACAAACGGACTGCAGCCAGGGAATGCCTGGAAGAGAAAGGCAAATGGGCACCCAGAGCAGAGGACTCGTGAGTGCCGATGATAAAGGTGGCAGCAGGCTGATGGTAACTGTAAAGCAGTGGTCACTGCTATCTACCGAGCATCCTGGAGACGTTCTAGGCACTTTACATACATCATCTCTACCTCCCGATCCAAGGTACATGTATTGCATCTACTTTGCAAAGGGAGAAACCAGGGTTCCAGAAGATTCAGTGACTTCCTGGAGCATGATTCAAATGTCGGTCTGGGGCACCGGGGCCCATGTGCTTCCAGAACACACCGCCACCTCAGACTCTGCAGAAGACCACGCACTGGCCTCCAGAGCTTGGCACACGGGGAGAGAAGGAAGCAGAATTGCACCGTGGAGACAACTGGGGAGGGCCCAGAGCCTGGGGTCGCAGCAGCAGGTGCAGAACAGTGTCAGCTGACAGGAAAGGGAGTGAGTGCTGCACGAGGGGAAGAGCCAGGGCACGGGGGTGTGAGATGCAATATTAGGTCAGCGGAGACAGCAGCCAGGGAGACCTGGACCTACCTTGGGTGCTGACCATGTTCTTGGGGAAGCAGAAACTACAGTGTTCTAAAACTGGATCGTGTTGATGGTTGCACAACTGTACGCATTTACTAAGAACCTTCAGATTGCTTCCAAAATGGGTGAATTGTGTGGTAGGTAAATTACACCTCAAGAAAGTGATGTGAAATTTATAATCATGAAACCAATAGCAACGAGGGTGCCGAATTAGTAGGTCTCAGCAGTGCTGTAGGCACTTTGAGAAGAGGGGGAGAGTATCCTCTCCGAGTAGAAAGTCTGGCTGATGGCTGTCCAGCCTCTGCTGGAATGCTTTCAGTGCCAGGGGGCTCAGTACCTCCTAAAGCAGCCCATTCTAGTTCGGGATAACTCTCAAATCTTCAGAAAGTTGAAATCTATCACTTGCCCTTATCCTTTTTTTTTCTTTCTTTTTTTTTTTTTTAAAGATTTTATTTATTTGAGAGAGCACAAGCAGGGGGGTGGGAGGGGCAGAGGAAGAGGGAGAAACAGGCCCCCCGCTGATCGGGGAGCCCAGGGCTTGATCCCACGACCCTGGGATCAGGACCTGAGCCAAAGACAGACTCTTAACCCACTGGATAAAAATACCAACCTCTCTGAGCCTTATATTTTAAATCTAGCCTTATTTCTTCATCTTGCTCACCAGGAATCCTCAAAGATTCTGTCAGGTGCTTTGCCAAAAGTAAGTACACAGGATGCATAGCTGTGTCTCCATGTACCAGTCTATCAACATGGGAAATGAGGTTAATTTGACCAGTGAGTACTTTGGCCATTAGTAACACCTGCCATCTTCTATAAGGACTCAAAACCTAGCTGTCTACAGGTCAGCATCAGGCATGCCAATCTGTAATTTCTGGAATCCACTTTCTCCTATGTGGGCAGTATTTCCCTACCTCCAATTTCCCCCCACTCCTCGTAGCTTCCTGATTTCTCAATATTTACCAGTAGGGGTTCTGCAGTCACACCAGAAAGTTCTCAGATATATTTAGTTGGGATCAGGAGAGCTGAGCCCGTGTACAGCAGCAGGGCTCTCCTTGAGCCTCATCTGTCTTGGGTCCCAATTACCCCATAATCATGTATGTTCACCTTTCCAGCTTGAAGATTATTCTCTTTAATGCAGGAAATGGAAGGAAATAGGGAGAAAGGAGGCTTTAGCTTTTCCCCAGTCTTTTATTAATATCTTTTATTAATATCATGTCATCTGCCTTGAACATCTCTTCCCTGTTGTTCTTGCTTGGAAAAAAAATTTAGCTTTTAAAGGCTGCCTTTGTTACATGTACATTTTTATCACAAGCCCTCATCATTCTGGTATTCAATAATAGTAACACCACCTAATGTTTCTTAGATACTTACCATGTTCTAGTCGCCACGCTGTCTTACACATATTTGTTTAATTAGTAGACATTTCCAAAACCATCCATTCTTATAATCTGTCCTTCAGTGTTTCTCATTCATGTCCTCTTAAAATCTGAGTTTAGCCCTGGGCTCCCAGTGCAGCCACTTGGATTTCTTTAAAAGCTGCTGCTCGTCCCTTCCTCCTGATTGGGTGGGCCCTGCCTCTGAGCAGTCCTGCCTTCCAAGACCTGCAGGAGGGGTGGGGTCCCTGGGGCTGGATGGCTGACGCAAGGTCCTGACTCAGCCTAACTGATGGCTGCTTACATTTAACTAGGGAAAGATGCAGAAGGTGGAGAGGTGGGCTGGCCCTAGAAGTGCAGTGGGAAGGAGTCCAAAGGTTAAAGTCTAGGCAGCTTGGCATGGCAGGAAGTGGAGAGAAGAAAGTCATTCCAGAGGGAGGCTGTAACAGTGTGACCCCATCTACGAGGGTTCATTGTATGTGTTCACTTACCTGGGCTAAGGGATACCCAGATAGCCACGAAAACAGTATTTCTGGGTCTATCTGTGAGGGTGTTTCCAGAAGAAGTTAGCATTTGACTCAGTAGACTGAGTAAAAGTTCATCCTCACCAATGTGGGCTGGCATCATCCAATCCACTGAGGGCCAGAATAGAACAAAAAAGTGGAAAAGGGCAAATTCTCTCTTTTCGTTTTTTTTTTTCTAATCTTTTTGTTCTTTTTTTTTTTTTTTTAAGATTTCATTTATTTATTAGAGAGCATGCACAAGCAGGGGGAGGGGCAGGCAGAGGGAGAGGGAGAAGCAGGCTCCTCGCTGAGCAAGGATCCCAATGCGGGACTCGATCCCAGGACCCCAGGACCACAACCTGAGCCAAAGGCAGATGCTTAACTGACTGAGCCACCCAGGCATCCCCTCTCTTTTCCTTGTTGAGCTTCAACATCCATCTCTCCTGTCCTTGGACACCAGAATCAGAGCTCCTGGTTCTTGGTCTTTGGACACTGGGACTTACATAGGGCTGACCTCTTTTGGCCTCAGACTGAATTATGCCACCAGCTTTCCTGTTCTCCATCTTACAACAGCATATAATAGCATATCTCAGCTTCTATGTAAGCTAATCCCCATAATAAATCTCCCCTTATGCATCACTCTATGTCCTGTTTCTGTTTCTCTAGAGAACACCAATACACCATCATTTTTCTCTCAAAGATTTTATTTTTGAGAGAGAGTATGTGCGTGTGAGCAGGGGGAGGAGCAGAGGGAGAGGGAGAAGCAGACTCCGTGCTGAGCACGGAGCCTGATGCAGGGCTCAATCCCATGACCCTGCGATCAATGACCTGAGCCAAAACCAAGAGTCGAACACTTAACCAACTGAGCTACCCAGTTGCCCCTATCATTTCTCTTTTTATTTTTTTAAAAAGATTTTACTTATTTATTTGATAGAGACAGATAGTGGCAGAAATAGCAAGAGAGAGCACAGCAGGGGGAGAGGCAAAAGGAGAGGGAGAAGCAGGCTCCCCGTGGAGCAGGGACCCCGATGTGGGGCTCGATCCCAGGACCCTGGGATCATGACCTGACCTGAAGGCAGCCGCTTAACCGATCGAGCCACCCAGGCGCCCCTCATTTCTCTTTTTAACCGTGAGGGTCAGAAATGAGTCCAGAGGAGTGGCTGTCTCCCCTACTTCCTCAACCTGCTGAGGAGGAAGGCCGGCAACAAGCAGCTAAGACGTTCCAAGACGCTCTACTTTCAAGTGGAATGAGCCTTTCTACCTGTTTCCCAGAGAGCCACATTTCCTCACCACTCCTGGATTTTGCCTCTGTTCCATTCTGTGATTTGCATTAAAAAAGAAAAAAGATATAGCCTTCCCACCGTGCTGTCAATTTTGAGATAAAGGACTGAATTTTTGCAAAATCTTCCTAGGGCCTAGCACTGGGTAGGTGTTCCACAAATATTTGGTGAGTTAATGAATGACATCAAAGTGCTGTCCTTATGCTCTTCCGGCTGGGTAGCGTACAGAAGAATCCCAGAACACCATCATTTGCATTTCTTCCTTAACTGACCCTAGAAATTCTCCACCACGTATCCATTCTCAGATGTGTGGGTTTCCATGCAAGTGTTTTCCACTCAAAGATTGTAAAATATATATTACTTATTCATCTGACTAAAGACCCCAGAAGAGACTAGCACCCCAAAGGAGCAAATATTTCTCTTTTAAGGTTCCCCAACCCAAAGCAAACATCTTAGGGATAAGCATGCAGTTGGCAGTTAATAAATAGCTGGTTACTAATTAGGGACCATCATATGCAAAAGTGGTCAATTAAAAAGAGCTGTATTACAGATAAATAACAAGTTATCTAGAACAGCTGAATCGACTGTGCTCTGCGCGTAGGGAGAGGAAGCCTCCACCCGCTAGAGAGATCTCCCTTCTAATCAGGCTTCCATCAGGATAATATTGCAAGTAGCTCAGGATATGGTTGCACTCATCTGCTACTCTTGGAACAAACCCATGGGGGATTTAAGTTGGGCGGCAGAAGAAGGCTGTCCCAGGAATAAATAAACACACTGTGAACCACTCCTGAGCGAATCCTCCACACACGGCTAATGAAACGTTCACCATCAATGAAAACCTGATTGGGTTGCTGTGTTTTGCATCAATGACACTTAAACACAAGCTCAAGAATTTAGATGGCCAGGAGCATCTCTACTTGCTAGGTGGGGTGTTGCCCAATTCACAAATCATTTAATAAAGCTAATCAGATTTTTTAAAAAAGAATTTGGGTGGCTAATTAACAAGACATGGCTCAGGAAACTATAGGTTTTGCATCTCAGAAAAACTGGTGAATTTAGACAACTTGAATATCTTCTCATTAGGGCAGATAGCCTCAGCCTCCAAGCGCTGGCTGACAAGGCTTGCTGTCGAGATGGGCACTGAACGGAGTAAGATACGTTCTCCGTTATCTTGCCGGTTATTGAGACGTGAAACAAATCTACTTCACCCCCTCGACAATCCCCTTTAATGCAACAGCTCAATTCTCTGTATTAATCTGTTGACGGGCCCCAGAGGATGAGCCATCTGGGGGTGCTTGCTCCCCCCGGCTGGGCTGGGTGGGGTTTGGCTGGCAGAGGTTCCTTTCCGAGGGCCGGTGAGGCAGAACCAAGTCACAAATCCGGCTTCTCTGACCCCTTCAGCCAGCAGAGTTTGCTTTATCTTCCACCCCCCATGCTGCTTCTCTTCTCAGATGGAAGAGACAGCTGTAGACCACAGAGATTTTTATCAATGGGTTAGGTGATCTAGCTTTCCGAGGCTCAGCTTCTCCATCTATAAAATGGGTATGATAGTATCCGCCAGAATCATTTGGAAGGTTGCTGGAAACGGGTGGCGCCTCTTTGGCTTCCCTAAGCTTTAAAGAACTGTATGCACAGGTGCTGATCTTGTCACCCGCAATCATCACTGGAACGCGGATGACCAACAGCTCTCAGGACCAGCCCCAGTAGCCTCCGCATTGACGCAGGGCTGTCCTGTGGATGGCACTGTGGCCTGGAGAATGCTCCTGAGAGGACCCTGGCAGGTGGGACTACACCTGAGAGGGTGGGGCCATGGGGGAGCGGGGTCCAGCCTGGGTTTCTACTTCGTGTAAGTCCTGGGTGTGTGCCCCAACAACAGGTACCCCAGCGTCACATTTGGCTTCTCCTAGGGTCAGTTCCCTGCTTAACCAGTGATCCTCCGTTTCTCCTTTTCTGCCCGCCCCAGTGGATGGAGTGGCGAGTCTTGCCTGCTGGGTCGTGCCCTTTGACTCCTGCGATCCACTGCGGTAGGTGGCATGTCCGTAGCCCCTTCAATCCCTTCGGGGCATCGTGACACTTAAGATGCCTCCCCCCACCCCCGGCTCCATCTATCTTGTGATGGGGGCCACCAGCTCTGCTTTTGGAAACAGCCTTGTTCTGACTTTGTTTCCCATTGGAGATGAAGTGAGGCAATCTGAGACAGGATCTAAGCCAGTGAAAGAGAGAAGGTGCCAGGACCCCCTAGTGGGGCTCAGAAGACAAAGGCCCCGGGCTAAAGGGCGGGCTTGGCTCCAGCCTGGTGGGATTCTCCTCTCACCACCCAGCGTTTCTGTGACCAGGGGCTCATTACGGGGGAATGCCTAGAGGCTCCTTCCCTGCCTGCGCAGAGCAGAGGATGATACCTCTCGTCTAGGACGCAATAGCGAAGACTAAGTGAGATGAGTCATGCCACAGGCTTGGCAGGGCGCCTGGCACACAGTGAGATTCAAATGATGGTGATTAGTATTCAGTGAGGAGCAGAGGTGATGAGGTGGGGGGTATCCGACCAGAGAGAGCACACAGACAGCTAGTGAGGGAGGCCCGACTATGGGAGCAAAGTGAGAGTGGTGAGGAAGGTTTCTTGGTGACCCTGGAGAGCTACGGTGGGGACCCACCTCATTCTGCTGACCCCTGGGGCGGCCATGCCATCAGGGAGCCGGGCACCGGGCAAAGCGAGCCGACCATCTGGCCAGCTGTTTTTGCAACAAAAATAGGTGGTGGCTGGGGCTTGGAGAGCCAGACCCCTTTGACCACAACTACCAGTGGAGGCCGAGACCTCCCGGAGAGCGCCCAGCCCGGATCAGCAACGTTCAGGCCCGCATACTGCAGCGGCCTAGTGAGCGCGGGATCTAGCCTCCCGGAAGCCAGCACAGAGGCCAGAGGGCCAGAGCGTGCACTGAGCCAGTCACAAATCATGAGAGGACTGAAATGATCCCTCTGTCCTTGTCAGTGATCCTGTCCCCCAGGGGCACAACCTCCTCTGTGTCCCATGAAGACGCCTCCCTACCACGACTATGATATTCGTTACACTGCACAGTTAGAAGGGCGGGCTCTGAGGCCAGAACACACGCGTGAGCTGTGTGACCTTGGCAAGTTGCTTAACCCCGCTGTGCCTCAGTTTCCTCAACTGCGAATGAGTCCGGAGCGTCCATCGAGTTAATATGTGTCAGGTTGCAGCTGGGCCCGGGGATGTAACGTGCGCCCCGCGGGCATGAGCTGCACGGCTGGGCCTGGTGCCCTAGGCGCCCCGACACCTCATCCCTTTCTCTCCTTTTACACCCCATCCGTCTCTGTCTCCCTGCCTCTCTGCCTCTGTCTCTCTCCCTTCGCTCTTCCCTTGCTCATCCACTGAGCAGACATGGCCGGCTGCGGGGAGGACAGATGTGGGGCGCACAGTGATGGAATACAGAGTGAGCCCCGACAGGACTCTCCCAGGCCCCACCTGGTCACGGCCGCCACCTGCCCACACTGTGATGTCTTTACCACCCGCTCTCCCAGGCCCCCACAGACTTGCCAGGGCTGCCATCGCCCTCAGCCTCCAGGGAGAGCTGGTGACCCTGGGGGACGGGACCTTCCTTTCTGAGATGGGGGGGCAGCAGAGCTAAGAGTCGGGCTGGAGTGAGTGGGGCTGCTGGGTGACAGCCCGGCTGTCAAATCCCGGAGCTCCTCATCTGGGGTCAGTGTGCTTCTGCCCTGCTAATGACAGAGCTGTCACTCACAGGACACCACGGCATCGTGCAGGACCAGACACCGCTGTCTCTCCCCAGACGGGGCAATAGGTGTCATGGGGGCCTGGGAGGTTCTGAGGGGATAGTTAGGGTCTCCCCTCCCCTCCAGTCATGTCACATCTCCCAGAGTCACGCAGAAATGTTCTTACACACCTCAGTGCCTTTGCACAGGCCATTCTCTTTGCCCGACCTACCCTCCCCTACCTCAGGCCTCCTCCATCTGACAATGTCTCACGTATCCTCCAAGGCTCAGTCCCTGGGGCACGGCCTCTGGGAAGCCTCCTTCGGGACGCCAGGCCCAAAGGAACCCCGTCTTTCCCTGAGCTGCTCTGATGCCTTGCACCCCCTTTTCCTACCACAGTGGTCACGGTATTTGTTTGGGTGCTCGTCCCCCTGCCGCAGACAGTGAGTTCTTGAGGCAGAAGGCCAGGCCCCAGCTTTCTCTGCATCCTAGGGCTGAGCACAAAGTTGGCACCTAACGAATGTGTGCTGAGGAGGGGATCGTGGTTGTGTCACCATCCACCTCTACACACGGGTCTTGATACCGAGCAGGATCCAATCCCTGCGTGGTGTCTGGCCTACAGCAACATCCTGCCTTAGGGAGAGGTTTAGAAAGCCAGCTGGATAGAAGGATCCAGAATGAGGTGGCCTTTTCCTGTTGAGGACCGAATCTAAGCCTAACGCACTAGGAGATACCAGTCTGGAATTGTCTTTAAATGTACATGAGGAGTTTGAGCTCAGAACCAGTTGAGCCTCTTGGTCCCATCTGAGGTGACCCACAAACGGTGAATGGGACCCACTGGAGGCAGAAGTGAGGCAGGACTCCCCGGGGAAGACATCCAGGCAGATGCCTCACGGACCACAGGGGGAAACAACAAAAGAGCAGTTTCATTTCAGTTTTGTAATGCAGAAACATAGAGTGTTCCGCATGTCTGCTTTTGAAACAGAGAAGAGAGAGGGTAAAATGACTTTAACAAGGGTGCCTGGGTGGCTCAGTTGGTTAAGCGACTGCCTTCGGCTCAGGTCATGATCCCGGAGTCCTGGGATCCAGTCCCGCGTCGGGCTCCCTGCTCAGCAGGGAGTCTGCTTCTCCCTCTGACCCTCCCCTCTCTCATTCTCTCTCTGTCTCTCAAATAAATAAATATATAAAATCTTTTAAAAAAAATGACTTTAACAAATGAAGGAAGTCATTAGAAAAAACAAGTTTCTCCCATCCTGTGTGATGGTCAGTTGAGGAAGAGAGACAGCAGGGCGGAGAGGAGAGGAAGGGAAGAGAAAGGAAGGTGGATGCAGAACTAGTAACGTGCGAGTGAAGGGCCGAGAGAGAGAAAGAGAGAGAAAGCCCAAAGAAATGGTGGAAACACACACACACACACACACACACACACACACACACACACACGCTCCTCCAAGACTTGCTTTTTAATTGTGTTTGTGTTTTGTTATTGTTTTTACCAGTTTAAGGGGGCAATTTTGAACACATTTCTCTTGTTTTCTGACTTCTAGAATGAAAAGCTCCTAATGAGATGTCTCATGCCATTCTTAGTATTGATCTTTTTTTTTTTAAATATGTTTTTTTTTTCCTTCTGAAAACTTCTAAGATCTTCTTTTATCTTCATACACACTACCACAAAATTCGTGTGGACCTTTATTCATTTATTCATTCATTCATTGATGTGGGTACTCAGTGGGCTTTTATTTTTATTTATTTTCAATGGGCTTTTAATTTTTAAAAATATTTTATTTATCTATCTATCTATTTATTTAGAGCATGAACAGGGGGAGGGGCAGAGGGAGAGAGAGAATCTCCAGCAGACTCCCCACTGAGCGCAGAGCCCAACATGGGGCTTGATCTCACAACCCTGAGGTCAAGACCTGAGCAAGAGTCAGTTTCTTAACCAACTGAGCCACCTAGGAGCTCCTCAATGGGTTTTTAAAATCTGGAAATGTAGGTCCTTCAGGTCTGGAAAATATTTTTGTATCACTCCTTTGACTCTGGACTCTCTTCCAGAGTCAAAGGAGTAATGGGGGTGTCATGGGGGCCTGGGAGGTTCTGAGGGGATAGTTAGGGTCTCTATCCTGTATTTCTCTATCTTGTATTTCTTCTGTTGGGCCTCCTAGGTGGATCTTTTATGTTCCTTATTTTTTCTCTCTCCTCTTTTCCTTACCTTTATTTTTTTTTCTACTTTTTCAAAGATTTCCTTGACTCTATCTTTCAAAACCTCCTATTGGCTACTTTATTTCTGCTATCATATTTTCTTTCTTCTTTTTAAAAAAGTAAGATCTATACCCAACCTGGGGCTTGAACTCAGGACCCTGAGATCAAGAGTGGCGTGCTCTACTGACTGAGCCAGACAGGCACCCTTCTGCTATCAGATTTTCAATATCCAAGGGTTTGCTCCTTTTCACCCCCTGATTATTCCCTTTTAAAAACAGGATTTTTGGGGGGTACAATTTATATACCATAACATTTTAAGTGTGATTCAATGATTTTTAGTAAATCTACAGAGATGTGCAACCATTACCACAATCCAATTTGGATTATTCCTTTTTGTATAGTCTTTTATTCTAGTTTCATAGGCGAAATATCTTCTCTCATCTCTCTGAAGGCATTAATGCCTGTTTCTTTGATGTTTTCAAGCTCCTCCCTTTGGTTGTTGGTCCGCTGGTCTCAGTTTCTGCCTTTCATGTTGGAGACTTTCCTCAAGTTCTTGGTTATCCTTTGCAGTTCACTAATATTTAAGAGTAAGACATTAAAAAGCCATCTGGATACCGTGTGTGCATGGGCATCATTTGTCAATTGATGAGCTTCACCCTAGGAGTTATATTAGGACCATCTCTTTGAGATTCCCCAAACGTCAGTAGCAGTGAGTCTTTTTTAGGGGCCGTTCAATTTCTCTAGAAAAGAATCTACCAACCTCTCTGGGGTTGAGGTGGATGAGTGGAGTGGGTTAGTGCTGATCTGGTTGTCAATATCCTTGGAGATGCATGGTGCGGGGGACTGGGGTAACAACCATTTGCAGATCAACTTTCATGTCAGCCTCTTGTTTTGCCTCTGGAGCCTCCCTCTTCTACTGTTCCTGCTGATGGGGGCTTAGACCCTCAATTTTTCCTCCTGCTGGAGGAGGGGAAAGGTGGTCACTTGGCTGTACGGAATGGGGGAGGGAATTCGGGGTGTCTTTCTACCGACCCCTCGGTTTCCAGTTGGGCAGAATCTGCCAAGTTTCCAGTTCTACGACTCATCCTTGTCTTTTGCAGTCTCCGGCGCCTGCCATACCTGTGTCTTGCCAAGAATCCGCAGCTTGAATTGGCTCTGTTTCGTTAGCATCCCCCTGTGTAGGCACATGGTATTCAGATTTGTCAGCCCTGATAATTCTTCTACCTGCTTTCCACCTTCCAAAAATCTGTTGACATCTTTTGTCTTCTGCTAGGCTTTTTTTTTTTTCTCTCTCTCTCATTCTTTTCATTCTTGTGGGCTCAGACATCTTTTTAATTCCTTAACTCACATTTCAGTGGCGTTTTGGAAAGAAACAATGATAAATCCATGTGCTTAATTTGTCAGGCTTTACCTGAGATGTGGGATTAAAGGCCTTTCAAGCTTTGTTTTTTTAGATGTTTTTGCAACCGTAGACATAAGGAGAAACAAGAGGAGGTCCCCTGTATTCTATACTAAATATGTTATAGATTCTCTTCTTCTCAGAGTGATTTTTCTAATCTAGGTCACTGGTTCTTTGAAAGGAAAGGTGGAAAACTGAAGGAGATCTTGAGAAATGATGATCAAAGGGATGGACCTTGGATCCAGGGAAAGTTTGAAGGTGTTGGTGCTGTTTAACTGGGCAGAGAGGCTCAGGGATGGTTTAGTTATTCAGTGGAATTCATTTTCCTTAAAAGTGATTTTTGTCCTGATACATCATGCTGCTCTGTCCTATTTTGTGTTTGTATGAACTTCCATGTTGCCGTAGAAGAGTCATCCTAAAACATGAGAGGGAGGAGGAGTGTGGGAGAGACTAAGCCTGTATTAATCAGGGTAGGCTAGGCAATGCTGCTGTAACGGATAAATACTGAGATGTCTTAACACAGTAAAGGTTCATTCCTCTCTCACTTCACCATCTTCTCGCTGCTTGGTAGCCCCCCCACCCAAGAGATGGCCTTGGGACCCATGCTACATCTATCTGTTTGCTATACTGTCTGGGACGCATGGCCTTCCAAGGTTCTGTGGAAGGGGACGGAGAATTGAAAGATCATGCTTTTGAGGGCCCAGACCGGAAGTGATTTATATCTTCTACCCACATCCATTGGCCAGAACTCTGTCCCGTGGTCCCAGATTTCCTGCAAGGGAAGATGGGAAACGTGGTCTTCTTGTGCGCTCTTGAAGTAATGGTGTTGCATTGTCTCCGCCATCTGTCTACCAGGCTTTCTGAGGGGGGTTGCCAATATTCTTAGAGGGAAGGGAGATATGGTCTCCGTGTCTATAATGCCTGACCAAGAGGTAATAACGTTCAATTAAAGTAGGAGACCGCCGTCAGACATAAAGAGAAATTTCTTGACTTTAAGGGAGTCTAACATCAGAATGGGCAAGTGAGAGGTGGCATCTATCCTTACAGATCCTTAAGAAAAATGTTTCTGGAAATTGATGGATCTATCTACTTAAGAGGTGAACTGGATAATCTTTTGAGATCCCACCTAATTCTGGGATTCTAGTCTCAAATATGCAGGCCTTAGGGTTTGTAAAGCAGGACCGCCAGGAGCAGGGGTGGGTCCAGGTTTTGTGAAGCCTGAAGCTTACACTACTTTGGGTGCCTTCTATAAGAAAAATAGGTACCTTCTATAATTCAAAATTAGGTACAGAGCTTGGAAGGGGCCCTCACCAGTGGAAAGCCTCAAGCGTAAACTTACTAGTTTCCCAATAAACCCTCCTCCAGCCAGAACAAACCCATTGCTCCTTTGGAGCTAATAGATCCCAAAGTGTCTTCCCCAACAGACTCGCTCTTCCAGATTCTGGTTCACCCTCATGATTTTCTCCGACTTTTTCACTCAGCAAAAATTGTTGACTGCCCACCACATACCAGGCACTGGGCTGGGCCCTTCATCACCCACCTAGGTTGCAGGGCTGAGCTGGAGACCAGCCCCAGGGACATCGGTCCTGACCCCAGGAGCTCCTGAGTCCATGCTGGCAGCCTCAGGGCAAAGGAGGAGGAGGAGAACGGGCACAGAACAGGGCCATGTGTGACCTGAGGACATAGGGAGTTGTCTGTGGACGTCAGGCCCCTGTGTGCAGGGGAGAAATCCATGCTGCTCTCTGTCTTTCTTTGAAAAGGAAATGTTCCTACAGACACTGCCGAGACCTCAGACCTGCTGTGGACCAGAGGCTCAGCTGTGTCCTCCGCTGTGTCCCACAGCCCCTCTGGCAGACACATCACTCCTCTCGAGGAGCTGGAGCCTGGAGTCCAGTGTCACTGTGAAGAGTCAGCAGTCTGGGCTACGACACTTGGTCCAGAGCCCAGCTGTCAGCCCTGTCCCCACCATTGTCCCTGGCACTGTCTGGGCCTTTTCAAGCTGATCGAACTGCAGTGTCTGGAAAACTCCAGACCAACACTAGGTCCCTGCAACAACCTGTCTTCTCTTAGAATTTGCAAACAGCAGAAAGTCAAACTAAGAGTGAATTCTGAAGCCCTCTCAGGAGACCAGGCCACAGATTTGCTGGGTGACCCTTGCAGATCACCTTCATCTCCCTGGGCCTCTTTTTCCTCTTCTGTAAACTGGGAAAATAACCCCTGGGCAGGACAAATGTTGTCACCATGGTCAAGGTCAGCAAGGATCTGCAGCGAGGCTTGGGGAAGGGACACTGATGTCTCAGAGTCTGTCTTCTGGTCCAGCTGCACAGGGGCTGGACAGGGGTCCCAGCCAGTCAGGTGGCACTGAGATAATCTAGCGGGTCCAGGCCCTTGGAAGTCCCAAATCTGCTTTATGGTTTATGATGTTCTTGCACGGTTTGCATGGAGACCTGGCGAGTCTAGGGGGAAGGAATAAAAACAACCAACCTGCTTAAAGTGCTTAAAGTGATTTGTCTGAAAATTTTTGCATCAAGACGCACTGTACCAAAAACAGCATTTTTAAAGGCTTTCTAATGAAGCAGATGCAAAACAACTCACGTTAGAGAAAGCTCCGTCCCAGCACACCGTTGGGAGAATGCAGGGTTTCTCAGCCAAAGAAACTGGGCTGAAGAAGAGGTCAGGGAAGCATCAGGGTGGAGAAGGTCTGGGAGGACTGTTTAAGGCTCCCCGCCAGGGCTCCCTGGGATCCTGGTTTGTACCCGGAAACTCTAGGGCCCTGCTCTCTGCTGTTGACACTAGTTCCTTCCCAAACTTAGGCGGTCTTCTAGTGGGGTCTAAAAGCCTACAGGGGCTTCTTCGGTGGACTTCAGGAGATGCCAAACCCACTGATCCACAAAATTTCATGTGGACGGAAAAATTTCATGTGGCTGGGCTTGGAATTTCTTCTGGGAAGAGAGGTCTGAGCTCTCCTCCAATGTCCAGTGGGTTCGGGACCCAGAGCAGAAACCTTCACTCTAGACTATGCTGGAGGCAGGAGAAGGTAAAGGAAGGATCACTGGCAGAGTGGGCAATGCAGGCCACTCCCAGCTTTAGAGTTTAGAGCTAGCTACCCACAGGACGATTACGCCTGGAACCTTGGAATGCATTTTCCTTGAGGAGGTCTGTCCCTGTGGAAGTCATGCTCCCTGGCAAGTAGCCAGAGTTTTCTTCAGATGGACTCATTCAAAAGCCCTGTTCGGTGCCCGAGGTGAGTGCTGGCTGCTGGGGACACGAGGGAGATTAGACATGGTTCTTTTTTTTTTTTTTTAAGATTTATTTATTAATTTGAGAGAGTGAGAGAGCAGAGGGAGGGGCAGAGGGAGAGAGAATCCTCAAGCAGACTCCCTGCTAAGCAGTGAGCCCTATGCTGGGCTTGATCCCAGGACCCTGAGATCACGACCTGAGCCGAAATCAAGAGTCGGACGCTTAACCGACTGAGCCCCCCAGGCGCCCCCTGGACACAGTTCTTGTCTACCCGTGTCAGATTCCCAGTCCAGGGGATGAGGTGCCCAGAGAAATGACCCCGGTGGGCTCAGTCAGTGGAGCGTGTGACTCTTGATCTTGGGGTTGTAAGTTCGAGCCCCACATTGGGTACAGAGATTACTTAAAAATAAAATCTTAAAAATAAAAAGAAAGAAAGAAAGAAATGACAATACCAGGCAGTCTGTGCTATAGGAAACGTAAAAGAAAGGTCTGGGCCACACTGAGGGAGGAAAGGTTCGCTCAGTCTGGAAGCTGGAAAGCCACCCAGAAGGTGTGTGGCATGGGCCAGAGGGTCAGAGACACGAGGGTGTGAGTCCAGGCTGTGCGACCTCTGAGAACCTCGTTTCCCTTTTAAAATACAATGAGAATCATTCATAGAATTGTTGAGAGTCCAGTGAAATCATGTTCACACAGCACGTCCATGGATTGGACCTTAAAGTGGGATTTGGCTTTCGGAAAGATCTAGGGGCAGCGAGAGCATCGGGGGTAGAGGCGCGGCTCAGGAGGGTACTTCGTGCCGACCCAGCGATGCTTCTGTGCTAAGGCTTGGGGAGACTCACATTTGATGGTCCAGCAGTGTGCGGATTCAATGACTCAGCAGTTTTGGATTCGATGGTACAAAGTGAGAGGACTGTTTATAAATCGGGGCTGCCGACGATCACAGTAACAATCGTTGTCACCAATGACCGAGAGCTTCTTACACGCCGGGCCCCACGTGGTGTTTGTGCATTAACTCGCTGGATCACTTGACCAGGCTGGTGCAGGAGACCTCAAACCCCCTCGCCGTGGGGCTGCTGTCACCCTCCGTCCCAGTCCGTTCCTGCCCTACCCCTCTTCTCACTCAAGCCTTCCCACCCTTACCCCCCATAAGCCATGACTGTACTCAACATCCTAGGTCAGAGCCAGGAGGGACCTTGGAGACCCCCCAGTTCAGCTCCTCATTTTACAGAGGAGGAAAGAAGCCCCTAAAACAAAGGACTTGCTTTTCTAGACCATAGAAAAGGCTCCCGTGCACCCTCATAGGTGTCGGATGAATCCAGTCAGGAGGCCTGGCTTAGCCGCCATTTATTGCCCCCATGATCTTGGGCGGGGGTCCTCTGGGTCAGGGTCAGACCCATGATAAGCTGGGTGTGTCCACGTGCTCCCCAGGATTCACATCCAGGCCATTCTCCTCTGGACGGTCATTTTCCTCAGTGACCCAGGCTGCCTGGTTTCCCTTCAGGTCAAGCCCCTCCAACCCGAGTGCAGGCCAAGGGCCCCCCGCCCCCCACGGGCAGGTAAAACATGGATCACTGGGCCCCACCCCCAGAGTTTCTGATTCACTGGATCTGGGGTGAGGCTCTAGAATTTGCATTTCTAGTAAATTCCTAGCTGGTGCTGATGCTACCTTCCCGGAACCACTGTGAGAACCACAGCTTGAAGGTACCACTTCCTACATTTTGCCCTCCGTGGTCCCTGCTGTGTTCCTTCCCTTCCTCGTTTGCATAAAACAATAGCTCCCCTCACCTCACTTATGCTTCAAACTTCGCTTCCCCCAGATCTTCTTAGACTGAGCTGTGGGATGGGCAGGGACGGGAGGGAAATGATCGCCCTGCTTCCTCAGTTCTGGCCCTGCCGTCCAGCCCCATCTGGAGCATGAATGTCCCCTGTTCTGACTCTGGAAACAAGATGGCCTTTTGCTGGGCCCCAGGGTAGCCTTTGGTCAGCTTCAATCAACTTTCCACTTTGAAGCTGTTCTTGGTGAGGGATTGATATTTTATTCAGTGCATTAAATGCCTGACAAGAGTTGAGTGTGGTGAAGGATTGCCATGGGAATACTTCCCCAAGGCCTGGTGTGGGGGAGAAAGAACGCAAGTCTGGGGTGGAGGGCTTCTCAACCAGGTGCCAGAATCTTCCACCGAAGCTCTGTCCAAGGTAACCAGCAACTTGCACAGTCCTCCCAGCTGCCATCAGCTCTCCTCCCCTCCCTTGCTGTCCTCTCCCCAGGCTCTAGCATGGAGATCATGGCCAACCCTTGGCCTCTGGATTTGGTGAACAGTTTCTGGCATCTCAGCTCCAGCTTGGCTGCCCATTTTGCATGACAAATCACTTCCTTTTTGGAGGCCTCAATTTCCCCATTGGTAAAATTAAAGACTTGACTATAGCAATGGTTTTCAACCTGAGTTCCACAGGGTTCTGCTGAGGGTCAAGGTGTACTCCAAGTCTACCACCTCTGCTTCATTAGAGTGGCTTTATATCTTGAAATTCAATGTCAACAACTCATTTGGAAGACAAAAGTCCTGCTGCTAAAAATCACTAGCCTCGAGGATCTTGAAGATATTTCCTGCCCTGGTTTTATGGTCTAGATTCTGTGGTTCTTTGACCTCTATGTCTTTTTTAAGTCGCAGCCCGTGTGTGACCTCAGCCTTGAGTTTTTCCTCGAGTTTCTGAAACTCAGTGCTCAGGAACATGTGTTTCTTTCAGGACAGAGGTGGGGGGTGGCAGGCCAGGCATGTTGGCCCCTGTTCCAGTCACTGAACTGTGCTGGAGGGTGCATCTGGGCCAAGCAGATGGGGCTGGCTGGGGTGGAAAAAGGAGGTTTGAGTGGATACCAAGAGCCTTTCAGGTATGTGTATGTGTGTTTTCCACTAAGGAAAGGCCATCTGTGAAGGAGAAGGAACCCATTTCACAGTCCCTGTGATAGGTCTGTGGGAAACGCCAATAAACTTGCAGGCCCAGGGGAGGCGTGAGAGCAGGGATTGAGTGGGACCCCACTGTGAGGGTCTTTTCTGGATATCAAGTTGATCTCCCATGACTGAAGTTGGCATGGGACAACCAGTGGGCATAATCAGCTTGGCATACTGGAACATTTGAGCAGAAAAGGGACATGCTTCTGGCATGCCTCTCTGAGAGCCAGAAGGGAGGTAGTTAAGACAGTAAAATTTGTTGAATTGGAGGACCTGAGGCCATTTCTCCTGGGGAGAAGGAGGCAGGGGGTTCGGGTGGGTAGATGGGTGCTGTCTGTTACCAGGCTCAGGGACACATATCCTCGTTCCAGAAAATGTGATACACAGGCTTAGATTTACAGTGAGAGGGAGGCAGGTTTCTAAGTTATTTTACAGACCCTGAAGCCATGCCTGGGTCTCAGGCTGGACTATATTACGGGGTGGGAACACCTCCTGTGATATGCCATAAATTGTGGAACCATGGCTTCTCCAGAGGCACAGGAAACACTCAAAGGTAAAGAGGAAGAGAGTGGTGTGGCAGGATTGTGTGTGTGAAGAGAGTGCCCAGGCAGGGGGCGGGAAACAGGGGGCCTGCAGTGAGGAAAAACTCCCACCCAGGAGACTCAAGTTCTAGCCCTGCTCTGGCACTTCTTAGTTGCATAAATTTGCTCAAGGGCCCTTACAATGGACTAGAAAGGGCTCTCAACCTGCCAGAGCTGGGCTCGAATCTCAGCTCTACCAATTCTTAGCTGGATGAACTTGGCAACTTATTTGAATTCCCAAGCCTCAGTTTCATGATCTGTAAAGTGGGAATAACAACTGTGGATGTCGTTGTTTGTTGCCGGTCTAAAAGCTCATCTCTCCTTTCTCCTTAGATTTTGTTTAGATAACACATTCTCAGAGAGGGGCCCTTCTAGCAATCTCAGTGGATAAATTACAATTGGTCTAATCTAAGCATGGTCATGTCATTTTCTTTTTGTTATTGCTTGGTTTAGGAGTGGACCTACGGCCCAATTTTAACCAATGCCTTCTGGGAAGGATTTTTTCCCCCTCATATGCCACGAAGTCCTGCTGTCATCTTCCTGCCATAGATGAGGTTGGGTGAGGATGTGATGCTTGGAGCTGTGGCAGCCATCCTGCAACCATAAGGTGTGAAGCCTGAGAAAGCAAGACTAACATATCAAGGATGATGGAGGAGAAAAATAGAAAAAAGACTGGATCTTAGATGACTTTACTGAGCTTCTTCATCAACCCTGGATTGCCTATCTCTCCAGACTTCTTATCTGAAATAGTGACAGATCTTTATTCCATAAGACATTAGTAAGTACGCTGTTACCTGCAGCTGAAATATTCCTCCCTATAACACAACAGTCTCACAGGGTTGTTGTAAGGGTCAGCCAGATGTTAATATATGGGAAATTCCAAGCCCAGGACTTGGCTCAGAGTAGGTGTTCAATACACACTAGTTTCCTCCCTCTTCCCTATTTTTGTCTCTTAATTTTAGATTTTTCCCGCTCTACCAATCTCACAGGATTGTGGTAAAAAAGCAAATGAGATAATTTTTATTTATTGCCACACTAATGCTCTAGTAACAACCACAAAACCTCAGTGGTATATCACAATAAACATTTCTTTAGCTTACAAATTTGGTTCTCTGTGGCGTAGGCTGGCTACTCTACAGGGTTGGTGGCGGGCGATGGGGCAGACTGGGTGTGTTCTCGGGAGCAGGAGAGGAAGCAGAAACACACAACATTTGTTCCCAACTCTGCTTCCTTCCTGTTGGCTGACATCCCATTGGTTGAAGCCAGCAGTGTGGCCGACGCCAGCAACAAGGGGTAGGGTAGGATGAGACGCCATGCTCACATGGGCGGGCACCACCAAGTTGCATAACAAAGGGAGTAAGGAAGAATTGGGCCAGTGTTTTTACCTTTTTATTTTTATTTATTTTTTTACAACCCATCTATCACGATAATATATAGGAAAGGACTTTATAATCTGTAAACATTCTACAAATAATAGTGATGATGTAGATAATGGTCCATGAAGGAGGAAGGTTACATACAAGGTCCAGAATAGGCAAATCTATAAAGGCAGAAAGTAGATTAGTAGTAGCTCAAGGCTGATGGGGTTGGGGAGTTTGGGAGATTGACAAGTAAGAGGTGTAGGGTTTCTTTTGGGGGTAATAAAAATGTTCTAAAATCGATTGTGGTAATGGGTACATAACTCTGTGAATATACTAAAAGCCCTTGAATTATATCATTTAAATAGGTGAGTCATATGGTATGTAAATTATACTGTAATAAAACTGTTTTTAAAAAGGCGGAAAGGGAGGAATGATTCTGGATTAAGGAGGGGAGAGGTGAATCACCAGGTGGTGGCCATATCCCCCGTTTCCCACAAAGCTGTCAGGACACCACCATATGTGACCATTAAAAAGCCAACTTGTTAAGGTTTTCTCTGCCACCCTTGGAAAAAAATCTCTGATTTTATCATGGATTCTGTGGGGGGAAAATCACACTGTGTTTATAGCCATTTGCTGCATGGCCAACTTTGCAGGAGAGCAAGCCCCCACAAGCCAGGAGAGGAGCTGGGACCTCAGTGCATGCGGGGAGGGGAAGCTTTTCAGAGGCACCAAAACATTGGCCCCCGTTGGCCCCCATTGGCCTGTGGAGGGGAGGAAACGTCTCCCCTGACCCTCTTAGGGTCCCTGGCTGGCTCTGCCAATGAAACTGACAGGATAACAGAAAACCTTACAAATTAATTTAACCTACATTTTACATGACAGTGGAGCCATCAGGAAATAAAGACATGAGGGAACGTTCCACCTGAGTGTTTTCATGTGAGGTTTCATGAAGAGTGGACAGTGTGTGGAAACAGAATATGTCAAAGAGCGTGAACAAGGGTAGTAAACTGGGAGAAACTTAGCAAGGTCTCTTGGTTCAGTTCTTTCTCAGTCTTCCTCCTTCTTGGAGGATAGAATGCTCCTTTCTTCTGGGTATAGGGAGGACACCTGTGGTGAGAGGGTCTTATGACCTGCTTCAGGGGAGAAGGGTTCAGAGAGAGCCTCCTGTTCTCGCTGTTTTCTCAGACTTTCTCAAACTCCTTCAGCTTAAAATATTCACTATGTCAAGATGCCATAATTTGGGGGTAGCATGTCCTGAGCCCTGTCACCTGCTTCTGGGCTGGAAGGGGCATTTGCAGAGGCAGGCATGTGGAAGGGGAAAGGTTAGAAGGTGAGAGCGATAATGGGGCAGGCACGTGGGACCTACGGGGAATGAGGGAAAGAGGTGGGTTATGAGCTGGAGATGAGCTCAAAGGTCAATGTAATAACCATCTTTGGGAACCAGATGGGTTGTTAACTGAGAGGGGGCCATGTCTACAGGCTCTTCTGCTGACTTTTTGAACTTGAGTCCTTAGAAAGCAAAGTTGCTTTCAGGGAAACTGGCAATTGCCCCCAGCATCCCAGAAAGTGCATGGATACCTGGTCCAGGCTGATAGGAGCTTCCCTTTCCCTAGAACATCTCCTTCCACCCCCTTCGGCTGCCCAACTCCTACCTGTCCTGTAGGACTCAACAAAGACCTCTCCTTCTCCAGAAAGCCTCTCCTGATCCTCTGGGTGCCCCTTTGTGATCAATGCCATTCTCTAGCTGAATGCTTATCATGCCGAATTGAGTTGTTTTCAGGTTAGACTGTAGGCTAACTGTAAGCTGGGCAAGGAAGGGGGGAAAGAAGGAAGAAGGGGAGGAAGGGAGGGAGGGAGGGTCCCACTGAACCGTAGTGAGCAGCTGGTAGGTCTGGCATAGGACGGCCACTACTGGGGCAGGCCATGACCATCCTGAGCTCTGACCAACCATTGGCATTGCCTTGGTCCCCACTGCTGCAGCACTGTGGTCTGCAGACACCCTGGGCCTCCTGGAGTGACTCAGGGAAACTGGAAACAGTGGCCAAGTCTGGACCCAGGGCTTGTTGAACTGGTTGCATGGGTCCAAAATAATGAATCATGTTTCATAGGCTGGGTTCCCTGGAAGCGGAGGCTGACAGTTTACTGGGGATCAATACATGTGAAAGGAAGGGAGAAAAAACAGGATTGGGAAGAGGGGAAAGTGGAACTGGGACGCCCAACAAAGGCTCAGCCAACTCCCTGGGGGGCACTGGAGCAAGAAGGGCCTGTCAGCGCGCCCTGTATCCGGGCAAGGTGGTGGGACCTTTGTGGCCCCTCCTTGCTCAGTCATCTGGGGAAGCCTTCCCTGGGGCCAAGAGGCTCTCTGCAGCTGAGAGACCCTAAAGGAGCTGAAGACCGGAGACTGTGTGCTGAGCCTTCCCCACACTCCCCACCCCTCACAGCTGGACAGTGAGTCCTTTCTTGAAGGGGGATCTGGGCAGCACGTCTCTGTGCCCACCATAGATTGACAGTCGCTGAAGCTACAAGTTATTGAACCCTTATGCCAAGATGTACAATTAGCATCATTTACAAGTGAGGAAACTTGAGGCTCCAAGAGGTAAAGTAACTTGCCCACCGACTGAGCCACCCAGGCACCCTAGAACACCAATTTTAACCACTGATCCTAAGTGCTAAGGGGAAGGGGCATAATTATACAGGGACCAAACAGATACTTTTCATGGTGAGTTTTTTTAAGTAGAAAAACCCAGGATGCCTGGGTGGCTCAGTCAGTGAAGTGTCTGCCTTCAGCTCAGGTCATGATCCCAGGTCTTGGGATCGAGCCCCGCATCGGGCTCCCTGCTCAGCGGGGAGCCTGCTTCTCCCTCTGCCTGCCGCTCCCCCGGCTGTGTTCCCCGCCCTGCTTGTGTGCACATGTGCGCTCTGCCTCTCTCTGACAAATAAATAAATAAAATCTTAAAAAAAAAAAATGAATGGAAAGCCCATCAATATATATATGTTGGGGGGGGTGATCCCAAGGGAGCCCTTCGCCCTTTAGCCTGGCCACATGCTTCTCACTGTCCCCAGTGGGGGTGGAAAAAACTCGGTTGGTCCCCTTCCCCCATCATCAACTGATCCTGTTGAGGGAAGGGACAACCCATGGGCATAGCCTCCTCTCCAAACCCCCTTATGCCCACTGAGCTGGGACTCAGGAAGCACACTCAGTGAAGAAAAACCCCGCAGTACAGTTCCAAAGATAGCAAAGGGGCTAAGGGAAATCGTCCTGCTGAGAGAATTGCTCACATTTTCATGCTTTTGCAGGAAGGGCTGCTGGAGGTGAGGGATGCTGGGGGCTGGAGGTGAGCTTGGAGGCTGAAGTGCCCTTCTCCGTCCTGGGCTTCACCAAAGGAGGGAGGCAGTATCCCTTCAACTCAGCCTTCTGGGCTGTGCTTCCATTTGCTCTGAGGTGGAGGAATGATGAGGATGGTTCTTTCTCGGGGCTCAGAGATCTTTTCCCAGGTGCTGGCTCTTCGGCTGGTACTAATGTCCCCTGGCGCTTCTGTGGCTCCCCCTGGGATCGGGGTGTCGTGGGGGTGGTACGGGGAGCACACTGTGTGATTCGCCTCCAGGGCTACAAACCCAGCCCAGGGTGCCACTCACTCTCTGAGCTTCAAGGTTTGTCCTCCCCCACGAGCCCCCTCCCAGGCTAGTGTCCGCTCCACCCTCGATCTCCCTCGGGGTAGAGAGGCTGCAGAATCCATCTGGATAGAGAGCGTGGGACTGATGTGCTGTTTTTAGTTCTGTGGGAGAAGTCACAACAAGGGGTTGTAATTTCTCTGCAATTTCTCTCTTCGATGAGGCATCTGTTGGCATGCTGTGAGGAGATTCTCATCGGAGCATAGGGCCTGGATCTGGATCCAGCCTCGCGGGGTGCCCAGGCCTCCTTGTGGTCCCTTCTGCCTGCCATAGGCACTTGACTTTGCTCTGAAGGAGGGGAGCAGTTTTAGGGGCCTGTCATCCTTTTCTCCCCTCGCTCCGGCTGACTCACACACATGGCCTAGCTCTCTTTGCCTGGAATGGCACCTGCCCACGCCTTGATTACCTCTTATTTCGTGCTCTGTCTGAGCCAATGCTCCCCTCGATGCCACCCCTGACCCCCAGCACATCCAGTCAGCTCAGTCACCACTCTGACTGTGTGCCAGGCCCCGTGCTATGTGCCGGAGATCTAGAGATGAACAGGGACAGCCCCTGCCCTTGGGAAGCTGGCTGTGCAGGTCGGAGGGGATGTTTGTGCTAAGGCAGAATGTGCAGGGGGGGCTTGGAGCTCACAGAGGGAAACTCTCATCTTCTGGAGGGAAGTGATGGGCAGAGCGAGACCTCGGACCACCAGGGTTTTGTTCCAGACCAGCCAAATACAGAGGGTATGACATTTGGGGGAAAATTATTTTAGATTTTGTAACAAAACATGTTGCTACATTTACCTGATGATAGGACATTCCTCCTACGCAACAAGACACCTGTAGGAAGAACGATTATTTAAAATAGGAAGCTTCCAAGTACCTATTTAACAATAGCCTAGCCATATCGGGCAGAACCCAGTCAATCTTTGTCCTTGCCCAGGGCATTAGGGTTGCCAGTGATGGTCCTGGTGACTAAGAGTGAACCCGGGAGCAGGTGCTGCTTGAGCTGAGTCTTGATGGGTGGGCAGGACCTTGCCAGGCGGAGGGCCCGGGGAGGGGGAGGAGTTCCAGGTGAGGGATGGAGCTGTGAAAGTACACACTATCTCCAGAAGAATGAACATGGTTTGGTTGGGCAAGGGTTTAAGGGAGAAAGAGCAAGAGGTGATCCTCAAATGGTAGATGGGGCCAAATCCTGAGGGCTTTGATGCCACACCAAGGAGGTCATGGCTTTTCACCTTCAGGCCTTTGCTCATCATAGACTACGAGCCCCTCAGAAGCAAGGACTGGGGTGAGGTGCCAAAGGGGCACCATGTAAGGAGGCACTCACTCTCAGAATCGTGCCAATGCAGGGCTGGCCCCCTGAGAGTGAGCGAGTCGGGTCCTTTGTGACCTCTAGGTGCCTCCCTTGCCTCACCCTAGACCCAGCCCTGCTCAGGAGAGAGGTCACGTTTTGTAAGTTTTTGTATTCTGAGGGCCTAAAACAATGCTTGACCATAGTAGCAGACCAATAATTTCTTGTGCGATGAATGAATGAATGAATGGGTTTTTTTTTTTCTGTCTGGAATGTGTTTGCCATCCTCATGGCCAGTCAAGATGTGTCATTTCCTTTTTTTTTTTTTTTTTTAAGATTTTATTTATTTATTTGAGAGAGAGCGAGAGAGTGAGAACACATGAGTGGAGGAGGGGCAGAGGCAGAGGGAGAAGCAGACTCCCCGATGAGCTAGGAGCCCGATGCCGGACTTGATCCCAGGAGCTTGGGATTATGACCTGAGCTGAAGGCAGACGATTAACCGACTGAGCCACCCAGGTGCCCCAAGTTATGTTATTTCTTTTCAGGCTTACTTCTTCCCTGCAGCCCCTCCAGATAACCCTCCCCTGAGTCCTCAGCTCTTATGTTGTATGCACATCCCATCTCCCAACCAGACTGTGTTGTTCTGTTTTGGAGAGAGATGTAGACAGTAGGTGCTTACACTGGAGGCATAATCAAATCTCAGAACCCTCCCTGGGTAGGCTCAGTAGTTCTAGAATATCCTGGCCCCTTGGATGGGAAGGACCAGCCAGGACCACTGCTGCTGCTCAGCTCTTTGGGGTTTCCCTCCTTCCCCTCTTCTTCCCTATTCTTTATGAGGCCAAGGCTCAGAAAAGTTTCTGGAGGGGGTGTCTGCAAACTGCTCCTTCACAGTACTACCCACTTACCCAGCCTGCTTCCTTTCCTTAGCCCCTTTGGACCACAACCACCTGGCCACTGCTATGTAGTTACAAAGGCTCCAGAGGTCTTCTGAGACACCCCCACCTCCCTGCTCTTCTGACTGATGGCACTCCTCACCAGGTGTGGAAACCATTGGCTCTTGGCTAAGAAATGAGGTTAAACATGAACACTGCTGGGATGTGGAAGCTGGGGGTGATTAATGATGCTACTCATGAAAGGTCAAGACATTCACATTTCTGTCCAGTGGAGGATCTGTTTCAATCAGGAAGTTGCTCTTGCTGCCCAAAGAAGCAGAATCGTCCCCTCCCACACTCACTTACTGCTGAAGGGAGGATGGTCACGCAGCATCGTGTGGGCCGTGCAATCACAGAGCTCCCAGGTGGGAGAGCTGCACCAGCGTACCCAGAAGGGGGCCACTGCCCCTCATCCATCAGAGCTGGCGTTCTGCAGACTATATCCCAGGGCGTACCAACCTCTCAGGAACACTCTTGAGAAAGAATCGGTGCTCAGGTGAACTTTGAGCAGCTATAGGGGATGGGACAATATGCAAATAACAACAAAGAACTGGAGACAATGCCAAATCTCTTGTACAGTGGCAACAGCATGGGACCCCCAGAGAAGGTCCAAAGTCTGCAAAATACAGAACAGATTGTATGTCAACCGGAGTATTGGTTGCTCAAGATCCAAAGTCTGCAAAATACAGAACAGATTCTACGTCAACCAGAGTATCTTCTCAGCCAATCCTGACCGTATGTTTCTTACCAGCTGCTATGGTTGTTAATTACACTTGAGAGGCAGTGTAGGGTCCTGTCAATGAGCTCTGCCATATTCTAGCTGTGCACCCTCAGGCAAGTTTCTTAACCTTGCTGGAACTTAGTTTCCTCATTTATAAAATGGAGATAATAATCGTTTCTACCTCATAAAATTGTAATGATTAAATAAGCCCTTAGAAGAGGGCCTGGCACAGAGTTGATGCTATATAAGTATTGGCCAATAATGAAAATCAAAATATTTTCTGCAAAGTTAATTGTATTGACCTCTCTTTCTAAGCCTGGAAGAGTTCCATCATTTAAAACATCAATTCTTGGGGTTCCTGGGTGGCTCAGTCATTAAGCGTCTGCCTTTGGCTCAGGTCATGATCCCAGGGTCCTGGGACTGAACCCCGCATCGGGCTCCCCACTCAGCAGGAAGCCTGCTTCTCCCTCTCTCACTCTCTCTGCATGTGTTCCCTCTCTCGCTGTATCTCTCTCTGTCAAATAAATAAATAAAATCTTAAAAAAAAAGCAAAAAACAAAAAACATCAATTCTTTGTCCTTTTCATGAAGTCCAATTCAAGAACATTTCTAGATATTATGGGTACCTGGGCCAGATGGGCCTTACCTGACTTAGAAAGCCAAGAGTCTGGAGCCCAGTAAGATGGGCCAGGTAAGCAGTACCCCCTCCTTCCTAGATCCCATCCTTTTAAGGTCCATCCCTGTGTGCCTGGGTTCAAGTCACCCAGAAACAGCTCACCCTGGCCTTTTGGACCAGGCTGAAGGCAGCTCTGGATTCTTGCTTCATGTTCTGAGTGTCTGCTTCTCTTAGCAATAGTGGAGAACTTTATCTCCCCTCCTGGGAGGCACTGGTAAAGTAGAAAGAAGAAAGGTTCATTATTTGGCTGGGATATGTTTTTTTCCCCCCATTCCCTTGTGCAGGAATGGGAAGAGCAGGTCCAGCATGGATTTTCTGTCATCACTGCTCAGGGTCCAGGAGCTGGAGCAGTGTGGCATCCCTGCCCAGCCTGGCCGCTGAAGGTGAGAATATAATAAACAGGGGAGGTGAGAGAAGAGGCACGTGGGGATGGGGTGATTTGAGCCTGTTCTGGGCCCTACTGACCCTGGCTTGGGCAGCAGCTCTGGGGGAGCAATCTGTGAGTCCTCGTGCACCCCTGCAGAGCTCCCCTCCTGGGTACCTTGCATTACCATCCTATTTGCTGTATTATAACTATTGGTGCAGAGGTACGCCAGATTGTGGGGGCTGCTGATTGGGTTTAGCCCCAAAACCTTCTCACACCCTTCTTTATTGATCAGACTTTGCTCTCCTCGCACAGTAGCAGATGCCCTTGTGTCTCCCATCTCATCCCCTTGGACCACTGCCAATTCACACACGGTGGTGTTGGACAGCTCCGTCCGCTGCAAGCAGCACCTGGCCTTGAAGTCCTGGAAGCTGGCTCAGCCCTTGCACTGGGACAGCCTGGAAGGGGAGGGGAGGGGCAATCCTTAACCACTGGGGGACAAGGGGTAGGGTGAGAAGTGCTTCAGCCTCCAGTCCTTCAGGGGTCAATCCTGCGGTGTACTCCACACGGCCTCTGGCGCTAACCAGCTCAATAACTCACCCTTCACTGGCTTTCTCAGCACCCCATTTTACTCTCCTCATGCCTGCTTCCTGCAATCATCTTCTGAATGAGAATTACCTGCATCGAAGTTGTCGCTGACTCTGCTTTCTGCGGAAGGCAAGCGCAAGATAGCACGTGACTACCTAACTTGGCAAAGGTGATTGGTCC
Source organism: Halichoerus grypus (assembly GCF_964656455.1). Lineage (NCBI taxonomy): Eukaryota > Metazoa > Chordata > Mammalia > Carnivora > Phocidae > Halichoerus > Halichoerus grypus. The sequence continues at coordinate 192,696,423 of NC_135713.1, forward strand.
AAAAGACAGGCGTGTCACCCAAGCAGGCCAATCAAAATCCTTCCGTGGGAGAAAGGGAAGCTCTCTTTTGCGGGAGCTGCTAAGGTTGCCAGGTTCAAGTGCTTGGGCCGTGGAGAAGGCTATGGCTGTGGGGAGAGCGAGGCCGCCATGAAAGGAAGAGAGACAAGCAGGGACAAGAAAGGTCTGGGGAGAGTCTTGGCGTTTTGAGTCCCTAGTGTGAGCTCCAGAAGCTCCGGTTTCTGTTTTTCTTCAGCGCTGGGAACCTGGAGCTTTCCCATCAAAAGAGGTAGTCAATGTCCCAAAGCTGGTGTGAACTGGGGTTCTGTTACTTGCAACTGGGAGAGACTTGGTTAGTAGAATCCTTCTTTGTCCCCCATGGGAACGAGAGCTCCTTGAGCTCCTGGAGTCTCCACTTTCCCTTAGACTCTAGGACAGTGCCTGAAGGCGTCAGGTGCTCAGGAAACGGGGCTGAACAGGTGAATGAATGGATGTGAGTACCCCATCACGTGCGCCTTTGCGGTTCTTTCCCCCTGCTGTCAGTGGGCCTATCAGCCTGTTTTCCTATAAACTGGAACACGATAATTAGGCTTTACATTGTGTAGAAATTAAGAGTAAAAAATTGAATAGATGATTCAGATCCCTGGTATAAGGAAAAAAGGGGTAATGGAAGGGAACTAAATGTACTTAGTATTTACGACAAGCCCTGCTAGATACATTATTTCATAAAATTTTGACAATAACCCTACAGGGTGGGTATTATGCCCATCTTAAAACTGTGTAAACTAAGGCATGGGGTGGTCAAGCACTTTGCCAGAGCTTTTACAGACAGTAATCATTACACCTAGGGTTTGATTGAAGCCATCCTAATCGACAGCTGTGGTATCTTGTTGTGGTTTTAATTTGCTTTTCCTAATGTTGAGTAACTTCTCATGTGCTGATTTGCCATTTGTAGTTCTTCTTTGGTGAATGTTTGTTCAATTTTTTTAATCCAGTTTAAAAAATGGGTTGTTTATTGGGTTTGTTTTTTATTGGCTTGTTATTGAGTTTTGAGAGTTCTTTTTATATTCTGGATACCAGTCCTTTATTAGATACAGTGTATGCTTTGCTGATATTTTCTCTCAGTCAGTTGCTTGTCTCTTCATTTTCACAGTAGTATCTCTCTCTTTTTAAAGATTTATTTATTTGAAAGAGAGAGACCTCGAGTGGAGGGAGGGGCAGAGGGAGAGGAAGAGGGAGAATCCCAAGGAGGCTCCACGCCCAGCACAGAGCCAATGCGAGGCTCGATCTCACCACACTGAGATCATGACCTGAGCCAAAATCAGGAGTCGGATGCTTAACTGACTGATCCACCCAGGCACCCCACACAGTAGTATCTCTTGAATAGCAGAAGATTTTTATTTTGACAGGGTTTGACTTAATCAATTTTTTCTTTTATGTTTGGTCTTTTTTGTGCCCTGGACCCAGAATTTGAACTGAGATCTGTGGGCCTCAAAGTCCTTCCTCCTATTCCACTTAGCGTAGTGTTTTCTCAACATCTATCCTCAGACCAATGTCAGGTGGGCACCACCAGAATCACCCAAGGAGCTTGCTAAAGATCAGTATCCTGGGTCCTCACCCTGGGGAATCTGCTTCTGTGGTCCCAGGTTGACCTGGAAATCTGTATATTTAACAATTTCCTGTGTGGGTGATCAGCTAGGTGTCAAATGGGTTTGATGCAGGGCCCTTGGCATTCCTGAGCCTTTAAACATGGTTATTTCTTGGCTTCTAGCTGGGTCCTACAAAGTGCTGCTGATGGTGGCATTTCTTGGTCTGTTTCTTATTGTGCCTCCTCCTCTTCTTTCCTCCCCAGCTCCCTGACACAGTAGTCGACATTCAGCAGATGATCAAGACATGCTTTTGAACTAACCGACCTACCCTCCACCAGCAGGGGGGAGAGGCAGCCCGACTCCACAGCTGGCACTAAGTGGAACCAAGTAGAAACTATAATTACTGACCTTGGTATGAAGTGTTTGTGTGCAACCCCTTGAGCTGTGGGCGGCCACTTAAGCCGGTTTCCTCAAACTCCAGCCCAGCCAGAGGGTTCCCCACCTGGAGTGACTGTTATTTTGAAGTACCTCCAAGATTGGCTCATTGGAGTTGAGAAGGACACTAACAGCTGTGCCAGTCTCCAAATAAAAGAAAACTGTATTCATTTGCAGTAGGAGGTGGGGATGGGGAAATGGAATGTGCTTTGGTTTAAGAGCAGAACAAGTATCTAGAGCTTTTGGCAACTTTCACTGGCATGTCAGATTGTGACCTGCTTTCCCCAAACAGATGGAATTCTTAGGGGGCAGAAATGAAGTTCACCTTCAAACCATGGGCACCAAAGAGGGTAGCAGGTCAAGGAACTAAGATCTGCTGAACCCCTACTCTAAGCCAGGTCTTTATATTTTATTTAATCCTTTCAATAACTCATAAGGTTGATATTATTATTCATATTTTGCAGACGGGGGAAACTGAGGCTCAGAGAGGTTCTAGAACAGCCAGGAAGTGCTAGAGCCAGGATACAGAATGTAAGTGAAGCTGAGCTACTGTAATAAAGAGGCTTCAACACACAGTAGCTTAAAGAATGTTGATTATTTCTTTCTCATCTAACAGTCCCAAGTCAGTAGGAAAGCTCTGCTCCAGGCAGTCACTCAGGGACCCAGGATCCCACCATCTGTCACTTCACAAGTTCCTATAACTGGGGTTGGCAATTTTTTCTGTAAAGAACCAGATAGCGAACATTTCAGGCTATGCCAGACATATGGTCTCTGTCCTTGCTATTCAACTCTGTTGTATCATGAAAGCTGCCATAGACAATATGTAAACGAATGGGTGTGGCTGCATTTCAATAAAACTTAATTTACAAAAACACTCCATAGACTGGATTTGGCCCAAAGGTCCTAGTTTGCTGATGATTATGCTAGAACAGTGGTTCTCAAAGTGTAGTCCTAGGGAACCAGCAGCAACAGCAGCATCTGGAAACTTGTTAAAAATGCAACTGCTTAAGCCAGTCCCCAGACCTATTGAATTAGAAACTTTGGGGGTGGAGCTGAGAAATCGGTCTTTTAACAAGCCCTCCAGGTGATTCTTATTTATGCATGTTGAAGTTTAAGAACCCCTGTTCTAGAGCCCTGCCTCTCAGCCCTGGCTTCACACGAACACCAACACTGAGAGCTTCCAAAGCTCTCAGTGCCCAGACAATTACATTAGAGCCTCTGGGATGGGATACAGGCATCAGCACCTTTAAAGCTCCCCAGCTGGTTCTCAGGTACAGCCAGTAACGAGAAGCACTGCCCTAGAGCACCCTTACCATCTGCATGGTCAGAGTTAGTTTGCAACCTGACCTACCACACTGCTGCCTCTCTGAGGGGAATACCCTGCACTACCCAAGGTCTAGGGTTTGGTTTCTCCCTTTGTCTTACCTTGCAAGCCCTCAACATTCTGGCCCCTTCTTGGGAACCCCATATGGGGCTTCATAATAGGGAGGATCTTGGTTCCAATTTGTCAGGCTAACCCATCTCTGGCAGGAGGAGAGGATGACTTTGTGGTGGGTTAGAGGGTGTGGAACGGAAAGAAATCAGGAGGAAGAGAAACAGGAGAGGGAGGGGGAGGTGACCTCTCTGCTCTGGTCCAGAGGGAGGAGAACTTGGATATGGAGGCTACTAGCACAGTGGCCTGTCACTGGGGCTCAGTGAGGCCAGTTCCCTTCCCTGCCCATGCTATAGGGTGACAAAGAGCAGTCTCCAGGTATCCCCAAGTCTTCCTTTATAAGGCAAACACTTATATGGCACTTACTGTTTGCCTGGAAGTACTCTAAGTGCTTTCCATCAATTAACTCATTGTATCCTCACTACAACCCTCTGGGGTACAGATTCTCATTACTCCCATTTTCTAGATGGAGAGACAGAGGCTTTAAGACTGAGGCTTTAATTTACACAGGCTTACATAGGTAGTAAGTAGTAGAGGTAGGATTCAGCTCAGGAACTCTGGTCACTATGCTCTGCTACCTCTCTTCAGAACAGCCACGATTATTATTATTCCCATTTCACAGATGAAAACACCCCCATGTAACTTGCTCAAGATCACAGAGCCAGGAGGTAGTGGAGGCAGGAGTTGAATCCAGGTCTCTCCACCACCAAAGCTCTTGGATTTGCCAGTTTGCCCCACAGCCTGGTTTCGGTCCCCCCTCCCAACTCCCCTCCATCTGTCCGTTGGGCATATTCTGGGTTTGCACGTGTGTGGCTGACTCACACGGGAGCAGGAGAGCCCATCCTCTGGAGTGGGAAGGCAGACTTTATTTCGGTTTGGAGCCATCTTGGGTTGATTCTGGGAGAGCTGCCAAACCCAGCTAACACATTTTCCCCTGCCAAAGATACTGAGTGGGTGGGCCCCTGGGGGGCCTCTGGGGGGGGGGCCCGTGACACCAACTCCTCAGATGAGTCTCAGCACCCAAGGGAAAGACGGGCATGCCTGCTTCATCTGCCTTAACTACAATCTCTTCCCTGAATTTACTGGTTCCAGTTGCTAAAATCTCTTTCTCACTTCCTCTCTGCTCTGGTCCAGAGCCAGAAGAAACCCCAAGAAGCCATTTGTTCTAGGCTTGCCTTTGGGCGACTGAGGTAATCCTAGTTATTCCCATTTTACAGATTTAGTAACTGAAGCTTGCTACGGCTCCTGATTGGGTTGTCCTCTTTCCATCAGCCCTATAGTTTCCCAAATGTCCCTGATGATGAGTCACCTGGGGCACGTGTCAACTATCTAGATCACTAGGCCTCTGCTCTGAAAATTCCCATACAGTAGGTTAGAGTTGGGGCCCAGGAATCTGCCCATTACCAGGGTGCTTCTTGTCATCAGGGACCCCTGTCAGGTGTGGGGATTCTCCCCCATTTCAGGTGAAAGACCTTGGCTGGCCCTGTCCCAGCTATCCCCCAAATTGTAATAATTGCCGCTGAAACTTGGATGAGTCTTGTGGGTTTACCTGCTCACTTAGCAACATTTCCCTTCTAGCCCAACTTCAGGAAATCAGAAAGGGGCTGGTAGGATGGTGTGGGTGGTTCCTCCGTCCTCTCTGGCCAGTTCTGCTGTGTCCTCCAGAGGATGCTGGCTCTGGACCAGAGCAGAGAGGAAATGAGAAAGAGATTTTAGCAACTGGAACCAGTAAATACCCTCAGGGAAAAAGATTGCCAAGGGTCATCAGAGACCTCCCAAGTGTACTCAGATATATGGATATCTTATCCCCACTTAAGCCAAATCTTCCAGATGCTGAGGGGCTCCCTACTTGCTAGAGGTCTCTAGCCCATTTGTTTCTGGTCTGTGCAGAAAAAAACAAAAGGCATTGGAGGGGGGAGTTTGTTTCAGGGTGTGGTGGCTTTAAACTATGTGTGGAAATTCTTCAATACTCCATCCTATAGAGGTGGAGGCTGATTCCCCTCTCCTTAAGTGTGAATGGACTTAGTGACTTCTTTCTAATGCACAGAATAAAGTGGACAAGGCACTCTTCGACTTCTCAGACTAGGTCACAAAGGGCACCGTGGCTGCCTTCTCTTTTTTGGATTACTGATGCTGAGGAAAGCCAGCTGCCAGGTTGTGAGGACACTCAGGCGGCCCAATGGAAAGATGCTCAGAAACTCTCACACAGTGAGAGACTGAGGCCTCCTGCCAATAGCTAGTAAAAAAGCCTTTGGCCAATAGCCATGTGGATAAGCCATCTTGGAAACAGGTCTACCAGCCCCAGTCAAGCCTTCAGGTGACTGCAGCCCAGGCCAATGTTTTGTCAGCAACCTCATTAGAGACCCTGTACCAGAACCTGCAGCCAAGCTGCCTCTGAATTTCTGGGTCACAGAAGCTGTGAGATAACAAGTGTTTGTTGTTGTAGAATAATAGAATACACACACACACACACACACACACACACACACACGTAGAATATGCCTATGTGCCTCCATTCACTGGCACAGAGTTCCTAAAACCCTTGCAATTATTTAAATGATAAGAACACTAAGAATATCTTTTGATCTTAATATTTGGTCTTTGTCCCTGGTTCCTGACACAGAGCTCCTAAATCTCTCAGAATTTCCTGGGTGACAGGAGTGTCTTTTGTTTTAATGAGGTGACTCTTGGTAGGGCTCCTGGATGGTTTTAGGATGGGAGCTGGTCACCAGAAAGACCAAGCCATGATTAGAAAGAAGCTTGAACTTTTAGCTCTGCCTCCATCGTTCAGGAAGGGGAGACGAGCACAGTGACTTAATGATAGGCCATGCCCATGTGATGAAGACTCCAGAGCATGGGGTTCAGAGAGCTTCCAGGTTGGTGCATACATCCATGTGCCAGGAGGGTGGTGCACCCCACCTCCATGGAGACAGAAACTCCTGTGCTCCAGATCCTTCTTGAATTTGTCCTCTATATCTCCGTCTCTACTTGTCCATCTGTATCCTTTATCTTATCCTATATTATACAATAAATGGGTAAACCTAAGTGTTTCCCTGAGTTCTGTGAGCCATTCTAGCAAATCATTGAACACAAGAAGGTGATCATGGGAACCCCAATTTATGGCCAGTTGGTCAGAAGTATAGGTGACAATTGGTATCTGGAGTGGGGGGGGGACAGTCCTGTGGGCCTGTGCCCTGAACCTGGGGGATTTGAGGCTACCTCCAGGTGGATAGTGTCAGAACGGAGTTAAATTGTAGGACACCCGTTTCCACCCATTTAGTGACCAGACCCTGGGGCTCCCTGGCACAGGCTGCTGTGATATAAGGCATGAGAGCACCCCAACAGCCCTTGCTCTGTGTGGGGCCTGCAGTAGGGTGGCCCTGCACACTAAACACCTAGTGAGCAAGGACGAGGATGTGGCAGCCCCACCTTTGGCCCCTGTGCGAACTTGCCACAGCCCCTGGCAACACCCCCCCACCAGACCCTGCTTCCCCATCTAGACACACAGAAGCCTGTTTGCAGTCAGGCTGTCCTCATCCCCTGCCCTTGGCCTAGCTCCTCTCACCTCCACCCGCACAGATGCCAACAGCGGGAACTTAGTCAGGAAACATGTGCTCAGAGGGATGAACCTTGACACCATCCTGCCACCTGGAGTCTCAGGTGTGAGGCTCTCAGCACTTACAGGGACATGATGGGGGATGCATTGGTCGAGGGGCAAACCCAGCCCTCGGGGGGCAGGGGTGCTTTCCTGGACGGTCAGGTCAGAGGTACAGGGCTGGGAAAAGGGTCTGGGGGCAGTCTTGGGAGGTTGGCTTAGCAGTTGCCAGAAGTTCCTTCCATCTCCCGGGGCCTTGGGCATTACTCTTGGCACCTGAACTCTTTCTTCTATATCTCCTTCTGCAGGCTCACAGCTTCCATCCTGCCATGACCCCAACACCCATCTTGGTGCCCTCCCTGCAGCCCACATGCTCACTGCCTTGGGGTCAGCCAGGCTCGCTCTGTCCCTGGAGCTTCCTGCAGCCCTACCCTCTTCCTGAAGAACCCCGGGGGCTCCTTGGTGCTTGTGAGGAGCCTGGCCTCCTCCTGCCATTCAAGGCCCTCCAAACTCTACCAGCCTCTGTCCAAGTAATTTGAATCAGAGCTCCCCAGGGCTCGTTGGGATGAAACACCCTCTGTAGACACCCTGACTCCCCTGCACCCATCTCCTATAGGAGAGGGAGTGGGAGGACAGAAGAGGCAGATGGATGGGGTGTCTGCACAGCTTGAGGGGCAAGGTGTGGGGGCAGGCAGAGAGGGCAGACCCCAGGATGGACAGATGGACAAGGTATCCAGCTCTCCCCTTTCCTGAATGGCCACAGGAGGAATGAGGTCGCTGCGCCATGCCTCTCGGAGAGATGCTGAGAGTGTGAATGAGAACAGCTTGTGAGGGGCTCTGACGAAGCGGCCTGGGGAGGAGAACTTTCGTAACCTTCCGGACCTGGCATTGAACCAGAGGACAAATCACATGACCCAAGTTACTCTGCCCTTTTAGCTTTCCTGGCTCACAACCCAAATGTTCTTACACTCTGCAGGGGCTCTTTAATCTGGTGAGGGGACATGGATGTGTCAGGGGAGGGCATGAGGGTTCTGAGCTGCATAGTGTATATGACATCTTATGGGTATGCGCACACGTACATTTTGTCCTAGAATGTCTACAGCTTCTTGAAGGGGTCTGTGACCCATAAAAGGGTCTAACTTGGTACGAGGCTATCCAGACTGGACCCACATTTGCTGTTTACTCCCAGCAAATCTGGTTCTAAGTTTAAGGACTGTCAACATTCACCCTGACGAATCCCCACCTCTTCACTTTGAAACCTTAATACTGAACCTGCTTTGGGAGGCTTGAAATCAAACCTGCCAGGCAGGTGCACGCTCTATCCTTCTCTTCTTCCCAGGCCAGCCTCGGTTTCCCTGGACCTGCCTTATGTTACAGCCACACCCCACACTTCAGGGAATGTTCCCAGCGACAGAGAAATCATCTGCCCCATGCACATATCCTGCATCTCAGGAGCCCCTTCTCCAAGATTTTCTTTACATTTTAATTTAACTGCGTGGACTTCTGCTCGTATAGGAGTTTTCATGTGTTTCCTGGACCCACACACAGTTTCCTAATGTGACGTACAAACAGGGTCGTTCCTGTGATAATGTCAGTGATTACGGCCAAATGGCTTCTTTCTTGGTCTTGTCTACCTTCCTCCTCAATCCTCCTAACCCTGAAAACTGACCTCAGGATGTTCATGAAGACCGAGTGCAGCAAAAAAGGAGGTTTCCTCGAGGGTTGCCCTGTCCCAGAAGAACTTTACCTTATTTTTTCACATGTAATATGTTCCTGAAAGTGTCTGTGAATACCAAATGTTCCAAAGTTGGGTTCCTTGTGCTACAGGAGAGGTGGTGTGTTCTACTGGTTAAGAACATGGCCATAGATCTTGGTGGCATGGGCATAGATCTGCCACTTGCCTGGTATGTGGTTGAGAGAATGCTCTGCACCTCAGTTTTCTGAACACGGGAATGTTTATAGTAATTATCTTGCAGGGTTCTTGTGCAAATTAAGTGATTTAATGTATTGAAAGCACGGAAACAGAACTTTCTGAAGCAGGGTCTTACCCATTGTATGTGTTAGCAATTATTGTATGTTTTAAGGTGGGTTCTATACTCAGCTGAAAAAAAGATTGACTCCCTAATTATATTTTGCCTCTAAGATACAATCACTGACGATCTATTCTAAGGCTTTGTTTTCTATCCCTCACGAGTGAATCCAGTCAACCATCTCAAGACCAATGAGCACTCAGCTGAAGCCAAAGGTTTGCTGCTTTCAGCCAGCTGATGACTTTCATCTTAGTTCCAATTGTGTTAAGTTTGTGAAACTTCTGTTTCTTATTACTGTGCCTGCACTTTTATTCTCCTGTTTTTGCTCATTTTTTGCACCAACAACCACAACAATGTATTCAAACAATTATATCAACATGGTGTAGAGCACAGGCCAAGTGGAATGGTAGTGCTTCAAAAATGGGACTGTTGGCCAAAGGTTTGTGTCACCTTATGACATCTCAGCATGTTTGCTGGTGGATGTGCAAAAGTTGGAATTTGGTGAAGGAAAACCAATTTAGGAATGTCAAAGTCCAAACTATAATGGTGGTGATAGTTCAGAAGCCAAAGACCATTGAGGCTGGGACGTATGATTGGGTTCAGGTCGTGATCTGCTTGTCGAAAGGACAATTTGTGACCAGGAAGTTGGAGACAGTCATCCTTCACCTTAATAGTAGACCCATTCCAAGAGAGCTGGCTATAAAGCAACCATTCACAATGTGAATCATGTAGTGTTGTTTTTTTTTAATTCCATTATAAAGGTAAGCTGGTCTTCTAAAGAAAATGGATGGCTTTGACAAGTTTGGTGACAGGTATGTCTATGTCATGCTGGGATTGTGGTGAGAGAGATTTGAGAACACTTTTAATTAATTATCAGATCCTTCCTGTAGCAGAAACATAATAGGGGGAGATTCTTAAATGGAATTGTGAGTTCTGCTGTGTACTCTGCTTAAGAAGTTCTGGGGAGCAGTGGACACTCAAGGCTGCCTCCTCAGTGTGGCCTGGGTCCCTCTTCCCTTTTGTTCTCCGGGAGAATGTCTTACATTATAGCTGATAACTCACTACCATCTCCATTCTTTACTCCACATTTCTTTGTTTAGTTTTGTGATTGGGGTGAGTGAGACAGCGTTGGAGTTCTTCACTCTCCTTACAGTTAGGGTTTATATAATCTTGGTATTCTCCAAGACTACTAAGCCCAACGCGGGGCCTGAACTCATGACCCTGAGATTAAGACCTGAACTGAGATCAAGAGTCAGACACTTAGGGGAGCCTGGGTGGCTCAGTCAGTTGGGCATCCAACTCTTGGTTTCGGGTCAGGTCATGATCTCGGGGTCATGGGATTAAGCTCCACATCGGGCTCCACGCTCAGTGGGGAATCTGCTGGAGATTCTCTCCCTCTCCCTCTCTTTCTGCCCCTCCCCCCACTCACATGCTCTCTCTCTCAAAATAAATAAATAAATCTTAAGAAAAAAAGAGTTGGATGCTTAACCAGTGAGCCACCCAGGCAACCCGATATTCTCCTTACTTTGATGGCTAGATCCTAGATGTTGGAGAGGACACATGTGACTCTGAACAAGTGTGTCTGGTGATGGACATCAAGGGAAGCCTGATGCCCATGGAGGATTTCACCTGTCGACAGGATGGCCCTGTATACAGAAGCAACCAAGAGCCCCAGTCAGGGGATACCATCACCAGATAAGCACTTCATAGGGACAAAACACTGAATTCCTTCTTTGCCCTCTCGTGGTAAGGCCCTGGGCTTTTTAATTCTGGGATGAAATTGTTGTAGTGATGTGGACCTGCTAAATGGACAAGGGAAGGTGGCTATTATAATGTCAAGTGGAGTTTGGATCATATAAACATTTGTGAATGTTTGTTCTATTTCCATCCCCTCACACCAGTGGGCATGCGAGTGCAACAATGCCTTCCAAGCTTCTACAGGCCATCCTGGCTGCCACTGTCCCTAGGTGTTTCTGGGAACTCCAAGAGGTTTCAGACTGAGGAGAGCCCAGTCTTGTGGTCCCGGCCAGGTCAGGTTAGGTGGTTCGAGGAGCTCACACCTACCTCCTCTGTCCCGGATGCCTGTACATTGGTCATAGTTCATGGAGCGGGATGCCATGTCACATTCTACTGGTGACGAGGGGCAGGTAAGATGTGCAGTGCTTCCCTTTGAAAGCACCTTAACTCAAGAGTTCTAGAAAATAAACCATTCCCTACCATTATCCATCCTGGAAGCTCGTATTTTCGTCAAGTTAATTTACTTCAAAGAAGGTGTGATAAAATTGTTCAGACCCACTCAGAAATCCATTATAAGGGGCTCTGGCACCTAAAAATTTTTTATTATTTTCCTGATCATAAGAGTCATGCATGCTCATTACAAAAAATTAAGAACATACAGAAAGATACGTAGAAAAAAATAAAATCTCCCAGAATCTTATCTCTCAGAAATAACTACTATTATCATTTAATGGGCCACCTTTTTTTCTTTGCACAACTATTTACAAAATCCGGTGGTACTTCATATACGGTTTTGCATTTTGCTTTTTTTCCACTTTGTACAACCAGAGCACGTCCCCACGTCATGATCTATTCTTCAAAAACACCATTTTATGACTACATAATATTTCATTGTCTGGTTATAGCGGGATTTAGTTAACTAGTTCTCTACTTGTAGGCACCTAGACTGTTTCCTATTTTTTATGATTATAAATGATGTTGTGGTGAACATTCTTGTCCAGGAAATCTTTATCTGGGTTTCTGTTAATTTCCTTGGAAGAAATTCCCAGAAGGGAAATTACAGAGTCTCAGCTCTGCTGTGTGGTACCTCTCTCCTCACTTGAAGATGCCCGGGGAGGCGAGTGGCTCCTGTCACCCCCAGTGGGCAGACTTCGCTGCCTTGGAGGCCCAGACTGGAGGATCTTTATGCACGCCCAGGGGAAGATGCAAAAGGGGCCCCACAGCCTCCCCAGACTGTTTACCTGAACCCACTCCATGCAAAGCAGAACGTCCCCCTGCAGGAACCACTTCATAATTAACTTAGAGACTAAAGCATATTTAATTAACCATGGAAACCCTCCCAGCCATCTGCCTCTGTTTTTATTTTGAGGAAGAAGGCAGATCTTTTTTCCTTTAGTTCCCTCGTTTTGGGGATGGAGCTCACTTCCAGTATCTCAGTTCTTGTATGGAGCAGGGTCCTGCTCTGCTGGTGGTGCCCCCAAAGGGGCAGGGCCCGGGGTATAGTTTGAGGTGCCCGGCTGGGTCAGAGGTCATGCAGGCCCCTGCTGGGGGCAAGGCCAAGGCAGCACCTGCTCTGGCAGGGAACTAACTGGCCATCTGAGGGTCCCGGCCCCTGCCTCTTGGCTCTTGTCCTAAAATCTCAGGCATTCTGACAGGAAGGTGCCTTAGAAGAAAAGGCCAAAGCTCTTGTCTCTCAGGTGAGGAAATGAGGTGTGGGGTAGCTCAGGGAGTGCTTGAGGGCACAGAGTCTCAGGCCCTACTTCTTTGCTCCTTGGCTGTACCGTCAAGGGAAGGGGTATGGCTTTGATTTCAGTTGTACTCTGTGGTCAGAGGATTCAAAGGGGGGTCCTAAGGGTTATAATGGCCCACAATGTCCAAGTGGTTTAAAATGTGCAAAATGCATCCCAACACATCTTGCTGGACACTCACCAGCCCTTGGGGGGCACTCACCCAGCCCTGGGGGCAAGGGAGACTGGGGAGGTCATGTGACTTGCCTGCAGTCCTATAGCTGGCGAGCCAGTGTTGAGGCTGAGATGAGAACACTAAGTGCTTTGATCTGAATTGCTAATATGTCCAAAGGTCTTTTATTTCCACGGTATTCCTCAGAGGGCCCTGACTGGTTGCTTGCTGAGGAAGGGTCTGATGGAACATGAGTCCACATGTTTCTCATGACATCACCTCCTCTGGGAGGCCTTCCTGGGCCCTTCCCCCCAACCCAGGGTGAGTTGGGAGGGAGGACCTGTTCTCTGCCCCTTTGTCACCCCACACATACCTCCATATTGTACCCTAAGTCTCTAAACTTCCTGCTGTACCCCCAATTCTAGCAAAGGGCCTGGCTGACACCCGTTGGTCAATAAATGATATTGAATTTAATGAGACTGAATGTAGACACAGGCATGAGCACTTTCATAGCTTCCCTTTCTCCTTCCTTTTCACTTTGGCAGGGGTCATCTGTGATCCCTCCAGGGGTGAGTGTTATGCGTGCCTTGGGATAATCCCCAAGAGCCGCCATATGGACCCACTTGTGCTGCCAAGACGGCTGTGTGCCCCAGATCCTGAGCTGTCAGTGGAGACAGGGATCTAGCCCCCAGCCCCCAGCCAGGTAAAACCACCTCTAATAGATGCGTAGACAGGCCTGGAGGGGACTTGGGAACATAGACCACTAGGTGGCCTTGTGCTTTTTGGGCAAATCCTTTCCTCCCTCTGATACTCATCTTCTCCTCTAGCAATAAGGCCATTTGACTGGCCCCTTCCATCCCTGATGTTGCACAACCCGTGACTCTATAATGACCCCTGTCAGAAGCCAGGAGAGGCAAGATGAGGACCAGGGCAAAAAGATAGTCAACTCCAGCAAGAGGTCAGGACACTGGACCTGCTAACCAAGCTGAAATGCTTCCTGCATACCAAAGGCTCAAGGAGAATAGAAAAGAGCAAATCTCCCGGACCTCCTCGAAAGTCCCTGCCAGGCTGACAATCTCTCTACTTTCAAGATGTAAAAGATGTATTCCCCGAGATAGACTCACTCATCTTCAATCATTTTCCACCGTCTCCAGTCACAAGCAGCATCGAAGGTGATGAATTAGGACTCGATGGACATGTTTTCCTCCAGAGCAGCGTGTTAAACCCAAAGCAGCTCCTGGCTCTGTCAAAGTCAGATTAACCGAGAAAAGCCCTCCGTGGCAGAGCCCTGGGGTCTCCCCCAGCGCCACCTGGGCGGCTCTTCTCTGAAACACAGTCAAATGAGGGTGGAGAACTCATTGTTTTTTTATCAAGGACATGACCCACAGGATGGAAAAATGAATCAATGGGGAAAGATGAAAGTAAAATGCAGCTTCATTCAGGGAGCCTTGGGGAGAGACAAAGAGAAAAGGGTACAAGCATTTGCTTTTACAAATCAAGAATGGGGAGCATGTAACTCTCTCTGGCAAACACAACCTATAATAAAAACACACCTCAGTTATATACTGTGGCCAGTTACTGAGAGAGGCCAAAGGGGAGGGGGATAGAGGGGTTCAAGGAATAGGGGAGGGGGAGAGAAGCAGAGTCAGAAACAGGTGACTCGAAATAAGGAAAAAAAATCAAAATCAGGGAGGGAGAAAAAAATATCAGGGAGAGAGAGACAGAGAGAGAATGTGAGCAACATACCCACATTCAAAGAAACAAAAATGCAGACAAAAAAGGAAAAGCATGCACACACAACACAGATACAGATACTTGATGTGATGAGAGACAGAGATGGAGAAGCCCAAGCCAGAGCAAGGGACACATGGGGGGTGTGAGAGGGAGGCCAAGATTGAGCTCATCCAGGAAGAGCTATTTAAAATAAACAAGGCCATCAAGGGTCGTTTTTTTGTTCCCTAAGGAGACAAATTTTACCAGAATTCCTTTTTTTCAGAATTACTTTGGAATGTGTTTTCATTCCTATCTAAACTTCGAGAGGCACAGACATTCCTCAAAATCCATTTTCTTCATTTGCCAGGGCAGACACCCCTCGTTTATGGCTCTGGGAAGGAAGATAATACGCCTGAAGTGATAGCCTTTTAGGAGGGTCCAACTGAAAACTCTGAAGTACCTTGTGTTTCCACAGGTGAAGGCCTCGGGCGTCTCAGCTCTTGGGTGCAGCCCAATGGCCACACTCAGCTCCACCCCATCCCATCCTTGAAGTAAAACCTCATTTGTTCAGAGACTGCCGATTTGGAATCAGGTCAGGGGGGTGGTTCAACCAGGGCCAGATCGGACCACTGCACTCTGCTTGGTGACAGAGTATGCAAATGAGTAATGAAAGTAAGATAGCAGCCAACGTGTTGAATGAATGAGAGGACCAAGCGCCAGGCGCTCCAGCCACATCAGACCCAGCAGTTGCTTCCCAAACCTGCCAAATACTCTCACTTTTCGCTGCCAAGAACACCACTTCTTTCCTCCTCCACTTCTGTCTGATAAAACCCTTCCCGTCCATTGTCCATCGATTGATTCATCTGGATTTTAAGCAAGCACCCCTCTGCGAACCCTTTTCCAACAACTTCTTACTCCCTCGTGGGTTAATCGTTCCTTCCTTTGGGTTCCTGAGCCGGGTTGTTGCTCCGCTGTAGGTCTTAGCAGTTTTCCATTAGAGCAGGCTTTCTCAACCTCAACGCTCTCCTTTGGGGGCTGGGTACCACGTTGTTGTGGGGCACTGTCCTGGGTGCTGTTGTGAATAGTTGGTGGCATCCCTTGCCTCCACCTTCTAGAATACAGTAGCCACATCACCCCCGTTATAACAAATGAAAACATCTCCAGTTACTGCCGCATGTTGCCTGGGGGGTGAAAATGGAACCCAGGGACACTGCATTAGAACGAGCTGTGTCTGGGTGTGTCAGCCCCCAGAGAGGGTGCCTCCTCTGGACCCTAAGTAGTAGAATGGTGTCTGGCATAGAGAAGGCCCCTGGATTCCATAGAGGAAGAATCCAGACTGTCGGATTGTGCCCACTGAATTGGCCAGGAGAGGATCTGTCATGTTGATCACTGAAATAGGAGTGCACTGGCTTGTGAGGTCTATAACCAGATCCCTAGGTCTCTATTGAATGCAGACCTACTGTGAGCTGTGGGCCACATGCATGAAGAATATTAAAAGAAAGCGCCTACATTTAAGGCACTTGTGATGATCTAGTTCACCGAAAAGGTGTATAGCCCGGGGGACACTGAGGTAGGAACATCAAACAGTTTGTAATGACAGTCTGAAGTAGGTCCCTCCATAAGGTGTTAGGGGGTTTTTAGAGAAGGGAAAACCAGAGTGGGCTCCTATTCCTGTGGAGGGCTTAGGAGATGACATGGAACCTAACCTGGGCCTTTAAAGTGTGGTGTGACCTGAGAGCCAGTTGACCGGGCCCAGAAGTTGGGTCTGGACTTAGGGAGGCCTAGTGTCTCCAAGTATGTCCTGAACAGCCTTCGTCAGGCTCACCTGGGATACTGGTCACAAATGCAGATTCCCGGGCCGCCTAGGCTTGGTGAATCAGTTTTGCTGGGGTGGGCCCGGGACTCTGTATTGATGATTCTGATGCTTGATGAAGTTTGAGAGCTACTTCTGGCAGGGGGGCCAGAGGCCTGCAACAGACTTAGGAGTAACCTTGGTCTTCCATTGCATGCAGCCCGTAGGGTTTATACAATCTAACAGAGTGGTTAAGCACACAGGCGGTGGAGCCAGAGGGCTAGGGTTCAAATCGTGGTTCTGTCATTTCTAGCTGGACCACCTCGGGCAGTTTACTTGAAACGTCTGTGCTTCAGTCTTGTCATCTATACAACGGGGTTTGCCACGTCCCTGCCTCATAGGGTCTTTGTGAAGATTAAATATGTCAATACATATAAATGCATAGCATGGTGCTGGCAGAGAGTAAATGTTCATTCAACAAATAGGAGTCGTCATCATCATCATCATCATCATTATTTTAGCATTTGATGTTTTCTGAAGGTTTGACATTGGTCTTTAAAATATGGTCTGTCACCCATACACCTGCCCTGCTCCCCTCACCTTGCTTTCAGTTACTCCCAAACCTGAGGTTTAACTGGCCCCTTGCCTGGTGCAGCCACTCTGGAAAACAGTATGGAGGTTCCTCAAAAAGTTGAAAATAGAGCTACCATATGATCCAGCAATTGCACTACTGGGTATTTACCCCAAAGATACAAAAGTAGGGACCCGAAAGGGTACGTGCACCCCGATGTTTATAGCAGCAATGCCCACAATAGCCAAACTGTGGAAAGAGCCAAGATGTCCATCAACAGATGAATGGATAAAGAAGATGTGGTATATATATACAATGGAATATTATGCAGCTATCAAAAGGAATGAGATCTTGCCATTTGCAACGACGTGGATGGAACTGGAGGGTATTATGCTGAGCGAAATAAGTCAAACAGAGAAAGACATGTATCATATGACCTCACTGATATGAGGAATTCTTAATCTCAGGAAACAAACTGAGGGTTGCTGGAGTGGGGGGTGGGGTGGGAGGGATGGGGTGACTGGGTGATGGACACTGGGGAGGGCAGGTGCTCTGGTAAGCGCTGTGAATTGTGCAAGACTGTTGAATCTCAGATCTGTACCTCTGAAACAAATAATGCAATATATGTTAAGAAAGAAAAAAAGAAGAAGAAGAATGTAGCAGGAGGGGAAGAATGAAGGGGGGGAAATCGGAGGGGGAGAAGAACCATGAGAGACGATGGACTCTGAAAAACAAACTGAGGGTTCTAGAGGGGAGGGGGGTGGGAGGATGGGTTAGCCTGGTGATGGGTATTGAGGAGGGCACATTCTGCATGGAGCACTGGGTGTTATGCACAAACAATGAATCATGGAACACTATATCTAAAACTAATGATGTAATGTATGGGGATTAACATAACAATTAAAAAATTAAAAAAAAAAAATAACTGGCCCCTTGCTCCTCCAGTAGGAAGCTGGGCCCTGACGCTCTCTGGGTGAGGCGAGAGGCAGAAGTGGGATGCAAAGGAGCATCCTGGCAGGGTCAGGTCCCTCCCGGTCTGCGGCTCTGACGGGGTATACTTCTTGCCTCCCCAGCTCTGGGGCAGACATACTGGAGGCCCAGACCTCTTCCTGTCCTTGCCAGATGGCAGTGTCACTCCTCAGCAACTCTCTCCCTGAGGGGTCCCGAGCCAGAGCAGAAAAGAAGGGAGGGCAGCAAACGGCTCCATCTGTATGAAAGGCTATGGCCCCGGCCCTCCTCTTTGTAATAACATGACACTGTTTCCCAAGCCCTGGCACACACGTCTTCCTCTGAGCCTCACGATGACCCTGGAAAGTGGGGAGGCCTGCCTTACCCATCCTATTTTTAAAATAACAGCTTTCTTGAGCTAAAATGCACATACTTTACAATCCACCCTGTTGAAGCGTGCAATTCAATGGTTTGTAGTGTATTCACAGAGTTGGGCACCCATCCCCTAATTTTAGAACATCTCGTCACCCCCCCAAAAGAACATTTTCATCACTCCCATTCCCCTCCACCCAGCCCCTGGCAACCACTAGTCTACTCTGTCTCTATGGATTTGTCTATTTTGGACATTGCATATAAATAGATTCATACAAAATGTGATCTTTTGTGTCTGGCTTCTCTCACTTTGCATAATGTTTTCAAGGCCCACCAATGCTGTAACTGGTGTCTGGGCTTCCTTCCTTTTAATGGCCAAATAATATTCCACTGCCTGGGTATGTTACAATTTGTTTATCCATTCATCAGGTGATGGACACTTGGGTTGTTTCTACTTTTTGGCCACTGTGAATAATGCTGCTATGAACATTCGTGTCCAAGTTTTTGTATGGATATACTCTTTCTTTTTTTCTTTCTGACATACATTTTCATTTCTTTGGAGCTACACCTGGGAATACAATTCCTGGGTCATATGGTAGCTCTATGTTTCAACCTTTGAGCAACTGCTAGATTGTTTTCCAAAGTGACTGCACCATTTTACGTTCTCACTGAAGTCTATAAGGGCTGCAATTTCTCCACGTCCTCACCAACACTTGTTATTATCTGTCTTTTTGACTGTAGCCATCCTAGTGAGTGTGAATTGGTATCCCATTATAGGCCCATCTCACTTTATAGATAAGGAAATTAAGCCTCAAAGAGGTGAAGCAGCTGTCCAAGTACACTCAGATAGCCAGAGAGGAAGCCAAAATTCAAATCAGGCATGTCTCACTTCCAAATCCACATTTTTTTTTCCTCTTGCATCAGGCAACTCTTCAACTGGAAGACTTTGGGCCTGGCCCCGTCCCCAAGTCCAAGCCGTTCTTGGGATTCACATTGGTCACGGGACAGGGACACTTTGGCTGTGAGGTGCTCATTGTTCATGCTCCTGGCCAGGCTACCAGCTGATGCTCATAGAACACCTACCATGGGCCCAGCTCAGGAGATATAATTGGTTAAAGAAGAACTGATTTCTTGAGATGCTTCATCAAATGAAAGATGGATTTTTTTTAGCCTCTAGATTTATTATTTGCCAGTGAAAGCAAAAAGCTGGCTCGAGGGAGAGGCAGGAAAAGAAGAATGGAGAGGGACCCCTGGCAGGAGACTTAGAGGATGATGGTTTGAGCCAGTTCAAGGAATATTTGGTGCCAATGGTGAAGATCACAACCAGAAAGGAGAAGGCCAAGTTAAGGTAGGTTGGACTGTCTTCTAGGATGGGGTTTAGCAAGTGACTGAGAAGAGATTAAGAGGGAGAGAAAGTGGGGCGCCTGGGTGGCTCAGTTGGTTAAGCGTCTGACTCTTGATTTCGGCTCAGGTCATGATCTCAGGGTCGTGAGATCAAGCCCCTGTGTCAGGCTTCCCCCTCAACGGGGAGCCTGCTTTTCTCCTTCTCCCTTTGCCCTTCCCCTGCTCACACTCTCTCTCTCAAATAAATAAATAAATCTTTAAAAAAAAAAAAAGAGGGAGAAAAAACGAGGCTTGTCAGGATAATAATACCAAATGTATGCCTTCTGCTTAGTGAGTACTTCAGGGCTAGGCACTGGACTGGGTATGTTGCATATCCTACAAGATGGACGAGGAAACCAAGGCTCAGAGAAGTTAAGTGCTTCAGCTAAAGACACATAGCTGGGAAAACTCGGTCTGACTTCAAACCCCATTCTCGCAACCACTGAAATATCTACTGAGTGGATAACAGGAATCTTATGGGGAACACACTGTCAGAGATACTGGAAATGGGAACCAGTTCGGCCTCCCCTCTGGAAGGCTGGTCTTTTTGGAAATAGAAATACTCTGGAGCTGACGGTTTTCCCTGTCATGGCTTCAGCCTGTTTGGGCTTTCACACTTCAGTTTACAGCCTCAGCCCCTGATGTTTGCTCACTTGTTTATTCTTTTTTTACAGGAAATAAAGTCAATGAATTTTTAATGAAATTGAGCTTGAGTAGGTGACCAGTGAATCAGAAAGCCTTCCAAGTCTTAGGGTGTTGGTGGCTGAGGGGAGAGAAATTCATTCTCATCTGCCCAAAGGAGGTAGAGGCCCTGGGGCTTCCATAGAGTCTGGTACAGGATCACGGAAGATTAATCCTGCATCCTTCCATGGCAGGACCTCCAAGCTCTCTGGGAAATCGTGTCTCTCAGGGACAGCAGCTGGTGAAGGTGCTGCTGGGGGATAAAACATCCAGCTGCATGAAGATGGTCTAGCCCAGGGAGTGGCAAGCTTTCTTATAAAGGCCCAGATCATTTTAGGCTTTGCAGAACTCCTATGATCTCTGTCACCCGTTCCTGTCTTCCTCCTCCCCTTCCTCTTCTCCTCTGTCCTCTTATTCTTCTCCTTAAGATGTATTTATTCACTGAGAGAGAGACAGAATACACACAGGGGGAGGAGCAGAGGGAGAGAGAATCTCAAGCAGACTCTGTGCTGCGTGAGGAGCCCACCACAGGGCTCGACCTCATGACCCTGAGGTCACAACCTGAGTGGAAACCAAGAGTCGGACGCTTAACCGACTGTGCCACCCAGGTGCCCCTCCTTCTCCTTTTTCCATAACCATTTAAAAATATAAAAGCTGTTATTATTAGCTCATGGACTATACAAGAACCGATTGTAGGCCAGATTTGCCTCTGAGCCATAGTTTGCAACCCCTACTCTAGAAGTATCTTGAAAACTAGCTTGGATAAATTGCTCCAATTCTTGGGGCTTCATATAATATATTTATTGAACACCTACTGTGTGCATGCCTTCGTTTCAGAAAATGTTCATGCTCTTTGCAATGGAAAAAACATGAAGATAAACCAAGAAGCTCAGTTCCAGCTGCTGTGGGTGTGAGGTGAGAGAAACAGCATTGGGCCTGGAAAGAGAGGGTCTGGGTGTCTGGCCTACCTTGGTCTCCAAGGAACCTGCAGAACCACATCTGTAAAAAGGAGACAATAATGTATTCTTTGCTGGATTAAATAAGCTCATGAATAAAAATTTTGAAAAGCACCATACAATAGAAGCTATATTTAGAGAGTTGGAGTTATGCATACCTATGAATAATTGATTGACAGTATAAAACTACAATACTAGAGATGTCACAGGTTAGGAGAGAAAAGAGGCTGACTGAGATGCTATGATTTGGGACCTACAATTTAGACATGTATCAGTTAGGATTGGTTTGGCTTCTTCCTATAGCCAAAGTAATAGCGGCCTAAATAAGAAGTTGTCTTGCTCTCATTTAAGGTGCAAAAGTAGGCAGTCCAAAACTTGTGAGGCAGTCTTACGGTGTCAGGAACCCAGGATAGTTATTTTGTTCCATTATCTTTGCAAGTAGCTTCTATTCCACAAAGTTACCTTATGGTCCAAAATGGCTGCTAAGCCTCCAGCCATTATATCTGCATTCCAGGCATGTGAAAGGGAAAAGGAGCAAAGAAGAAGACACACACCAGCAGCCTCTTAAGAAAATTTCTTAGAAGCTGGCTCCAAATACTGTTATTTAGTTAACTAAGTAAAATTTAAATTAAAACAATAAGTAATAAAAAATGTTTTAAAAACCCACAAATAATTGGCTATACGTAGCAGCAGAGGAGGCTGAGAAAGTCAATCTTTATCCCGAATGGCCATGTGCCCAGCTAAAACCAAGAAGTTCTGTTTTTTAAAGAGGACAATGAATATTACAATAGGCAACTAGCTATGCTACACTAAGTAGCAAATTCACAGAAAGGACGGGTGTCTGGGTGGCTGCATCAGGGAGGGCTGCATCAAGGGAACGAGACTGAGCCTGGCCCTGAAGAAATAGACTGAGTTTTAAGTGGTAGACATGAGTGGAGAGGGCATTCCAGGCAGGGGAATGAATGTAAGTGAAGGGGACTGCACTCAGTACGGGAAAAGATCGTGGGCAAGCTAGCCTAGCGGGCACTCCTCTAGAGGAGGTTTGAGAACTAGTGCTAAAAGCTAGCTGTAACCAGTGGGGGGCCCTATACCTTGGGGGATGTATGGCTCCTTGGCCACTTTGTGACTCCCCAGAAGCTCCTTCCCTTGTCCTCCCCTCCCTTTGCTATGTCACCTACATAGCAGCCTTCTGCTGGCCAGCCTCCCCCCAGGAGGTGGTCCTCAGCACCTTTTAGGTGGGCCCTCTCAACTAGTATGTCCCCCCACCCCCGCATCCACCCTGTCCTTGGCAACACCTGGCATCTGTGTCCCACTAAATTCTGCCGGTGGACATGGTTTCCCGCTCAGCGGTCTCTCTTCCCCTGGCTGAGGACACAGGCTGCACCAGTTGGACTCTTTCAGGGTGAGCTGAGTCCTACTCTCTGTGTTCTTCTAGCTCTGGGGGTTTGCCGGTCAACGTATCTCTCCCTTCAGCTCCACGGAGGTGTCTGGCCGGTGGGGCGCCCTAACTTGGCTTGGGGAGATGGAGACGGGTGGGTGCAGTCCCAAAACTCCCACCTGGCATCTCCTTTAAGAGAGTGTGGGCACTTCACGCCTGAAGTTCGCAGCCTTGGGGCCTCAGGGGAGATTTCAAAACAGGAGGGCAAATCCTCACGGAGTGTCCTGCTCAATATATTACATTTATTGACCACTAGCCACGTGTCCGGCACCTTTAGCCCATTACCTATGAGGTTATTACAAGTGAAGAAATGGACAGAAGTGAGTGAGGACTGGAATCCTCTGGGAGAAAGTCATGAAAAGAGAGGCTGGGAAAGAGCTGGGGCCAGATTGCAGAGGCTTCTGTGCCAGGCTCGGAAGCACAAACTTTCTCCTCTGAGCACACTGAAGGATTGTGAGCAGGTTGTGATGTGGTCTCAGTTGTGCTTTTGAAAATTTGATCTCAAAGTAAAGTGTGGGATGGATTGGGAAGAGAGGGACAGATGTCTTCCCATTACAGTGTGAGTCCTGGGAAGGGTTGGGGTATGGGGAGGAGAAGGAGGAGGGAGAGGGAAGAGAAGGTGGGAGAGAGGAAGGAGAAGGGATGAGGGAGAAAGGAGGTGGATGGGGGGAGAGAGAGGATTTGGGTGCTCTATTTCTTTCTTCATTTGGAAGCATACAATTCCTGAGTGCCCAACACATGTGAGAGAGGCTCAGATAAACAGTCCAGGGACCATCATGGTCCTTGCCGGAGCTCGCAAAGTGGAAGGGAGGAGGGAGGAGAATGCCAATGGACATATGCAGGGCCTTTGGGACTTACAAAGGGCTTTCACAAATAGCCCACTTGATTCCTGCACCTGTTCTATGAAGTAAGCAGAACAGACATTCTCCATTTCATAGATGAGAAGACTGAGGCACAGGCGGATTAACTTGCTCACAGTTATACAGGTAGGTGGGGCAAAGCTGGGACACAAACCCACTGCTCTTTCTGTTATATCAAGCACATACAGGAAAGGTACCCAGGGTTCTGGGGGGCATGCTGTTGGGCAGAATAGTTAAGGGCTGGGTTCTAGAGTTAGACCACTTAGCTCCATCTCAAACTAGCTGTGTGAACCTAAGGGCCAGTTTCTTAACTTCTCTATGCTCTATTATTGCCTTCATCTGCAAAATGGAGGGAAATGATGCCTACCTCCTAGGGTTGCTTGAGGCTCCCTCAAGATACTGTATGCATGTTAAGTGCTCAGCACCGGCTTGGCCTAAAGTGAGCACTCTAAGTGATTCTACCATTATTATTATATTTTGAGGTGGGTGGGACAGGGAGGATACTCCAGGCAGAAACAATGAGCCACCTCAATGGGATGTGGCAGGGACCCAGGCCATTGTTAGGACCTTCTTTCTATGCCCAAATCCCCTATAATACCCTGTACTTAACCTTTGCTTTCTCTCTGGCATATTTTCCTCCCATCCTCCTCTTCCCCTCCTTTTCTTTGTCCTGCCCATTTCTCCCTCTCCTCCCTTATGCTCCTTGCTCAGTTATGCTGGAAGCCCTGGGTGTTAAAGACTTTGCTGACACCTCCCTATCCCCTCCATGTGACTGTGGGCCAAGAGCCAGCCTTCCAAATTGCTTTGACATCCACTGGGGAGCACGTTCCAGAAATATCAGCTGTTCACCAGGTCTGCTAAAGGACATGGCCAGAGCATTAGGCTTTTCCTGGGGTGGGGTTGGGAGAGGTTTCTGCAGGCAAATGTCTCCACCTTCCTTGTGCTATTTCTCCTGATCCTTAGTCCAAATGGTCTCTTTTTATTAAAAGGAGACGTGCGCACGCGTGTGCGCATGCGCGCACACACACAGAAACAGAGTGACAGGGAGAAAAGAGAAGAGAATATTATTACAATTTACTCTCTGGTTTCATGGAAGGTAATCCCAGAAATGAAGGGAGAACTGGCTCTGTGATTATCACAGCTATTAGGGGGAGATTATTTGTTCATCAGCCTATAAAAAGTTCCTAGCCTTGGCCAAGGTAATTACCAGCCTAGGTGGCTGGCCACACTGGGGTACAGGGGAGATGAGGCTGTCATTTCCAATTTACCAGCCTCCATATGCTATTTGGTCAAGGGGTTCAAATGAAAAGGTTAATTAAGAATCAGGGGATTTGCTCATCAGGTTAAGGCATGTACACACAGCACAAAGGCTGTGTCTACACACAGTAATGGCTTTGAAAAACCAATTGTATTCTGCATGCATTTATTGACATACACACCTCTTCCCTCACTTACACTCCTTCCTCAACATATTTTCATCTTCTCTGGACCATGGGTGTGCTAGGCTTTGTTCATTACAGGGGATAGGGGAGCAGGTAAGGCATGGGTGCTACTTTTGTGGTACTCAGGAAATGGGGCTCATACCACAATGGAGAGCAGCCTACAATGTGTGGGCTCCTTTCATACTAGCCATTTGCCCTAGGCAAATCACCTCTTTTGTCCCAGGGCCAGTTGGAGTAGATCAGCAATTTCTAATCATGATGGTCTATGGGCAGAGTAGGGGTGGTTGATCTGTATCAAGATGGTCTTGAACTATTTTGGATAATTCTTTAAACTATGCCCCCTCCAAGGATTCTAATATGTGCCTTCCATACAATGTTGTTCAAATTTATTGGCACATGTAGTGGATGCTGTGGGGTCACCTTGATCCTTCTTGCAGGACCAAGGTGCTCATTCCTCCAGCTGCTGGGAGTGTTGGCAGATGATGACTTTCACCAGAGTCCCTTTCCAGAAATTGCCCTCAGCCAAAACAGCCATCTTACTTAAGGTCATGCCACCTCCCTGCTTCCTGGGGGCAGCCTACATCCCACCATGGATATGGGGGTATAAATACCAGTCTCTTTGTACTTAAAAGTGTCAAATCAATCCAGAGATCTTGTAGGATTGGCTGAGAACTTTGTTGAAACTTCAAACCAGTTCAGCAACTCTCTCTGCTCAATCCCACTTCCTTCACTCTCTTTCCCTGCCCTCACCCCTGGCTGTTGATGCCCAAAGTACCCTCAATAAATTTCCTTTATGCAAATCTCCATTTCAGAGTGTTCCTTGGCTATCCAATCAGAGTTGGGTTTAGGATCACCAAGTCTGGTCAACACCAGGGCTGTCCATCCATTCAGCAAATAATTGTTTGGTACCTATGATAACTCCAGTCCTGGAAGTCTTCCTGGATGAGGAAGGATTCCAAGCGGGCCTTAAAGGGCAGGCAGAATGTGGAAAGAGGAGGAGAGGAGATGAATTTAATAGAATCATTGTGTGTGTTGTGGTGATCATTACTGTTTTATGTCAGCTTGTGGAGCATCCCCCACAATGGAGATAATAGCAAATGAGTAGATTTTGAAATTATCCTGGATGGCCAAGTTTACTAATTCCAATTCTAGAATGGTGCTATCTGATCTCTAATGGGTGCTGGATTATTACCCATTGATTCTTACCCTTTCTCTGGGAGAAAGAACAAGGGCTGTTCCCATAGCAATCCTGCCTAAACCATTGAAAATTCTATCGTGTTCCTGCTACGTGTTGTGTCCCATTGGCACCCTTTAAAGTGGTGACCCACATAGGGGTGCCTGAGTGCCTCAGTCGGTTAAGCATCTGCCTTCGGCTCAGGTCATGATCCCAGAGTCCTGCGATGGAGGCCCACATTGGGCTCCCTGCTCAGCATGGAGCCTGCTTCTCCCTTTCTCTCTGCTCTTCCCCCCTGCTCACTCTCTCTCCACTACTACTCCATGGCCAGCATCAGGAAGGAGGAAGTTCCGAGCCCCATGGTATTATTTGCAGCCTTTGTCTTGAGCCTACCACCTCATCCCACTTCCAATCTTCTCTGAATTATTTCTGGGTACCTCTACTGGTCTCTTGCCCCTTTCCCCTGCCCAGGGCTTTTCAGACTCTCTTGGACTCTGATGACTGAGGTTGCCCCCCCAACTGTCAGCTTTTGACTCCTTCCTCATTTATGGTCCAGACACTTTCTTTACCCTATCTGTCTTCTCTCATGCCAGAGGTCCCCCCAGCCCTGCTTAGCCCAGACTCTATTCCAGCATTGCCCCAGGTGTTTTGCTAGCCTATAATCCCATGACCACAGACCAAGTTCAGCATTATTGGGAAGGGTATCTGCAGCTCTTAGGGAGTTGGGGTCTGTGGTTCTGTCTGGAGCACATGACTGAAATGATCTCATTCTAAGCACAAGAGATGCTGTGAGGTCCCTTCTTTCAAGGGTCTTTCATCTCTACTCCCACCTGGCATGGTGTGGCTTCTGGGTCCTTGTGCAGGCCCCCAGGAAAAAGACAGGTTTGAGTGGAGCCCAGCCCTCAGTGAGGCAGCTGGAGGCTTCTCTTTGAAAGAAATCAGGAGGGAGACCTGAGAAATAGGAAACAGCCTGGGAGAAGGAGGAAGAGGAGGAGAGGTTCTGTCCATGGTGCTGAACAGCAATCCCAGAAATAATTAGTTGTTGCGCTTCTATTTATTTATTTATTTTTATTTTTTAAAAAGATTTTATTTATTTATTTGACAGAGAGAGACACAGCGAGAGAGGGAACACAAGCAGAGGGAGTGGGAGAGGGAGAAGCAGACTTCCCGCCGAACAGGGAGCCCGATGTGGGACTCGGTCCACCTGAGCCGAAGGCAGACGCTTAACGACTGAGCCACCCAGGCAGCCTGTTGAGCTTCTATTTAAAGCTCAGCACTCAACTGTGCACTCTGAAGAACCCAAAGGACATTAAGGAACCCAGTTCTTGCCATACAAGGTCCTTTAATCAAGTTGGAGACAATAAAACACCCACATAAGAACACATAGGAATAATCCTAAATGGTCCATATAATGATGGGTCTCAGAAAACTGCACGGGAGAGAGGTTCTGGCTGTCTTGATAAAGGGGTCCCTGAGGCAAGCCCCATTTTAGGGTCTATGCCCTTTAGAGAAAAAAACATTTTATAATGAAGTGTTCTTTCTTTAGTCACCATAGCATCCCCTAGAGTATTTAAAGCCTAAAGGTCTTACATATAAACTAGTTGATCTAACTACAGCAGTTTAAATTTAGGTGCTAATGCTATGTTTGAAATGTAAGCATGTGATTGGCTTTTTAGTTATGTCTTTAAAAAGGATTGGTGAGTAATTTTTGTCTGGGTGCCCATCCCCAGACCATATGGCCATGGTCTCTCAACCCTTGCTTGTTACAGTCACACCCAGCTGATCCTGTAACCAGGAGGCTCCAGAGGCTCACTGTTGAGTGCTTTCTCTTCTCAGTCCTTCCTCTGCCCTCAGCATTGTCAGGACCCGAGTATGATGGGACTATGCCCACCCCCCTTCTTCACTCTCAGTATTTGCCTCCCCCCTTGCCTTGAAAGGGAAGAGGCTGCAACTTAGGACTCCCTATTTAGCTGGGGACCTCCCTGCCTACCATACTGGGTTTTAGGAGGGAAAGGAGGAGGCAGCTTGCTTGCACCTTTATCCAGACTGTGTCTTTGTGAAGGTTAACTGCTCACAGAGGAAAGGAATTGCTTTAGTTCTATCATTGAAATTGGAAAACTAATATTCATCAGACTAATATACTGATCCCTGACTAACTTGCTGTATAAGGGGCAGGTCACATGTCTATTGGTCTCAGTTTCTCTTTTAAAATGAGAAGAGTAGACAAGATGGCTGAACAGGGTTCTTGCTGGTTCAGCCTCACAGTCTCTGAATCAGAATGTGTTGGTTGGGCCATTACTTACATTGGACATCTACCTAACTCCCTGAAATCTTAACTCCCTGAGAGCTAATGCTCAGGGAATTCTCTGTCCATGGGAGCACTCTTTATTCTTATGTGGAATTGTTGCTTTCAACTTTATTTAGTGTCTCACAAAGGATCTAGGCTAGATAACATGAACCCTAAAGGAACCCTTCCCTCATCTCTCCCTTGAGAACTTAATCAAAGCCAGACTCACTAACAAGCTCCTTTAATTTCCATTAACTCAAGAGAAAAGGCAGGGGGCATGACCAGCTCCAAAGCCTCACCACCTGGAGTGAGAAAAGAAAAGAGAGAAGAAAGAATAGATTTTCACTCATAGGATTCATTCACAGGGCTTCAGGAAGGGACTGAGTGATACCAAGAGGTGACTGGTGCAGATAGCAAGGTTGGAGATAAGACATAAGCCCCAATTCAGTGTGTGATAAAGATTACCCAAGAAGGTTTTCCAAGAGAAGCTTTTAGAAGAGGCACTGAAGCAGGCTTTGCAGAGAAATGGAGATAATCATATATTATAAAGACAGAAGCAGTAATTGGCAAGTTGAGAGTGTTTGTGGAGCCGGCAAGCTTAGTAGGCTCCAGTGGGCCAGGTGAAGAAAGTATGAGATGTGTGTGGTGGGATGCAGAACTGTGGGGTGGGCAGATGACCAAGGCATTGCATGCTAGAGTCTAGAGTTCAGTTCAGTAGGAACAAGAGAGATGTTGGTCTTGATGCTGGGTCTCTGTGGGTTGAGTTTTTGTCCTGGGACTCTTCGACTTGGGGAGACTTTAGTGCTCCAGACATAAGATGGTGTGTTGGTGTGAATATGTGTGGAGAAGACAAGAGAGATGGATTTCACTTAGGTCATTATGGTTTGATCCAAATTAGCTTTAATTTGGTCAAGAGAATTAACTCAATGTTTATTAGCAATTGGTAATTAGCTCCAACTCAGCCCAGGCCCCAGGGACTGGCTGTCAGGCTATGTAATTATTTCCTTGCCAAGAGAGAAGAGAATGGGGCTTCAATATTTGGTAAATACTGGATTGGGGAAGATAAATGGATTTTTTTTCTCTTCAGTCCATCAATTTTGTTATTCTCAATTGCTGTCCCAGTGGATCTTACAGCATCACCCCCAACACATCCCTGAAAATTCTGTCACATTTGGCATGGCTGGGGACAGGAGAGGAAATGCTGGGATGGGTACCTGGTGGAGAGTAGGGGGCCCTTCTTGGAGGGAAGTTCAGCCGTATCTGGATGGGCAGTGGGACTGCACCAGCCACGTAGATTAAGTCATCTCTTACTTCTTGCCTCCAGCCCCAGTTCTTACCCTACTTTTCAGATGCTATACTGCCTTTAACAGAAATCCAAGAGCCTTCTCTTCCAGGTCTCCCTCTTGCTTTCTTCCCAGCAGCATCAACACTGGAGGCAATGCTGGGTTTTACCATTTCCTGCTCCCACTAGCCTCATCTGCACTAGGGGCCAGTCTTGGGAGCTACAGGAAGGGTGGGGAAAGCATGTTGGATCTGTTGACATGAGTGAGTCACTCTGAGTGGGAGTAGATGACAAAGAGAATATGACTCAGTGAAGGGAATACAATGTGGGTGAAGGCAAGGGGTTTGCACATCTTAACCTGCCCAAAGAAATATGGAAACCCAGGGGCCTTGGAGAGGGAGTAGCTGGTGCTCACTGATATTGGCCTGATGCTCCCCCCTCCATTCTCAAGTCTCTCTCTGGGTTACCCACGTGAATGGCATTGTCTTCCTGATCTTGTTCCCTCTGCATTCTTTGCCATTTCCTTGTATATTTTGTCTTGGTCCCTGTAGCCCTTCTTAGCCAGTGTGGTTGGTAAATAGAAGTTTCAGGCAATCTTAAACCAATGGCCCCCCAGCTACTGGGTCTACATCTATCAGAGGGGAATGGAGCTAGTTGCTAGTGTCCTGGCCTGAGTTTTGGAGCAGAGTCTGCCATGGAGAAAGACTCTTAGTCACTGGACAAGGCAATGGCCTATGTGGCCCCTCTTTTTGGAGAATGGGGAGAGGGATATTATCTTGACTGCCATGGGCTGCTGCCTTCTTTTGTGGCCAGCACTTTGAAAGGAGCAGGAGGACAAAGTGTTGTGAGGAGGCCAAACTATATAAGGAAAAAGAGCAAGGAGGTACTGCCACAAGCCACACAGGACAATCACCTGCCTCAGGGCCTTTGCATATGCTATTCCCTTCATAGAGAAGGCTCCTTCCCATATATCTGGATGGCCAATTTCCTTACCACTTTCAGGTCTTTGTTCACATATCACCTTTTTAGTGAGGCCTCCCTGACCACACTACTTTAAAATGTCACCCCACCCTAGCATTTTCTATTCTCCCTTCCTGCTTTATTTTTTATCCATATTACTTATCACCATCCAATACACTGTATCTTCTATTTATTTAGTATGTTTATTGGATATCTCCTTCCACTAGAATGCAGGCTTCATGAGGGTAGGGAATTTTGTCTGTTTTATTCACTGTAGTATCTCTTATGTCTAGAAAAGTACCTGGCATGAAGAAGGTGCTCAATAAATCTTAGCTGAATTTGTGAATTAATGAAGACAATTCTGAGTGCTTTTCGAACAGGTTATCAGCCCGGCAATGTGTTACCCACTGTAGGGGATCAGGTGCACAAAGTTTCAGACTGGGATTCAGGAGAGCTGGTCTCAAGGCCCAGTCCTGCCCCTCACCAGCACTAAAGTGGAGATAAGGTAGCCTATCTTGCATCCTTCAAGTAGCTATGAAACTCAGACCAGGTGATGCAAGTAAAAGCATGCTATAGATTATAAAGGGCTGCCCCTCATGGTCCTCCTCATCCTGACTACCATTTTGACTGGGGCTGACCTGAGTGATGGTGTGGTCAGGTGGGGTTGGTGTAGCTAGAGATTCCTTGGAGGAAGTGAGTCTTGAGCTGGGCTCTAAACATACACGGAACAACACTGGCTAAAGCCCAAAGGAACAAGGAGTTTGGGGTGAGAGAGAAGCAGAGCCTTTGTGGAGATAGTTTCTGATGCTATTTCTAGACACAGAACTAGGAGAGCTTCTGGATGCTGTGGCCACAACTTCTCAGGCTAGTTACCCTGGCTGAACTGTATTCTACTTAAGGCAGGCTTGTTACAAGGAACTGTGACCCACTGCACTGCCTTGGTGTGCTGTTGGTTGGGAAAGATGACGGGAAGCCTCAGGGCAGTAGAGACAAGCCTCCAGAAGCTGGAGCTGGAAGGTCGGAGACTCCAGCCCTTCTCCTGGGGTCCTGCAGCTACTCACTTTGCACAAGAGCCAACTAAGCTACCCTTTGCTCCTCCCCATGCAATAAAAAAATTTTTTTGTAGTCACCATTCCTGACTACAGTTTCTATGTGTCTTAGTGACGTTCTTAAGAGAGAGCATTTCTGGTGCCCTTGAATCAGCCTATGGATGGAGCCATCAGTTGCCCACCCCTCATCTAAGCCCTGTGGTCCAGAGGAGGAAAAGTTACATAGTACATGGCAGGAAGGTGTATGGCTTCTCCCTTTAGTGTTGCAGAGCAAGGAGAATTGTTCTAGAAGGGCAGTTGGGCAAGGAAGGCCAAATGTTTGGGGGTTGAGGTCAAGTCCTCAATGCCATCTTGGGAGCTGGTGCTCATAGGGTGGATTCTGGGAGAAAGAACAAGGGCTGTTCCCATAGCAATCCTGCCTAAACCTTAAGCTGTATCTTCATTGTCCCTTCACTCACTCACCAACCCCCAGTGCCCACCTCTGCCCATGCCGTCTTCCTGCCTGGCTCTTCTCCATTGATTCACACCCCACCTGTCGTTCAAGCTGAACTCTGCCCCACCTCCTCCAGAGTACTTCCTTGTCATTCCAGCCCCTTGGTGTCCCCCTCCTCTCCTTCCTACCTCTCTCCAGGGTCATTTCCAGCCCCCTTGGCCCTTAATGTGAGCTTTCTGGTGACAGATGGCTTTTGTAGGATCATCTCATACTGCTGTTTGGTTCCAATAACTTCTCAGGCCTTATCTTTCCAAGGTCAACAACACAAACAAGCACCCCCGCCCGCCCAACCTCCAGGCCTTTGCTGGGCACACAGAGATCCTCACAGAACTACACAGTCCATTTCCCTCAGGGGCTGGAGGGGGTGTTCACCATCTCCAGGTCAAATCTCCCATTTTAGAGATGAGGGACCTGAGGCCCAGAGAAGAGGAATGTCTTGCCCATAGGCAAAATCACAGAGGTAGGGGCAGCACCGGGATTGGAATTCAGGTCTCTTGGCTCTTTATTCAGGAGAGAAGGATGAGAAAGAAGGGGTTTTGGCTGTGATGTTAGTACCACAAGGCTACAGAGTAAACCAGAGCCACACTGGCCAGTGGTAGTCAGGGAGGCCTCCTGTATCTGGGAGTAAGTGCTCACCCACCTGGGATGGTGCAGAGATGCCTGAAGGCCCTTCCTGCCTGGAGGGGCTCAGAGCCTGATATCTTACCAGGAGCCATTTGTACCTTTGGGGACAGGCACTTCCCCCCTGTTTCCTCTTTTAAAATGCAGATCCCTGAGCGATGGGCTGAAGGACACTTCCTGGCAGAGAGCTCTGCTGGGGTCCTTGCAAGGAAAGGGAGGGGTGGCAGTAGAGGAACCTTACAATGCCACCTGTTTCTCACCCTGGCTCCAGCGTGGTGTCTGTTTCCTGACTGACAGGTGATCCGAATAAAAGCCAGCCCAGGGATCAAGGGAGACAAGTGGACAAAATGACAAGTGGAAAAG
The DNA here is from genome assembly GCF_964656455.1 of Halichoerus grypus. Lineage (NCBI taxonomy): Eukaryota > Metazoa > Chordata > Mammalia > Carnivora > Phocidae > Halichoerus > Halichoerus grypus. The sequence continues at coordinate 192,729,522 of NC_135713.1, forward strand.
GAATTGGAATGGGAGTTGGGTCCTGGTGTGGGCTCCACCCTAACTGGCTGTGCAATGTCATCCAAATCTTTTAACTTTTCTGGGTTTCTTCACTCAGTTGTGTAAGTTGGACCCGATCAATGACTCTCAGACTAGTCTTTTCCATTCACGACTGCACAGGCTTGCCCCTCCCTTGGGCTCCTTTAGGACCACTCCAGGAGCTGTAATAATGCAGACCCTTAGCCTTTCTCCAAAAAACTCATCAGAACAATGACCAAGAATGGCATTGCAGGGATCTGCCCTAATTTCTATAACACAACTCAAATTCTTTTGCACTTGATGTTTAGGCTTGAGAAACTCCAGCCTTCCCAGGTCCCACTGCTCAGGGGCTGAGATGCCCCCATCCTGGGTGTCTGGGTGTGCCCAAGCACTCATCCATTCAGGGGGTGACTGGGCCAGGGCCTGGTATCCAGCCTGCAAGCCCTTCACTGATCAGGGGCTGCTGGGACCCCCATCGCCACCTCCCCCTGCCTGGACACCAGCCCACAGTGGATGGTGGGGAAAACAGGTCAAATGCCCAAGTTTCTCCGCTGGGATTGGGCAGACTCTACTCAGCGTCTTCTCTGGCCCACTCCCTGGGGCTCTGAGCTGCTTTTCCCCACATCTCCAAGTCTTTCTCTGAGTCTCCAGTGAATACTGCCACACAGGGAGCCTGAATTACCAAGGCTTTGCAGGAGTCTCGAGATGCTAATGGATTCCCTGGAGATGACGGGCTGGGGCGGAGGCTGATGGGGAAGGCAGACTGTGCCGGCAGCTCTCACCCTGGCTCTGAGTCCTGCGGACTGCCTCCCCTGACATCCGCTGAGACACCCTGATCAAGGTCACTCCTACCTCCCGGGGGGACAAGCCAGGCTCAAGGGCAATGCTGGATTGCCCTGCAGGGGACCTCTACGTGGCACAGAGGGCCTCCCTGGTGAACCCAGATTGAAATGTTTTCTTGCCTTAGGCTCAATCCAGTGCTGATTTCAGAATCTGAATGTGGTGGTTGCAAGGTGCCATTTGAAACCAGAGGAAGAAGGAAGAAAATTACCACTCACTAGGACCTGGTGGATGATGATGACTTCCTCAGGCATCGTCTTGTCCATTCCTCACTTCCCAGTGGCCCCCTGCTGCAGGTGGCACTCTTCCATTTAGACAAGCAGCTGGCCTAGGGTAACACAGCTGGCCAGAGACAAAGCAGGAATTCTGCCAGGCCCATTGCCTAAACCAGAGTGAGGAAAGCCAGGAACTGGAACCCCATTTACAGGTGGACAAAAGGGGACTGATGGGCATTCAGGAGGTCACGTGATGTGATGAGCACTGGATGTTATACACAACTGATAAATTACTGAAACTACATTGGAAACCAAAAAATAAATAAATAAAGGAAAGTATGTATCAATTAGTAGAATAGTTAAAACTGTAGTGTGCCCTCAGTAAGATACATTTATTGTGGGTAAATTAATGTCTCGAAATAATAATTTCCATTGGGATTTGTAGGAAAATAAAAGGGGGACTCATTTCTTCCTTCCCCTGCCCTGGATGGGTAAAGACCCTCTTCCTGCACCAACCCTCACTTGCCTCTCCTTATGAGATCTCAGCCAGGGCAATGTCTTTTTTTGTTCGAGAAAGAAGAGAACCTTCATTTCCTGCCAGCAGAAATCAATAATTTATGAACTACCAGGCCAGCCAGAGCAAAGAGTGATTTTTAAAAATAAGCTTCTTAAAATACTATATTAACAAGTATTCTAAAAAGTGAAAATATTTGAATTAGGGGAAATGAATGTTTTACGAGCTGGTAGGGAAACATCCCCCGAGATGGGCAGGGATGGCTGTGGAAGCAGGAGAGAATCTTGGATGGAGGCTGGTGAAGGCTCCAAGCCTGAAGCCACTGTAACTCTGAGAGGACATAGGAAGGGCAGAGCAGGTGCAGAATTGGGTCCAGCAAAGGGCTTGGAAGGGCCTCCCTCCCTGATGCTTGTTGGATGTTGGCCACTTGGGTTCGGGTCTAAAACTACTGTGGGTTTTAAATCCTGGCCTCTTGGGACCAGCTCCCCTGAAATGGTCCTGCAGGACTGCCTTCCCCAGGGGCTGGAGCAGAGTTACCCTCTGTGGTAGACTGTATACTACTGTTCAGTAGATGTTTCCTCTCCCCTCCTTGCTGTGCAGCTGATTAGACTGCCTTGCCCCCATCAGTGACTTTGGGGGCAGAACAAGCGCCCCCAATTTTTTCCCATTACAGCATTTTTTCCTTCTACAGCATCGACTCGTGTCTCAGACCCCCAAGGTGCTGTGGTTGTATTTTGGTAGCCATCGATTGGAACCAAGTTGGGGGGAGGGACACAGTGATTAAAAAAGCCACTATGAATTAGTTACCCTTTAAAATTGATTATATTTTAGTATCTATGTCAGCCAATGAAGTAGCAGTTGATCAACATTTGAAAAACAGCACACACACATAAGAGGTGTTTATTCCATTATTGTTTGATACAGTGTAGATTGATGGATTTCTTGCAACCCGAGACTCCAAGGTACGGGGGAAAGAGAGTGACTTTTTTTGGAAGGCAGACAACTTACCAGCAAGAACTCAAGCTTTCTAGGCCTCAGTTTTCTCTTCTGTAAAATGGTCATACATACACCTATGCTGTAGGGTTTTCATCATTTCATATTAAGGTAAAAACATGAATGACAAAGCACCTGGCAGACATGGGAGGGGCTTGACGAATCTTCTTTTCTCTGTTCTTTGTGCTTACTCGGTTCTGTGACCGCAGCCCCGATTTAGAGCTGACTCTAGCCTCATTTTCCCCATCTGCAGGATGGGGAGCACAGTTCTTGTCTCAGACGACTGTTGGAAGATGATCCGGAGTTCTGAATGTGAATGAAGCCGGTGCACAGGATCCACTAAAGCAGCTTTCTCCTTTCTTTCTTCTCTCCTGTCCTTGGCTGCTGTTTTTTCTTGACCATGTGCCGGTCACACTTTGTCCAAATAGCCTTCCCCAGGTCCCCATGCCACTCAGGAGCCTCCTTTAGGACAAAGCTCTTCTCCAGAAATGTATTCATCCCAAGCTGAAGACCTGACCGCTGATGTCAGTTAGGGAAGACCTCATTGTAAATTAATTTAAGATCCTGTTTCCCTGCCTCACATGCTCACGTGCTCCTCTGACCTAGAGTCCTGCACCTTAATTAAAAGCAATTAGTGCACGACAGTGAGTGACAGGCTGGATCTCGCAGGCCTCTGCCAGTTTCACACTTGCCTGCACTGCTCGAGGCCAAGCTGGGTCAGCCTGTCCGCACCTGGTGTTCGTAATGGGGCCAGGCTTTCACCTAGGTGACACCGTGACTCTTCACAACAGAACTGGAAATGCAATTCCGCAGGCGGGGACAGGGCAAGGTAGGAGGGGCGTTTGGCTGAAGCAGGGACCACGCCTTTTTTTTTTTTTTTTTAGCACACACTATTTTCACCTCAGTAACTGGGCCACGGTGACCTGCATCAGCCTCAGCCTCTTGGGGGGACAGGCTCTCCCCACCCAAATGCCCCCTACCCGCATCCTTTTGCTCTCTGCTCTGAGGACCGTGGCAGGAGATTATTACTGACTGAGCAGTTATTTGCTTTAGGCCTGGCACTGAAAGACAGTTCTAAGTGTGGTGGTCGAGAGCTCCAGTTCTGGGTTTGGGTCTCAGGTTGGCTGTGTGACCTTGAACAAATTACTCGACCTCTCTGAGTCTCCGTTTTCTCAGCAGTAAAATGGGGCTGTAATAGCACGGGCTGGTAGGGCTGTCCTGGAGGCTAAAGGAGGTGATGGTGGTAGAGGGCACGGGGAGTGGCATGTCAGAAGAGCTCAAGGGTTGTTAGATATCATTACACTTTGCTGATGAGGTGACTTCTCCCAATAACCCCATGGAATACCTGACCTTATTCCCCCTTCAGAGAGGAGGACATGGAGATTCAGGGAAGTTAAGTAACTTGCCTGAGGTCACACAGCAAAGAGAAGGCGTTGAGCCCTGCTCTGTGTGGCTCCCAAGCCTTTGCTTGCAACCGCAGCAGGAGGAGGCCCACTGCGCCAAGGGCAGAAACAAATGCCTTCTGGGTGTCCTTGTAGAAGCCTGCCTGATACCCACTGTCTTCAGTGAGTCCCACTGCAGTGTGAGCCCTTGAGGAAGTCGCGGCGCTGTGAAAACCCGGGCATGGAGCCATACCCCTTGGGGTTGGCAACCAGCCGCATGCCTCACTGACTTTGGGTCTTTGTGAGTTCTAGGCAGTCCTCAGCCTCAACTTCCTCCTCTGCACAATGGGTGTGAGTGAAGCCTGCCTGTGGCCAGGATTATGTGAACCCCGGGGTGAAAAGTGGTATGGTATGGTGTGTGGCACAGAGTAAGATGCTCAAGCAATGTTGACTCCTTTCTTCTCTGCTTAAGGTTTTGGAGCTGGGGGGTACCTCCAGGCACTCCACCACCCAGGCCACCTCCTACTCAGCCCATCCATTTTTGAGCACTTTCTTGGTGTCTCACTCCGTACGTGGTCTTCATGCGGCATGGGCTCGACTGTGGGTGACCTTCTACCAGCTGCTCTCCAGCTCCCTGGGTGGTCTTGGTGAATTATTGCTTTCTGTGTGACTCAGTTTCCCCCTAAGTGGCTTGGTCTAGATCGGGGCCCCAGATAGCACCTCTTAGCTGGGCTATATCAGAATCATCTAGAAAAATATTTTAAAATACAGATCCCTGGCCCCACCCTGTGGAAGATCTGCTTCAGTAGGTGGGATGGGATATTTTTAAATGTTTCCCCAGGTGATCCTGTTGCTCAGTTAAGCTTGGGATCCATCAGCCTAGAATCTAAGCTCCTTGCGGTTTCACTAGGCTGCTCTTCCAAGTAGGGGCCATGCTGCCTGTCTCTATGTGTTCTCCTTCTGGTGCCACTCTGCACCCCAGCCTGGGCTGGGTGGCTGCAGCATGGGTTTAGGGATTAGGACCTGCTGGTTGGAAGGAGGGACTGCTTTCCAAGACAAACAGGAACCTTGCCAGACGCCTTGGGGCAATCTCAAGCTCCATGGGAACTGTTTTCATTTTTTTACTGGGGATGAGGCTCTCCTCAGCTGGGAAGATTTTGTTGATGTAATTAGATTCCCTTTTCTCATTCCTTCCAGAAGCTCCCCCTCCCCATACACACACAAACACACACACACACACACACACACAGTGTTATCCAGGCCTTCACTTTGCCCATACGTTGAAACAACTGGGTATATGGAAATCACTGAGGATGGGGGACAGGGAAGGGACAGCTAGACTTTTTCACTTGTTTCCAGTGGGGTGTGGCTTCATGTACCTGCTATGAGGGTGTGGGGGTATGGTCCCATGGGAAATGCATGCCCTTTTGTTGTTGTTGTTTTGGAGAGGGATGGGAATGGACGATCAGAGTGGGCTTTGAAATAAGAGCAACACATAATCAGCAAGAAACAAGGGTGAACCACAACAGGAAAGATCGGTTAGACTGTAGAAAGAATCATTTTGTTGTTAATGATTTTATTTATTTGTAAAGATTTTATTTATTTATTTGTTTATTTGAGAGAGAGAGTGCAAGCATGGGGAGGAGCAGAGGGAGAGGGACAAGCAGACTCTGTGTTGAGCACAGAGACTGGTGCGGGGCTTGATCCCACAACCCTGATATCATGACCTGAGCTGAAATCACAAATCAGACGCTTAACTGACTGAGTCACCCAGGGGTTCCTGTTAAGGATTTTATTTGTTAGAATCAAAACAAAATCCAAAACTTACAAAAGGGTATCCTGTGAAAAGTGCTCCCGTCACTTCACATACTTGGTCCCACCCCACAGGCATCCACTGCTCTACTTTCTTACAGATCTTTCCAGAGACTGCCTATGTCAATAAACACGGACAGGGGAAATTTCTTCTGTTCTCCCTGAAAAGGTAAAGTACAATACAAACTCTTATTGCCCCTTTGTTTTTCTTATTTGAGATCTTTTCATATCAACACATAGAGAGTAACCACATTTTTTAAAAAGGTTTTATTTATTTATTTATTTGAGAGAGAGAGAGAGCGCACAAGCAGGGGGGAGGGGCAGAGGGAGAGGGAGAAGCAGACTCCCCGCTGAGCAGGGAGCCCGACTCGGGGCTCAATCCCAGGACCCTGGGATCACGACCTGAGCCGTAGGCAGATGCTTAACCGACTAAGCCACCCAGGCATCCTTTCCACATATTTTTTAAACAGTTGCTGGTATTCTGTCTTATGGCCGATTCCTTTAATTGATCCTCTATTAGCCATTCAGGTTATTTTCCAATTTTTTTTTCTGAGAGATACTTCAATACAATAGGCCTGCAAATGTGCACTTCTATGCTTAATCTATGGGACAAATATCTAGGGATAGAATTTCTGGGTCAGAGGGTATATGAATTTTTAATTGTGATAGGGCCAAATTGCCCTTTTTGGAGATTGTGCCAATTTACACTCTCACCAGTAGTATACAAAAATGTGTTAGCAAATATTTTTTATCTTTGCTGATTTGCTAGGTGAAAAAAATGCTACCTTCTTATAGGCTAATTTGCATTTCTTTTCCTGTTTCTAAGAACTATTTGTTCTTCTTTGTGAACGGTTTATATTCTTTACTTGCTAGTTTTGCATCTGGATTGTTGTTTGTTTTTCTCGGATTTGGAGGAATCTTTACATATTAAGAAAACAATCCTTTTGCCTGTGCTAAGCGATGCCAGTTTGTTGTTTGATTATGGGATTTTTTTTTTCCATGGGAGAAATTTTGACTTCTATGTAGTTGGATTTATTAACCTTTTCGTTATGGTTTCTAGGTTTTATAATGTACTTTAAAAGGTTTTGCTACCTCCAAATTAATAGTATCTTACCAATTTCATTTTTTTTATGTTTAAGCTTTTAATGCATCTGAGATTTATTTTAGTATAAGATGTGAGACAGGGATCTGGCTACCTTTTCCAATTATTCCACGCCATTGAGTAAATAACCCATCCTATCCCCAGTGATTTGAAACACTATCCTCACCACATTCCAAATTGCTATTGCTCCTTGTTTTTTTGTTTTTTGTTTGTTTGTTTGTTTAAGAAAAGTTTTACTAATGTGTTCTTGTTTCAGCAAAGTTATTGCAACAGGTTTAAAAGGCAGACAGACGCACTATTACAGGCTCTAAAGAAACAAAGGAATTTTATACAATTAAAATATTGCGCCTTGTTTTTGTTCTAGAGATTTTTTTTTTCTGTTCCATTGATCTAGTCTATTCATGTTGTTTTAATCACCATAGCTTTATACTATTTTAAATAGACGGTAGGTCTAGGCCCCCTCACTATTCTTTTTTAGAAGATTTCTGCGTATTCTTGCTTGGTTATTTTTCTGTGTGAACTTTAGAAAGAGCCTGACTAATTCCAAAAAGGAAGCCGTTTTGGCGGTGGCGGGCGTGGGCAGGGCTTGCGGCGGCCGGCAGAGGGGGCGAGATGGTGCTGGACAGCCACAGATGACTCAGGGACGGACTCCCTCCTCTCCCCGTTAATCAAGGAGGGCTTTCTGGAGGAAGGGGAGGTGGAGCAGGTGCAGGAGGAAAAGCAGAGGTAGAACAGGATCTCAGAGCAGGGAAGAAAGAGGCCTTCTGGCAGAGAGGATTAAAGAAACTATTCTCTGGGGGAGAAGAAGCAGAGCGAGATGAGGCTTTGGGGGAGAGGAGCTAAAAGCAAAGCGGCGAGGAGGTTTTCTTGCCAAGACTGGACGGGAGTGGGTGGGCGAGGAGGTGGAGGCCAGCTGGGAGGCCCTGCGCCCCGGGCAGGTGGGGGCGGCGAGGGGGTTAGAGAGGCGGTTGGCCTCTGAGTCATGCCACACACACGGCCTCAGCCAGCAGGCTGCGCTGGCTGAGCGGAAGGCAGGTGCAAACGGAATCAAAGCCAGAAACAACGATCATCCTCTTCAGGCCTGTTGGTTCCCAGAGGCCCCGTCTCAAGTTCCTTCTTATGACTGAGGGTCCCTCCCCACCCCGGGGAACCATGGCTCCGGGTTTGGACTTGACTGCTGTGATCAACTGGGCACATTTACTGAGAGAGAGGAATCAGAAGCCCAATTCTGAGAACTTATGATGTGATTGTGCATTCTGGGCTACAACGGAAGCACCCCATTGTGGGGGGCATTGCTCTTTTATGAGAAGTTGTCATTCTCCAGACTGAAGGCAGCAGGGGCCCCGTCCTGGGGACAGGGAGCGCAGAGCCCGGGAATGCCTCCCCGCCATGGGGGAGCTGGCTGGCACCGAGGAAGAAAGGAGGCTCAATGAGTCTGGGTGCACTCACGGCCTTGTCAGGTCGGTCCGGGAGAGGGTGGATGAAGCAGGAAATGAGTGTCTGGGTGCGTGGAGCCCCGAAGTGCTGTCTGCCCCAGGATTCACTCACCCCTAGCCGGGGGTGGGGGATCCTCACCTCCCTCTACCCACCTGAAAGCAGGCTCTCCCCTCTGTGCCCTCCTGGGCTGGGCCGGTCTGGGAGCAGGGCCTGCTTGCCCACCTGAGGACCTAAAAAGGTTTCTTTCTTCAGCAGTTCCAATCCCAGAATGTCATCAGGCCCACCCCCCTCTGAGACGTCTCAACTGAAACACTGAGGCTCGGGGAAGGCACGAGAGGGTCCCCTGGCCACACAGCAAACAAAGTTATCGATGTGACCAGAATCCAGGTCGCTGGCTTCTGACTGCGGGTCTCCACCTCCTCCGGGCCTCCCCGTCCGTGTGTGCTGTGGGGGCCCATTCAGCACCCCACTCCTGGGATCCTGTGATCTTCCCTAGAGGAGTCTGCCTCTGTCAGGTCTGGGGTGGGGATTTGGGGGTGATCTTCCTTCCCAAGAGCCAGGACATCTTGGGGGTCAGCTCGGGGTCAGCGTTTGGAGGCACTGTGTTTATTTTCAGTGAGAGCGGTTGGAATGTTTGTTTGTGGTTTGCTTTTTGGATCCAAAATACATGCCATGGATATGAGGCCACCAATACAAATCTATAGGGAGCTAGTGGGGTCTAGTAGAGAATGTTCTTGCTCAGGAGCTGAGACTTAAACCCTATCTGGAAGTCACTCCTTCTCTGGGCCTCAGTTTCCCATTCTGTAAATTGAGGGGGTTGGACTAAGGAGTCTTAGAAGGCCTTCCCAGCTCTGACCTGCTCTGATTTCCTGAAAGGGCTATCAGGCCCATGACACTGTGTCCCAAGCACTTCAGTGGGGACAGGAGTGGAGGGAGGCTTTCAAGGTTTTTTTCCCCAGGATGGGGGTTGGCATGATTTGCATGGAGCACTCTCAGGCCTCCCGAGGGGGACTGCTCTTGTACCTTCTGCTCAGCAGGTGGATGGGGGTCGCGGTGGAGGGCTCACTGTCTACCCATCAGGTACTTCACCCACAGCTCAGTTTTAGAAGGAAAATAGCTGCTGAAGAGGCCCCCAGGGACCCAGCCTGAGGCCCCAGTCCAGCAGGAGAGACAGCCCAGGATGGAAAGGGTCAGGGCAATGGAGCCCAGTCCTCACTGCCTGGCCAGGCCAGCTGGGCTCCTCCTGCCCCCAACATTTCCCTCTCTCTGGGCAGCAAGGGGGACCCCCAGAAAGAGCATTTGCCCTCTTGAGTACTCAGAGGGAAAAATATGCACCAAGATGGTAAGAAACATGAGAAATGTCAGAAGTTCATGAAATCAGGAACATAAGTTATGAAACAAAAGTCAAAGTTCCATTTGAGATGAAATAATAGTATTTAGAAAATCAAGAAAAAACCCAAATGAAGAAAAACTGTGAGCCTTGCAGCATCACACGGGTGACAATGACACTTCGATGGCATCATTTCTGCTGAATCTTGCAGCCAGCTGCGTGGACTTTTGGTTCACGTTGACAGATTGCAAGCTTTGCACCATTCCGCACACATATTTCTGCTACCCCCTCACTTGTACAAAGCAGTATCCATGTGTGTTTTCCTTGGTGTGGGAAGGTAAAGCAGGCTGCTGGAACAAAGAGGCCCAAGAACTCAGAAGACACTTAGTTCTTTCTCCTGTAATATTCCAGGTCAGCAGGCAGCTCTGTTTACGCAGACATCCAGGGACCAGATTCCTTCTGTGGTGTGGCTCTGTTGACTCACAGCCTTGGAGTCGAAAATCAAGGCTGGGTTTCCAGGGAGGCACACCCCTGTCCTATGGCTCCAGCCTGGAACCGAGCCCTTCTCTTTGCTCACATTCTACTGGTGAACACTAAGCAGCCCCAAGGTCACATCTAACTGCAAGAGAGGCTGGTTAATGTGGTCCCTAGCTAGGCTCTCATGTGCTTAGATACAAGCTTATCATTGTGGAAGGAGGGGGATATAAACTTAATGGATCACTAGAAGTCTCTGGATCTTTGAGAACTGTCAATCCAAAAGTTTGCTTTTTCCCTTGGACAGTCCCTTCATGCGATTATGCTCTTTGGCATTGTCCGTGTCTTTCCTTCTTCCTTGTTCTTCCTTCCCCTCCTTCTCCTTCTCCCTCTCCCTCATCCCACCCCTCTCTCTTACTCTTTTTCCACCTCTTCCCTCACCCTAATAGAGACCTCCTAGGATAAGCAGGATGGTTTCAAGTTTCCAGGGGTCAGGGCGCACACCTATGTTCCAGATGGTCGGGGCTAAGGAACCATGGTGTACATCCCTGTCGCCTTTCCCTGTACTAGCCCTTGACCACTTCCACCAGTGCTAAGCCATCCCCAGCCCAAGTGGCCCTTGAGAATGTAATTGAGAAACAGGTGGGCTGACTATACAACAAGAAATAAGCATCGATTGTGCAGGCAGAAGACCATGGATTTCATGTTCTGATGCTGCCCTTTACTAGCTGTGTGATCCCAAGCAGATCTCCCGGCCTCTGCTCTGAGTCTTTATCCAAAAAATGGAGCAAATGCAACTTCACCTTCATACCCCAAAGAGGTTTTGTGAGGCTGAAACAAAATAATGTTTGGGTAAGAGCTTTGTATCTTTTTTAGTATTTTTCTCTAAATAATTTAAACATGTTGGTTTAAAGTCCAAATTTTGTAATTTCAATATCTGAGGTCCTCTGGAGGTCTAATTCTGCTGTTTGTTTTGTCTGCTGATTTTCACTCATTGTGGTTTACTTTCTTTTTTTTTTCTGAAGATTGATTGATATAATTATTTGAAAGAAAGAGAGAACGTGAGCAAGAGCAGGAGGAGGAGCAGAGGGAGAGGCAGAGAGAAGAGAGAAGCAGACTCCCCACTGAGTGTGGAGCCTGTTGCCAGGCTCAATCTCATGACCCTGAGACTGTGACCTGAACTGAAATTGAGTAGGACACTCAACCAATGGAACCACCCAGGTGCCCCTCTGGCTTACTTTATGTATCTTGTAATTACAGGTTGTTAGCCATGTTCACCTGGGCTTTCTTTTTTTTTTTTTTTAAAGATTTTGTTTATTATTTGACAGAGAGAGACACAGCGAGAGAGGGAACACAAGCAGGGGGAGCGGGAGAGGGAGAAGCAGGCTTCCTGCTGACCAGGGAGCCCGATGCTCGGGGCTCGATCCCAGGACCCTGGGATCATGACCCGAGCCGAAGGCAGACACTTAATGACTGAGCCACCCAGGCACCCCTCACCTGGGCTTTCTTTATCCATGGCAATTCTGTGAGGCCTAGGTTAAGAGTGTCAGCTCCAGGATTAACATTAGCACCCCAAGGTACTCCTAATCTGGCCCGACTTTAAGTAAACTTCTTGGTTTGTAGTTTTCCAAATCACATAAACAGTGAACATTTGAATCCCAAACAGCAGAGGAGAGGAGCCTGTGCTTCCCAAACTCTCAGGCAAGATTGACTTTTTTCAACTCGGAGCCCAGGCCAAGATAGACATGTTTCCTTCAGCCTCTCTCTGCTGATGAGGCCAACTTTTCATTCTAGGTCCAGCCCTTCAAGGATCTAGGTTTTCTGCTGGAATCTCAATTCCAATTTCCCACCCTGCTTTTGAGTGCCCATGTGGATTTTAAAACTTAAGACCCTATGTTAGGGAGGGGGGTTAATGCCCTGAGGGCAGCTTCGACCTTCAGTTTTCTTAACATTCTTACTTTCTATTCTCTCTTCCTTTGGGGGCCCTGAAGATGGCCCTCACCTGCCTGTGAGCTCAGTGCTTCACTGAAAGTGTTTGTTGCATTTTACCCATTTCTAGGTGTTGTGCAGTGGGAGAGATTTTCAGAATGGCCAGTGGACTCCAAAATTCCACTGTCTTTCAAGGTTGTTGTTTTTTTTTTAACCCCTTCTCTCCTCTTTCCCTTTTCCTCTCTTTTCTTCATCCTGGTCTTCCACTCCTTCTCTCCACACTGAAGCCACACTTGTCTGTTAGATCTCAACTGTTAGCTCTGCATGTCCTAAGGGAACATTCTGGCAGGTTTTCTTCAATGCTCCTGGTTGGTTGGGGCTCCCCAGCTCCTCCCTTTGGTTCTCTACCTCCAGCCCCTTAATGTGGCCAGTGAACAGCCCCAGACACTCTACTGCTCCAGTCTGCCCCCTCAGGCTTTATCTTCTGCCCAGACTTGTCAGAATCCCTCTTTATTCCCCTCATCACTATTCTGCATGTCAAAATGTGCTCTGCCAGGAGGAGGTTTAGGTCAGGGCTTTTTATAATCTCTTTGGAGCTTTCCTCCTTTGAATCACTGTGAGCATGATGCATCAGAAAAGCTCAAAGTTTTGATCCTCAGAGACTCAAATGTCAATGCCAAGCCTTTCCTCCCAGCTCTTCACATTGGTGAGGTCCTAGCCCGTGAGGTCTAACTGAGAGCTCAGAGGAGCCAGAATTTGGCCAACTTCTTCTTCCTGGAATGGATTCAGGGAACGAGAGAGAATTCTGGGGTGAGAGCAGGCAGAACTGCTCAAGAGGGAAAGAGGATCTTTAGTCCTAGTTTAAGGCTCATTTTTCTTCTTGTTGGCACTCCCCTCCCCACACACTGGGCCCTGAGACCCTCATTCAAGCAGGCTTCTGAGGAGGGTTTGCTGATGCTATTCCCCTGGAGAGAACTGACAGGGACTTTGGATTGTGCCGCCTCTATCAGGGGATTTCCATGGTAATAGGAGCAAAGCCTTAAGCCCAGGGGACAAGATCCCAGGCTTCCAGGAAAAGGAAAGCCAAACATTGGGGATCAGGGATGCTCTTCTCAAGGCTACTAGAACTATACCTAGAAGATTGCCCCTGGATCCTCTAGTGCAGAGTCACTGTGCCCCAGCACCACACTTCATGCACAGTGTCTCATCTAACGGTCATGACCACCCTATGAGCTGCATTCTTACCACCATTTTGCAGGAACCTGAGGCTGAGAAGGCAACAGAGGCCCTATTGCTGCTAGGTGCAGAGCTGAGGTTCAACCCCAGGCCTGACTTATCTGAAACCTGTCCTCTACTTCCCATGCTGAACTGTTCTCAGGAGGCCGAAAGACGGGTGTGCAGGCTGGCTACTGCAACTCTCTAGGTAAGAGCTGACATCTGTGTGTCACGCCTCAGGAGGCAGCGGACTCAGGGGTGAAGCTGAAGGCCTCTGGAGCCAGACCAGTGGATAGCTATAGCAGTGAACTAACCTAGTGACTGGGGCTGATTCTTTAGTCCAGGCCCCCCACCCCCGTCTCTCCTCCCCTGCAGCCAGAGCGAGTCTTTCAAACTCATATTGGATCATTTCCCTCTGTTCTCAACCTTCTAACAGCTTCTCACCATTTTTAGAATAAAATCCAAGTGCCTCACCAAAGCCCATGGCAGAGGCTGCCAGTGCTCACCAAAACCTACATTCTCCTCTTGGTCCTAGACTCACCCCTGCAACATTCCTCAGCCTCCTTGCATGGGTGGGGGTGGGGACACATGCCTGGTTCTTGCCCATGGAATGTGAGTGGAGGTGACAGGTGCTGCCCCGGGCTGAGGCAGTTGAGAGGGACATGCCCTCTCCCTTCGCTTCCTCCACCTGCCAGCTAGATGTGGGGGATCCAGTGAGGACTCTGAGGAGATGATAGAGCCCCGAGGTGGAAAGTGCTGGCGTCCTTGGGTGTATGGAACAAAACCCCTGTACCCCCACTCGGATGACACTAACTGGGCTGTTACACAAGCAGAAAACCAAACCTTTCTGTGTTAAACCATCAGAGATTGGGAGGCTGGTATAGCAGCTGGCTCACCCTGATTAATACAAGGCCCTGCGTGGTCCCGTCCCACTCCAAGCCCACCCGTGTCTGTCCCTTTCTGTCGCTCTGCCCCAGCCACACCAGCCTTCCTGCTGCTCCCCAGATGCCCCAAGCTCATTCCACCTCTGTGCCTTTGCCAGGCATTGTTCCCTCCTCCTGGAATGTTCTTCTCCCCAAGATTTGCATGATGCTCTTTCTCACTTTGTCCAGGTTTCTGATCGAACAACTGCCTCCTCAAAGAGAAACCCCCCTTAGGCAGGTGTGCTGTCTCTCTGCACCCCGACTCTGCTCTATTTCTCTCCAGAGCACTTATCATGACTTGACATTCTATTATATATATTTCTTTGTTGACGTATTTATTATCTATCTCCTTCCCGTGTCTGTCTATCCCTGGTGCCTAGAACGGTGACTGGCCACATTATAAGCATTCAGTCGATATTCTCTGAATGGAGAAATGAACACACTTCTCTCTGATCTTGATCTGCCTGCTTCGTTCTCTGTTATCTCATCCATAAAATGGGGCTGTGTGTTGGGATACCAGGAGGCAATGCGGGTTAATTGTGGTACCCAGGCATCCCAGGAAGTGCAGGTTTTAATGTACTTAGGGACTGAGAAGGCAAAGGTTGCAGAAAGCCTTGAGTGGGTCAGTGGTAACGAGAAAACCAATTCCTTCTTGACTCTCAGATTTTTACTCAGGCCTGCCCTCCACCCCTCTCCTGTCCCCTCCCCATGGCTGTCAGAGGTCTGGAGCCTTGAGGTGGGGGTGAGGAATTCACGTTGGACCCAGTGCAAGGAGGCCCAAACCAATGCCATGGGCTGCTTAGAGCAGAGCTGAGGAGGGTGACTTAGGCAGAAGATTCTAGTGGCTGCCCTCCCAGGAGAGGGAGTGGGGCTGAACTGGCCAGCTCTGGATCCTTGGGCTGGCTGCCAGCGACCACCGCTGGCCCGCGGAGCTTCACTGGTACGGGGAATTGAATTAACTGGCTGAGCTGAGGGGAAGAGGGAGGTGTAGGCTGCACTTCAGACCAGGAGCCACGGGACCGGCATCTGAGTGGCTGTAGCCACAGGTGGAAGGAATTCACCTGCAGCGCTTCCAGCCTGCAGGGAGGAGCCCGGGGGGCTCTTGCGCTTGTGGCCTGGGGAGATGGACAGCTTCTGGGGGCCCTCTGGTCGGTGGAGACAGAGAAGGGCTTTCAAGGAGGACAGAACAGCACATGCAAAGGCAGACACTTGTGAAATAGAAGGACAGAGCGCCGGCCAGGTAGGATGTCGAGGAGGAGGTGACACTGGTGGCCCTAGATGGTGGGTGGAGTCAGGAGCTGACCTTTACAAAGCCACATGTTGCAGGTTGAGCACTGGACTGGGGGCCAGGAACCTTTGAAAGCTTCCCGGCCTAGGACATTTTCAAATCCCTGGACTGCCATGAACTGTGTATTCTTGATCAGGCCATTTACTTCCTCTGTGCCTCAGTTTCTACATCTGTTGAGCTGAAGGCCGTGTCCCTCACAGGAGGTGAGGAGAAGAAGAGTGGCTGCCTGTGCAAATTGCAAAGTGTTCAGTTATTTGAACTACAAGGCGGATGGGAACAACCAAGAAATCCCCTGGGGCATCGGTGGTGGTGGGGGAGGGCTGAGGGTCAACCAGGAGAGGACTTCACTGAGAAGAGTGGGGAGGAAACAGGGAGAGGAAACCCAAAATGGCCTGTGGGGAGAGGTGAGGGAGGAGAGGAGCTGACAACAGTTCCAGCAGGAGACCAGATGTGGCCGGTGGACAAGATCTTTGGTGTCTCGTGGTGGGCTCAGCCCTGCTGCTTCGGGACAGGCAGTGAGAGTCCAGACGGGGTCCCTGTGGTTGTCAGTGGGTTCTGCACAAATATTCAGGTGTTCTCTCTGTCCAGGGACACGGCACAGGACTCGATCCGCCGTGCCTTTTAGGTTCTGCGTGGCCATGTGACTTGATTTGGCCAATGACATTTGAGCGGAAGTGACAGTATTATTTCAGGGGGAAACTTGAAGAGCATGTGACTCATCATAAAGGCAGACCCCCCTCGGCACCCCACCCACAGCCTTGCGATCATCCTGCCACCTCATCCCTGCGGTGTCTGCATCTCTGTGCCTGGGGGCTTTTTCTAGACCACAAAACACAGCCCTACCTGCACACACAGCAGGCTGGAAGTGCAGGGAATTATGCACATGGCCTCCGTCAGCTCCTGTCAGTGATTGGGGGGTTGAGATATAAATATCCCAGCTCTCACCCCCCCCACCCTGCCCCCAGGTGGGCTCACCTTGTAGCACAGGCTCCTCACCATTTCCCTGGGATTTCCCATGAGATGAACTATATTCACCCATAACGGCTGGCTTAATCCGCATCCTTTCTTAGCTGCTTTCCTTTCCCTCTCCAGACCAGTGTTTCTTGCACCCCCCCAAATTAACTGTTTGCACTCGCCTCATTGACTCTGGGTCTGTTTTGGGACAGCTACATTTCTCTTTCCTGCGGTCATGAAAACCCACTGGCCAAACAATGGGCAATTCCCCAGAGAGTGGCTGTTCTGTCATCCCAGGCACTGGGGTAGAGCACCTAGAAGCTGGGTCTCCAGGGAACTCACCATGTCCGGTTAACAGGAGGCAGAATCCCCCCTGAGGGTTGGGGGTTGTTTGTTACTACAGCATCATCTCACCTACTCTGGCTGATATGGTCCCTTATCTCCTCCTTACGCATTGCAAAGACACATCTAATTTAAGGCCTCTTATGGGAGAGAGAGAAAGACAAAGAGACAAAGAAAGAAGGCACACATGCATATATGTGCACAACAGAGAGAGCGTTCGGGAGTGTGGGATTGTGTGTGTGTGTGTGTGTGTGTGTGTTGTGTGTGTGTGTGTTAGGGCAGAACAGAAGGGAAGGGGAGGGACCAGTTTGAAGGGAAGACCAGCACAGAAAAAAATAAGGCCAAGAACTCTGGCATTGGAAAGACAGAGTTAAAAGGATAAAAGATCAAAAGGCTCAGAGATGCAGTGACAAAGGTCCAGACTCACATGGCAAGTTGGTGGCTGAACTAAACCTAAAATCTGGGCCTCCTGATTCCAACCAGTGCTCCCTCTCCCCTGAGCTCATTGCCCCATCCAGAAGGCCTGGCCGGCCGGCCTTCTCTCAGCCTCCCTGGCTTTGCAGGAAGAAGCACACAGCAGGTGTGGGCTCCAAGCACCTCACACGTGGATGATGGTGGCACGTCTGTGCTCCCATTGGGCTCTAGGCTGACATTTGAGGATGTATGGGAATAAGCAGTTCAGGCTTTTTTGCTTGCAAGCAACGCAAATGGACTTTTGTGCCATCTCAAGCCAGAAAGGGGGATGAACTGGGGAGTACTGGGGCTCTGAGCTCACAGCATGGGCCTTGGTTGGGACTGAGCCCCGTGCCACGGACCTTCCTGCCAGGGGTGGCCCTTTACGCCGCTCACCTGCTACTCTCACAGGTGAAAAATTCCAATTCCTGGCAGAAAGAATGGGACTGGCTAGTTCCAGGCAGGTGTTCCTCTTGGCTCCAATGAACTGAATCCAAGAGAGGGGTGGGGGGTGTAACCCGAGAGTACGCTGGGGCCCATGCCTGAGCATGGCCAGCTCCTGGAGAGTTGGAGGGTTGGGGGTTGGTGAGCTGGCGGATTAGAGGGAGTCAAGTTTATGAATGGATCCCTCTAGGACCATTGATGCATACCTCCTCTCAGAAGGTCCTGCTGTTCATTTTTCCACAGAGCAGGAGTCTCTGTCATTCATTTGATCCTCCCTGAAGCTCTAATTGATGTATTCCAGGCACCAGGTGCCATGGAGATGATCCTCACCCCCCTCGCATGCAACCACGGTAATGCAAGGCTGAGGGGCCTGGAGCCTTGGGAGAGCCTGCCTGTGGGGCGACCACAGAGGTGGCCCGCTCTGTATCTTGGTCTCATCACTCAATCTGGGGACACTTAGGATTGATCTGACTGAGCTAGCCGGCATAGTCAGATATGGACAGAAAGTGCTAGAAGGTGTTTTAACCTGCTCCCCAAGGTCCTACATGGACCTGGGTTTATGAAGAATTCCAGAACTGGATTTCCTTGACTCACCGTACTTGAGATTCTGTCCGTGGAGTTTTTCCTAGAGAGGGAGGCCTGCCCTTTGACTTAGTTGCTGAACTGCCCACAGCACTCCCTTGCTCAATCTCACTTCTCTTTCCCCCTCCACTCTCTTGGGACTCCCTCTGGGTGTCTCTAGGTCAAAATATCCTCCTGTTCTTTGGGGGAGCCTGACCAGAGGCCCTGTTGTTATTTTCACTCCTGTTCTCATAAAAGTCCCTGTGGAAGGAAAGAAAAATGTCACCTAGATAAAGACACAGAGCATAAAGAAGAAAAAAATCAGAGTGACATTTGGGAAAGTTTAGACAAGAATGGCCTGGGCAGGGCTGAGCTTGGGAAGAGGGAGAAGGTCAGAGCCTGGGGGATTGGGGACGTCAGACGGCTGACATGGTGACAGATGTCTGGCCCTGGGTTCCTCTTTCATAATGATCAGAGTTGGCTCGCCGAGCGCTGCCAGAGCACTTGCTACATGCTGAGCAGCTTCCGTTGATTGTCTCAATCTGCAAGACACGCCTGGAACATCGTTATTGTTATTAATGCAAATGGGGGAACTGAGGTCCACGGAGGTAGAGTAACTTTCTCAGGGTCCCACGTCCACCCGGCTAGGGCACAAGAAGCTACCGGGACCCCCGTGATTTTGAGGTTCCGAGCAACTGAGATGTCCAAGTACTATTAAGCTTTATCTAAGCAGATGAGACTTGCTAAGAGAGAAATCTCCGTGCTCCTGGAGAATACGGTGGAAGATTGGAGAGAAACTAGCTTGGAACTCGGAAGTCACTGAGTCCCAACCCAGGCTTTGCCTCTCATTATTGCGTTACCTTGAGCAACTTACTTTTGGGACCCACAGGTAGAAGGGTGCCGTGATTGGCCAGGCTTGGATCAGGTGATCACACTCAGGCCAATCATTTTTAGCAAGTTGGCCGCTCCCATTCAGCTCCGCTAACCAGAACGGGAATGGGCAGTGCTTTCTCCAGAGAAGAGGGGGTGGAAGTTTCTAGGCAAATTAACGCATATCTTTTATTTTGTAAATGCCAGTTCTCTCTGCTTCTAACCATTCCCATCCAATATAGAGATGCCACTACTGAAAAGTACATTCTGCCACCTCCTCTCCCCTCTCCCCTGGTGATTAGGTCTCTGCTTTCTGCTCGCTGGGCACAGCTGGCCTGATGAATCATCCCGGCTCACAGGCCTGATGGGTTTTCCTGAGTTCAAGAAGCTTTCCTTTACTCCAACTACATTAAATGTCTTCCCTCCTCTGTCTGCTGTATCAGCAATTTCACTATTGGAGATTCACTTTTTAGCCTAACAGGACTTGTTCCCATTAAGATGCACACCGTCGTGTGAGCAGGCACTTGCTGTCTGAACAATTATCCAGGATTGCTACTAGTGGTTTTATCTGCTTTTCCCCATTTTGGTAGAGAACGGAGGGAGAGGGCTTGAGAGGACTTGCCTGAGGCCATAGTGGAGAGAGGCAGAGACTGGATGCAAAATGGGGACACTGACCATGCTCCTGGTTCAACTGGTCTGTGCTAGGTGGTCCAGGGGCTTTGGCTATCTGGAGGCCGTGGCTATTATTTTATCTTGAAGAAGCAGCAACAGTTTTCCCTTCTTTTCTTTCCCAAGCTTAAATTCATTCAAACTTTAAAACTTTTGAGATAATTGTAGATTCACATGCAGTTGTAAGAAATAATACAGAGAATTCTCATGTGCCCTTTACCCAGTTCCCCAGTGGTAACATCTTGCAAAACTATATTAGAATATCACAGCCTGGATGCTGATGTTGGTACGGTCAAGACACAGAACATTTCCATCCTCACAAGGCTCTTCATGCTGCCATTTTTATAACCACAGCTACTTTCAGATCAACCGACCCTCTCTTTAACTGATGGCAACCACGAATCTGTCTTCGACTTCTATACTTTTGTCCTCTCAAGAATGTTACATAAATGGAATCATACAGTCTATAACATTTAGAGATTGGCTTTTTTCAATCAGCATAAGTCTGGGGATTCATTGAGGTTGTTGTGTGTATTAACAGTTCATTCCTTTTTATTGCTGAACAGTATTTCATGGTAGGATATGCCCCGGTTTATATAACCATGTTGAAGGACAACTGGGTGGTTTCCAATTTGGGGCTATTACAAAGAAAGCTGCTATGTACAAGCTTTTGTGTGAACAGAAGTCTTCATTTCTCTATGCAAAAGAGCTGGGACTAATTTTTCCAAAATGATAAAAAATTGTATCTGTGCATGATAAAAATAAAAATATAAAATTATATGTAATATATCTTATATTATGTATTATATTATATATAACTGTTAATCATTTTGGAATAATTTTAGATTTACAGAACAGGTGCAAGGCTAATATGGACAGTTCCCTTATGCCCCTCATCCAGTTTCTCCTAATGTCAACATCTCCTATTACACAGTACATTTGTCACAAGTAAGAAATGACATTGGTACACTACTACCAATTAAACTCCATGGTACCTGGGTGGCTCAGTCGGTTAAGCATCTGACTTTGGCTCAGGTCATGATCTCAGGGTCCTGGGATTGAGCCCTGTGCTGGGCTCCCTGCTCAGTGGGGAGTCTGCTTCTCCCTCTCCCTCTTCTTTGCCCCTCCCCCCACTCATCCTCTCCCTCTCTCTCAAATAAATACAATTTTAAAAATAAATAAACCCCGGACTTTATTTGGATTTCACCAGTTTTTACATTAATGTCCTTTTTTCTGTTCCAGGAGCCAATCTTGTATCCCACACTGCATTTAGGCAGGGCTTAGTTTTGCGGTTTTTGCATAAGCCCTCAGGGATGTGGCAGAAAACTTCTGAGGCGGTGAGACAGGGAGATGAGAGAGGCTTTTAGGAAAATAGTGGTATAATTTCCATACAGTAAAATTCAGCCTGTGTAAGTCTGCGAGTGTTGATAAATGCACACGGTCGGGTAATCACCACCACAGTCATGATACAGAACATTTCCGTCACCATCCAGAATTCCCACCTGCCCCTCATTGTCAACCCTTCCCCCATTTTCAGCCCAGACAACAACTGATCCATCCCTATAGCTTTACCTTTTCCAGAAAACCATATAAATAGAATCGAATGATCTGTAAGTTTTGGAGTCCAGCTTCTTTCACTTAGTAAAATACACTTGAGATTCCATCATATTGTTGCTTATATCAGTACTTCACTTCTCCTTACTGCTGAGTAGTATTCCATTATACGGATATATGGATTTACGTATCCATTTACTAGTTGGAAGACATTGGGCTTCCAGGTTTTGATGATTGTGAATAAGCATTCACACATTGGTTTTTGTGTGGACATAGTTTCCAGTGTTCTTAGTAAATAGGTATGAGTAGGACTGCTGGGTTGTATGGTAAGTATCTGTTTAATTGCATAAGAAATGGACAAACTGTTTTCAGAAGTGGCTGTACCAGTTTGCATTCCCAACAAGCAATGCATGAGTTCCAGTTGCTTGGTTTAGCCACAACTTGGTATTATCAGGTTATCATCATTGTTGTTATTTTAACTGTTGGTTTTGATGTGAGTTTCAGAATTTTTAGCCCTTCTATCTCTGCTGCAGCCCCCCCCCCACCCCCCCGCCCACCTTGGGTACCAGTGAGGTGTGAAGAGAGGGTGTGGTCACATCAGGAGAAGCAGAGGACTGGCTTTCAGAATTCCCCTGGACACTAGAAACTTTGGGACTGCAGTTTTTAAGAAGGGGTCATTGTCAGCGAATGTGTGAAGAAGAATCAGGACAAGGGCAGAGGCACGAGGGGCACTAGGACACAGGGCTGCCCGTGAAGGGCCTGGGGACATCAATCCAGAGTGGCCTGCCCAATTGGGGCTTGTTGATAGTGGGACAGGGCCTCTGGGGGCCCAGGAGGAGGCCCCACTACCTCAGTGCCTTCCCACTCCCTCCTTTCCAGGGCTTCGAGCCCTTTCCAGCAGAGGGAATTGCAATCTCCTGGGATCCCCACAGGCTTGAAGGATGGGGAGAGAGCCTGGGAACCAGAAGCCTGGCTTGGGGCCCAGTTGTGTGACACCTGAATCTTAGGGAAGGTGGCTGAGGGCCCAGGTCCCTGGAGCCTCCTGGGACAGCTGAGGACAGGGAGAGGCAGCTCAAGTTTCATCACGGCTTGGTGTGTGACCTGGGCACTGAGTAGGCAGCAGAATGATGCCAGGCCCTGGCCTCTGTGGGTGATACCTTTCATCAAGAAACTACAGTCCTTTCCTTGCTCCATAGGGACTACTCTGGCCCAGACTTTGGGTCCTGTGCCTAGACTTAAAGAGACCCAGATCTTCATCAGGCCCCAGGATGGGAGCCTGGAGAGTTAGTTTTGCCCTGGGTACGTGTGGTGCGCATGTGCATCTGTATCATGCGGTTCCGCAGCGTGGGGAGGGTGTCATGGGGGGGACCAGTGGCCTCCAAATATTTTCTTACAGTTTATTAGCTGTGTGACCTTGGACAAGTCATTTAGCCTCTCTGGGTCTTGGTTTCCCTGATTTTTGACTCAAAGTTTTGGACTTGGGTGATTTCCGAATTTCACTGAATATCAGCATCACCTGGGATTTGTTTTATAAACTGATTTCTGGGCCCCACCACAGACCTACTGAATTAGCATCTGTGGGCTTGAGGCCCCGGCATCTGGGTGATTAACAAGCTCCTCAGGCGGGATTTTGTGTGGCCAGTGGGGCACTGACATCTGGAGAACTACACCCCAGAAGTTCACGAAGTCCAGTCTGGGGCAGCCTCTGGGGGAAGTTAGGGAGGTGGTCCGGGAGGTGGGAGGAGCCAGAGAAGGGGAGCCAATCGGTGGCCAGAAAGGAGGAGGAGCCAGAGGGGGCAACCAATCAGGAGAAGCAGGTGCAGCAAGACTGGGATGCTCCTTGTGAGGGAAACGCGAGGTTTTGTCTGGACAGAAGGGGACCGGGGCTTGCAGGCGGGGAAGAAAAGTATCTGTGGAGAGAAGTGTCTGGGTGCAGCACCTGGCACCACGTGGCAGTTGGAAGGGCATCACCTTGGGGTTCAGGAGGACAATGGTCGGGCAAGGGAAGGGAGTGGGGGGCATCCCATGTCTGCTTGGAGACTCAGAGCAGGTCTAGGAGAAGCTGCCTCCACCTGGAAGGACACCAGAAGCCCCGAAAACCCTAACTAGCTCTTGGGAAATAAATGGCCACTTGGACCCTCGCCATTTCACCCCCACTGTACCTGACTCGGCTTGGAGGACCAAAGAGTCCCGGTTTGTTGCTTCCTGACTTGGTGACCAAGAGCAAGTCCCTCAACCTTTCCGACTCTGTTGTTTTATCTGTAAAATGAGAATAATGTTTACACCTGCCCTCCCCCTCCCAGCATTACTGTGGGCACGGCCTCAGATGCGGGAGGCGACAGCGCTCGGCCCCTGCCGTGTGCCGTGCAGTCAGTGGGAGGGGGCACTGACGGGACCGCAGGAAGGAACGGGTTGACCTCGCTCCTCTGCCCCAGAGTTGGCGTGGCCGTGCTTAAAACAAAACCGCCCAGGCCATTCTCCTTTTAACTTGTTACATAGTCACAGATAATCTCCTCTTTGACGCCCTGCCTCATTTTCAGAGCTAACAACTATATATGAATTTGATGTGATCCTTCCGCACTTAAATTTTTTTTTTCACATATATGCACGGGCTCGTGGAAAATATATAGTGTTTTGTGAGTGTGTGTGGCCCATTTTACATAAAAGATATCAAGTAACATATCATTCAGCAACATAATTTTTTTAACTCAAGATCTTCTGTTTCAGGTCTAATTAGGCCATCCCTTTTATCCCCCCCACCCCCCTGCGCCCCGTAGTTCCACCGTGTTGCACCCACATGTCCCCGGCTTCGCCTGATGTTAATATTATTACAGAGCTTCCCTGTGCCTTTTCTTGTCTCAAGGTGGCCGAATGCGCTCCTTCAGCCACAAGGCCAGCAGGGTCAGTAAGAGGCCCGAGGCTGTGGAGGAAGCCTGGGGGTGAGTTGTCACCTCTGAGCCTGGAGGGAGCTCCCTGTCTGTCCGGTCCTGCTGGTTCATCCACAGCCAGTGGGAAGGAGAGATAGATAGATAGATAGATAGATAGATAGATAGATAGATAGATAGATGATAGATAGATGATAGATAGATGATAGATGATAGATAGATAGATGATAGATAGATATAGATAGATGATAGATAGATAGATGATAGATGATAGATAGATGATAGATAGAGAATGAATATGAGTGCCACCCTAAGCTGACCTCACGCCTCTGTCCGGGAAAAGGAAAGAAAGGGGTGGAATCACCTCATCCCAGGGAAGGGAGCTGAGGTCCCCGGTGCCAGAGACAGCCTGGTGCTGGGTGACTGTCCTCCAGTTATAGTGGCATTGCTGTCCCCCCACCAACCCCTTCAGATGAAGGTCAAGGACCTTTGTCCAAAACTGAGGCAGGCTGTGTAACGTGCAAGGCCAGTACAAAACCAAAGTGCAGGGCACTTGCTTCAAGAGTATGAAGACTGCTTCAAGTCAGAGGCGGGCTCCTTCTGAGTGTGGCCCTGGGTGACCGCACAGGTGTCTCATACCCACGGAGCTGGCACTGCCTTCCTCGGCCACCAGGGGAGTCTGGCTCTGGTGTGGGGAGTGTATAAAGCCCTGCCAATGGCTTTGTTGTGCTCAGGGTCTTTGAGCACCCCCTCGCCGAACCGCAGAGTTAGAAGCTCTGATTTGTGGGAATAAATAGGCACCCTCACAATGAATACACTTCCGTCCCTAAGGATGCAGAGCCAGCAGGTAAGCCCAGAGGCCCAGGTACAGATCCTCCCTGCGTCCCTGCTGAGCTAAATGACAGTGGGTTTGTTGCTGCAACTTCTCTGTGCCTCAGTTTCCCTGTCTGTGATAAGGTGCCTACTTCACAGGATGGCTTTGAGGATTAACCCTGGAATTCTACGGAGAGGCTGAGAACAGTGCCAGGCATGTGGTGAGTGCTTAGTCAATGGTCCATATTCTTTCCTAGAAAAATTGAATTGAGGTTGGGGCGGGCGAAGAGGGAGAGCACTAGCCCTGGAGTCGGGGGCTCCGGGTTCTAGCGCCAGCTTTATGCTGACCACCTGTTGACCAAAGGCAAGCCCCTTTCCCTTTGAGTCTAACTTCTAAAATCCAAGGGCTCTGTCTATTGCGGGGTGGGGGGGGTTGACTTGTCCCTTCCAGCTTTATGATTCTGTTTCCATCCAAGGGAGTCTACCCATCCCTCTCATTGGCTTATGCAATTTTTTTTGGTTGAGTTTCAAAGTTCTTCCTCTTATCTGACTGCAAATCTTTCTGTTTTAAAGTCATTTCTCCTTGTTCTGCCCTTTGTGTGAAAACAACTGGCCAATGACCCTTTTTATGGACTAAAAGTGAGACACATGAACCATCTCCTCTCCAGAAGGAACAAGCCCAGTCCCTCTCTCTCTCTTTTTTTTTTTTTTTTTTTTACTGACTTGGGGCTTGATCTCACAACCCTGAGACCATGACCTGAACAGACATCGGGAGTCAGAGGCTCAACCGACTAAGCCTCCCAGGTGCCCCCTGTCCATCTCTTTGATTTGTCATCTCATTGGTCCTTCACTGTACCCCCCACCACTAGGAATCTCCCCCTCAACTCACATTTAGAAACCCCCACACACGTCATTCCTGTGAGCCAGATACTGAGCTATGACATCCTCCACCTCGTGCCTCTCCCTGTTCAGTCCCTTGCCTGTAGGGAAGCAGATCTTGTTATTGTGTTTACAGCTGGAGAAACAGGCTCTTGGAGCCCAGACTAAGAGGGGTCTTTGTAGGTGACTTATAAGACCCCCTGTGCTGTGAGGTTGAGCCCCCAAGCTGTGGGGCCCAGCTTTTCCTGGAGAAAGTCCCCCACGGCATGTAGCAGCTGGTATGAGGGATGTTGTCCCTGCTGCACCCATCCCCTTGGGGCACACACAACTCTGGGCATGCTGGCTGTTACTCCAGCCCCCTACCTCCCCCCCCCACCCATTGCCACTCAGGAAGACCCACGGGAATTCAGACAAGTGTGAGTGACATTGGAGGGGGCAGTCCTCAAACTCTTGCCCTTCCCAGCAGACCAGGTCAGGGTCGGCTCCAACACGATTACAATGCAGTTTCAATATGTACCGTGGGCCTTGTTCATGTCCATCTCCTCCATTAATATACAACTCTCGGGACCGGCTGGAGGTCATGGCTTGTTCATTGATGCATGCCTGGAACCTATACGCGGCCTGGCTCACAGAGGTGCTCAGTAAGTGTTCAGGGGTGAACAAATGGATCTCCTGGCGAATGTTGGCTTTTTACTCTTACTAACAAATTCCTAGAGGTATGTCTCTCACAAAATCACTACGAACTTACACTGATTTAGAACAGCTCTGTTTTATGTATCACACTGTGAGGATTCATTCAGTCAGTCACTATGCACTGAGCACCTACTAAGTGTCGTGCCGGGGCCCTGGGGAGAGAGTGGGAATCTAGCCAATGTCCCTGCCCTTGTGGACATGGCCTCCCTCCCTAGTGGGGAGACAGTTAAAGAACAGACATGGCTACACAGCAGTGTCAGCCAACGTTTTATGCGATGGAGAATAATAAAGCAGGGAGAGAGGATGGAGACAAGTGGGTAGGTGGGATGCTATTTTAGATGGGAGGGTCCACGAAGCCCTGCAGAAGAGCTGGTATTTGAATAGGAGCTGCCACTGAGAGCGAATCCAGGGACCTGGGGCATCCCAGGTGGGGAGCAGGATTCAGAAAGAATTCCTTGAAGTCTCAGGCTCCTGGATGAGCCAGTTGGGGACATGCTGTGCTTGCCATCAAAGTGAATTAAAAACTCATCCAGCTCAGAGCCTGTGCCAGCGTCATCTGGACAGCAGTGGCCTCTTTCAAAGAAAAGAGTTCACCAAAAAAGAGAGCAGCATAGCACCCTGATGAGGACCAGGGGATTTTGAATTTTAGGCAGAGAAGTGTCGAACTCCCAGCTCCAGCAGGATGAAGGTTCATTGCTTAATCGCCCTGTTCCTTGGTTTCTTCATCTCTAAAGGGGATAACAATAGTGCCTCCACTGTAAGGATTCAAAGTAATACCCCATGTAGAGTGTTTAGCACCGTGCCTGGCAGCGAGGGAAAGTTGGATAAATGGCAGCCTTTACTACTCTTGTTCTCTCGGTTCTCAGTGGGGCTCTTTGCTTCTCACTCATTCATTCCACAATGATTCCCTCGAGTAGCTGCCAGGCACCAGAGGCTAGGGTACCCAGAGGAGGGACACCAAGCTGTCCAAAGAGGGGGGAACAGAGAGAATACCAATCCAAGGGGCAGAGCTTAGCGCGTAAGTCTACCATTCCCACCCTTGTGAACTGAGCTGCGTTGCTTTATCATTGGGCCTCAGTTTCCCCACTGTTGATGGAGGGACCAGCTCGGCACTCGCTGCGAGGTCAGTGCTAAGGTCTGCCACCTCCAAGGACCCACCCACATTTGCCAAGACCCCTCATGGGGACGTGGACGGAGCAGCCTGAACAGCGGAGCAGAGGGTCTAAAATATACCTTCACGGGGAAAAGCTGTGTGCAGTGTGCTCAGGAGGCTTGGCAGGCATCACAGGCGGGAGGGTTTGGTGGGGGTTGCTATGGAAGGAGGAAGCCACTTGGGAAGTACTCCAGAGGAGTCAGATTGAAGGTGAAGGCAGAGGAGGAGGCCTCGAGGGGAAGGGGCTTGTCTCATTCCCTCCCAAGCCCACTTTCCCTTCTAATTCTGGGAGTAATTATAAAGCTTATTTGGGGACCACCAGACCTTTTGCACACCCTCTCCTCCTGTTCAGCCCCCCCACCTCCTTGGAGTGCCCTGAGCCCTTGTAGTGTTCCTTTCAAATTCCTTCTTCTTCCTTCCACATCAAAACTGACCTATCTTGTGCACCTTTCCCTCAGGGCTGTGGGAAACTAGGTTCTAAATAGTGTTTTGTTTTGTCTTGTTTTTTAAGATTTTTTTTTATTTATTTGAGAGAGAGAGAGAGGCAGAGGGAAGGGAGAAGCAGGCTCCCCGCTGAGCAGGGAGCCCGATGTAGGACTCGATCCCAGGACTCTGGGATCATGACCTGAACCAAAGGCAGATGCTTAACCAGCTGAGCTACCCAGGTACCCATAAATAGTGTTAATTCATGTATTCAAAAAGCTTGTCATGGGTTCTGTGCCAGGAACTATTTGGACACTGAGGTTATAGTAGTGAACAAAACAAACATAAATCCCTGCCCTTTTGGAGCCTGCATTCTAGGAAGTGAAGGGACGAATAATGATTCAGTGCAATCACTTGTTAACGTGCAGATTCTCATCCAGTAGATCTGAGGTGGGGCCTGTGATTCTAACAAGTGTTGCCCGAGGGTTTCTGTGTTATCCCTCACAGCGGGGTTAAAGTCTGAAAGAACTCCCTGAGATAGAATGACATCCAAAGGAATGACTATCTAATAGTGGAGCCCCGGATTGGTGGAAGTGGTGGTGGGCAGGTACTTGAGGGTAGTAGGGCCAGGGGACTGGCCATAGGGGAGGCTGTTCCTCTATATCTAAGGCTGGCTCAGCTTTCCAGCTCTGGCTCTTCAGCTCCCCACTGCTCCTGCTCAGCCGGCCTGTGGGTGAGAACATCTGGAAGGGATTCCCTGGAACTGGAGGGAATTTCCAGGCAAATGAGACTCTGTTAGCCCAGCCGGGAACACCCACCCCTGCCATCTGGTGCACGAGAGGAGCCCAGCACTTTCCAGCTCTTCCAAGGGAGCACCCGTGTCCTGCTCGGGGCCCAGCAGGGCACTGCCCCGCTACAGCTGATGGACAGCTGGGAGCCCCGTGTCCCTGAGGGCATGAAACCAGGCCCCTCCCTTTTGCCCTTCCTCTGCCAGGAGGTGAGATGCCTTGAAATTCCAGAGATGCTCTGAGGGTCTTTCCAAGGACAGTGATGGAGGTCGAGGCTGCCCTGGTTGTCAGAAGCAGTGCCATCAGCCCAGAATTTTCTCATCCTCATTAGGTAACTCTTGTCTGAAATCTGCGTGACATCTTAATAATACCCTCTTCTGTGCGCTGGTGGCCCTACATAGTGGGAGCTTACAGCTTGACCTCACTCGATCTTCCAGAAACTCTATGAGACTGCTCTTATTCTCGCCTTCTTATTGGTAGGGTCATGGCAGCTCGGAGAGGTCAGCTTACCTTCAGGGAGTGGCAGAGCCAGAATTTGAACCCAAAGTCACCAAAGCCCAGTGTTAACCCCAGGTCATCTTGCCTCCCTACACAGTCTAAGAGTAGGCGCTGGCCCAAAGAGACCTCAGGGCTGGATGGGAACTCGTTCAGCTGAAAGTCTTGCCTCCTCTCTCCTCCAGCCCTACGGGAAGCTCCTTGCCCTGGGGTGGACATGCCCAGCTAGGTTTGTCACATGCAGGGCAGAAGACCGGGCAACGGTTGTTGATGATGATGAACGATTGTCATCAAGTCTGGGAGTTACTCAGCACCAAGGACGGGTCTCCTATCGTGACATCCTCCTTAATAGCAAATGCCGGAGCAGAATGCCTCATCCTAAACCAGGAGGCCTGGGTGCCCACTCAAGAACTCCCAGGGGACTCCTGGGAATTGCTTGTGCAGTCATGGGGCAGCCGGGTGGGAAAGCCAGGCCTTGGGGCCTGTGCTCATGGAGGGACGGCTGAGCCTGCCGCACCTCCCCCGCTCCATCCCCAAGCCCCACCACCATCGGATGGGTGGCAGCGGGGGGTGGGGTGGGCTTCAACTGATGCTAAAGCCCGTGTTGACCCCTTTGTTATTCTGTTACGTGGCAGTAGAGGTGCCCCTGGCCCGGGAGCCCCGTGCTGAGTCGGCAGGTGGATTGACAAGTTTTGATGTGTAGAGCTCGCGCCAACCACAGTGAAATAGACCCCCTGTCCCTCCCAGCCGGCCGGCCCGGGGCTGCAAGACTAAACAGGCGACACAATAGCTCTGTCTTCACCTGCGCTGCTGCTCTCTTTGTCCGCTGTGCCCTCAGCTTTAAACCTGAGCTGAGCAGGTGCGCTCAGGGAGAGAGGGCTCCTCCACCACGATTGGCCGAGAGATTAAGGGCCCCTGAGGAAGGGCCTTTGTCTCTGTGTTTTAGTTTCACAGTTTGGGGAGATTGGAGATAGTGTGCATTCCCCTGGGTCGACCGGCTGTGAAAGGTTCTCTAAAAGCCAGTTAGTGGGGCCCCTGCCCATAGATGGGAGGACAAACATCGCCATTTTAAGGGCTGTGCCATCTCCCCTCAGGAGGAGGAAAAAGAAGACAGTTTGACTCCCACCTGAGGATGAGGTCGCAGTCCAACTAAGGCAATGCGGCAGGGAGCAGGATCTCAGGATGCTAGGAGACAGACCCAGCAGCAGACTGGCTGTGCATCTCCAAGCCAGCGAGGCACCTCTCTGGGCTTCGGATCCCAGCGGGAGGAAGGAAGGAGTGACTGTAGAAGATGATTGTAGAGCGAGGCACCTCTCTGATGAGAGAAGCAGGAACGAGTATGGAGGTGGCTGCAGATTGGAGGCAAGAAGGAAAGTAGGCCATGGGCGGCTCAAGTGGCCGTCCTCAGAGGCAGAAGGGCCTCCTTCCACTGGCCTCTACCTCTGTCTCCTGCTCCTTCCTCCCAGCCTGGGTGCTGCTATTCGGACCAGTACTGAGTTGTCAGGAGGGTTAACAAGTCTCGATGTGCAGATCTTGTGCCACCCACAGCGCAATACACCCCACAGGCCTCTGAAGGCCTCTCCATCTCCCTGCCCCTCCAGCATCACCTCACCCCACAACAGGGGCTGCTCAGCTTCCATCCTAGGGGCTGCCCCCTCCCCAGCTCTGCTTCTGCCCCTGTTCCCATGCTGAGGATTTCGGGGGGGTCTGTAATTTCAGCACTGAGCCACCTGTCCTCTGCTTGGCTCCCCGGGAATCCAGCCTTCACTCTGGGCCCTGTTCCAGTTGTGGGTTTGGATCCCAGATCTACCGCCCTTAGACCTACATCTACCTTTTGCCCTGAGTTCTAGCTCCCTCTTTTGTAAAATGATCATAATAATAGTGCCTCCCTCCTAGGGCTCTTTGAGGATGAATTGAGATAACTGGAGCTCCCAGCAAAAATGCAGACACGTAGGAGCTCCTTGACTGTTAGATTGCTTCTCCCTCGACCCTCTTGATCAGTTCCCTTGGGTCCGGGGCTAAATGGGCTCGTTTACAAAGGCCTTGGCCAGCCAGCCCCCAGCTACGTTCAGTAAAAGTGAGGGGGTAACAGGAGCGGTGGTTAATTGAGCACTTTCAGAGGGCCAGACCCTTGGCCTGCAAAAGTTGCAATCCTCACATCAACCCTGCAGGGTGGGCTTTATTATCCCTGTTTCAGAGACAAGGAAAGAGAAATTCTCGCTTCTTCAGTACCCTGTCCGGGTCCCACAGCTAGTGAGTGGTGGGGCCTGGATTCAAACCCAGCCCCCATTCCCAAGCTGCCTACGCTCTCTCTACCATCCCAGCCTTCGAGACATAGTGTCCCTCAGGTGATTGGTGGCTGAAGGCTGATGGGACCAGGTGAGGAGCACCAACTCTAGAAGCAAAGTACCCCAAATGTCAAGGCCAGGACAGTGAGGTTTGCTCAGGTGAACACAGAGACCAAGAGCAAGGCAAATAGCTGGGGGGCCCTGAGACCTGCTGAAATGGAAGGCAGGCAGGCAGGCAGGCAGAAACCTGAGCAAAGCAGTACCCCACAGCCTGTGGGAACAGGAAAATGCTGGAGAAGCCGGGGCCGTGGTGGCTGGTGGGTTGAACAGGGAGGGGAGCTTATGCAATCTTTCCAGACAACGCACTTCCTAATCTAACAGTGGCCAATAGTTAAAACTACCCTACAAAGACCCAATGTATAGGCATTACTGGCCAGCATTTCAGGGAGCCCCCAATCTCCATCATATTTCCAAAGCAAGCTATTTCTCCCAGCATCACAAAAGGGCCAGGCACTTGGGCAATGTGCAGTCTAGCCCAAGGTCAATGATACTATTCCAAGTATGAATTTTATTGCTAACCAGGTGACACTTGAAGAGGCTCAGAAATCGGGGCGAGGAAAAGTCCCCGATTGTTATTACTCGGTGCAGCCCTGGAAGAAGAAAGGGTTCTTTGTGGAGCAATGAAAGGGATCCAGACAGAGGCAAGCCCCTGCCCTCCTGAGCAGAAATCATCTTTCCATCAGCAGTTTCTGCTTTGCGTGGCCCAGTCTCATTGTTCCACCACATTCCGCCGGGGGCGAGAAGAATACCTTTGGAGGCATGGCTTTCTCAGCGCAAGCGCATGCATTTCTACACGAGGAGCTGAGTGGAGATCTATTCTAGCCATCAGTAGTTAGAAAGATTTTGACAAATGCCTTCTTTAAATGTACTACTGTTCCCCTCCCTTCCCTTTGTTGTTTATCTTCTTTCCCTGTCCCAGAAACAATGTAGTTCTTCCGTTGACAGTTTACCTTGTAAGGCTAGAACAACACTGAATTGAAATGCAACAGTGAGGGCCTCAGACAGAGGTAATGTGTGTGCAGGACAAGAGCATAAATCCACGTGGCCACCAGCACCTGCGGCTCCTCCAGATTAGGCCTGCGGTGCTCACAGCTCCCCGGGGTGTTCTCTCTGTCCACCCCTTGCCTCTGTCCTCCTCCTTCTCCATCTGTCCCAGCACTGGAGGGCCAGTGAGTCAATGAGACCTCTTCACGCCCTGGGGGAAGGGGGGAGGGCTGGGAGCCGGGCTACTCAGTAAGGTTGTCTCCAGAAGCAATGGGCCACCGGCTGCAGAAGGCTGACGGGACTGGGTGAAGCACACTGGTTTGGGTAGCAGGGCACCCAACATGTCAAGGCCAGGGCAGCAAGGCGTAAAAGAGACAGCTCTCCAGGGTTTGTGTTCTAGGTGAGACAAGCTTTCCAATGCGTCCCTGAGGCTGTGACCTCCGTGCAAAAGGTACTGACGGTAAGAGAAATGTGGGGCTGGTGAATGCGGGAGAGCAGGGAAGACCGCCTCTGTCCCCGGTGTGCGGGCAGGGAAGCCTGTCCCCAAGGTGGCTACTGTCCATTCCCCCCTTTTCTATCTATGAATGTCATTCTTGATCTGAGAAGTGCGATCTATTCCTCCCGCCTCTTGAATCCCGGCGTTCCTTGCTGATTTTGCTTGTAAAAATGTGGTGAGGAAGTGACGCTTGGAATTTCTAAGGCGAGATCATAAGAACCCTGCAGCTCCTGTCTGCGCCCCCAGGGACTTCCCCCAAGGTGGCCGTGCTGGGAGGAAGCCCAAGGGGCCTCGTGGAAAGACCAAGCAGGGAGAGAGAGAGATGCCAGGCTCCCCTCCGTGGGTTCTGGCTCCCGGCCCTATGCATCATTTGGACTACAGCCACAAACCTCCTGGGGCAGAAACGAGCCATTCCCTCTGTCCCTATCCAGATGCCTGACCTGCAGAATTGTAAGACAGGGTAACAATTAAGTGTTGTTTTAAGCCACTACGTTTTGGGGCTTGTGCCGTGCATCAGCCAATGACCAGAGCTGGAGGACGGACATGTGTGAGTGGCCGGGATCTCTGTTGACTGCACCCACTTCTTTGAGACAGCACCCACCCTCTCTGTTCCTCTGGACCTCCCCCTCCATGGCCCTCCTAAGCGCTGGCCGGAGCAGTCATGAGTTCTACCCAATTTCCCTCGGGAAGCCCAGTTTGGGAACTCACACTGTGAGATGTTATGTAGGTCCTGGTGCAGGGGCCAGTGGGAGGGGAAGGTGTGCAAACCTGTGTGTGTACCACGGCCGTGCGACTCCCTCCAACGAAATGATTCCTCAAACTAAAGCCTGTTCCTGCCTCCCTTCCAGGAAGAACTCACATTCAGTGTTTCTAGCCATCTGCTGGACATGGCTCAGAACCTCCCTCAAGTCCCCCAAATCCAGCATATCCCGAACCAGAGTGTTCCCTAAGCCTGCCCCTAAAGCTGTCTTCCCTGGGGTGCAGACATCAGCAGGGCCCATCCAGGTGTGGGCAGCCAACCCTCCAGGGACTGGACCTGCCCAGCCAGAGCTGGAGCCAGCAAGAGCTTGCCCAGATGGCTAGAGGGTGGTTGTAAGAACGCCAAGGTCAGGGCGGGGGTGCCTCTGGGCGGAGGTCGAGGTGGGAAGACTTGTGGCCAAGGAGATGGGCAGAACCCAGCCCAGGGCGTAGGTAACAGCGGGGCTCCTCCTGGAGAGGGAAGGGGTCCTGAGGCTATGTCCTGGGAACTGGGAGATGCCCACAATGCCATCTGTAGTCTGGGGATCCCCTCTGCTCTTCTCCCCCACCACCTACCTCTGGAACAGCCATCAGGAAACACTGTGGCTTCCTGCTTTTAACCCGCATTTCCTTGCCATTCCCCACCACTTGTGGGATGAAGCTCCTCTGTGGCCCAGCGGCCCCAGACCCTTGGCCCCTGCCTGTCCTTCCAACGCGTCTCCAGTGTGAGCTCCGGCCTATGCCCCCTTCGTGTGGTCCTGCCTTTGCCGAACCTCAGCCTCCTGGGGTTCAAGCCGCTGTCCATTCTGGTGGCCAGGGCCCCCCATGGCTTTTGGGCACTTGGAATGTGGCTAGGGCAGCAGAGGGGTTAAACTTTTCACTTCATTTACACCAATAAAAATTTAAAAACTGACACCGATCAGTTATTAAAAAAACTTTTCAATATGTTTGAAACAATTTGGGTATTAAAAATAAAAAAAGGTATTATCTACCTTTTC
The DNA here is from genome assembly GCF_964656455.1 of Halichoerus grypus. NCBI lineage: Eukaryota > Metazoa > Chordata > Mammalia > Carnivora > Phocidae > Halichoerus > Halichoerus grypus. The sequence goes on from NC_135713.1 coordinate 192,764,534, forward strand.
AACCATAAATTCAGTGAAATCCAATCTAACATCTCCAACGAGAAATACTGTGTCTGAAGTTAGCATCCACAAGGAGATGAGCTGTGAGTGTAAAATATACATTGGGATTTTGAAGACTTTGTACAAAATTAACAAAGAATAAAATATCTCAATCTTTTATTGATCACATGTTGAAATGATTATATTTAGCATGTAGTGAGTTAGTATAAAGAGCAAAAAGCAAGCATATATCTTAAAATTTTTTTTTTTTTACTTTTTAAATGTGGCTACTAGAAAATTTAAAATCTTCTGTTTCAATCAGATAGCACTTATTTTTTAAAAAGATTTTATTTATTTATTTGAGAGACAGAGAGTGTGAGTGGAGGGAGGGGCAGAGGGGAAGAGAGAGGGACAGAATCTCAAGCCGACTCCCCGCTGAGCATGAGGGGCTCGGTCTCACAACCCCGAGATCATGACCTGAGCCAAAACCAAGAGTTGGATGCTCAACGGACCGAGCTACCCAGGCGCCTCAGACAGCACTCGTGTGAGCCACTGATGAATAATTCAACCTCCCCACCTTCCTCCCCTCCCACAAACTCTCAGGTTCAAACACCAGCCTCCTTAGGCTTATGTATGGCTCCTACCTGGCATGCGGATCTCAGTATGACACACACATGTTTGCAAGTACATATGTGTGTTTACGTGGCCTTGTGCACTTATGTCCCTACCCACAGGTGTGTGTGTGTCTGCACCTGGACCTCTCCAGGTTCAGGGGTCCCCCGGTGAAGGCATGCACAGGCCGGTGTCGGAACGGGAGCTCAGTGCCCCTGGGACGTTGTCGTGCGGACAAGGCCTCGGGTGGGAGGCCTCGGGCCAGTTGTCCACCCCTGGGGGACGCTGGGACACAGTGTTTCCTTGGCAAGTTGATGAGACTGTCATGTAGGACAGAGCCAACAGCCACCCTGAAATCAAGATAGATAACAGCTCCTTCTTGCTCCTCGCCAATGAGGCCCGTCACTCTATCACTAGAGAGGAAATTAAATTGGTCTGGCACCGTTTGCTGTTCCCGAAGCCAATTTGGTCGCTGCTGTGTAGTGTGTGATGCACTTCTGGGTAGGGTCTAATTGCTCATTTGGTTTATTGATACATTTCCGAGGTTCTGCAGAGCGAACCACACCACAGGAAGCCAGGAGGAGGTCTTTGTTCCTTTCCTAAAGTTATGAAACAATCCTCCATCCATCCATCCATCCATCCATCTATCCATCCATCCATCTATCCATCCATCCATCCATCCATCCACTGAGTCATTCAGTTATTCAGCCGGTATTTATTGAACACCTACTGTGTACTGTGTGTAGAACAAAAAGAACTCGGGTGAGCTTGGAAAACCAGATTCCAACACCAGCCTTTGGGCAGGTCTCTGCTTTCTCTGGGCCTTGGCTCCCCTCTGGAAGAAGAGGGGGTTGGATGAAAGATCCTGAGGCCCCTTCCAGCTCTGGCACTTTAGGGTTTGGGGCTGATTTTCTGGGCAGAGATTTCTCATTTCCAAGCAGAGACCCTCTCCTAGAGCCCAGGGGCTGCTTGGCCAATGCAGCGGGATGAGGGAAGCACAGGACTGTGGGGTCATCACTCACTCCCACAGGGGGGAGAACCTAAATTACAGGAACGGGCTGACCTTGAAATATAGAAGGTTCAGCTCAAGGGGTTATTTGTGTGTTTGGCTGCACCTCAGAGACTTGAGGGGACCCGGCCCATGAGCAGTACCTTCGTCCATTTGGGCTGCTGGAACAAAAATACCACAGACCAGGTGCTTAACTTTATTTTTCACAGTTCTGGAGGCTGGGAAGTCCAGGATCAAGGTGCCAGTAAATACTGTGTTTTACACAGTCTCAGGGCACCTGGGTGGCGCACTTAAGCATCCGGTTCTTGGTTTCAGCTCAAGTTGTGATCTCAGGTCGTGGGATCGAGCCCCACCTCTGGGTCCACGCTCAGCACAGAGTCTGCTTGAGAGTCTCTTCTCCCTCTGCCCCTCCCCCACTCTCTCTCAAATAATAAATAAATAGATAAATAAATCTTCAAAAAAATATTCTGTGTTACACACAGTCTTTTTGTTGGGTCTTAACGGGGGAGCTCCCCGGGGTCTCTTTTCTAAGGACACTAATCCCATTCACAAAGGCTCCCAGGGACCTCACCTCAAAATACCATCACACTGGGGATTAGGTTTCAACACATGGATTTGGGGGCACACAGACTTTGAATCCATAGCGCACGGACTCTGACGTTTGTGCTTTGGAGGCTTCAGTTCATCTTGTGGAGTCTCTCAGCCCCTGGAGCACGCAGGGTCCTGGAAGCCCTTCTGGTTCCTGAGCCTCTGGACAGGCAGGGCTCCTCTCTCTTGTGCGACACAAGCTCTCACCATTTCCTCCAGCCCCACTGTCTCCCTTTCCCCCGGAGCAGGCTTTGTCTCTGTGTCTGTGGCTCAGGGCCCCACACGTTGGCTGGAAAGCCCACCCCGGAAGCCCTGGGGCACCTCACCCAGCTGGCTGTCCTGGGCCCCCAGGACTCATTCCAGATCCTCTCAGGAAACTTGGGCCTTAGCCTGGTTGATCGGCACAGAGTGATGGAGCTGTGCCGATCCACTAACCAAAGGCTCTACATTCCTACCATGATTCAGACACCACAAATCTGTCTCAGATCCCCTTCTGTGTAACATCAGTCTGTGTAACGAAGGTGCCCGATTACAGGCTGTCTGGGTTGTAGTTGGGGGGCAGCAAAGGGACAGGCACGGGGAGGGGAGAAGCTTTGTCGCTGACCTTTGGCTGCTTTGGTCCCGCCTGCAAAGAGCAATTTCCTCTGGCTCCCCCTCCAAAATTCAAAGCCCTGCCAGCAAACCCCATACCAGCAAACCCAAACCACGATGATGACATGTTAGAATATTCCGGAATTCAGGAAAAAGGATGGGAGGAAAGTGGATGTGATGTTGAGGGCATCTATGCTCGCCTCCCAGAAAATCCCTCCCCATAGCTCACCTCCGCTCCTCTGTGATTTAGACCTTGAAAGGACTCTGATTTCTGTTTTATCCCCTGAGTCTAGCTCAGTGCTGGGTATCTAGCAGTTGTTCGATAAATATTGTTGAACAAAGGATTTCTAGCGCTAAGATCACTTTAAGAAGATATTTTGGTAATAAACCAATGCAGTAGTGGCCCAGGGTATCATCTGTTCATTCAATAAGCATGTGCTTGGCAGCTCCAGGTCCCTGGCACTGTGCCAGGGGTTAAGGACTAAGATGACCAGATAATGAAACTGTTCAGCAATGTGCACTGAGCTCCCATTCTGCACCAGGCACTGGATTTTCGTTCTGAACATAGGGAGGACAAATATTCCTACCTCCACGGAACTCATGTGTTCTTCTCCATAGGAGATGGACAATAAGCAAGTATATAATTAATAAGTAAGATGATTCTAGGCTGGGTAGATGCTATGAAGGAAACATGTAGGTGCTGTGATGGAGAGCAGTTGGTGGGCCTACTTTGGACAGGGGCCGTCGCGGGAGAGGTCTCTAGGACCTGCAGACTGAGGAGAAAGAGCCAACCAAGGGCCAGAGGCCAGGAGCCAAGAGAGAGCACAGTGAGTGCAAAGCAAGGGGGCCCAGAGACAGCTCAGTGGGCGTGTGGAGCAGAAGGGAGGCCCGTGCAGGGTGGAGGGGACAGCGGCGCCAGGTAACTTTGGACAAGTCACCACGCTTCAGTGGGAGAGGTGGACGAGCATCAGAGCAGAGTGACAAATGCTGTAAAGGAGGAGGGGACATGCAGGGAAGCCCTGAACTGAGGCTGGAGGAGGCAACACAGGCACCGAGTCTTGAGACTGCCCTTGAAAAGCTCTCTCTGGTCCAGCGTGGCTTTCTGTCCTTCCATCCCCACGCGCCTTGCTCCCAAACTCCCTCCCTTTCCCTGCCAGGAGCAGGGGGCCTCTACCGAGGGCCCAGAGGAACCTCCCCCCCCCAGTGATTTTCCTGCCCTGAGGCTGCTCACAGCCTCCTCTGCTACTGCAGGAAGCTGCTGGGGTGAGCAGGTTTGGCAGATGGCAGCCCCCGGGGTAATAGCACCAACATGGCGCATCCTTCCTTTCATCTCCCTGGGCTCCCTGGAGCTTTTACTTTCATTGAGCCCAGCATCTAGCAAATAGCCCCATTGCTGCCTTTTATCTGGCTTTCAACCTGAGACACTCTTTCTGGGGAACCTTGCCTGGCGATAGCACTCCTTAGAACTAGAGAGTGGGCTATGCCGGGCATTTGAATCATAATCATTAAGGATGTAATAATAACTGCAAAGCAAGCTCCCCACTTATTAGGATTCTGGGCGTGCCGGGCACTGTGCTAAGTGCTCTACATGCATCATTTTTTGGTATTTCTCACCACCACCTTATAAGGCAAGTGTTGATATGATGCTCAGAGAGGCTAAGGAACTTGGTAGGGCTGCACAGCCAGCAAGTGCTAGAACTGATGTTGGACCTAGGGCTGTCCAATTCCAACAAACTCTTTCGTCTGTATACTAGTGGTTCCCAGGTCCAAGCTCGTTACGTCAGAATTAGCAGGGGAGCTTGTTAGAAATTAAGATTTCTGCTCCCTCATCCCCAGAAATTACTTTTTTAAAGATTTTATTTATTTATTTGAGAGAGAAAGAGAGAAAGCACAAGCAGGGAAAGGGGCATAGGGAGAGGGAGAAGCAGACTCCCCGCTGAGCAGGGAGCCCGACGTGGGGCTTGATCCCAGGATGGGGGGATCACGACCTGAGCCACCCTGGTGCCCCCTCAGAAATTCTTATTCAGTAGGCTTGGAGTGGGGCCCAGGAATCTGGTTTTTGTTGTTTGTTTGTTTCTATTTTAACAGTCTGTCTCAGGAGGTTCAGGAACAAGGCCAGATGCATTTAGGTGCAGTGCAGGGGTATTTGGGTGTACCTCCTATAGGCGTGCGTGTCATCTTCAAGAGTGGAAGGCAGAGGTGGGTTGGAGGAGGGGCAGTCTTCCTGGAGAGCACACCTGACTGGCCCTACCCTCCACCTGTCCTTTCCCCAACCCCAGTCAAGAGCCCAAACCCAAACCCTCGACCCGCGTCTTCTCAGGCTCTTCTGTTTCTCCTGCAGTGGGAACAGTAAGGAAAACATAACTGAGAACAGACTGAGTAAAAAGGGCTTTCAGGGGACATGGGAGGGGCTTGGGGACAGGGTGCCTGAAGTTGGAAGCCAGCCAGGCAAAAGGCATGAGAGGAGGTAGGTTAGGTGATCTGTGGGGTCTTTGGTCTAAGTGTCCCCAGATTAACACACTGAGGAATCCCAGTGATGGTAGACCAGCAAGACTGGTCAATCCCTGCACAATGATTTATGAAGCAGCAGGAAGAGCTACTGCCCTGGAAAGTGCTGTAGGGCGGAGAGGAGCCTGAGCATTGCCCTCGTCTCAAGCCTCCATCCTGGCACCTAGCCTCCTCCTTGCCACACGTCACTCCTCCAACCCAATCCTGTCAAACGAATGGGGATCTTTGGTTCTAGTCAGAGGGCAAGTCTGAAAGCAAGGAACAGCAGAGATTACTATGCGACGACACAAAATCAAGTGTTCTCCTATCCAAGTACCAACACTGCAATATGGGGCCAATATGCTGCGTGAAATAAGCCAGTTGTGCAAAGACAAATACTGTAGGATCCCACTTATCTAAGGTACTTAGAGAAAAATTCATAGAGACAGAAAGTAGAACGGTGGCTGGGGGAGGGGGAGTGGGGAGTTAGCGTTAGGGACAGAGTTTCCGTTTTGCAAGATGATAAAAGTTCTGGACAGGGATGGTGCTGATGGTGAAGTAACTGTGTGAATATAGTTCTTGCCACTGAACTGCGCCCTTAAACATGGGTAAGAGGGACAATTTTATATGTATTTTATCCCAATTAAACTTTTTTAAAAATTTTAAACTTAAAAAATGTGTGTTGTTGCATTGTGTGGGGGTGGTAGAGACTGTTAGTTTCCCGCCAATATTCAGGCTCCCCTCTTTCCATAGAAATAGAAATTTTATCTGGGCACAAGGCCACTCAGAATAAAGACTACATTTCTCAGCAGCCTTTGTAGGTAAGTGTGGCCATTTGACTAAGTTCTGGCCAATGGATGTAAGCGAAAGGGTCCTGGGAGAGCCTCTGGAACCTTCCTTAAGAGATAGCACCAATGCATCCTTCATCTTTCCTCTGTGTCCCTTCCTCCATTGGCTGCTGGGAGCATGGGTGTTGCTGTCTTGGATTGTGAAGCTTGGGGCCAGGAGCTCATGGGAGTCACACTTGGCAGAGCAATAGGTATGAGGCCTTAAAATTGAAACACCCTATCAGCCCTGAATGACTTGCCCAGATGTCTGTGTGTGTGTGAGAGAGAGACAGACTTCTATTTCCTTCAAGCCACTACTGTTTTGTTTTGTTTTTTTGTCATTTGTACACAAACTTAAACCTAAGGAATACAGAAGGGTAGAATGAATGATGGTGGGCTCTCAAGTAACAGAAAGGACCACGAGGTTGGGGCATTCGATGAAAGCAGTACAGATGGGGTGGGACCCGAGCTGTCCTAAGAGACGAGTAAGGTCTGGTTCATGTGCTCAAGGAGCTCACTGCCTAGTGGAAGAAGCGTACATTTATCTATAGCCAGGACCACTGCAATCAGCCAAAATTTGAGGAGCCCTTGCCATGCATCAGGCCAGTACATGGACTTGTGTTCAATCTCAGTAGCCCTAGGAGGTAAGTGCTATTATTATCATCCTTGTTTTTCAGGGGGAAACAGACTGATGGAGGTTAAGCAGCTCATCAAGATCATACAGAGTGGTGGCAGAGCAGGGATCGTGCCCCATGTGGTTTGACCCGTAGCCACTTCACTAGGTGGGGTATAAGGGAACTCAACAGACGGAGTGCTCACGGTCTTGGTGGGGTTCTGGAAAGCTCTACGCAGAAAGCGACATTTGTTCTGAGCCTCGAAGAGGCATGGGGCAGGGATATTCCAGATGGAGGACACAGCAGAGGTGATGGCGTGTCGGGGGAGGTGGTGAGGCTGACCGAAGAGGGGTACGGTGGGAGACAAGACTGGAGAAGAGGAGTCTCCATCTCCACATGCAGGGTCGCACGGAAGCCATCTCTTGGGCCCTAAAGTGTTCCTGGCTGAAGGGCTTGGCTTATAGAAGACTACATGTAGACCTGGGATGATGGATCTTCCAGAAATATGATTTTTTTTAAAGGCCAAATTTTTCTTGAGAAGAAGGGGTTGGAAAGGTGCGGGGGTAGGAAAGCAGGTGAATCCCTGCCTAGAAAATTAGTAGCCACCGGCTCAATTAGTACGGCAGGTGGCAGCGCCTGGAAAGGCTTTTTTAAAAAGCAAATTGTTTGCAGATGTCTATGGATAGTTCCAGGCCATGGATTTTGAAAACTAAAGTATCTCCAGAGATGCTAAGGGAGAAGTCAGAATTAATTTAAGCACAGGTTGATAACAGTTTTGTTGGACAGAAGGTACCCATCTGTACTCAGGAGCTGGGATTACTTTAAATCGTGCGCCAAATAAAATTTTATCTTAAATTTAACAGGCAAAACAGAGGGGTTAGATAAATATTTATATCGTTGTTTTAGTGTCTCTGCTTTACAAAAAAAAAAAAATCTATTTACAAATAGAAATGCATAAGATGGAGCAGTTCCTGAGGAATAAACCATCATCTTACTTGTGCTCTGTGCGGTCAGTTACTTGATTTGGGGACAGGTGGCCCCAGAGAAACTAAGCAGCCCCTCCAGGGCAGAGCCCTGCCTCACCATGCCACCCCCAGGCAGGACCAGGAAATGGGTAGGGTGTGGGTGGGGGAAAGGAGAGGGTGGCAGTGACGGAGGCATCTGCGGGGGTGGGGGGAAGCCCTGCCTTTCAGAGGGGTGGGCAGCAACAGCCGCACACCCCAGCCCTTGCCTTTGGGGGCAACTTTTAGTTTCTGCAAAGTGCTCTTATTTTCTGTAATCATAACATTCCTGTGGAGTAGGCAGGGCATCCACAAAGTGGCATTATCCCCGCTTGCAGAAAAGCTGAGCCTCAGAGAGATGATGTGGTTTTCGTAGGCACACAGCTGCCAGGTGGTGCAGGAAAGGCCCAGACATCGGGTTGGGGGGGATGTGGGTGCAGGTGTCCAGGCAGAGGCATGACCCACGGAAGCGGTGTGGGCTCCATCCCGGAGTGGATTGCGGGAGGGAAGGGAGTGGGTAAGGACTGAGGTCTGGGGGACCTCTCTGATCCCAGCGTCTTTCTCGTGCCCCCCTGCCCACCCCCAGCACCCTCCCACAGCCAGAGCTGGGTCCAGCCCTCTCTGCATGGAACTGTGCGCCATTGCCCTTGGGGGAGCTTTACACCAAGCCATTTGCTGGCCGAGCTCCCTGTCTCCAAGTGCATCCGTGCTCATTTTTCTTTTTTAAGAAATCAGGGTGAAATTTTATTAAAAAAAATCAATACCCACCACATAACTTACAGCAGATAAATCAGAGGAGCTTACGTTTCTCAGTCCCAGTGGCTTTTTGCAAGGATTCCCCAGTGTTGCTTCCACTCCCTTGGCCAAAAGTCTTTCTGTCATGGGGTCTTTGATGAGCCACTTCTGGAAGCCAGCCGCACCGTCACATCTTACCAGCAGCTTTGCTGAGCAGTCCTTTGTCTCTTCCCGGCTCAACTCTGTTCTCCATCCTGGCTGATTCCCCCCAGCCCCGGCCAGCCCAGCCTCGCACACACTCACTCCTGCCCTCAGCCCCAGTTCACCGGCCTCTCCAGCAGTCTGGCCCATCGTGTCCTTCAACACCCATTTCCGTGTCACCTCGTCCAAGAAGTAGGCACTTTGGAGTCAACAGCCTCTGGTCTCCACTCCCTCCTGTGTGACCTTGGGCCCACTGCGTAACCTCTCTGAGCCTCGGATCCCTTACGGGTAAACATGTGGACGATAACACCACTTTCACACATTTTGGGGCCGAGGAAATTGTCTAGTGTATGTAACAGTCCTTAGGACGTGCTCAGCACTAGTAAGCTCTCAGCAATGTTTGAGCCCTTTCTTTGGGCCCACCAGGGCTCTGCTCCTTCATTCTACTTCTCTGCCAGAGAGCTTATCCTGGGCACAGAGCAGCCTACCCCTCTCTCCTCTGCTTGGTGCACAGTGTGGGAGGCATCCAGCTCCCGTCTGGAGGGTCAGGGTCAGAATTCTGTATGTAATGAGCACTTGGTACATGCCAAAAGGAGATGCGGATGGAGAGTAAGGAAAGGAGGAAGAAGGGAAGGGGAAGGAGAGGGAGGAAGGGGGAATGAAGGAGAGGGAAGGAATAAAGGGAGGAGCAAGAAAGAAATCATGGGGGCAGGAAGGGAAGGAAGGACTCCTTTATCAGCAACGCACATCATGTGAATTCCACACTGATTGGTACGGAACAGAGGCTTGAGGCACTACTTGTGAATGGGGGGGGGTAGATGGAGGGAGAAAAGAAAGGAAGGAAGGAGGAAGGAGGAACAAGGAAGGAAGGGAGGAAGGGAATGTGGCATGAGTCTGTGTCCCCCGGTCTGGACTTCCCTTTCTGTCCAGCTCAGCTCTCCCTTGAGGTGATGTGGGGCTTCTGGGTAAGAGCCCTTGGCCCCAGTGGCCCTGTGCTGCCCAGGAGATCCAGGGATGCCCCCCTCCACCCCGGCCAGGTGTAGCACGGGGGCAGGGGGAGCAGAAGCAACCCATCGGGCCTAGGCAGGCCAGAGCACGTGCCTGCGCCATCCTTCTCTGTTTTCCACCTAGCCCTGGGCTCTTCATCCTGGGGCCCCGCGGAGGGGCAGGCCTGTTTAGCATGCAGGGGGCCTCCTGCCTGGCTGTAGGTAGGAGAGGCAGCAGGACAAGAGCCCTCCGGAGATTACTAAGCTTGTAAGGGCCTGCCTGGGTGGATGGATAGCTGCGTGGCAGGCAGGGGGCTGGGAACTAGCCGAGGCCTCCGTGCCCTGATGCCGAGGGAGGGACTGGAGCTGCCGGAGCCTACCCCCCCAGGAGAGCCCTTTCCCAACTGGGCTCTATGGAATCTTCAAGATGACACGAGGGAGGAAGGGGCCTCCTTAGTCTCTGCCCCTTTCCTGGACATTCACATTGCAGGGAACACAATGAAGGCTCTGAGGAGTCCCACAGCTAAGAAACCCATTGCACTGGAACATTGCTTCCCAAACCTCTTTCGTCTCTTGAGAGCACTCAATTCACAATTTGAAGATACTAGAGTTTTGTAGGATGAACTTTGGAAATGATGAGGTGGACTAGGGAATAGGATTTGGGCACTGGGAGTATTGAAAAGTCACTGGGGTGCCTCTGGAAAACCCATTTCAGAAGCCTCAGGCTCTCCATGGTGTTTCCCTACTGGGAGAATCAACCAGTCATTCATCTGTGCCTATGACCTTCGCACACCACTTGACTCCGTTCTTTTCCCACAGAGTTGTTTGGTTGTGCTTATTTCCTGCTAGACAGAAGCCTCCTTGAGGTCAGGAACCGTGTGGTGTTCAACTTGGTTTCTCGACCACCTGACACCTAATAGGTGCTCAGTGCTCATTTATCAGTCGAATTTAGTACAGCATCCTTATTTTACAAAGAAGTAAGCTGAGACCCAGGGAGGAGCCAGGCCTTGTCCAGTGTTTACCAGCCAGACTTGGTGGGGGGAGGGGGCTAAGGAGTACCTGCCAGGCTTCCAGCCTCCCTGAACCTGCCCTCTCCCCTTCCCTGACACCGAGCCGGTTGTCATGGGTGCTGGTTTTTCTCTCTGGCGTTTCTATTAATAGGCAGGAAAAGGACTCAGGTAGGGGGAGTCTGTGGCTAATATCTCCACTTGCTTTGGCAGATGTCAGGGGGGTCATTTCTGTTCCTACCTTCATTGTTGATGGTACTGGTGGTTGCACGTTTGATTCGAGGCCTAATGCCCCTGACCCGGCTCCTGCTCTGAGCCTGCTTAGTAGAGGATCGTGTTTCCTCTTATTCTTTTGCATCTGAGGATGATGGCTGGTGTCCTGGCGGGGAGGGTAGCCATCAGTTAAATAAAGCTAGGTGAGGGCAGGGAATCCTGAAAGCGGGTAAGAGGGTCTCCACAGCACCCCCATCAGCAGCTCACCCCCTCTCCTGTCTTCTTCAGGGGCCTCGGTGAGGGGGGCCTGGAGCTCTGTGCCAGCCTGGCAGGAAAGCAGGTGTAGAGAGCAGGGAGAGCAGGCGGAAGCGTCCTGAGCCCGGAGGGCGGTGCGCCCTCTGACACCCAGCCCTGCCCACCTTCGGGGGCAGCCGGCCCGTGCTTTGGCCGGGCTGACTCCTGGCATCTGTGTCCTCTGTGTGGCCTCACCCCACCTCGGGGTTCACATGCAGGCGTGCAGGATGTGGGTTCCAAGGAATGAGGGCAGAATCTTCTCTTGGGCCAGTTAAACAATTATGGAGTGGGCACATTTTGTGCTGATGCCTGGAGGGTGGGGACAGGGCACAACGGAAGTGCCAGATGAAGTTTCCTTTCAGAGGAAAGTCACCTGAGATGTGCCTCTGAACCTCCTCTAGGGCTTGGCAGCCAGGAGGGACCCTGCAAGGGCAGAATGACCCGGTGTCAGCTTGGGATGGGGCCGCAGGGTGGGCAACCACTCCATAGGCTGTCAGTGTGGGGCAACGGGACACCCCACTTTCTGGAGGAGCCTTCATGACCCCAATGGGATAATTCTGAGGCCTGTGCCCCACAAAGGCTCTCCAGTTTCCTCAGGCGGATTAAGCTCCAATCACCACAGGGGTAACTCGCTTGGTTTCCTCCCCTCCCTGACTCACTTTCCCCTCCCCTACAGGGGCTTCCTGGGATCACCCCCCCAAAAAACTACCTTGCCTTTGGATCCTTATCCTAGGGTCTGTTTCTGGGGAAACCCACCCTAAGACAGTGCAAGTTGGCACAATCGATCTGGGGGACGATTTGGCAATAAGTGTCAACATTATAAATGCCCCTGTCCATGGGTGAGCCATTCCCCTTCTGGGGATTTATCCTATAGACATAGACTTATATATGCCAAAAGATTTAGGAACAAGATTGGCTTTTGCAGCGCTGCTTATAAGAGCCAAAGATTGGAAACACCTCAATGCCTGGCACTAGGGATAAGTGGTCATGGTTCATCTGATCAGTGGAATATTAGGCAGCCACAACAAAGGAATGCCTGGGGACACTCTTTATGGACTGATGTGGGACCATTTCCAAGATGAATTAAGTGGGGGAATAAACAAGGTACGGAGAAGTATGTTTGCATGAAACAAAAAGAATATGCAGTCATAATTGCTTGTTTATGTGAATAGATAGACTATCTCTGGAAGGGTACCAAGAAGCTGACGAACTTGGAGCCTCTGGAGAGAGGGGTTGGGTAGCTAAGAGCAGGGAAGGGAGGGAAATTTTCAGGATCGGGTCTGTGCACTTTTTGATGTGTGCATCACGTGCAGGTTCTGTGGTCTCCATTAAAAAATATACAACTTAAAAATAATTGTAAAGAATAACCGCAAACCCAGGTACCCGATCACAGGGTTTTGCTATAATGATCAACCCAATTTTAGCTTGTCTCAGGAAAGTTGAACCCATGGCCAGCGGCATTCGACCTTCCTTTTCTCATTTAGCATTCCCATAAGGTGGTTCTGCATCATTACTCCAGGTGTCTAAATAAGGAAAGTAGGCCTGAGTCCAGCCTTCCCCCAAGATGCTAAGAGTCCAAGCCGTCCTTCCCCTACCTCTTACCCGGGGATACCAGAAGCTTCCTAAGTCTTCCTGACCCAGGGAAGGTTGCAGCTTTTCCTTTCCTGAGCTATTTGAAATGCAGACTGTTATCTTTGGAGGGGATGAGAGGAGCCAGGGGGCTGGGTGGAATGACCTCTCCACGTGAGTTCCTTGTGGGCGAGCACCATGTCCTATTTCTCTGTTCCAGAGGCCCTGGCGTAGCACCTGGCATGGTCGTTGGAGGGATGGGCGGACGACCGTCTTTTGCCCCAGGATTTCAGGCGTGGAGGAACCAAGGGGAAGAGGACAGGCTCCTTCCAGCTCCTGGGATCCTAGGTCAGTGAGAGCTGGTGAGCAAAATTCTGGAGTTGGACACATTCTCTCTGAGATCTCGGCTCTGCTCTTCTGGTTGCCGTGTGACCTTAGGTGAGTCTCTTCACTTGAGCTTTAGGCTTTTCATCTGTGCAATGGGTAGAGAGACCCCCCCCTGTGCAGAAGACTAAGATCCCATCGAGGGGCCACCCAGTGCATCTGGCACATAGTGGCTCTGCTAGGTGTCTGCTCATCCCCCTCCCCTCCTCTGGGCAGAAGAATGATCACCACCAAGATCAGACATTGTCCCCTCCTTGCCTCCATCAAGCATCCTCCTGTCATCCTCCTTCCAACTGAAAACCCTCCTGCTATACACTTCACCAATGCCTCCTGTGCCCCTGTCCATGGCCAAGGGGACAAACTGGCAGCCCGGTCCCACAGGTGCCTTTTCCAGATCTGGAGGCATCAAGAAAGTTAAGGTTGAGTCTCATCAACTGTGGCCTCATCAGCCCCAGCCCCTCCTGGTAGCCCCAGTCTAGGCTCCATCGCTTTTATTCTCCCTGTCCCCTCCTGGGCTCAAGGACTCCAGGTGCAAGGTCAGCTGAGAATGGTCCAGAGTCCCAGGGCACAGCACCTGCCCCTTCTCTACCCCACTCCCTTCCCTTCTACCAGAGGAATTGGCAAACAGCTCAGATTCTGATGACGAGATTGAACCCCAGGCGTGGCAGCCCTGATAAGTTGCATTTTACAATAAATCCCCACAATGAGACCCTGCAAACAGCGCCGCTGTCGCTTCTCTGATATATGGCAGGGAATTAGCTTAATGTCCCTGGCAACCAATTCTTGGACTAAAAATAGTATGACTGTGGGTTCACCTTCTCCTGTTCAACATCCAATCTTCGCTGGTGCCAAGGAGGGTCCAGGTCCTGCCCTGGTGCTAGGGGCTGGGCGTCAAAAGAGTTAACCCAGCTTTAACTAATGTGTCTGTCGAGAAATTACCCAGCAGGGCGGGGGTGGAGGCCGCCTTCCGTGGGGGAGGGAAGCCAGGCTGAACTGTTTTATTTTAAATACAGGCTTTGTGAGTAGGCAGCCCCCTCCCAGAGGACTCCCTGGTTGGCCTCCCGAAATACTACGTCTTCTCCGCCCATCGTGCCCCACTCACCCAACAGCAGCACGCCACCATTTGGGGTACAATGGACCAAGAATGGGTTCTAGCCCAAGAGGGCTCATGGTCACTTCTCTCTGGTGTGCGATTTCCTCATCTACAGAAGGAGGGATTCAATGAGTCCGTCTGATCATGTATTGGATTTGCAGACACTGTAGACTCACAATTTCTAGTCTTTTGTCCCAAATGTCCTCACAAACATCATGATCCCTGAAATGCCAACACATCAGTGTGCAAAGCCCCTGACAGACCACCAGGGAGCACATGCAGATCGGCACGGACACAAAACACACATGTGTAGCCACAAACCCACGACCAAAGGAAGTTTCTTTATGTAACACTTACTTCTACAATGTGCAGTGCTCTGATATGTTTGCTCCTTTTTTCTCTTTAATATTTGAATGTTGGTTCCGACTCACTAAATTTATTTCACCATCTTGTAACGGGTTACAAACTGCAGTTTGGAAAATACCGACCTAGTTCAAATCCTTATTTTACAAATAGAAGTACCAAGGCCCAGAGAGAGGGGAAGGGGCTAGCCCAAGGTCACACAGCTGGCTGGTAGGAAGACCTGGGCCAGACTTGAGGATTGCTGGCTTCACAGCGGTGATGTCTCCTCTCACACACGGACCCCTTTACGTCGTGGCTGCTCCTGCAGGATTATAGTTCCACAAGGAAAAGAGCCAGGTCCCCAGCACCACTCCCCCCCTTGCCCCCCCATGAAAGCCTCGCCCATGGTAGGTGCCCAATAAATGGCTCCATTGGGCTGATGGAATAACGATGAGAAAGTGTTTGGGGATCAATGCTGGTCCTGCCACAGTCAGGGGAGGGGGTTAATACATGCAGGGCCTCAGCCCAGAGACCAGGCCAGCTGTAGCTCATCCGCAGGACTGGGCTCTCCCAGGGCTTAGGGAGGCTGACATTCACCATCCAGGAGAAATCCTCCTGCGGGGCTGGAAGAGGGAGGCGGATGGAAGAGAGGGGGCTCTCATTAGGAGGGGGTGTTAGAGGTGGGCAGGGGCTATGGTTCCCCAGGCAGGTGTCAGGGCATGAGGAGGGCTGCAGCCCATTGGAACACACTCCAGAGAGAATGGAACTCCGTCTCCTGTGACTCCTTCAACTTTCTGGAAGGAACTGCTGGGGAGGTCTGAGAGGCGAGGCAGGGACACGAGCAATTTCCACAAGCTCTGCCGGGTTAACATCAGAAGCGACACTGCCCGGTGGTGGCCAGGAGCGCCTCGAGGCCTCCCACAGCTCCTCCCCCACCACGGCCACCCCAACTCCACCCCAGAGGGGAGGGGCTGCCCCCATACCCTGTGTCTGTGAGAAACTAGAGCTGGGGCCTGGGCAGCCTGGGAGGGACAAGCGCTCATTCACTGACAAGACGGGCAGCTATTCTGCCCACACCACATCCTCGTCACGGGAGAGAGACTCGGAGCTGGCAAGCAGGGACTCCTCAGGCGGCCATCCCCTGTGGCTGCCCCCCCCGCCGCCCCCCGCACTCCTGAGCACCTATGGTCAGCACAGATGAAGGACATAGAAAATGAGACACGTAGGGTGGCCTGGCAGGAGCAGGGCCCTGGCCACTGGTTTATTCACTCATTCGACAAGTATCCGTTGAGTTCCTGCTACGAGCGGGGTGCGGGGCTAGGTGTGCGGGAGTGTCGTGAACAAGACGTAGAGCTCAGGGTAGCAGGGAAAGTAGACTTTGCACAAGGATGTTTTGAGCGGCAAGGGGGTGCTCACAGAACTAGGCTGCAGCACGAGCGAAGCCTTCCTAGGGTGAGTGAGGTTTAAAGTAAAATTTCCAAAAACAAAACTGAGGATTCCAGAGTTGAGATGAGGAGTTGCAATGTGACAGGTGGCCCGAGGAGCCTCTCTTGTGTGCAGTTTATTGCGGTCTCCTCAACCCTGGGTCTTGGCCTCAGCTTGGCAGCATTGGGAACTTTGTCATTTCAGCCACCGCTAGTGGGCTTGAGCTCAGTGGGGCTGACTCACAATAAACAAACTTTCCAGAGACTGACTCATACACCAAATGCCAATTTGTTTTTCTGTAATGGAAGTATATTTGGTAAGCTCAGCCTCATCGGCAGCCTGCTTGAGGATTAGAAAACTGAGGTGTGCGTCTCAACGCCACCTTATACCAACTAAGGAAATACGGGCAAAGCTTTAATCCTCTATGAGCTTTAGTTTCCTCATCTGAATATAGGGATAATAATGGCTGCCCAGGGTGGTGATGAGGATTAAGTGAGCTATTGCCTAGTAAAAGAGCCTCATTTCTCTATAAGAATATCTATACACAAATTAGTGATTTCTTTAAGTCGTGGGGTTTGTTTTTTTTTTAAATAGATGATCAGTGTACATGCTATGAAATCCCAAAGGTACCAAAAAGTAGAAGTTGACAAGTGAGTCTCATCCCTGTTTCTCACCCCTGCCCCAATCCCCAGCTACCCAGTTCTTCTCTTTGGAAGAAACAAATACTTATCGGCCTCTGGTATATTACTTTTTCTTCAAAGAGACTTCTTTTATATTATAAAAGTAATTCATAGTTGGGGCACCTGGGTGGCACAGTTGGTTAAACATCTGCTTTCAGCTCAGGTCATGATCCCAGGGTCCTGGGATCGAGTCTCATATGGGGCTGCCTGCTCCTCGGGGAGCCTGCTTCTCCCTCTCCCTCTGCCTGCCTCTCCCCCTGCTTGTGCTCTCTCTCTCTCTCTCTCTCTGTGTCAAATAAATAAATTCTTTTTTTTTTTTTAAAGTAATTCATGGTTAAAAAGAAATCCAAAGAGAAGAAGGGGAATACGGGAACGTTTTCTTTCTCCCGAGACCCCTAAGCTCACACCCTGGAGTTGACTATGGCTGTGGGTCTTTCATGTTCCTTCACAAGGTAACTATTAGGCCTGGTTCCAAATGCACTTTCAAGGTGGGAATCTGTTCAGGGGACCAGGTTACAAATGAGAACAGGCAGGATTAGTCAGGAGGTGGGTAGAGGCAGTGGGAAGTTCCCAGGGGACATTTCTATCAACTTAGGGCCATGGAATGAATTGCCTTTCTCCACTCCAGGGAGATTTATCATCCACCCACCCACCCACCAGTCCATCCATCCAACACTTGCTGGTGGGGCCCTCTGCTAGGTGCTGTGGGAACACAAGATGAATGAGTGAAGCATGCTCTCTTCTCTCGCATCATCTCTCAGTGGGACGAAGGACATACATCTATGGATATATTTAAGTCCAAAAGGGACAGGAGAGGTCCCCTGATATACCTCTAGCCACCATGACGTTTCACAGACAAGGAAACTGAGGTCCAAAGAGAAGATGTGACTTGCCAACACAGCAAAAAGTCCCCCGGGCCAGGGCTGGAAGGCAGGTGCAGAGACACAACCCTGATATACGGTGGGAACTGGTGCAGGAGAGAAGTGGGTGTGGAGTGTGTGGCCTCCAGGACAGAGATCCTAGTCCTGGGGAGGGAGTGGGGCACTTGGGCAGCAGGCAGAGCTTAAGGACAAGCACCAAGGCAGGGAGCTTGGAGGCTGGATATTTACAGGGGAGGACCCAGAGCAAGCGTGGAGATATAGGTTGAGCAGGAGATTCTTGTCCAGCGAATGGGGCTTATCCTTGGGAGTTTAGCAGCCACAGTCCCAGGGACCCTGGGCACCCCTGGAGTCATGCAGTGCACCGCTGCGTCCATCAGCACAGTGAGAGAGGCATGGGCAGAGCCTGACTTTGCTGTTCTCTGTCTTGGACCCCTCCACCTCCTGCCCTCCCCGTAGCAATATTTTTCCAGTGAGGTTTGGGGAGACCCCCAGGTCTCCTCCTGACATCTCTACCAACCATGCCTCCAGCTGGATCCCCTCCACTGGGGTCTCTCCTCATTTGTTTGAGGTTGCCTCACATCCCGTCTCGCATCCTTGCTCTGTCTGTCCAGTCAGGCCCCCTGGGAGGCCTCCCCATCCCTCTAGCTCACTGGAGTCACGTGCAAGAAAAGACTCATTGTGTACTGTCTCACATTTGCAAACTCAGCTTCTGAGCAGCCTGCACTGACCAAAGTCTTAATGAGAAATGCACAGCCCACTTGAATTGGATAATCTGAGAAGGGCTTATTAAAGAGACTGTTCACAAAGATTTGCACAGAATGGGGAAACCACCTGGGGTCATGCAGGATCCTGAGGCCAGTGAGAACTGACTCTCCTTAGATCCAAAGGGATGAGAAGAGGAAGAGTTTACCAGAACCTCTGGAGAGAGGTTGCCATGAGAGCAGCAGGGGCCCTTGGTCAAGGGACACAGCCAGGCCAAGGCCACCCCACAGGGAGAGAGGTAGTGAGATAAACAACCCAACTCACTCTCCTCTCTTCAGCTGATCTACAGCCAGGATTTCCTATTGGCTGAACCCAACAGGAAGTGGGAGGTTGACCAGTCAGCCGTGGGGCACACAGCAGGTAGGGAAATGTGTAGGGTAGATACGGAGGGGCAAATGGATGACCCCTGCCCAACCACCATGACCTCCTTCATCACTGACATAGCCACTCCCCCTTTGTGCCCTCACAAGTCCAACCAGGCTCTGTTTCCGGCAAATGGATCTCCCACCTGTCTCACAGTAATTACCCTCTTCTCTTCTCCTCTGCCCCATGACTTAGGAGCCCTCTGTGCTTTTCCCCCACCAAGCATGCAGATGGGATGAAAGAACTTCAGGCTTTATCACCCCCTTGTCCTGACCACATGGGATGGAACCGTCTGGCCAGACTCAGGCCAGTCCTCTCATGCAGGAAGGACCCGTACAGCATGAGGCCTTCCTCTTCTGGAATGAACTGCTATGATTTGACCATTAGGCTATGCCCTGGTCAGCATTTCTCTGGCTCAGGCATACTTGGAGGTGCTGGCCCACGTCCAGCTGAGCCACTGGGGCCTGTCCAGATGGCAGCCAGCAAAGCAAAGCCTGGCTCTGAGCCATAGGCCTGGCTTTGGAAATCAGGCAGTGAGTGGCCCACGGGAGGCGGCATGCCTACGGGCACTTCAAGGCAGGGGTAACACGACCTAGCCCCTGTCCCAGCCAAGGCCAACTGGACTGAGGCCTCAGGTCTACTGAGTCTTGCAGGAGCTCTGGGGCATCTGCCAGGCCTGAGGAAGGCAGTGTGGTGCTGTGCAGAGTGCAGGAATCTGACAGTCAGGGGATGAGGCTCTGCCCAGCTCTGCCCCCAATACACCTGGTCTTGGAAAAACTGCTTCTCCCTCTGGGAAGAAGCTTTTTCAAAAAATGACCTCTATGGTATACCTCTAATATATAAAACTGGTCAAACAAAAATGCAGCCTTTTTTTGAGCCTTCTCCTCAATCTCCCCATCACCACTTCCTCCCTCCTACCCTATCTGTAACTTCAGTCCCTGAGGCATCTCTTCAGAATCCTGGGATTCCACAGAAAATGGTTTGGGCACACCTGGGTGGCTCAGTCGGTTAAGCGTCCAACTCTTGATTTCGGCTCAGGTCAAGATCTCAGCCTTGTGAGCCCAGGCTCCCAGCTGCTTCTCTCCTTCTCTCTCTCCCTCTGCCCCTCCCCCCCACTCGTGCACATGCGTGCATTCTCTCTCTCTCAAATAAATAAATCTTAAAAAAAAAAAAGAAGCTGGTTTGGAAACCCTGGCGTATATGTTCCCTAAGTCGTCCCAGGCAGTTCTCACATGCTGTGAATTTTTTTTAATGCATAAAAAGAGACAAAATGTTACCATAAAACTCCCATGTACCCATCACCCAGATTCAACAGTTAGCAGCTCACGTCCAACCTCGTTTCATTAATAAACCTACCCACTTCCTTTCTTCCCGTATCACTTTAAGGCAAATCCCAGACATCATGCCATTTCATCTATAAATATTTTAGGTTGTGTCTCTAAAAGATAAAGACTCATTTTAAATACATAATCACAATGCCATTATCACACTTTTAAATATATAGTTAGAATTCATGTTTCCAATTGTTTATTTATAGGTCTTTTTTTTTTTTTTTTCAATTTGTTTGAATCAGAGTGCGAGTGAAGTCCTCATAGTGTAGCTGGTTAGTATGTCCCTTCAATGTCTCTGTCTTGCTCTGTGAGTTATAAGTGGCTAGTGAAGGTCAGGGTGACAAGTTTTCCTGAGTTTCTCTGGGAGCAATGAAGACATTCCCAATTCCCAGCAAACTGGAGGGGAAATCTGCTCTGCCATGAGCCCTTTTTAAGGCCTGAGGGGAGGGAAGGGGAGGAGTGAAAAGGCCAGGCTGAGGCTCAGTTCTATGGTTTCCCACCAGGAAGGCGTAACTGCCTGTTTTGGGGGGCCCCAATCCAGGGCTGGGGTGAGGTCAAACTTCAGAAGAAAGAGTACTGCGCTGGTGGTGAGAGGGATCCAGAAGAGGACAGGTACCTACAGAGTGCACTGCCCTGGAGGCAGGATCCTGGGGTCTAATCCAATGGTAAGATTGACCATTAACTGTAAACATTTCATTTAGCATCTGCTGAGGAACAAGATTTTGCCAGAGGCTGGGAATATTGAGATGAAGAGGAAGAAGTATGTGCCCTCCAAGGAGCTCACAGCTCTTCAGGGAGATAGATAAGCACCTTGTATATTTAACTTCTGGACTTCAGTGAACTCATCTGTAAAACAAAATAATAGCACCATACCTATTAGACCAGCAGGTTTGTATGAGAACCCTCCTAGTTCTAAATAGGATTTTAGGACTAGGAAAAAAGGGGAAAAAGGGGAGGTGGGAAGGCTGAGTGCTAATCTGGGGGAGAGTGAGGAACATTTACAGAAGACCCCAGACCTTAAGTCCTCTCCTGGTTCTACCAGCTACCCAGCTGGGGGGCCTTAAGCAGACCCCACCACCACCACCACCACCATTGGTGTTACCACAGTGCCTTCCCTGGGCCTCAGTGTTTTGGAAATGATGGAATTCAGGAAATGTAGAGTGGTGAACCCTTGCTCTTCTGTGGTTTTCAGACAGAATAGAATGTGGATTCCATGGATCATAGCCCCATGGAAAGCCTAGAATGTGGATTCCATGGATCGTAGCCCCATGGAAAGCCAGGGTTTCTGCTGTCCATGGTACCAACCTATGGCCTAGGCCATGGAGCTTCAACCTCAGCACTGTGGATACGTTGAGCCAGATAATTCTTTGCTGTGGGGGCTGTTCTGTGCATTGGAGGATGTTTAGCAGCATCCCTGGCCTCTACGCACTAGATGCCAGGAACTCTTCCCCAGTTGTGAAAACCAAAAATATCTCTAGACTTTGCCAAATGTTCCCTGAGGGGCAAAAGCCTCCAATTGAGAACAACTAGTCTAGGCTAGAGGGATGCTATTTCTCTGTGAAGAGATGTGAGCGTGTGCCCTTCCTTTTGACTCTGCACAAATGGCCAGTGCCTCTGATCTATTTTTGCTTCCAGAATGTTCCCAAGGTGTCAACACTTCTTACTTCAGCACACCTTTAAAACATTTTCATTAGGGGTGCCCGAGTCTTCCTTCAGCTCGGGTCATGGTCCCAGGGTCCTGGAATTGAGCCCCACATCGGGCTCCCTGCTCGGTGGGAAGCCTGCTTCTCCCTCTCCCACTCCCCCTGCTTGTGTTCCCTCTCTCGCTGTCTCTCTCTCTCTGTCAAATAAATAAATAAAATCTTTAAAAAAAAGTTTTCTTGAAAACAACTTCAATGGCCTTCTTGGCCACACTTTATTTTTTTTAAAGATCTTATTTATTTGTTTATTTGACAGAGAGAGAGACAGCGAGAGAGGGAACACAAGCAGGGGGAGTGGGAGAGGGAGAAGCAGGCTTCCCGCTGATCAGGGAGCCCGATGCGGGGCTCGATCCCAGGACCCTGGAACCATGATCCGAGCCGAAGGCCGTCGCTCAACCAACTGAGCCACCCAGGCGCCCCGACCACACTTTTTTTTAAAAAGATTTATTTATTTATTTATTTATTTAAGAGAGAAAGAGAGAGAGAGTGCATGTGCACATGCAAGCCAAGGAGAGGGGCAGATGGAGAAGAGAAAGATAATCCTCAAGCCGACTCCCTGCTCAACAGGGAGCCTGATGCAGGGCTTGATCCCAGGACCCTGAGATCATGACCTGAGCTGAGACCACGAGTCCAATGCTTAACCTACTGAGCCACCCAGGTGCTCCTTGGCCACACTTAATAAGTGCAAAAATACGATCATTGTACCCAGAGTAATCATGCTTGCCCTTGATTGATCCAGACTCAGACAGGAGAAGAGGAGGAGGAGTGGGTAGGTCATCTGAGACCTCTGTGGCTGAGTGGTCCACCTTGCCTGCTGTCACTGCTAAGCTTGTCCCGTGCCTTGCCTTTGCTCCCCTCTTTGTCTATCCACTGGGAAAGTAAAAGGAAAGAATGATTCTAGAATATCATTTTCCTGGAGCCAGGACCCCCTCCAGGTGATATCACAGCTCCCTAGGGGTCTAGGCTCAGGTCACGTCTCTGTAGTACACTGGAAAATATGTGGGGTGGGAGCTGGGGACATCAGGCTGGAATCCTGACTGTGCCAAAGCCAGCCTTGCGACCTTGGGCAAGGGATCAGCCTCTGAGCTCAGATTTCTCAACTGTAAAGTGAGGCTATTAATACCTTTTTTTACAGGGTTGTTGTAGGGATTAAATGAGAAAATGTTTGCGAAAGAGCTGTGTGGTACAAACTGCCAAACCAATCCTCATTACTATTGTTATTATCTGTTGTTCTAAACGAGAGAAGGACTCTCTCTCTCTGTGTCAAATAAATAAATAAAATCTTTTTTAAAAAATAAATGAGAGAAGGAATAATATCAAGTCCCTTAAACAAGGGGATCCTCAGCCTGTCCCCTTCCCCCCCTCAATTCTGCAGAGCCTCACCAGTCCCTGCATCCCCATCACTTGTCCCCATCAGACTAGTCTCTTCCCCCGCCCCATACTTGTTCCTCTGGCTGTGTCTCTTAAGGGACCGTCCCGCCTTGAAGGCCCCCTCTCTTCCTTACCCGTGCACACCCACGTCCTTCAATATCTAACTCCCAACCTACCTCCTCTAGATCTTTCCTCTGACAAAGGGGGTGGGTGAAGACCAGTTTGCCTTCTTCCCCCAACTGAGCTACCTATAGCCCCACAACCCCGAGACAAAGTTATGCTCAGTTCTGGGTAAATCTGGGTGGATGATGATGATGATGATGATTTATAAGATTTAATAATAAGAACAGATAACATGTGCCAGGCACTGCGCTAAGCACTTTACATGTATTAACTCATTTATGGAGTGCTGGTTGGCCATATGGGATTGGACATCTGTCTCTGCCTCCAGAGCCCAGCACAATACCACTTCCTTGGTAGAACCTTCCCCATTGGGCCCAGGCAGAATTAATTTTTCTACCTCTGTGCCCACAGTGCCTGGATATTATTGACCTAATTTCACTAGCTTTTAATTATTTATCAAAGCCTCCCCTCCCACTCTGTGAACATCTTGAGGGCTAGAGCCCTATTATATTCCTCTTTATTCATCTTGGTGTCCAGCAGTGACTGTCACATAGTTGCTGCTCATTAAATGTTTGTTGAATGAATGCACAGATGGATGGGATAATTAATACCATCTCCCCTGATACACATGTGATTTTATAAGCTGCTCGCTCCACGAGGCCATTTTCCTGACCTCACACTTGAAAAGCATTCTAGACCAGTGCTACTCCAAGCATGATCTGTCTGCAAAAAATCTGTTGCCCGTCCATGACAAGGTAAGTGCAGAAATTGACAGTAAGCATTTAGAAAATTTTAGGTAACTTGACAGAGTAGTGTTATGTCCACTGGATCTAATAGCTTTAAGAATTGGGCTTTTATTTTGTCTGTCTTTATTTGTTATTTCCTTTCTCTAATAAGTCATACCCACCGTATTTTGCCATCATATCATTCTGCAACAGATTAAAATTTAAAAATCAAGAACCGGTTTTTCTGCACAGTAGTCTGAGAAGTATGGTTCCATACCATCAAACTCACTAGGATACCCAGGACTAAAGCCAGCAGAACCCCACAGGTAGACGGGGCATGCTCGACCCTCCCTCTCTGGGTCCCACCCATCACTGCTCATTCACATCTGTCTCTCCTACTGTTGGGAAGGACATGGGAATGTCTCTTATTCCTGTTTAAATTCCTAATTTTTCTCCTTTCTTCCAAATCTGGCAGGTTAAATGAATGAAAGCTGACTCTGGTCTGGGCCTGGATAAGAAGAGGAGAGGCCAAGGGAGGGGTCTGAAGAGAGTCTGGGAAGGGAATGGTTGGATGGAGGATGGAGCAGGCAGCTGCCCTGAGGAGGGTGGGGAGGCTGCTAAGGAGACCACCCGGAGCTGTCAGGCGGGCTGGCTGGGGCAGCTGGGGCTGAGATGGGGGAAGGGCACGGAAGACCTCCTACTGGCATCTTCACCAAGCCCAGGAATGAGAGCCAGGCTCTTGAAGGTGGAAGGAAGCAGTTTCAGGACAATTGAAAGGGAATGTAGAACCCTTTTACTAAGGGATGTTGAACAGGAGGCTCTCATTACTCCCAGAAGCAAGTGGTCAAGGCCAAAACTATAAATAAGTAGGTAATGAGGTGATACAGAAGCGCCCCTCTGCTCGCCCCTGAGTGGGAGAGGGGTGTAGATGTTCAGACCGTGAAATCAAGAGAGATGATCAACTTGGGGGTAGGGGGAGGAATTGTACCATCTGTAGATGCTCTTTTAGAAAAAGAAGGTCTGGGCGCCTGGGTGGCTCAGTTGGTTAAGCGACTGCCTTCAGCTCAGGTCATGATCCTGGAGTCCTAGGATCGAGTTCCGAAATGGGCTCCCTGCTCGGCAGGGAGTCTGCTTCTCCCTCTGACCCTCCTCCCTCTCATGCTCTCTGTCTCTCATTCTCTCTCTCAAATAAATAAATAAAATCTTTAAAAAAAAAAAAAAGAAAAAGAAGGTCTGAATCCCACACCAAAAAGGCAGGAAGGGCAAGGCTTCATTACAGCCTAATCGATGGCATTAGCATATTTAAAGATCAGGTAATGGGGAGGACAATGGGACTCAGAAAGGCAGAATTTGTTGGTGTTTATGAAACATACAGAAACACAGAATCTGGAAATCTGGAGCTCTCTGGTCCCTGGAGAGTCAGCTCTAAGGTTGGGCAGGACTTAACAGGGCCTGGGCAAAGCTCCCTGAGGGCCCACCAGCTTATGACCCTCTGATTTCACAATTCACTGCTTCTGTGACCTTCTAATCAAGAATTCTGCTCCCAAAAAGAATTGCCTAGAAAGGAGGGACCATGAGGCCCATACATTTGAGCATCAGGTCCACTCAACGATGATGATGGTGGTGGTTGTGGTGGTGGTGGTGATGGTAATAGTCACTATTGCTAACCTTCACTAAGCCCATGCTCTGTGCCAGGCGCTGTTCCAAGCCATTTACAAATATTAACTCATTTAAACCGACCTACAACCTTATGAGGTAAGCGTTCCTACCCCCATTCTATAAATGAGAAAATTGAGGCTCTGTTAAAGAATTTTTCAGGTTTATACAGCTTGTAAGTGGAAGAGCCAAGACTCAAACTCAGGCTACCTGACTCCAGAATGTGCACTAGGCTAGACCACTCTGCATTTAATTTTTGTTGAGAATAATAACACATTGACAGTCTGGCTGGTGCATCCATCTCTTTCGGGCTTGGGTGGCGTGAGTCTGTGCTGGATTCAGCATAACCAGCTCGCAGCACTAACCTAATGGGGGTTTTGCAAGACTCAGGACTGTGTGCTTCATCTAGAAAGTGCCACCCTGT
Organism: Halichoerus grypus; assembly: GCF_964656455.1. NCBI lineage: Eukaryota > Metazoa > Chordata > Mammalia > Carnivora > Phocidae > Halichoerus > Halichoerus grypus. The sequence goes on from NC_135713.1 coordinate 192,790,507, forward strand.
GTGGCTAAGCCAGTGTGACCAGCTGGCTTCCTGGGCAATGCCCCTCTCCACTTGAAAGCCCCAAACCCCTTCAGAGCCCCGGCCTCCAGGCACTTTGAGCTGGGAATCAGGAACCTGAAGTCAAGGCTCAACAGCTATGGGACTTCAGACAGGTCACAACCAGTCTGCACCTCAGTTTCCCCGCAAGCAAACTGTGCATGTTGAATCACATTACCTCTTACAGTAACTCCCTTTCTGAGTGAAGAATCAGCTGGACCCCTGAATGTGCTGGTTCTTGCCTAATGTGATGAGAAGTTGGTGGACGGGGGGCCCGGGGGGGGGGCGGGGGGGGCGGTGTGTGCAGCAGGGCACGGAGTCCAGGGCAGTTAGGATCCGAGTTTGATTTCAGAGCCGGCTCGCCACCACTCTGGGACCGTGCTCTGCCTGGCAGTCCTCGGGCTTGCTCTGAAGGGGCTTTGCTTGGCGCTGCAGTCTGAGGCTTTGCCGGGAGGCTCCACCACTCTCTTCAACTTCCCGGTGGAGAAAGGAAGGGGTAGGAGAAGTAAAAAATTCTGTCCAAATGCAAGGGCTGGAGAGGAAAGTTTAAGGGGCTGGAGGGGGTGGGAGCTGCTTCCCAGAGCTGGGGGTGGGGTAGGGAGCTAGGGAGCCAAGCCAGCTGAAGACCCTGAGGTCTGGCGGGGAGGCTGACCCCTCCCCCGAGGGTCCGGCCGACAGGGGGCGCTCGGCCTCCTCCACGCCCTGCTCTCTGGATGCCTAGCTGCTTTCCCCAGCTGTAGTGCTATGCGCGCTCTGCTTTCCCCTCCACGGTGCTCAGATGCCAGCTAGTCCCGCAGGGCACCGCCGTCTCCCCTTCATCTTAGGGTTCCCAGGTTCAGCCCCTTGCCTGGACCAAATTGGGCAGGCGCTTAGTTTGTGGAATGAATGAATGAACGAACGAACGAATGAATGAGAAGGATTCGTCCCGCAGAGCTTCGCGTCTCTGCGCGCACCTGGGGTGTGGGTGCCAAAGGTGCTGAGGATTCAACGCCCGGACCCTGCTGAAGTGGGGGCGGCGCGGACCTTCTCCCGTCCGGCTGCAGGGCGGGAACTGCCCAAACGCAGTGCCCTGCTTCGCCCGGTTTCTGCGGCGTCTCTGCCCATTCGGGGCTGCCCTATTCCCCAGTCTCCAATCGCCTCGCTATTATAGATTCACCTGAGCCCCCCAAGTTCCCCCAGACTCCCTGGACTCCCCAGACCCCAACCTCAAGCCAGGCGGGAGGAGGGAGGCGGGAGGCGGGAGGCTGCCTCCTCTCCCGCCCCCGCCCTCCCATCCCGGGCTGCGGCGGCCGCCACCGCTGTCAGTGCGTCCCGCCGACTGCCGCAAACCCGGGCGCAGGGATAGGGGGTCAGCAAGGCGAGGGCGCGGGGAGCCAGCCCGGGAAAGGGGGGTTCGGAGGAGGCGAGGGGGAGCGAGCAGAGGGGCGCGGCGCGGAGGAGGGACCGAAGGGGAGGGGAGAGGCGAGGGCGAGAGGGGAGGGGACGCTAGGCGAGGGGGCGGGGAGTCGAGGCGGGGAGCTGCGCGGACCGAGGGGGAGGCGGCGGGGACGCGAGGCGGCTGTCGGCCCGGCTGAGTCAGGCAACGGCGGCCAGACTTGCCCGGGCCGGGGAGAGCGGGAGCCTGCGGGGCCCGGCCGGGCTGCGGGGCCGGGGAGCGCCGAGCCGGGCACCTCGGAGCCGGGCAGCGCGACACCGGGGCCCGGCCGCCCAGCCCGCGCCGCCGCCCCAGCCCGCCACCGTCGGCCGGCCCCTCTGGGATGTCCGAGGGACCCAGGCGTCCGGGACGGTGATTGAGCGAGCCCGAGGATGGGACGGCGCCCGCAGCTGCGTCTCGTCAAGGTAAGAGCGAGCCGGTCAGCCCTCGAGCGCGGGCGCCCCCAGCCCCGGGCCGGCGCGGGACGCGGGTGGGCTGTGGGTGTAATGGGGGTCGCTGGGGAGGGCTGTGCACAGGTCCCTGCCCCTGGACCTCTGGAGCCGGCGTGGCGGGGGCGGGGAGGACTCAAGTGAAAAAAAGACATCATTGTGGCGAAGCTGCTGGGATGTTGGCGGAGGAGGGGGTCCGCCCACCCGGGCCACCGGCTGTGTGCGGAGAATCGCTTAAGGCTTTCGGAGTGAAAACTTGGTTCCACCGCCCACCCCCCCTCCACCCCCCGATGCAGACCCCGACCCCGGGACAGGCGGCTCTGGAGGTGGCTTCCCCACCGGCCCCAGCACCCTCTCACCAGCTCCCCCACTCCGCCCGCCCCCGCCCTGTTCTTGGGAGCTCCTTCCTGCCCCTTCCCCTGCTCGGAAAGCTGCGAGCGCGGGGAGATCAATGTGCCCCGTGTCTCCCAGCCTTTGATCAATCTCGCAATCTCCGGGGAGGAGACGGTGCATCCGGCGGCGGTTACAGCCCTGCGCGGCGGCCGGCCGGCAGGAGCCCAGCGCTCGCTGCCCGAGCCTTTGCACTCGCGAGTCCCTGCGCCGCGCGGGCGGCCGCGCCTGCTTCTCCTGCTCCGGGTCTGGCGACGCGATTCCGGCGCCCGGAGTTTCGAAAAAGTCGCCAGACCGCACGTCCAGCGTTTGCCGGCTGAAGTTCGGGGGCGATGGGGAGTGCCCGCGGGCTGCGTCGGCCGGGGAAGGGCCGGGGTGTCGTCAGTCCGGCCCGCCGGTAGTGACAGCCGCCACTTCCAGGGCCGAGCGCTTCCCAAAGCGGTTCGGCTCGCCGGGTGTAGGCGCGTAAGCAGCAGCCGGAGGGAGAGGTGGGTGGGCCTGGGCACCGCTGCGCGTCTCGCCGGAGGATCCGGACTCTGCAGGGTCGGTGTGGACGGCCTGGTCTACAAACACAGACCACACCAGCTTGACTGGGTCCGGGGCATTTAAAAGCGATTACATTGAAAAGAATTGAATGGATTTGGGGGAGGGGTGCGAATTTCATTTTTCCATCAGTTATTAAACCAACTGTACGTATACCAGCTCACAGTGGTTTGTCTTAAAGCACCCCAATTTTAAAATGTAACAGCTGTCAGTTGGTCAATGGAGACGTTACTGAAGCTTTCTCCATCCTCTCTCCCTCCCCTCCTAAATATTTATAAGTGGTTTTTTAAAAACAGCTGAGGGGTGGTCTGATTGAACCCATATCCCCTCCCCCACCCATTAACTGAGGACTAGGGGTGAACCCAGAGATTATTTTATGGGTGATCAAGAGACGGGGGCGGGGGAGGGAGGGAGGAAGAAAAACATCCAGGGAGGTAGAATAGATGGTATTGAATGAGAATATTTTCCGAAAGGCTAGTGTGTACCCAACCTTGCTCTGAATTCACTAATTAGTTAGACTGAATTGGATCTTTTAAATGGATTCAAAGAACTGAACTGTAGGTTTTGTTTTGTTTTTTAAGTTTACATGGTAATAGGTAAATGTTCTTTCTCCGGCCTTTCTTAGAATCCTGGGCAATTCTCTGCTTAGAATTGTCACATTTTTCTACAAGAAAAAAGGAATATTTTTTTCTTATCGTATGTGTGTGTTTTTCCTTGTAGATGGTGAGATGTGTGTTTCTCCTACTAGATGGTGAGGTGTGTGCCCTGTGTTCAGTAAATACCGAATGAGTGAGAGGCAGTGAATGAATGGACAGCTAATGCTGGTTTCAATTAAATAATTACTTTTTTCCTTCTATTTATGTAGCATGTACAAGTTGCTGGGTGTTGTTCTACCTGCTTTGCAAATATTAAGTCACATAGTCTTTATAACAGCCCTAGGAAGTAGGGATTATTACTGAGGCACAGAGAGGCTAAGTAACTTCTTCAAGGTCACACAGCCAGTGAGTAGTGAGTGGAACCAGAATTCAAACCTAGGCACTGTTCTAAGGGTTTGTTAGCTTTGATCAGCAAATATTCAACGCCACTTAAATCTCATCCTAGACTTCTGCCAAATGAGAGGCCAGGTAGTTCTGTCAGTTTGAATCTAGGGGAGTTAATCCAACATCCAGCTCGGTCCCCAACAAGTCAGCCAGCATTGGGAAAGGACCTGCTCTGGGGCACTTACTGTGGGGTTAGCACTGCCCTGGTTATAGGGGACTGGGGGGAAAGTGTGGATGCAGAGGAGGAGACAGGTGAAATATTGTCTCTGCCCCCAGGTGAGAGGGGGATGGAGCGCCTCTGGGTCACCTACCCACCAGCTGCAGCTCCTCACAGGGAGACCCAAGTGTGGCTCAGCTCCCAACGGTGGGCTCCAGGTGGGCCGCAGGTGTGAGGGTGGAGAAGGCAAAGCCTGGTGGGATAGCAAAAGAGATTGAGTTCTGAAGCTGGCGCTGGTTTTATTGCTATTGTTCTTTTTTTTTAAAGAATTTTTTTTTTTTTAATTTATTTGAGAGAGAGAGAGAGCACAGCAGGGGAGGAGTAGAGGGAGAGGGAGAAGCAGACTCCCTGAGAACAAGGAGCCCGATGTGGGACTCCATCCCAGGACTCCGGGATCATGACCCGAGCCAAAGGCAGACGCTTAACCGACTGAGCCACCCAGGTGCCCCTATTGCTATTGTTCTTATCATAAGAGCAAGCTAGTAGCATCACACAGTCTAGAAACCAGAGGGGGCAATTATTACCCCCCTCACCCTCCTCACACAGCCACTGCGATCATTTTTGAGATGATCCCTGTAGGCCCTTTCTGGGTACCCTCATGGCTGTTGGGCACACCCTCTACTATGTCACAGCCTGAGTCTGTCCCGGGTTATTCCTGAGCCTCCAGAGGGAGCTTGTCAACATCTGCATATTGCTTGTACATGGATATACTTTGGATCCCGAACCGGCACATATTTGGACCATTTTCTTTTTATTTATTTATTTATTTATTTATTTATTTATTTATTTTTAAAAGATTTTATTTATTTATTTGAGAGAGAGAGCACATGAGAGGGGGAGGGTCAGAGGGCAAAGCAGACTCCCTGCCAAGCAGGGAGCCCGATGCAGGACTCGATCCAGGGACTCCAGGATCATGACCTGAGCCGAAGGCAGTCGCTTAACTAACTGAGCCACCCAGGCGCCCTGGACCATTTTCAAATTCTTTTTTGACAGGTACTACGGAGCCACTTTCTGAGGGGAGCATTGGCGGGTGGGGGGAGAAGTGAGCTGGTGGGGGGGGGCATGGGCTGCCACAGACCAGGTACAGAGTAGGAGAGTGCGGCTGAAAGGCATCCAAGGCCTTTCAGATTCTATATGAGTCTCTAGGGAGGGGGTCAGTCCAGTGGAAAAACAGGACACTGACCCAGAGCCTGTGAGGATCAGCTCAAGTGGAAAATCCATTTCTCACCCTCTCTGACATTTGCCCCTCGGGGAGCATCAGCAACCAGCAGGGTTCAGCTGTACAGAAGAAGGAGTTTGGAGGGTCCAAGGTGCCCCCTGGCAGCACCCCACGCACCCACGATGCATGCCGAGCCCAGGGGCCCGAGCCCTGGCCATGGTGTGGCCTGGAAGGAAGGCGTTAGGCACAGGGCTGATCATTTCTGCAGTTATTGGGGTGGAAAGGCCATCAGCCTGGGATTTGGCAAACGTGACTTGGGTCTCAGCTGTGCCTCTAATCAGCTGTGTGACTTAAGGCAGCTCACCTTCCACCTCTGAGCCGCAGTTTCTCTGTCTATAAACAGGGGTATTGGACTAGATTCCCTGGTACCTTTCATATCTCTGTGAAAGATCTGTTCCCAAACACTCCTTAGGGCCATGAACTTCTCCGGGAAGAGTGGGCTACAGCAGAGCCACTTCCCAGCTCTGTCCTCCCCAGCTGTGGGACCTTGGGACTTGGCACCTGGACTCAGTACCCTGTCTGAGCTTGAGTATCTCCAACTATGAAATGGAGGCAGTACCTAACTTACGAGGCTGAGGTAAAGATGAAAGCGTTAATGCACGGAAAGTACCTGAAACGGCACCTGGCACAGAGTTTGTTTTCAGAAAACGTTGCAAGGTGACTGCTCTTCAGACGAAAGGGGATAATGCAGGAAAAGCAACTAGGAAAAGCTCTTGGACGCTCAATATATAGCATTTTCGCATCTTTCACTTTTCACAGCACTAAGCCTAATAATCCACTGCACGTAGTGGTCATTTCACGAATGTTTGTTGATTGGATGGGTGGCATTATTGTTGCTTTTTCCAGTTTGCTATTGTACGATCAAAGTGGACCAATTGCTGTTCCCACGAGATGCAGATGTCATGTCAAAATCACCCTAGCAGAAAAGCCATCTTGGGGCACCTGGGTAGCTCAGTCGGTTAAGCCTCCGACTCTTGATTTCAGCTCAGGTCATGGTCTCACGGTCATGAGATGGAGCCCCACTGGCTCTGCACTGGGCATGGGAGCCTGCTTGGGATTCTCTCTCTCTCCCTCTCCCTCTGCCCCTCCCATCCCCCCTCTCTCTCTTAAAAAAAAAAAGAAAGAAAAGAAAAAGAAAAAGAAAAAGAAAAAAAAAGCCATCTCTGATGCTCTGATGCAGAAACAGGAACTGCCCTTTAACTCCACTATTTAAAAAAGGAAGGAAGGAAGGAAGGAAGGGAGGGAGGAAGGGAGAGAGGAAGGAAGGAAGGAAGACAGCAAGCAACAAAGAGCCAATGCAGCACCCCAGTGATGTAGAGGATCTGTTGAGGGTAAAGCCTTGATTGCTGAAGCTCGAGCCCCTTTGCTGTGTCTGGAGGAGAGCTCGTTGGTAGCAGGTGACCTGGGCCTTTCTTGTTTCTTCCTCTCTGCAGAGAGGGGTGGGGGTGGTGATCTCTCCCAGTTCTGACTCTCCCCTAACCAACCCTGGAATCAACAAAAGGAAGAGTGAGCCCATTTTGGAGCTAAGGCCAAATCTTAATCTTAGTTGCAGTTTCACATTCAAAGAATGAATTTGTTAATTACAAATGACTCCTGTTTACTTAGATTCTCAGAGTCCTTTTTCAGCACTTGCCTTCAGACTTGCTCTTGGCCAGCCAGCCCTCCCTCTGCCCGATGTGGTGGTCAGCATCTTCTTGTGCAGGTGGGAACATCAGGTGAAGCAGATGTGGGCAAGTTAGGTTATCACTTTGAACCTCAGTTTCTTCGTCTGTAAAAAGGGAGAAAATAGTACCTACTTTATGGGATTAATCGTAATGATTTCATGAGATGTCAGGTGTGAAATTAAGCACAATTGCACAGTGTGTGGCGTAATAAGTAATTAGCTAGAGTGGTCAATAAATCTTACCAAATTTTATCAATCCAAAGAAGACCACCAAAGGATGGGGTGAGGGAATGGAAGGCGGAGGAAGGCGTGCTTGGCAGTGGAGAATCTCCTCCTGCCCCAAGAGTCCTTGTCACAGTCCCTGGGGAGAAGGCATGGGGTCACCTGCCGTCAGCTGAGTGCAAAGGTCAAAGGACAGAGGTGCCTGCAATTGGCCCTCTGAATATCTGACATGTGAAAACACTTGATAATAAAAGTGAAACATGTAGGGAGGATAATACAAAATGATTAACTCACTGATGCAAACAATTATTTTGAAAACAACTAGCTGGAGTCCATTAAACAACAGATTCTTCACCATTCCTTTCCGGAGTAAGCGGTATCTGCTTCAGCAAAATGGAGAAGGCGGGGTGGGGAAGGGGAGCCTTGGGGAGCGTGGGCATAAACTTCCTTTTCTGTGAAATGGCCATGTTGAGAGGAATTTCTGGGAGACAGGTCCCGTGTACACAGAACTGCCAATTCAAATGCTCTTGCCAAACGTGTTCTTTGGCCAACTGTCCACGCAGTGGCCATGAAACTGTTTCAGGGACAAATGAAGATATTTGGGAGTACCTGCCTGCCCTATAAACACAGGCAATTTCATGATCCCACCCTGGCCCTGCTGAGCCCTCGGGGAGCAGCCCTAGTGAGGTGCTTTAAGGAGGGGCTCTTGGGGTACACACCTGCCCCCCTCCACCTCTCCATCTGGTTCCAACCTCTAGCCAATCTGGCCATGAGCCAGGGCGCCTAGGTCAGAGTCCAGGATAGAAACTGGCCAGACTGGTCCAGCCGCTTCCGTTGCTCTAGGCTGTCAGACTACAATTTGGAGATTTAAGAGGCAGTAGGGTTGTCCTGAGGCACAGGGGGAGACTTAGTTGAAACTTTAAGCGCTGGGAGGCAGGGCTTTTGGGACCATGGCTCCGTGTGCCTGGCAGGTGCCTGGAGCCCAAGAGCCCGGGAGCAAGCCTTGCCAGGGTGATGGGCTAGGGCAAGAGATGGCTGTGTCATTTCATTTAGGGCAGGGACTTTCTCCCCTGGGATCTGTGTTTTCCCAGCCTCCTTGGCATCGTGTGGGCAGGGCTCAGTGGTTTCCAGAGGTGCCAGCCCTGACACGTGGGGACGGAGCTGGGTGGGGAGAGGGAAGGAGGCCCAAGAATGCGGGGCTGGACTCTGCAGGCTGGGGGAGGAGACTGGCGGGGGGGGGGGTGAGTGGCTACCCTGGGGGAGGGTTAAGGGAAAGCCCTGGGCTGACTAAGACACAGTCCTCAGGGGTCCAGGCCCCCAGCACTGGTCCCCACCCCCATCCCACTAACAGAAGCAAAAGCCCAGCAGGCCATGGGCCTGCTCAGGGTGGCCAATTTTATTATTATATAAGATGTGGGCATGCAGAGAGACACTGGAGAGGCAGACAGAGAGACAGAAACTAAAGGGGATGCAGAGGTGGCTATCACTGGCCAAAGTTGGCATGAGAGAGAGAGAGATCAGGACAGAAAGCCTAGAGGACAGAGGAGGGAGGAAGGAAGAGAGAGAGAGAGGAAAAGAGAGAAAGAGATGTAGCAAGAAAAAAGACCTGTGTGTCATTTTTGGTGGTTTTGCTTTGTACTTCCGTACCCCCTAGCACCCAACAGAACGCGTGCCCCTGCTTCTGAGGCCAGAGATCGCATTTTCCCTCTTCATTTCTTCTAAGAATTGTCACCCCCCATCCCTACCCTTCTGCCTGGTGCCTTCCTCCGCTGTCAGGAGACCCCGGGAGAGCAGGGATGCTCTGAGGCTCGCTGCGTGGAGGCCGCTGATGCACATGCGCAGAAAGGAGCCCTCCCCTCACCCGCACCAGCCTCCCACTGCCCCCAGGGCTGAGTTCTCCGCCCCAAGTTCAGAAGGAACAGAGCCTGCTGCCTTTGTGGTCCTAACTGACCACCAGTGTGCAGTCTGTCTGTCTGTCTCTTTCACACACACACACACACACACACGGATTCCAGTGAGTGAGCCACCGTGGCAGCGTTTGTACTAGGCTGCCCCCACCTGCTACCCCTTAGATGGTCACCACCCCGTCCTGTCTTCCCTGAGCACAGCTGAACCGGCAAGGCCGGTGTGTGGCATCCACCAGCTTGAGGCCAGGGCTGGAGGACAGACTCACAGAAGAGCACCTGGGCACCCAGGGGCTGTGGGCTCAGCAGTGCGAGCGGACGGCAGGTCGGACAGTCTCCATGGTCACTCCCGGGGCCACACAGGCCGAGAGGCTGGCCCTTGGAGGGATGCCTGTGTCCTGGGCTTGGTCTGAGCCCCTGCCCGCTCCCCCTCCTCCTGCCTTTCTCTCTAACCAGCTTCTCTTGGCCAGATGCGCCATTTACTGAGCTGCCTCTGTGCCAGGCCCGCACACACCACCCTACTGAGTCCTCCTGTCCCATTCTGGACGTGAGAGAATCAGACACTCTGGGCATCCGTCAATGCTCTGGCCCTCCACCTCACTCAGACTATCCTCCTTCCTACCCTCTCTGTACCCCCAGAATACTCATTTCTTTTTTTTTTTTTAAGATTTTATTTATTTATTTGACAGAGAGAGACACAGCGAGAGAGGGAACACAAGCAGGGGGAGTGGGAGAGGGAGAAGCAGGCTTCCGGCCAAGCAGGGAGTCCGATGCGGGGCTCGGTGTGGGACTCGATCCCAGGACCCTGGGATCATGACCTGAGCCGAAGGCAGACGCTTAATGACTGAGCCACCCAGGCGCCCCCCCAGAATACTCATTTCTAACGGCTGCCCTGCCTTTGGCCATGCCGCTGCTTATTGTGGGGCTTCCACCCTCCAGTCTCTGCACCAAACCTGTCTGACGTGTCCACCAAAGTCTTCCTGAACTATCCCTACCCCCTCTTCCAGGAAGCCCTCCCGTGAAGTGCATCTCTCCCCGGTTGTTCCTGTGCTTGCTCTGTGTCTCCTCCTCCTGATGTGAGCCTCTAGCTCAGGGTGGGCTCTCAAACAACAGGGGACCCTCTTGTTCTTTGGTGTGTCCCCCCACAGGATGCTCAAAACATTTGCTAACCAGACCCCACACGGACCCCTAGTCGCTCACATCCCCTGAGCCCTTGTTCCCACCGTAGATTCTGAGCTCCACCGGGGCCAGGAGGAGTCCCTTAAACACACACTCAAAGGTCCCTGGTACCCCGTCCAGCGCTCCAGGCCCGCACTCAGACCACAGATGTGGAATTCAGGGGAGGGTGTCTCCCGGTTCCTGCTCCCCGCTGCATGTTTGTCGGTGCGCATACAGGTACTCTGGCGACAGGAGACACAGAAACGACAAGCTAGACAGATAGTTCCTCTGCCTCTGTGTGCGGATTTATGACTCAATGGCAGACCGAGTGCGACGCTGTCGGCGCCACTTAGTAACACTGAGCGATTCCGGCCCTGCCCAGTGTCCCACCCCTGTCCCCCCTTTGTCTACGTGTGAAAGGGGTTCTGGGCAGGGTTGGTGGGAAATGTCACTGGAGGGAGATTTGGAGCTGGGCTGACAAAGGTGCAAGATCCTTCTCAGAGCCTGGGGTCTTCAGACAGCAGGGCACTGTGGTCCCCAAGCAGGGGCCGGGGAGGAGGTGTGGTGGCGGCTTGGGGTTCCCTCCGCACTGCTGCCCTGGTTTTGCTGGGAACGAGGCAGGAATAGTCAGGCAAGATAGAGGTGGGCAGAAGATACCAGAGGAAAGGAGTGGGCCCATTCTTGGCTCCCTCTAGAGGATCCTGTCTCTCAATCCACATCCCAACCCCCCAGTTCCTTATGGGAGGGGGTGAGGCCGCCCCTGGTGTCTTTCTCTCCAGTTTGCTGGGCCCCCAGTAGCCTCGCCATTAATGCTGCTGCCAGGCTGTGAAATGCGGGGCCCGTGCGCCCCTGAGAAGCCGAGCACCCCCCGAGGAAGGAGCGCTGTCCCTAAAGCTGAGGGGGTGCTGTGCCTGGGGTTGGAGCCGGCTCTGCCACTTCCCAGCTGGGTAACCTTGGGCAAGTCACACAGCCCTGCCAGGCTTGGTCCTCCTCTGGACCATGATGGAAAATAAAGGAGGAGATGCTATGTGGTGAGGGTCCCGCCCCCCAATAAAACTCACTGAGTGAGACCTGCTGCTTTTACTGGGGGGGCCCTCCCCTCGCCTCGGCCACCCTGGACGCTGGCCCCAACCATGGAGCCTCCTCTGTGGGGCCTCCCCGATAAGCCAGCCACAGTCTGCTCTCTTGCAGCTAAGGCAAGGCTTCTCACACAGGCCGTGGGGAAGGACCACATGGATTTTTCCAGTCCATGGCAGACTGGCACCTGGCCCTACTGCACGCAGCCTATACCACATGCCTGCCCTGGAGAGGTGGACGGCGTCGGAGTTGGTCTAACCCTGGTCACTGAGAACCATCCCTTGACAACCCGGGAGGATGTCCGAGCAAGGACAATTCACATCAGTGTTTCCAAACGCTTACTCTCAGTGACAAACGGTTTGCAGCCCAGCACCCATCCCGACTACCCTTCGAGTACCGCTGGTCTAAAACCCTCCTTTGGAGCCAGAACTGAAGGCCCAGAATCCCTGGTTCACTTTTCACGGGAGCCCGGCTGCCGGCCATGCTCTGCACTGTGCGCCTCCTGACTCGGGATGGAGAGGCTCTTTCTGGCAGGGGAGCCTGGGCCCTGATGCGGGAAGAGCTCATGGCCACGAGGGTGGGAACCTTTGCTTTCCTCGGAGCCCTTACCTCTGGCAATTCTGCGTGGACCCCCTCCCCTCTTGGTTCTTACTCATCGCCTGCACCTTGTCACTGAGGTGGGGTGGGGAGGTTCGTGCCCTTCTGTGGTCGCCGGGCTCTGGTGAGACAAGAGAAGCCCTTCCTCTGCGGTGGACTCACCCCAAAGCTCACGGAAATCAGCCCCATGCGGGTTCTAGCCCGTGGCCCCGGGCTTGCCCAAGATAAGGGAGCCCAACTTCTCCAGTGCTCCAGGGCCCGACTCTGCCTCCCGCCTTCCGCCTCCCGCCTCCACGGTGCTGGCCCTGGGCACAGGCTGCCCCAGGGCCTCGTCCGGGTGAGCCCAGCTTGCTGGCTTTGGGGAAGAGGCTGCCACGCGTGCCTTCCCCGTGCTGCTCGTTTCCCTGCATAGGCTGCACCCACAGGCAGGCACCTTCCTGCTTCATCCCTGCATCTCCTGCCTCATCCCTGCATCTCCTGGGCATATTCCCGCAGTTCCCCTGCTTTCAGCCAGAGGCTAGGAGGTGGGTGAGTGACTGGGCCAAGGTCCCACGGGGCGTTTGCTGGAGGGAGTGAGATCAGGGCCTCTTTGTGTCCTACAGACCTGTCTCCCTTGTTCCCCCATTCTTTCCAGGGTCCCCCACCTGCTGGTCCCTCTCCCAGTTTCCATGATGGGCCGGCAGGTGCGTGTCTTCAGATCTGGGAGGAAGCTACAAAACGCTCCAGTGCAGTTTCCGAGTCTCGGCACGACTGACATTTGGGGCCAGGTCATTCTTTGCTGCGGGGGCTGTCCTGTGCATGTGAGGCTGGAGGGCAGCAACCCTGGCCTCCAGCCGCTAAATGCCAGTAGCTCTCCTCCAGCTGTGGCGACATGACATGTTTCATGGGGGACAAAATTGCCCCCAGTTGAGAACCGCTGGGTTAGTTCAGGTACCCTCAGTTCTGGGGGCCCTGCAGAGTCACCTGGAGAGCATTAAAAACTAGAGTTTTCCCGCAGGCTGGCTGAACCTGAATCTCTGGGGCGAAGCCCGAGAAACAGAATTTTCTATCTCCCAGATGCCCAGGACTGCCTGGAAACTTCTGATTTCACCTAATTCACTTCTTTTGCAGGCAAAGAAGCGGGCCATTGACTGTTGTAGGGACGATTGTATGGTTGTTCCTAATCTCTGCCCTAAATTACCCTGCTCAGTGGGGCTTGGTGGCCCAGAAGCCCCTTTAAACCAATGCCTCATGGCCTCGGAAGGCAGTTGCTTCTCCAGAAAAAAACAGCCTCAAAACCTTTAGCGGTCTTCTAATAGAACCTGATTTCCACACGCCAGATAATTTCACTCTGCCTTCCTGGCCCTCTCCACACCCCTTTTAAAACGCAGCTTCTTAAAGGACATCCCTTTTCTGCTGACGACGACATCCTGCTCACCTCACACCTGTCAGAGAGCGGCCAAGCCGGGGGCACAGTTGATAGTGACACGTGCATAGCTGGTGTCTTCTCATGCTGTCCCCAGCACCTCAGCTCTGTCACCCAGAGTAGCAGATGCCTCTCCCATGCCCTCAGCGATGGTTTCCCAGTGGCTGGGGGCCATTGCAGCTCCCGGGAGCAAGGGGCTGGATCAGAGTCTCAGCCCGGCTCCACTCCTCTCCAAGAACCAAACTCAGCCCTGCCTGAGTCCCCCGACAGTGTCCGACTGTTGTCTACCCCCCAGTTCCCACAGCCAGCTCTTGGGGAGCCAGGCCGTAGCCCAGAGCTAGACATCAAGAATCAAAGGAAACCTGTACCTCCTCTTTGGGAGGGTCCATGCTGAGGGGTGGGGAGGACAGGCAGGGAAACAGGCTATCCCACCCAGGGGTACAATCCCAGCACTGGAATACGGTTCCCATGCCAGGCCCCCCAGTTACTGTGGTAAGTGACCTTGAGCAGGTTACCCTCTGTGCATGCATCAGTCTGTCATCTGTGCAGTGGGAAGAGAGTAAAGGCTCAACTTCTTGGAGTCAAGCAGGATTAAATGAGAAAAATCAGAGTCTGGCACGGTGCAAGCCTTCAACACAAGCTGGAATTTAGAGAAAGGAAGGAAAGGAGGGAGGGAGGGAGGGAGGGAGGAAAAGCTGGAGAGGTTAAGACTAGGGGAGAGAGGAAGGTGGGTGGGAGGGAGGCAGGGAGGCTGAGAAGGCGTGAGCTATGAGGAAATAGTAATGAGTGAATCTGAGGGGGAGCCCTACGAAGAGGGGGAGAGAATGAATGCGTGAGAAGCAGAAAAAGGAGAGCAGAGCAGGCTGGGAGGTCAGCAGGGCTCTGGGCACTGCCTCCCCGCCGCCACCCTTCCCCGTGCCCGGCCAATCCCCACGGAGAGGCATACTCCACTTCCGCAGGAAGCTGCTGGCTCCTGGGAGCAGAGAGATGGTGGAAAGTGGGTGCACATGCCCTGGGTGGGCAGGGGACCCATCAGGAGGGGCTTCTGGAGAGAAAGACCAAGTCGGGAAGGAAGCCACTTGCACAGAGTCGAGTGAGAGTTCTCACCGCCACCTGTTACCTGCTTACCCTGTGTTCGGCCCCGTGTTGTTTTATTTTATTTTTACTTTTTTTATTTTTTTATTTTTATTTTTATTTATTTTTTTTTTTTAAAGATTTTTTATTTATTTATCTGAGAGAGAGAATGGGAGACAGAGAGCATGAGAGGGGGAGGATCAGAGGGAGAAGCAGACTCCCCGCTGAGCAGGGAGTCCGATGCGGGACTCGATCCCGGGACTCCAGGATCATGACCTGAGCCGAAGGCAGTTGCTTAACCAACTGAGCCACCCAGGCGCCCCATACTTTTTTTATTTTTTTAAATTTAATTTTATTTTATTCAAATTCACTTAATTAACGTATAGTGTATTATTAGTTTCAGAGGTAGAGTTCAGGGATTCATCAGGTATGTGGAACACCCAGTGCTCATCACATCCCATGCCCATGCTGTTTTCCATGCACCGTGTTGTTGACTCGCTTCAAGAGCTTCAGAGTGTAACTTTCATCCCTATTAGCCCCATTTACAGATGGGGAAACTGAGACTCAGAGAAGTTAAGCCACCCAAGGTCACACAGGTAGGAGGGGCAGATAGAAGATCTCAACGCGGATTTCTCAGGCCCCAGAGTCAGAGGTCTGATTTCCACTCTCCTGTGCATCCTGAAGGCAGAGCATATTCAGACCTGGAAAGGACTGTAGGGAACACACTGCCCTCCTCATTTTACAGGTGAGGAAACTGAGGCAGGAAAGGGCGCGGGGCAGTGACTTGTCCAGGGAGCAAGTTTGCCAGGGTCAGAACAGGACCTCAGCCCTGCACTTCCCACCCCCTAAGGCTTTTTCCTTCCACACAGCCCGCTAAGGAGCTAGGAACTCAGCCTCTGAGAGAGCACCTGGCGGCTGGAAGCATAGAGATGCAGGAAAACAGGGAATAGGCAGTGTCCTGGTGGGAATTACAAGGGGACCCCGTGGTCAAAGGAGGCAGAGAGTAGAAACCCACCTGTTCATTCATTCAGTCAATCATTTATTCATTCAGGCATCGTGGGGCCGACTCTGCGCCAGGCCCTACTGAGGGTCCAAAGGCAGCTGAACATAGAGCTCGCCCTCAGGGAGCTTAGAACCCAAGGGACAGTAGATCTGGGATCCTTGGAGGGGTCTGTGTAAATCCAGAGCTGGGGTCTTGCAGGTCCTCACTGCCCCTGGGCTGGGAGAAGCAGGTACCCACTGCCCTCAGCTGTGCTGAGGGTCCTCATTAGGGGAGCAGAGGAGTGACTAGCTCCCCAGACCCCCAGGAGAAGGGGCGGAGGCGAGGAACACCCCAGTGAGCCCTCCACCCGCCGATCTGTAGGCAGGAGACTTTCCTTTTATTTTTTCCTCTCTGCATAACAGCAATTTAAGTTAATTAAATGTAACAATAAATTATGTCTCATCTGCCTAGAATAATCTTTCACTGCTCCCCCACTCTGGGAGAAAAGCACAGGCTCTTTGCCTGGAGGTGGGGACAGGCTGTGGCTGTCCTAGAAAGAGGCTGTCGGGGGAGGACCTGGCCTGGGCAGGATGGGGAAGGGGGGCCACTCAAGACGCAAAGGCCCTGGGCGGTCAAGAGGGCCAAGAAAGGACACACGACTTCGCCGTCCTTTGTTCCAAGTCTACTTTACCCTGGCGAGTCTACAGAGCACCTCCACGTGGATCAGAAAACACACCATGGAGGGTCTCAGTCCTGCTGGGACACAGCCCGCAGCCCTAGCCCCCAGTGACCACTCCGCTTGGCACCTCTGTGTACCACCATGGCATGGGGGCCCTGCCTGTCCCCCCACCATCACTCCATGTCTATAGATATATGCCCTGTAGGCACAGACAGGTTTCTAAAGAGTTTGGCTGGGCATATGTCTTATTTCTACAAACCAGATCCTAGGATTTTAAAAAAATATTTATTTATTTATTTATTTATTTATTTATTTATTTATGGGGGGAGCACTTGTGAGTGGGGGGAGGGGCAGAGGGAGAGAATCTCCAGCAGACTCCCTGCTGAGCACGGAGCCCAACATGAGGCTTGATCTCACGACACTGAGATTGTGACCTGCGCCAAAATCATGAGCTGGATGCTCAACCGACTGAGCCACCCAGGCACACCCAGATCCTAGTTTTTAAATGCAACAGGGGAGTTAGCTTTTAAAGAAATCCTGATTTATGACCCCTCCTCTTTTTCATATTTAGATTTTCTTCTCTTGGCTTTGCTCAAAACAGGCTACACCTTGCAAACCATATATCTGATAAGGGGTTAATATTTAAAATATATAAGGAACATGGGCGCCTGGGTGGCTCAGTTGGTTAAGCAACTGCCTTCGGCTCAGGTCATGATCCTGGAGTCCCTGGATCGAGTCCCGCATCGGCCTCCCTGCTCGGCAGGGAGTCTGCTTCTCCCTCTGACCCTCCCCCTTCTCATGTACTCGCTCTCTCTCATTCTCTCTCTCTCAAATAAATAAATAAAATCTTTAAAAAAAATAAAATAAAATAAAATATATAAGGAACAAATACAACTCAATAGCAAAAAACCTCCAAACAATCCAATTAAAAATGGAGAAAGGACCCGAATAGGCATTTTTCCAAAGAAGATATTCAGATGGCCAACAGGTACATCCGAAAAGTGCTCACTCATCATCAGGGAAAAGCAAATCAAAACCACAATGAAATATCACCTATTAGAATGGCTAGGATCAAAAAGACAGGAAAGGGGCACCTGGGTGGCTCAGTCAGTTAAGCATTCAACTCTTGATCTCAGCTCAGGTCTTGATCTCAGGGTTGTCAGTTCAAGACCTTCATTGGGCTTAAAAACAACAACAACAACAAAACCCAAAAGGCAAGAAATAACAAGCGCTGGTGAGTCTGGAGAAAAGGGAATCCCTGTACTCTGTTGGTGGGAATGTACATTGGTGCCGCTACTCTGGAAAACAGTATGGAGGTTCCGCAAATAATTAAACATAGAACTTTTATATGAGCTAGCAATTCCACTTTCTGGGTATATGTCTAAAGGAAATGAAATCACTATCTCGAAGAGGTATGTGCACCCCCATGTTCATGGCAGCGTCATTTATAAGAGTAGGGACATGGAAACAGCCCAGGGGTCCATCGAATGAATGGCTAAAGACATTATCATAGATAGATGTATGGATGACACTGCAGGAACCCTGCTCTAGTTCACCTCTCTCCATAACCAAGCAAGATTCTGAGGCCCAGAGTGACCAGGTTATGGTAGTGACTCCATGGACACCTGTGGAAAGTTTAAATTTCAGAAGTCATCTCTCTCTGTGTTTTCCCCAAGTGGCTCACATCCGTCCCGTGCGAGTAGGAGGGACCTGATCGCCCAGAGGGCCCAGGTGACTTGCCCAAAGTCACAAAATCAGTGGCAGGACTGGGCTCAGAACTCAGCAGAAGCAGGAGGGATCTTGCTGAGGGATCACACTGAATGTGGCTGTGGTTGTGTCCCTGGCCCCTGCAAGAGATTTTCCTGGGGCCTGGGGTGGGGGTGCGGTTGGGGGAGTTTCTCCCAAGCCCAGCATCAGAGGTAGTCATGCCAGGGGAGGGAAGGCAGGCCCTTCTCCTTGCTCATCATGAACTTTCGGGGGACAGGGGCAGCCCCCGGTGCTTCCAGGCCATCCCTCTTCTCCCTCCAGTGGCCCTTCAGGACCTTCCCTAAAAAGTTAATTACCCAATCATCCCATCAAAGGAAATTGCACTTTTGTGCCTTAAGGAACGGACTGAGCTTCAGCAGCCTAGTTATTTATGGCCTCTAATAAGCATTTTCTGGGTGTGATTAACCTTTACGCCAGAGTCACACTGGGAATCGGGATGGCAGTTTCAATTCCAGCCATCACACTGGCCTGTGGGGGGAGGTGCGGGGGGGTGGGCAGCAGCTGTCAGACTCCGACCCCCACCCTCCCTCTCTGAGGGCCCCTGCACCCTTCTCTCTCCTCTACCCATCCCTTTTTTCCCTGCCCTGATCTGGGCTATCCCCTTCCTCCAGCCTCCATCTGCTTGGAAGTTCTGGCTCCTAGTCCCCACCCAGCTGCTAAAAACAGCTCTGTGACCTTGGGCACCTCAACTAAAACTCCTGTAAAATGGGGAGCGTGAGACCTGTCCCATCTGCTTTCCGCAGAGCAGTCCCTGTCCCTGTCAGGGGGGTCCTTGGACAGTCATTTTCTGTGATGCTGGAATCGAGCGGCAGCACACCCTTGGCCTTCTCAGGTTTGGCGTTCAAGGTTTGGCTCTGTGGTGAGTGGAGAGATTTGTCACTGAGGTGCAGGTTTTATTTTGGGCCCTGGGGCCGCTGGGCTGGCTCACCCAAGTGAGGCATCACCTAGTGAGTGAGCCTAGCGCTCCGCCAGCTTCCGCTTCCTAGGGCCATTTTGGTTTTTCTCTACCAACTGTTGGGAAATGGTAAACCTCACACAGTCCTGAAAACTTGGTTTGTCAGAAATAGCCCTGAAAGGAGAGCCAGCATCCCGAGGTAATGACCACGGGGAGGAGCCAGCGGAACAGCCCAAGGAAATGCTGGTTCCTAGGCCCAAACCACTTCGGGTTTGCTTTGAGAGAGGATGACATGTCCGATGTGGTGGAGGCCCAGGCCTCTGATGTGACCCCACCCACCGGAAGCTCTGGCCATCTATTTTGGCTGCTAGACCTCCCTGAGCTGTGGAGGAAGCTTTGCGTCCTCCCCCGGAAAATGGCTGTCATTACACACAACACGCTGCATGTCCATACAGGCTTTTGCGTGTTTGTGGACCCCAGATCAAGAACTGTCAGCCTTAGAAGGAAACAAACAATATCCTGGAAATTCTGGGGGCCTGTTCCCACAGTGCAGTAGTCACCTGTTGTTGGGGCTACAAATCTAGCGAACGTTGAAGAGATCAGTGTACGGTGGAGAGGAAATACACAGGAAAATTCCAGACTTTTCCTGGAAGTGTGATTCAGGAATAAGCCAGAAGCCTTTACAAATCCTTCCACAGAGCAAGAGGTGGTACAAGCACTGATTCTATACAGAACTGAGCTTTCCTGAGAGGACAGGTTGGTTCGGGAATTTGAAGAAGCATTTTTCTTTGCACAATGCAAACCGTGTTGCTAGAGAATGACTTTGTGAACCGTCACATCCGAGATGTAAGGGTCAGGGTTACAGGCAGCCAGCCAAGGACAGGCTTTCCCTTTGCCCTTTGCATGGCATTTGGTCTGGTTTCACGATGAATCTGGATTTGCTCTGCTCCCCTGTGAACCCTAGGACATCAGGGTGAGAAGCTAAGATCTTCTGGCCCGTGTCTTTGCCATTAATCAGAACTGAGGGGAGTCGGTGCTTTGTACTGAGGTGATTTCACGCTCCGTTTGTGAGCATCGTGAGCACCTGGGTCTGGTGCCATGTGCACAGGAGCCTGGGTCCATTGGCAGGGTGACTGAGTTGCTTTGCTTTGGAGTGTTGGGGAAGGGGCTGCCAAGGGGAGGGCTCGGGAACTGGCTTTCGAGGACTGCAGGGCTCACTGGGTGTGGTGGTGGGTCAGGAGGGGGGGTGCAGGGGGGCAAAGAACCGCAAGGACAAAGGTGTGTGGACACCAGCAGGATCCGGTGGCTGGGCATTGATAAGTAATTCAGTGTGGATAGAACGCAGTGTGCTTTCAAGGGGGATTTGAAAGACCAAGGCACAAAGCACAAAGCAGGGTCTCAGGATTAGAAGGATAGTGGTGGAATGTCAGGCAGGGGGGCTGATATTTTCAAATAGAGCATTTCCAGTTCCTTTCACTGGCCTGTGACAATTGGCTCTGGGAGCCCTGCTTCCATTCTGTGTGTGTCTGTGTGTTGGGAGGTGGCAGAGGCAGCGATGGGGGGACAAGCTGGAGGCAGGGATTCCTAGCCTCCTTCTAGAAGGGGCTTCTGGCCGTCCCAGCAGAGTGGTCCCTCTCTGGGCATAGCACAGAGCTCTGTGCTGAGCTGAGCAATGCAGGTTTGTCGGCAAGGATGCTACCCTTTGCTTAACTAGCAAGAGCTGCTGGCTGGTCTAGTGACCTCCTCCTCTCTCTCCTGCGTTTTCATTTGGAAAATGAGGGTAAAGATAGTTCTCCATCTCTCTGGGGACTGTGAAGTTTAATTGCTGGTTAATAAAGTGTTGGAAGTTCCTTGGGGCCAGAGAGATGAATGGGTTTGTTCTAATCACTTCCAAGTCCCAGGAGCGAGTTAGCCAAGTGTCCCAAGTGCTGGGCAGAGAGTGGGGGTGCAGGGCTGGGGATATGTTTCTTGGACTGGGGTTTGGCCCAGTCAGAGCAGGAAGACTCCTAGGATGTGACAGGAGTGTGCCATCAAGTGAACAGAATAAACAAAACCCACAAAGGACTCAGGCAAATGCTGCGGGGACATGTGCGTGAATCATTAGGGTCAACAGGGGTTTCCTGCAGGAGGCTGAGGGCGGGAGGGACTCTGACCAGAAGTGGGGAGCATTTGATTCCACCTTGGAAAAGAAGGCGGGAGAGAGGGGAGTAGAGCCTGCCTCTGTCATGAGATAGGAGTGGGGTGGGGCAGCTCCTGGGGAAGGTGGGTGGCACTAAAGCGGGGGCAGGGTAGGAGAGGATATTCATGGCAGGTGAGCAAGGAAAGCTCACCTCTGGGAAAGGGCGGATCAGGTTGCTTCTAAGGACTGGAGGAAGGTCCTGCGGTCTGGAAAGGGTAAGTGGGGAGGAGTCCAAGTGAGGGGAGGACATACTGACATTGGGAGCAGTGGGATGGGGGTGTCCAGCTTGGGGAAAGCAGGGCAGGGCTGGGACTAGCGTGAGGTGAGTGAGGCCTTCTCCTCAAGCACAAAATTTAAGGGTGTCCAAAATCTCATAATGAAGATAAACAATATTTTAATATCATTACTGATTTTTCCTGTTACCCCAAGCTCCAATAGGCCTAGCACTATTACAGAGCCTGTCTTTTTAAAAAAGTTTTTGATATTTTGTTCATTGTGGATTTTTTTGCATTCAGTTTTAAAAAAATACTGCATTAAAATATTATGTGTCTTTTTGGCACCCCTTGAAATTTTGGACCCGAGGTGAGTGCCTCACTTTCCTCACCCTAGTCCCAGAGGGCTGTGCACGAAGGCTGTGTGCTGCTAGACTGGCCCTAGCCTAAAATAGAGACCTGCTCGCCATGGGACAAGCCCCTAGCTCTCTCCGCATCTCAGTTGCCCGCTGGGAAGTGGCTAAGACAGCTTCTAAATCTACCTCTCTGTTTCTGAAGATCTGTAGTGAAGTTTGCAGACTGTGTGGAAATGGACTGGGGCTGAGGTACCATCGCCAGGTGGTCCAGGGGAGGGTCCCAGGGAGGAGACCCCAGGAAGAAAGAGCAGGGAGCAGGGGTGGTGAGGTGGAGAACAACCTTCTGTGAGGCTCCCCTGCCTTGGGAGCCCGGTCAGGCAGACAGAGCTTTGCTGGTCATCGGCACCCATGTCCCCACAAATGGACATGCCCCCTCCGTACCCCAGCCCCCCACATGCTTCTTATCCCCTTGAACCTCAAATCCCAGGGGAGACCACTGCCTTGCTTCTAACCTATGACTAAATAAAAATCACCAAGTTCCAATCAATCAACATGACCTATCAAGTGCCCGTTGTAGACCTCAAACACAATGCGATTCATGAAGGTAGTCAGCACATTTGAACACCATGAACAAAACAAAATCCCTGTCCTTGTGGAGCACAGTGTGCTACCCGCGAAGGACGTCTCCAAACAGTGCACTGTGGGAGCCTGGGAGGGAGGGAGGACCGTTTCCACGTGAGGAAACAGGCCCAGAGAGGTCAAGTAACCTACCCCGGCAACACAGTGAAACCAGGGCTAGGTGCCAGGGCTCTTTTAACTCTAAATCCGTAGGCGGGGGTGGGGGGGGCGGGGAGTGTTGGCCCCAAGGAAGGGGCACGCAGTGATTGTGTGAGGGTGTTAGTTGAAGGGGCCCCTGCCACTCTCCTCCCACGTGGGCTGAAATTCTGGAGTCAGAGTGACATGGAGCCCCCGGGAGGGTAAGGGGCAGAAGTTCTCCCTGGAGTAGGGCAGGCGTCTTTCTGGACACATGTGCCCCTTCACCTCTGTGGGCCTCCGTTTCTCATCTGCAAACACGGACAGCCACCACAGCCCCCAGGGAGAAGGAAGAGCCATGGCAGCTGTAAAAGGGCTTGGTGAAGGATGAGGCAGAATTTGTAGTGGGTGAGGATGGGAGCCCTCTGAGTGCCTGCAGCTCTGGAGGGAGGCCAGCAGGTGCACTCTTGAAGGACACCTACGAGCCCACGAGCGCTCAGCGGGCAGGGTGTGTGTGTGTGTGTGTGTGTGTGTGTGTGTGTGTGTGTGTGTTGGGATATAGGTGAACCATCCTTGGGATCCCATGGGGATGGAGGTGGCTTTCCTCAGGCGCAGCCTCCATGAAGGCCCCAGCCCTCCGGGAGAAGGTTCACCATAGTCCCGGGAACCTAGGCTCCTGCTGTTGTTACCTGCCTCCCTTCCAAGCCCTTCTAGAGCAGGGCAGCTCCAGACCTTCCAGACAGAGGACATGGGGGAAGAGGGAGAGCAAGGTGGGGTGAAGGGAAGCGAGGGGAAGCAGGAAGCTCACAGCACAGTCTAACGGTGTCCCTCGCCTCCCTGTGCGCACAGGCCCTGCTCCTCCTGGGGCTGAACACCATCTCCGCCTCCTTCCAGGACCAGCACTGCGAGAGCCTGTCCCTGGCCGGCAATGTCTCTGGTGAGTCCCCCTCTCCCAATGGTGCAAGATTCCAGGTCTCCACGGCCCCCTCCCCCGGGGCTCCCGGGGCCTGCACACAGAGCCATGCCCCAAGGTAGGAAGAGCAGAGAGATTTCCTCTCTCCAGCCCCACGCAGCTCATCACATCTCCACAGAGTACTGTGCTCAGGAGGATCCTGAAGTTGGTGCAAGTGTGGTGGGAAGGAGAGCTGCCGTGAGGTCAGAGCATCAGCCATGGGGCCGACAATGGGGGAAGTCACCCCAGCCCCTGCTGTGAGAATCGACAGAGCAGAGGGCTGGGCTGCGACTCAGGCACCCGTGGGGAGGAAGGGCCACCGTCCTCTGCTGCTAAAAACGTCCAAAGCACAATGCTGTCGGGTGCTAACTACGTGTCAGGCACTCTTGGAGGTTTTGGAGATATAGTAACCCAATTTTCATTTATACCTAAGGAAACTGAGGCACAGAGAAAAAAACTAATAAGTCCCAGAGCCAAGATCTGAGCCGAGGCAGCCTGGCTCTACACCTCTTCAATAGAAAACACTGCATAACTACAAATATTACTAATAACTTGTACAAGCACACCATTTGCAAAGTACTTTTGTAGAATTATCTCATGTCTCACACGAGTTTTAAGACTCAGCATCCGTACAGGTGAGGAAGCTGAGGCATGGGAGGGTCAGGCCTTTGGCGTCCAAGGTCATGTTTGTTCTAACTTCGGGTGTGGTCCCTGAACCCTAGCCCTGGCCACTTGAAGCAGGGTTCCTGGGGAGGCAGCTGCCCAGCAAAGGTGGGAGGGCCCCTGTACCTGAAGGTCTTTGGGAGGCTTGCTGTTCTTGGGTGGTGACTCGGTTTCCTCTTCAGGTCTCCTTGATTCAATCCAACTCATGAATTGAGCACCTGTTGTGCACTGGGCCCCCTGGAAGGCATGAGGGGAACAAAGAGGGCTCACCGTCTGGTCTGGGAGTCAAGCCCACAAACACACGTACTACGAAGCCGAGCACAAGGCGCATGCTGGTGGAGAGGGGGCCACAGGCTGCCAGCAGGGAGGCAGAAGGCATGAGCTTCTGAGCCTGGGCCTGCGGGGGGAGGAGGCTTCCACACCTCCGAGCGGCTGCCGCCCGGCCTCCTAAACCTTCGCTGCGGGAGGAGCCTGGGGGAGAGGAAGAGCTCCGGACATGGAGAAGGCCAACTGGGTCCCATGTTCACGGTGGCGCTATTTTGTCCTTCTGCCCTTGGGGCCCCTCTAGCAGCCCCAGGGATGAGCAGGCCCTCAAGGGGGTCAAACCCTTGAGCCTCACTTTGCCCAAACTGTAAAGTTGGATGCGGCGGGGTTGGTACCTACCTCAAGGATCTGTAACAACTAAATGCACTAAGTTTTATGGCAATATGTTACAAACTATAGAGAGCCACACCACTAGTGAGCATTGTTTATGATTGTTGGTAACATCAGCAGGCTTTTGAAAGTGCGAACTGTATATAGCTGGAATGAGGAGAAGGCATTTGTTATGAATTGCTCACAACACTGGAGGTGGCAGGGAGGATAGAGCAGGGTGGTATGAATCCAGGAAGACTTCCTGAAGGAGTCACTTTCACAGCGAGTCTCTGAGAGACTCTGAGTATGAACCGGCAGTGAAGAGCCAGTGCTCTGAGCCAAAGCTAGAGTTAACCGAAGAAAAGCAGGGGGGTTTGGTGGAATGACAGGGGAGGAGTGAGGAGAGAAGAGCAGTAAGCCTGGGGAGGTTACTGGGAGCCTGGAGCATCTGGCTGCAAAGTTGGCTAAGCCAAGCCATGGGGAATAGGAAAATTCTTGAGCAAGAGTCTGGAGTTCTAGCAGACAGAGACAGGGAGGGAAGAGACCTGTCCAGGGCCTGAGTCTGAGATGAAAGGCCCTGCCCGCAGTCCCCCATGCACTGAGGCCAGGTCAGCCTCCATTCACTTGCTCCTTGTGCGTGGAGGAGTGATGTCTCTGAGCCATGCAGGTGTCACCTGTTCTTGGAGGCAACAGGCCATGATGAATGTCGTTCATTCCCCCACGATTTGTACTCCGTGCCCCTACCCTCAGCCCAGCCCAGCCTGGCGGGCTTCATGGCATACAATCCATCACCCTCCACAACAGCCTCTGAGAATGAGCTATTTGTCTTCCAATGCCAAGACCTACCCAGACCTATGGGCACTGGTAGAGACAGATGGTGAGGGTGGGGTGGAGGGACCGGGACAGATGGATGGGCGTCTGGCCGGGGTGGCTGGCACTGAGTTGGGGCCTTTGGGGGTCCTCTCACATGCCAGGAGCAGGGAGAGGGTGGATCCCTAGGGCCAAAGTTCCATCATGTGGCAGATCACAGACTTGGCAGCTCATAAAATCATGGCATTAATATGACAATACCAGAAAGTAATAGAATTATTGACTAATGACATCAGAGACAAATGAACTCATACTGTTGACAAGGACCCAGGGTCATTCGTTCCTATCCCTTGTCTTAAGGTCATGAATGTTAATAATAATAGCTAATACTTATTTAGTACCTATGTGTCGGACACCATTCTAAGTACTTGAATCTCATTCAATCATCATAACAATATTGTCAGGAAGTATTTTTATCCTCATTTTACAGAAGAGGAACCTAAGGCTCAGAGAGGTTAAGTAACTTTCCCAAGCACACACAGTTACTAAGCAGTAGCCCCAAGATTTGAATCAAATGGGCCACCACATATGTGGCTGCCCAGAGAGCCACAGTGCCCAAGGCCGGGTGTGGCCTGTCACCCCTGCAGTTCTCCACACCTATACAGGGTTTACACACAGCCCCCGATTTCCCTCAGGACCTACTATGCACCTGGCACTCTACTAGGTGCCAGGAATGCAAAAGCGGAGAGCTCGCAAACCCACAGGACAGGAGGCTCCCAGCCACTTGTCCTGATGAGTCACATACCGGCAAAGGTATCTTTCCAGTCTACCCAGCCAAAAAAGAGGCAGCTCAGCCACAAGGTGGCCAGGACAAGAGCAGGACTCTCTGCCTGCCCTCTGCCACCTTCTCCATGCTGGACGACCCAGGCAGAGCCCCTGCCCGTTCATCCCAACAGCTCCTTCCTCTGAATGGGCAAGCGTGTCTGTTTCAGAGGCTGCCCTTGGGCCACCTGGCTGCTCCCATTGTGGGCAGCCTTGGCTGAGTCCCTCTCTTGAGCTTAACCACACAAGTGCAGGGCTGCTGCGAAGTGCCCACCTACTCTCATTCATTCAGAAGCCTCTAATGAGACACCCAAAATACCTGGAGACAGGACCCAGATTCTGATTTCCTTCTGAAGTTACCTACTCCAGAAGGATCTGCTGAGCACTTTCGGACCCTGAGCCTGGCGAGAAACCAGCGCCCAATCGTGCACAAGCATTAAGTAGGCCACCTTCAAAGGGTTCTCATCGGGTTCATTAAAACAGGCTCCCCAGGTCCCTGACTCAGCAGGGGTTTTGTCAGAGGCAGGAGGGAGCTGTCCACCTCTTCCTCTCTCCTCTCTCCTCTTCCCTCCATTTGCACAGATTTGGGACTGTCTAACTGCAGTGCTCCCATGAGCATTGGAGTGTGCACGTGTGGGGTTAGAGGAAGATGCAGGACCAGTCTTACGCGTTACTTTAGCCCACTTGGTTCCACCCTCTTGCCTCCAGAAAAAAAAACGCTGAAGGGATCTAGCTGCCTCATGAATGAGGGGACAAGCCACCAAGTGATAGGAATGTTAAAACCTCAGACATGCCAAGTACAAACTAGCCTCAGGGCCTTTGTATGTGCTGTTCCCCCTGCCTAGAACACTCTTCCCCCAGATGTGCACATGGCTCCCTGTCGCACTTCCTTTAGGTCTCTGCTTAAATGTTAGCACCAAATTAAAATAGCAGTCCTGGCAGTCTTTATCTCCTTACCCTGCTTGCTTTTTCTTCATAGCATTTCTCACTGCTTAATAGCTATGTCTGTCTGTCTTTCTGTCTGTCTGTTTGCTGCACCCCTTACCTCCCACCCCCAACTAAGGGAAGGGCACTTACTTTATTCATTACTGTATTCCCAGCCCCTAGAACAGGGAACTGTGTCCCCAGCTCCTAGAAAATTTCTTAGGCGGTCAGTAACAACTTGTTGAATAAAGAGCAAAGTCATTATTCCTCCCCATCTATGACTTAATTGGCCAGGAGGGGCGACCTGGAACAGTTTGGTGTGGGGAGAAGTTGACTCATAATAAATAGTAGCTCCTGGGTGGTAAATCGGCCTGGCTATTTGCAAGGCTGGTTTACTCCCATCCAAACTGCTCCTCACCCCCAGAACTATGCTATCCAAGTGGGAAAATACCCCCAGGAGAGCAGGAGGGGTCAGCAATGGTTGGTTCTCCCTGCCTACACACCCTTCCCCTTTGGAGGCCCGGGCTCTGCGGGATCCCCAGGGACCGCGTGTACCCAGCGCGGTGAGCTGAAATCCCTGCGTGGGCAGTGAAGGGCTGTGGCCCGCGGAGGTAGGCACTTTGCGGAAGGTGCCTTCGAGGCGGTCGGGCCAAGAGGTCTGGTGGGCAGGGCCCACTGCCAGGTACGGGGCCTGAGGCCCTGTCCTGCAGCCTCCTCCCTTCCCTCGACCTCTGCGTCCCCGCCCCTCTTCTTCCAGCCTCCTTTCCTCTTCCAACTCCCTGCCTCTTGCTCAGCCAGTTCCCTACAGCCACAAGGCCAAGCCCCCTACTCTAAGGCTGATGTCTCCGAGCCCGAGCTTTGCCGCCGCTCCTGATTGGCCCTGTGCCTCTGACCACGCCCCACCTGACCACGCCCCTCCGTCGGACCCCGCCCACCCAGCTTCAGCCCGGCAGGCAGGCCGTGATGCTGATGGCTTCTATTCTTCATTCTTGAAGACTGTCCCTCCCTTTCTTCCCTTCTCGCACACAGACTTTCATTCCTTCCAGGATTTTCTGGGCTCTTAATGTAAAGGTCATGTCCATGGCAGTGTTAACCCGCTCTCTAGCCCCCCAAGCAGCCTTCTTTGAGCTGCGGGGGGGGCAGGAGGGAGAAGAGAGAGAGAGACTGCGGCAGCAGGGGCTAGAAACCAAACAGCAACCAAATGCTATGAGGGCCAGTGGCCCAGACTACGGACTTCTATGGTGCAGTGGGAAGACCCCTGGACAGGTGTCAAAAGCCAGTGTTCAAACCCCACTCTGCCTCTTGGTGTTTGTGTGACTCTGCATAAACAATTTGACTGCTCCGGCCTCAGTTTCCTTACCTGTAAATCAGAGAGAATTAGCACTCACCACAGAAGGTGGTATGAGACCCATAGTAGGTGCTAAGGGATCCTAATCCATACCGTACTAGGGGCAAATAATGTCTGTTCTGCCTACTTCCACCCCCATACCTCTCCACCAGCTGTGGGTGGGTCAGGGCTCTGGCCATTGGCTGGTACCTGGTCATCGAGGTCAGAAGGGCCATCTGCTTAGTAGCTGGTTTCTGTCTTGGCTCTAGTCCTGTCCTGGCTGTGGCTGGTGCCCAGTCCTGCCCAGCACTCTGTTCTTGCCAAAGGGGTTCTGGGGAAGTGTCCAGGGTAGGAGAGAGAGGGAGAGGGAAGGGAGGGCGGAGGGCAGCTCCTACGCCGAGAGAGCATGATAGAGAAGTTCCAGGTGCTGCCATACGTGATGTTCCATTTAGTCTTCCCCGTGCCCAACTCAGGAGACACTGTGAATGAATGAATGAGTGAGTGAGTGAATGAATGGACAACCGTCTGACGAAGGTACAATGATATCGTTAAATCAGATGGTATGTGCAAAGTACCTGGCACATGCCCGGCAAACAGCCCTCAAAACTGTCTCTCCCTTCCCTGCTGCCTCCTTGGCTTTCTCCCCTCCCTTTGTTGGCACAACATGTGACATAATAGAAAGAGCGTGTAGTTTAGAGTCAAAAACACCTGGCTATACTTCTTGGTTCTTTCACTCGTTGATCCATGACTTTGAGCAAGTCACTTAATGTCCCTCTGCCTCCGTTTGCTCATCTGTAAAAAGGGACTAATGACATTGCAGGATGGATGAGGATCAACAAAATAGATGAGGATGAGCCTTGAAAAAGCCGAGCATGGTCCATAATATCATCCCTCCCTCCCTGTGGCCCCTTGCCTCTAGCTTCCGCCCACCTCTGGGTTCAGCACGAGGGGCATGACCCATGAGAGATTACAGTCACAGCCTGCTTTCCTCCCTGCCCCCCCCCCCGCCATGATGCCATAATTCATGGAGGCTGTCCTGTGGCACAGCGCCAAGGCCCGGCCTGGCCCGCCAGCTCCCCATGTCCATGAAGCCCCAACCCAGACTTCTTTCTCTTTCAGTTAAACCCCTTGGTCTCAAGGCCTCTGCCCCTAAGCCCCGATTTGCAGGAACATCCTATGAATCGCTTTGATTAGAAAGAAAACCCAGCATTAGGTTCAAGTGCTGCTCGGCATCGCCTGGCATCCAGCGGGGGAAAGATGCCCATCTAACCCCGGGCTGTTTCCTGAGACACCGAGTACAGGCTAACGTGGGGAGGGGTTGGCAGGTGGGCCCCAGCCAGGGCTTGGCAACTGCTGATGCCCAGCCCTGAAGAGGCGGCCCCTGCATTGGTTCATGGCTCTTCCTGGCTTGTCTGTGCATCCTTGTGCCCGTCCCAAGAATTACTCACCCCCTCCCATTGGGATGGGCATACTGGGTCTCAACAGGACAGGTGTGCCGGCCTTTTGTGGAAGAGGGGCATCCTAAGGCAGAGAAAGAAGGGGCAGCATCAGGAGGGGTGCAGGGGCCATCCTCAGCCCAGCCTCCCCCACTGGAGACTAAAAGCCTCCCTCCCCTCCAGAAGCATTCCTGTGGCCTCCACTCCGCCCCAGCAGACACACATACATACACATATGCACACGCTCCACTCCAAAAAGCTCTTCGAGGGAAGCCTGGGTGGCTCAGTTGGTTAAGCGTCTGCCCTCAGCTCAGGTCATGATTCCAGGGTCCTGGGATCGAGTCCCACATCGGGCTCCTTGCTCAGAGAGGAGCCTGCTTCTCCCTCTGCCTGCCACTCCCCCTGTTTGTGCTCTCTCTCTCTCTCTCTGATAAATAAATAATCTCAAAAAAAAAAAAAAAAAGCTCTTTAATTAAGGGAAAATATTTGGAAGGGGACTTCAACATCCTTTTTTGAGTCACAGACCTCTTTGAGAATCTAATGAAGCCACAATCCCTTTCCCAATTAGGATGCACATATACACCAATTTTTTCACTTAACTTCAGAATCTCTATGAACCCTT
This sequence comes from Halichoerus grypus, assembly GCF_964656455.1. Lineage (NCBI taxonomy): Eukaryota > Metazoa > Chordata > Mammalia > Carnivora > Phocidae > Halichoerus > Halichoerus grypus. Next base: position 192,820,927 of record NC_135713.1, read on the forward strand.
AAAGCTTCCAGTAGACTGAGATTAAGAATTTCTGATCAGAACCAAACTCTTCATTTTATTATAAAGACACAAAGGCTGGGACGCCTGGGTGGCTCAGTTGGGTAAGTGTCTGGCTCTTGGCCTGGGTTCAGGTCATGGTCTCAGTGTCCTGGGATTGAGCCCTTTGTCCGGCTCCACGCTCAACGTGGAGTCTGCTTGTCCCTCTCCCTCTGCTCCTCCCCCTGCTCGCTCTCTCTCTCTCTCTCATAAATAAATTAAAATCTTAAAAAAATAAAGACACGAAGGCTTAGAGAGCAAATGACATGCCTGTGGTCACACAGGAAATTAGTAGCAGAGCCCAGTCTGAAGTGTGTGTCCCAGACTATTGGTTCAGTGTCCTTTCCCGTCCCCCTAGGTGGTGTCTCCCTCTTTTTTCTCCCTGTGGCTCCCTTGTTGGTCAGTCCTCTGCTAGGGCCCAGCACAGTCCAAGCACAAACACTGCATGTTCAGTAAATGTGGTTATCAGGCCCGGGAAGAGCTCGGCCAACTTCATTTAACTGGTTCCTCACTGCAGGGCCAGAGAAGATGTGGTCTGGTTCCATCGATGTGTGCGGCGGGCTAGATCAAGGATTGGCTGGGTCTGTTCCAGGCTGCTCCAGACTGTGAAGTCTCAGAGGTCCAATCTATACCAAATGAGGGGCCAAGAGAAGTGTCCTTGGGCTACAGAGCAGAGGACCTGAAGTATGTCCAGCATTTTCTCTAAATGCCAGTCAAGATCTCAGCTTTTAACACCCCCTTCAGGTGTCTCTGTTCCTCCTCTACTCTGGAACCCACGCTGGCTCCCTCATGCCATACCATCAAATTCAGATTCCTTTCCTTGTTGTCTCCTCTGCATAGGACGAGCTCATCTCTACACTGGGGTCATTGCTCCCATCTTGTTCCCAGCTGGTGTGTGAGTGTGGGGAGGTGGGTAGGATACCGGAGTAGGGAGCTCGCCCCACCTCACCAGCTGTCTCTGCCCCCAGGGCTGCAGTGCAATGCATCCATGGACCTCATTGGTACCTGCTGGCCCCAGAGCCCTGCGGGGCAGTTGGTGGTTCGACCCTGCCCCGCCTATTTTTACGGTGTCCGCTACAATACCACAAGTAAGTGAGCCTGTGGAGGGCGGACCCTCTGCTGGGAGGTGGGACAGGATGGGGAGAGCTTGGGACTTGTTGGAGGTGGGAGGAATAATAGTGACAACGACAAGACTATAGTACCTCTCGTGGATACAACCACCATTTACCAAAGGCCAGCTCTGTGCTCTTTACCGCTGATTCCCACAATACCCCTGGGTGATGCCATATGTAACTATGTAGTTCTCATTATATACTGAGGCCTCCGAGGCTCAGAGAGGTTAGGGAATTTACCCAAGGTCACCAGCTGGTAAGAGGTGAAGCTGGAATTTGCCTGCAGCTCTGTCTGACACTTTCTTCTGCAGGTGACAAACTGGGTTAGTCGGGATAAGCCTACCACAACCCTCTGAGGTAGGGCAGGAATCATCAGAATAGCCCCCACTTGGAGCTCAGAAAGGTTAGGAGGTCTGTCCAGGGCCCTGCAGCCCTGAGGTGGGGGACCCCGTTTTAGATCCACAGGCAGGGGGCTGAGCCTTGCATGCAGGCTCGCAGGACTGGTGAGGACTGCCCAGGGTCTGTTGGATACTTGATCCCCACGTAAACACCTCCATACCCTGAGGCCCTGAGCCTCCTGAGCCTCCACCTCCAGGCTTTGCAGCTCCTTGTTACACCACCTGTCACCCCCAGGATTAATTTGCTCTGCCCCGTCAATGACTCACAGCCCCTGCTTATGAAGAGAGAAACAGCTGCAGGCCAGGGGCCCTGTCCTACAGAGGGAGGGGTGGGGGTCCCTAGATGGGTTCTTGGGGTCTGATGAGCCTGGGCTCCGAGGCCCAAGGGGGTGCCGAGGGTGACCAGCCCCCAGGTGGTTCACGCGGAGACTTGCCGAGTGACCTTAATGCATTTCCCCCCTCGTATGGCCCTTTGGCCCCTGGTCTGACGATGAGAAGGCTGGAGGGCATGGCTTCAGCTCAGAACTCCCACGTTCCTCCTCCTGCTCCCTCTCCTTTACCAGCTACATTAAGGGTGTTGGGGCGGGGGGTGGCTGCAACCCAGGAGGGGTGGGAGGGCCCCAGGGAGGCTGGAACAGCCAGACCACACAGCTTCATGTGTCTGCAACCACTTCTTGGACCCCAACAGGCGGGTGTGGGGAGGAAGTGCAGGTAGGGGGAAGGGCAGAAGGACCTAAGAAGAGAGCTTGGTGTGCGCCACCTGCCAGCCTCCAATTTAGTAGGGCCCATTTTACAGTGAGGAAATGGAGGCAGAGGCTGACAGCTGCCCAGGGTCACAAGGTGTGGAGGCAGGGCCACGGCCTCACTCACAGTGCTTCTGGAGCTCCCAGGGGCTGGTGCCTGGCGGGGGGCAGCGAGGCTCCTCCCAGAAGGAGGCCCTTCTGTCTCCGCAGCACCGGGTCTTGCCACTTTCACCTCCAAAGTGATGTTCACGGCCGAGCTGACTTCCCCTCCATCCTCAGAGCCACTGCCCTGGTCCAAGGCACCGGCTCTCTGACCCTGGTTTCCCATCCAACCCTTCTGTGGCTCCTGATTGCCTCCATGGTCAAGTCCACACTCCTGAGTGGGGCCGGCCAGGCTCTCTATGGCTCCAGCCCTGCCTCTCCGCGTGAGCTCACTCCACTCTTGTCTCCCAGGGTGACTTGACATGACCCTAAGAAAGACTTTAGTGTCTGGGCATGAGCTGCTGATTAGCCCACCCTGCCTTAAGTGGAAGCTGAGACTCCAGGATTCTAGCCCCAGCTCTACCTGGAACTGGCTAAGGAACCCTCTGCACTGCCTTCTCCAGGCCTCAGTTTCTCCACCTGCAGGATGGGTGGGAGGTTTGGGTGAGGTGCTCTCTCTGCTCCCAGGAGAGGGGCTGGGGGTGATGGTCCTTGGACGTGGAGCCAGGGCTGGAAGACTCTCCCTTCACAAGTGCCCCCAGTGCCAGAAAGTGAGGGACACACCAGTGTGTAATCAGTACTGCCTGGGAACCCAGAATTGTACCTAATCACTAGGCACTAATTAATTCATTTACTGATGAGACACTGCCAGGACTTCCAGGCCTTCTCCTTAATGCCCTCCCTCCTGCTGCATCTGATCTTCAAAGGGATGGGGAGCTTTTCCAAAAATATCCATTTTCCCGAGACTCTCTGGGAGGACTGCTCAGCTCAGCAATTAAAGACAAGGAGGTCGCATCCTCCCTGGCAACGACTTGCGGCTAGGGGAGCTGTTTCTCTTTCCAGATCACCTCCTCCCTTCCCAACAAAAACTGCTCCCTCTGGATGACCTGGCCCAGGAGGGGCTCCATGCTCCCGCCCCACGTGTGGGGTGTGAAAGGGGAGCTTGAACCAAGGGGCATCTCTTGCAGCCCCTACCAGTACCCACTTTGACAGGGATACATAACATGTCCTGAATCTTATAGAAGGTTATACAAGTAACAGTTCAGAGACAATAATAATGAAAATAATAGTGCACGCCACGCGCCAGGTAGAGCTCCAAGCGCTCTGCATGTGCGAACTAAGAATGCCCACCCAGCCACTGAGGCAGGAGTCGTTGCGAAGCTTATTCTTATGCAGCACATAAGGAAGCTGAGAGGTTGTGTGACTTGCCCACGGTCACTCAGTTAAGAAGGAGTGGCATCAGGATTTGAACCTGGGCCACCTGGGTTGAGAGCCATGCTCTTCACCCTACTTCATGCTCCCTCTCCTAAAGCAAAACCACCCCCTTATTCCAGCCCCCCTCCCCATGCGTCTTCCAACTAGATCTCTGCCCAGAGTCCCTTTCTTTGCAGACATTCCAGAGTGGCCTCTGGTCCCAGGCACGTCCCCTCCACGGCAGACACACTGGATTCCCCTGGCTCCTTGCTTCCTCCCAGACCTTCCTGAAATCCCAGTCACTGAGCCCTCAGCCCTCTGGTAGCTTATCCCTCATTTAGCAATTAGGAGAGAATCAGCAGCTCCTTCGCCAATTCTGCCCAAGGGCTCAACTTTACTGGGAAGGGAAGCTGAGCTGAGCTTTAAAAATGCATTTAGCCTCATTTTCCCACTGGCACGCTGCAGCCTGAGCAGCCGCTCAGCAGGGTGGCCAGGGAGTGCGTTAGAGAGGCCGCGGCCCTGTGGTCCTCGGGGCCAGACCGTGGCTCCCTCTTTCCCGGAGACAGCAACATCTCCCCCCACCAGCCACCACCCCATCATCTCCCTCTTGTCCTGCTGCTGCCAGCAGAGAGGCAGGTCCAGGCTGGACACCCCCCACCCTTGGGGAACCAGTGACCTGAGCTGCTGAGGTCACTCTCGCAGCCCAGCAGCACTGAGCCGGACCTAGGGCGTCCCACTCTGTCTCCCACACAGTGCTCTGTCCCTGCCGGGCTCCGGGCTCAGGGACTGGGACTCAGGCATCTTCCCCAGGCATCCTTGAGCTCTGCTGGGGTGGGGATGTGGCATGAGGGTCAGTGTGAGCCATGGAAAGGCCTGCAGCAGGGGATTGGCTCAAGATTCAGTTGCTCTTCTAGCCAGTGCCGCCTGGACTCCGGGCCAGAATTCACTCTAGGAAACATATTTAAAGTCACCAATGCCCGAGTGAGGTGAGGCAGGGCGACCTCCACCGGCAAAGGAGAAAAGACTCAAGATTTGGATCTCCTTTGGTCCCTTCCTTCCTGGATTTTAGGGCCCTGGTGCCTGCCGGGGGTATGGGCAGGAGGGAGTGTGAGAGGGACCCTTTGTGCAGCTCCACCCACCCCAGAGCCATGGAGCCAGGCCTCATCTCAGATGGCAGGGCTCCTCCCCATCTCCTTAGAAGGCGACAAGTTCCGGGCCGCAGTCCAGTCTGGTGGCTGTGCGGGCCCCCACGCCTCCCTGGGGCGCCCTCCTGTCTTTTCCCCCAAATGCCATGTGCCAGGCTGGGAGCTGGTTGTAGTGGATCCCATGAGACCCACCCCCTGTGACATCCCCCAGTCCACTTTTGCCACCTGTCGTTTCCTGTCCTAAGAGACCTCCACCATGGATGTGTCCAACACATGACTCTCCAACATAAATCCTGCTGTTAGAGAAATGCCACCATGAGGACCTTCCCCAACCCCTGCCCTGTGGGCCCCACCCCATGTGAAACACTGCCACATGGACCCCCCCATGGGAAACCTCACTGCGGATAGTCATTCCAATGTGCCACATCAGCTGTCACCACGTACCCTTCCACCATAGCATGCCCAGCCTCGTGAGGGAGAATCAACTCATCAGCTCTCACCATCCCTTTTGCTACCATGTGCGATGCCAAAATGGGACATTTCTCCAAAGGGCACCCACCACATAATCTGCCACCACATAAGGTCTTGCAAGGAAGCAGCCCCAGCAGGCTGGTCAAGTCTGAGTGGGCAGCCCTATTGGGGCCAGCAGGCAGAAAGAGGCAAGAAGATGGGGGTAGTAGGGAAGCCCCTCTCCTCAGCTTCAACTCCAGAGTCCCCCAGCAAGCAGGCCTCTGTGTTGGCCCAGATGGATGGATAGATGGACGGACTGATGGACAGATGGATGCCTGGGTTGCTCTTTGGGAGAGGAGCCCATGGTTCACTCTGACTCTCTCTCCTTCTTCCAGACAACGGCTACAGGGAGTGCCTGGCCAATGGCAGCTGGGCCGCCCGCGTGAACTACTCCGAGTGCCAGGAGATCCTCAGTGGGGAGGTGAGGCTGCCAGTGTGGACGGTGGGTGAGGCCCCAGCTCAGGTCTGGGTCTGCTGTGCGGGTGCCCAGCATCATGGCTGTGAGCAGCCATCCCCAAGGGAGGCTGAGCCAAGAGGGCGGCAGCTGGCTCTGACCCAGATGAGTTGGGTCCTTGCTCCTTCCCTCCTTCCACCCATCACCCACCTGCGCGGCACATCCGGGTCCCGCCAGGGGGCGCTGTGTCAGAACCAAAGATGGGGGCGGGGTGGGGGGGAGCAGTGCCGTTGGAAAAAGCCCTTGGAGAGGCTTTGAAATATTTAAATGTTTTTGAGAAGATGGTGCTTACACATAATACAAAATTCAAAAGGTACAAATGGGAACACAGAGAAGTCTCCTTCCCGCCCTGTCCCGGCCACTGGGTTCCCTCCCCAGAGGCAAGGCCAGTTTCTTAGGTGTTCTTCCAGAGACATTGTCTGCGTATGTGAGTAATTACATACAGAGATACTCTTTTTTGCTTTAATCCAAATGTTGCATGTTCTCCACACTGTCTGACACCTTGATTTTTGCATACGACCCTCCGTCTTGGAGACTGTTCCCTATCAGTACATAAAGAGCCTCTTCATTCTTTTTTACATTTGCGTAATACCACATTGTGCAAAATGTGCCGTCGTTTATTTAACCAATCTTTATCCTCAGTCTGGTTATTACCAACAGCGCCGCAATGAATAATCTCTTCAGGGTGGCATTTGGCAGAGGCACGGGTGTATCTGGTGTTGCTGCTGCCTCCGTCCTCCGTGCCCCCTCCCCTCCATCTCCACGCACCCTTTCAGTAGGTGCTGAGGAAGGAGAGGGTCGTGGAGCTGGAAAAATGAGTGAGCAGACAGCAAAGGACAGACGGGAGGACACCCCAGGCTGTGTGAGGGCTCCAGGCGTCTGGGCAATGGAGGAAGGGGGCAGATCCACACCGTCCTGAGAATTCCAGCGCTTAAAAGATCTAAATTGGAAGGGACCTTGGAGACCCTCCATCCTCGCTTAATCTGCCTGGTAATAAGAGCCACACAGAGCACTTGTTCAAATATAGGCTCCAGGGCTTCGTCCAACATCCGATAAATCAAAATCTCCAAGGAGGATGTACAGAGTCCCAGGGGACCTTCTGATGGGGGTGGGGGGAGTGAATAACTCTGATTTAGTGCAACCCATTCACCTTGCAGGTGGGGAGACTGAGGCCCAGAAAGGGGGAGTGGCTCACACAAGGTTACACAGCCAGAGAGGGTCAGAGCCTAGAACCTGGGCTTTGGAGTGGAGGCTTGCTTCTGCCCCCCACTAGGTGCTCAGTGGGAAGCGAGGTTGATGGAGGAAGAACAGCTTTCCCCACCTTGCACCCCACTCGGCCCTGGGTGCTTTGGTGACCCCCTTCCCCAGGCTGCCTGGCTTCTTGTCACTGAGCCATTGGGACTCTGCTGTCTCCTTCCTGAAGCTGCAGACATAGGACACAGTTTAGCTTAGAAGAATGGCACGTTCTCTGGTGGGGCTGCTTTGGCAGGGTGAGTTACTAGGGATGCCAGAGAGAGGTTTGCTGGTATCTCCACTCACAGGCCAGTCTCGTGGTCCCCCGCAGGCCATGGTGGGTTGGTCCGGCCCTGCTGACCTGAGCAGGGTGCTAAGCACCCACATAGTGAGCCAGCCTGGGAAGTCCTGGGGTTGCAGATGAGGGCACCCCCACCCCTGGGGGGGACTGAGGGAGGAAAGTGGGGTCAAGAAACATAATTGGGCCGGAAGATCTGGGGCGGGGTTGGGCAAGAAGACCACTCAGCCTGATGGGGAGCTCCTTACCTGGCACCCAGGAGACGAGGCAGAAAGCGAGGTCAGTGCTGTGGACAGCTTAGACCACAGCTCACGCCCATGGGGAGAAGGTATGGGCAGGCACGGTGAAGGCAAGAATCCTCAGCCCTCCACTGCACCCCACCTTGTCCTGCTGGGTGTGCAGAGCCTGAGGCAATGATGTAGCTCCAACTGCAGGTCAGGCCAGCCTCCTGGCTTAAAACAAATTGCCCTCCCCCGACCCCCGAGGAGGAAGCGTCTGTCGCCTTCTTGAAAAGGAGAAAAGCTGGAGGGCCACAGCTGCTCCCCGCCTTCCCCCTGCATGGAGCCCCCTGAATGTCAGAGGAAGTTCGCGGTTCACCCGAATCCCTCCTGCTCTAATTGAAGCCCCATCCTTCTAGTTGGCTGATGGGGGACACCACCCTGTAGCTCCCACCCCTTTTGCCATGACAGGGGTCTCTCCCTCTCTCTACCAGCGGGGTTAGGGGGAGAAGGAGGATTGGGGAACACCAGCTTCTCATCAGTCCCCTCTTTGGCAGGATAACAGGAACAGCATGGGCTTGGGAGGCGGCTGGTTTGCAGTTTGGATTCTGGTTCCAGCACATGTTCTGTGTGACCCTGGGTGGGCAACTTAGCCTCACCAAGGCCCAGCTTCCTCGTCTGTAAAAGGGCCCAGAGAGAGAGGGTCACGTCCGCTTGTGTCTTGGTCTGTGGAGGGCGCTCCATCCATGCGCCATCCCTCTGCCTCTCCTCTCACCAGGGGTCAGGGGAGGTTGTAGGGTACACCTGGGGGGTGGAGGGTTGTTGATGAGGAGACCAGGTAACACGGGCACCCCCTTCCTCTGCTTACTGACTCGGTGGGGGCTGCCACCCACCCCTTTCTCGGGCAGCCCCTGCCAGCCCGGCTGCCTGGCACTCTGGGTAATCAATTAATTTAATTACTGAAAATGCCATTCCCTTCTGCCAGCCTCTAGCCTCTAGCCAGACCCCTCCCCACTCTCAAGATTCCCCATCCACTCCTGAGCTATCAAGAAGAGGAAGAGAAGTCTCCAATTAATGGAGCAGTTGATTTCTCAGCTCTGGGGCCTGGGCTAAGCCCTAATTAAGCACCAGTGCCCCAGGGGATTGCAGATAATGGATTTGCAGAAGGGCTGCCCCGTGAAATGGGACTCGTGAGGGCGCCCAGAGGCCAGGCCAGGGAGGAGACTGCCTACGGCCACCACCACCAGGGGACAAGCCCCCAGCTGGGAAGCTTGACTTGTTGATGGCCCAATCCTAGGAATGGCACTGACCCCCTCCCCTGCACTGGCCCCCACTCTCCATATCAGCACCCCCCAGACACAGTTTCCCTTCCCTGCAGTGACATCCACCCTGCCCCCACAGCCCAGACTCACCCCCACCTCCCGTGACACTTATACATGCTCTGCTTCCCTCCCCCACACCTGCTGATCTGGGGAGCCCGGGCACTTCCTGGGAGGGCACACCTTGATGCCACATGAAAGGGGTTCTGGGGGTGTAGGCTTGTGAGCTGGGGTTCACTGCTCACAGCAGTGTTGGTTGGACCAGAACTTCTGAAACGCTTAAGAATCACTGGGGCTTCTGGCTAAAATGAAGGTTCAGACTCAGTGGGTCTGGGGCAGGGCTTCAGATTCTTGCAAACTCCCGGGTGATGCTGGTGTCACCGGTCTGGGGACCACACCTGGAGGAGTAAGGGGCTGGAGTGCCCACGGGTGGGGTGAGGGAGCAGCTCTGGAAACCAGCTGGTGAGAGAGAGAGAGAGAGAGAGAGAGAGAGAGAGCCACAGAGTGGGACAGGCAGAGGTGGGAGAGAGACGGGGGCGGGAGCAGGGGGAAGGCCGTAGCGAGCACTCAGAGTCATCCTGCAAAGGCATTGGGATAGGTCGTACGTGGCCACCACTTGGGACAAGGTGTGTCTTGCAGAGTCTGGTCGAAGTTGGCTGGGCACTAATTCCTTACTGGGTCCTGGTCACTGAGAGTATGGCAGAGTGGCTCCGCCCAGAGCCACCTTGTGACCCCTTCCTCACGGTACCAGCCGGTCTCCACACTGAACAGGGACAGTGCTGGTCAGGTTCTCAGGGACTGGCTGTGTCCATGTGTCCTTCAGCTGTCCCAGCTGCTTCTGCAGTTAACGGTGGCCGTCTCGCAGGCCGTCAGAAGGGTCTCTTGGAGTATCGCTGGGTGGCTCCTAAGATATTGCGGGCTCTTCGTCTCAGGCTATTGCTGACCGTCTCCAAGGGTGCCGGGCTGTCTCTTGAGCGTGGCTGGCCGTCTCCTGCGGTGGCCCCGCCACGTCCTGGGCAGTCTCCCCCGGCTCTTGGCACTGTAACCCCGTGGGCTGCTGGGCTGCCATCTCTCAGACCGCACCAGGCTGGTGTGGCAGACGAGGGGCTGGGCTCGGCCGGGGCCTTCCACCTGGAGGAGTCACACTGAGGCAGCCCCCTGAATGGGTCGGCCCAGTTCTCCCCTTTTGGCGTCGGTGGAGAAAACCCCTCATTCGCCCCCATGCTCCCTGCAGAAGCCCTCCGAGGATCCTGGGCACTGCTTGTCTCTCAGAAACGCACCACGGCTGGGGGCGGGGGGCATGGGAAGAGGGGGTCTAGGAGCTGGCCAGGCAGCTTGGGCCGATTATGCAGCCTCTTCAACTGGAAAAAACAGACAGAAGGACAGTCTCTGAGGGCCGTCGTGAGAAAGAAAAGCAATGACCTCTGTAAAGCCCCTGGCACAGTGCCCAGCATAGAGTAGGTGCTGAATAAATCCCACTCGTCCCGCCTCAACCTACAACCCGGCTTGGGCTGCAGTGGGGGTCGGGGGGGGGAGGCTGATGGCATGTGGTGGTGAAGGGGTTCCCTGCACATCCTGCTCGCTCACCTGCGCCTGTGAACGGAGCTGGGGTGTCACGCTGTTCCAGCCCACAGGCATTGTTATTACCCAGGGGCTTCGCAGCATGGATTTGCAGAAAATGTAATGAAAGGAAATTAAGTACCAGCTCCAGACAGACTGGATGTGTGCATATCTTCTGGAGTCTTTGGATTTGGCATCTATTGCCAGGCACTCAGAGACCGTCCCCCATCTGCATGGTGGCGATAGATACCCTCTGCTCTTCTTCCCCTCCCCTCTCCCCCCACTCCCCTCCACCACGGCTTCTCTGTCTGCCTCTCTCTCTCTCTCTCTGTTTTCTGCCTCCATTGACACCTCAGTGGGTCTCAACCCTTCGGAGCCTGAGTTGCTAATGTGATTTCCTGCCACGTTCCTGAAAGCCTCTGCCAGGAAAATTAGTCCCTTAGAGGTTCTTCAGTGAGGACGTGCCTTCAGAAGGGGTGTGGTGGGCGCTGGGAAGAGCAGGGGGAGGGAGGGCTTGGCCTCTCCTCCGATGCCCGCTCGGCGTCCTGCTGCAGAGGTACATCCTTCGAGCTTGGGTGAGTGAGTTTGGGCCTCAGTTTCCGCATCTGGAAGAAGAGTTGGGCTGGACTCGATCCTTAGGACCAGTTCTGACGTCCAAGGATTCTGGAATCCCAATAGGAATTTCTATGGGGAGCCAGGCGCTCTTCAGTGTCCCTGAAAGGTTGAACAAGGCCTTTGTGAACTTACCCTTTTCTCACCACTGGCCAGTGTCTGTGCGTCCTCATGGCCTGGCCCCACGCCAGAACCCTGAAAGGATAAGGGGAGGAGGTGCTAACAGGGCCCCTCCCCCGCTTTGCAAAGCCAGCCGCTTTCAACAACCATTTGCCCTTCCTTCACACAGTTAGGGAGCTCCACTGTGTGCCCGGTTCTGGCTCCGTGGGCCCTGCCCTCTCGGGACCTGTGTGCCTAGAGCTGGGCACTGGGGACCACCGGTCCCCCATCATGGGGTGGGGGACACAGTTGTAGCCTCAGTACCTCGCCAGTCTGTCATGCTGGTTAAGAGGTGGTTCGAGGCTGAGGGAGCTTGGATGGCCCCCTGGTGTTTGGGCAGAAGGGAAAGGTGAGTGTGAGAGCCGCGTACATGGGATGGGGACCCCTGTGTGATGCGGAGCCCCGAGGTAGCCGGTATTTGTCCAACAGGACGGAGCAGTGGGCAGGGCATGGGATTCAGGGACAGACAGACAGGCAGACAACAGTCTCAAATTGGACGGCACAGCTCCAGGGCCACGCACGACACACAGCCAGGGCTCGGGCAGGGGAGTAACTACTGTTATTACCAACTCCGTCTCAGCCACCGAGGGGGCTGTCCTCACATGTCCAGTGGGTGCAGGGGTGCCGCTGTGTGGGAGTCTCACCTCTGTCCCTCTCCCCTACCTCAGAAGAAGAGCAAGGTACACTACCATGTCGCTGTCATCATCAACTACCTGGGCCACTGCATCTCCCTGGTGGCCCTCCTGGTGGCCTTTGTCCTCTTTCTGCGGCTCAGGTGAGAAAGGCTGCGTAGGCCCGGGACTTGAGCAGGGTAGAGAAGGAAGATGCAGGAGGCAGCTCTGGGTGAGGGGTTGCTGGCAAGGGGGGGCCCCTGCCCCCTCACCTCAGTGGGAGGGGGTGACAGATAGACGAGTCCCAGGTCCCTCGGAACCTCTGGTAGGGCCACTGCTGCCCCCCAGCCCAGTCACTGCTAGGGGGACGGGGGATGGCTGAAGCCCAGGCTCGCCTTGTGCCACCCCCACCCATGCCGGGATGCACCCATCTGGGAGGCCGGGAAGGTGGAGCCCTTTGGGTTCGAACCTGCGTGGGCCCAGCACTATTGCAAGCCAGCAGTGCCAGGAAGAGGGGTAGGGGTAGGAGCTGAGCGTCAGGCCTGCACGCGGGGAGCTACAGGGAGACGAGGGGTGCCATGGGAGGAGGGGCATCCCCAGTAAGCAAGAAGCCCCTGGTCCCTGGAGCATCGACTGTGTGGCCGGCTCTGCCAGCAGAGCTTAGGTCTGGGTGGGTCTCCGGGAGGAAGGGCCCTGTGGGGCATCAGGAGAGTTCTGCTGCCACCTCCCGGTGTGACTTAGCCAGTGAGCCCTGCCCTCAGTTTCCCCATCAACCCATCTGGGCTGGAGGGATGCTGGCGGCCCGTCCCTCAGCTCCTCTTCCCTTCCCTTGCTTCCATCACCCACCCTCCCCTGCTGCCCCCCAGGAGCATCCGGTGCCTAAGAAACATCATCCACTGGAACCTTATCTCGGCCTTCATCCTGCGCAATGCCACGTGGTTTGTGGTCCAGCTCACCATGAGCCCCGAAGTCCACCAGAGCAACGTGGTATGTCCTGGAGGGGCAGCCCCAGGGTCAGAGGAAGGGTCTGGATGGGATGGCCCTGGTGGAAAATGGGCCAGGCACAGGCCTTGAGGCCCAATAAAACAGGAATGGTTCCCTGGTGGGGGCGGGGCGCATCCTACTGAGAGGCCCCAGACCCAGGGTGGGGTGCTGCTGCTGCCACGCCCCCTCCCCCCTTCTAAGTGTCATCTCTGCTGGGGGGGGGTGGTAGGGCTGGTGCAGGTTGGTGACAGCCGCCTACAACTACTTCCACGTGACCAACTTCTTCTGGATGTTCGGGGAGGGCTGCTACCTGCACACGGCCATTGTGCTCACCTACTCCACCGACCGGCTGCGCAAGTGGATGTTCATCTGCATCGGCTGGGGTGAGCGCGCTGGCCCCTGCCCCGGCCAGGCTGTCCCCTCCGCACCCACACTCTGGCCAGCTGGCGAGGGGGCCTGCGAGCTCAGGGCCAGGTCCGGGGGTGGGGTGAGCACCACAGCCCTCTGCTCCTACTTGCGGGTGGGGTGCAGCAAGTTGGATGCGAGAGTATGAGCTCTACCTAGGGGATCCCGTGCCCACCTCGAGGCTCTGGGTCGCACGAGGCTCCTCCAGACCTTGCATCCCCCAGACCCCACTGATGAGCCCTGTGACAGCCAGTCTCTCCCCAGGTGTGCCTTTCCCCATCATCGTGGCCTGGGCCATCGGAAAGCTGTACTATGACAATGAGAAGTAAGTCCCCTCCTCCCCTGAGCCCCGAGGTCCAGGCTCCCAGCCCAGCTCCGCCTGACGCTCCCTAAGGACCTTAGGCCAAATCACCTTCCCTGGCGGGCCACGGTTTCTTTATCCATATAGGGGAGGGTGCTGGGGGCTGGACTCGATCTGAGGGTCCCCAGCAGTGCTCTACTCGAGGTGGGGCTGGCTAGACAGGTGGATCCAGGCTCCTTTATCTGTCTTGGGATTTCATGAACAGCATAAGCATTACTGACAGTGTCTGGAGACAGACGGCCCAGGTTCTGAACCATGGACCCATCATTAAGTAGTTCTATGACCTTGGGCTAGTTACTACGGTGTGCCTCAGTTTCCTCATCTGTAAAATGGGCATCCCAGTAAAACTGCCTCCCATAAAGGGTTTTTGTGGGGATGACAGGAGTTCATATAGTAGTAAGCCTTTGAAAGAGTGTCTGGCACATAGTAAAGGCCATATAAATGTTTTCTATGAATATTAAGATTTGTTTTACAAAAGGTTCTATGGATTTAATAGAAATGAATCCTGATGATCTCATAGAGTCCTTCCAGCTCTGAAGTCCTGAAGTGACTTTGGTCTCGGGTATTCCCAATTGCCCCTGAAAATTAGATTTCTACTGTAGTGGTTCTTAGCCTTGGCTCACGTTAGAATCACCCAGGAAGCTTTAGAAAACACCAAAGCCCAAGCTTGACCTTCAAAGAGAGGGACGTAATTGGTCTGGAGTGTGCCCCGGGCACCGTGATTTTTAGCTGCTAAGACTGAGAATCACTGAGAGAAAGGCAGAAAATGTGGATACAGACAGCCGGGGAGGTGCCAAAGCATTTTCAGGAACCCGCTGTCTAAGTGGGGTTCCAAGTGGCCTCCGTCACAATGACAATTCCTCCCCACCCCCATAGAGGGGAGGGGGCCGCCACAACCTCACTGGGCTCGACAAGGAGCCTGGAAAATGATATTCATATTTGCCTGGCTGATCCTTCCTGACTCCGGCCCGGCTGGCTCGCTCTGCATTGGCACAGCCGACGGGGTAGGGGAGGGCGGCCAGCTGCCAGAAACCACTGGGGGCTTGGGAGTCATGCCCGGGACGTTGGGTCCTGGCACAGGAGCATCATAAACCCTGGGCAATGGTGCCTTTCCTGCAGGTGTGCAAGTGAGTACAGGGGAGGACAGGAAGAGCAGGTTTCAAAAAGCTGCCCAGTGTGTCTCGGAGGGTAAAGGGCGCCTATCTTAAGTCTGTCTGAGCGGCTCTGGAGCCCCATCTAGTGGTAAGGTGCTGACACTGCAGCATAAGGGATCCAGGTGTGAGACGCCAGAAAGAACTTGTAGACCCTGGGGTTAAGGACTCGACCTGGGGTCTAGCTCGTATTTGGCCTACATGGTGTTTTTTGAAACCTGCAATCCATTTCAAACCTTTAAAAAGTCAAGAGGTTTCACATAAAAATCTCAGTTTCTAAGCACTGTGGGTCTGCATCCCCTGGGGGCCATTTCTCTGCACAAGGACATGGGACTTTCCATGTGCCCCATCCCAACCCACCCCCAGATCCCCCAAGAGATTACTGGAGGGAAACAAGAAAATGAAAAGCAGTTCTGGCTTTCAAACAGGTGAAACTTGTGGAATCTCGGCCTGGGGGTCATTCGAGCTGCAAATAAGGGATTCAGAGATCGCTGGCTGCCGGGGGCCCACTGCGTGACGGGCACCAGGCACCACGATGGGGCTTGTGCCAGAGCCCCAGTGGGGCCCCAGGGGAGCAGTGGTGTGCTGAGCCCTGGCCTGTTCCACTCAGGGGTTATTTCCACAACCCGCCCTCCCTGCCACATGGCCTGCTTCCAGCTTTACATCTCCTAATACAGGGTGCTGTCTGCCCATTCTGCAGATGAATAACTGAGGCATTGTGGTGGGATCTTGATCTTCTGCCGGGGTTGGAATTGAGACACCCAGCTCCTGGCTTCTGGCCCCAGTCCTGCCCTGGCCAAGCACTGCCCTTCCCCATGCTGCTGAACTGGACCCAGGTGACCTCCCCACTTACTTCCCCTCTGTGGCTTTCTAGGTGCTGGTTTGGCAAAAAGCCTGGGGTATATACTGACTACATCTACCAGGGCCCCATGATCTTGGTCCTGCTGGTAAGAACCTGGGTGGAGGGGGGCGGGCAGCAGAGGGGGACAGTCAGTGTCTCCTGTGGACCGACAGGGTCCCCATGCAGACCGAGGCCCTGCCCTGTCCACCCCGCCTGCCTCCAGCATCTTGTCCACACACACACGCCCACACCATCCCACTGTGTGCTCTAATTACAGATCAATTTTATCTTCCTTTTCAACATCGTCCGCATTCTCATGACCAAACTCCGGGCGTCCACCACATCTGAGACCATTCAGTACAGGTAACCCGGCCCGCCGCCCTCCCCC